>NC_056690.1:47983052-48650552 GCF_018350215.1 Panthera leo
AACCTCATTTGAAAAAGATTAACTTTTTTTTTCAGCTGCAAATTCCAACAATAAAGGTATTGCTAAAGGAGGGATTAATGTTAAAGTAATTCTGTGTCTACAAAAACTGACCTCAAAGGAATTAATTACACAAAACATATTAGGTACCAGTTCAAGTAAATCTTCAATTTAAAATGTCAATTGCAAAACATAAATCTCTTTGATAAGTTTTAAGTCATGGTGTTAAAGTTGCAACCTGCAGTCTAAACCAATTACAAAGAAAACACTCAAATCATGGTTTTTTAAAAAATATCTTTAACATATGCTTTACTTTCTTTAACTTATCTATACTATGTAACAATTTTATGCAACATTTTCAGATTAGAGACTGGTTCCAGATATTTTAAAGGTATTACAAGTTTACTTCAAATCTAAGTGTAGTATCTGCCTGAGTAATAGCCATATTACCTCCCAAAAGCATTCATTTAAGTAGGATCATTTATAAAGACCTTTTAAAGTCCTATGAAGGGGCAAAGTTCCATCAAAGCCATCTGAGTCGTGTGTGTGTAAAATATAAATGTGTGTTTTTATATATAAAATGTGTTGTATACACACACATACATATATACTAGCACATTAACATATTAAATTTAGAACAACGTAAAAGAGGCTTTTAATTTAACATTTGTTGACAGATGTTTATTGACTTTGTGCAAAATGTCAGTGATGCATATGAGAAGGCAATGTTTGTAGCACACAGAAACTATTATTTGTTCCCAGTGCCTTTACTTGTCCACTGTGTAATCCTCTATAAATTACCTGATACCCACCCCCTAATCCCATACCCATCCCCCATCGCTTTTCTTAATCTACAAAATGGGTAGTAATATTTGACTGCAAAATCATTTAAGAACTTCACATGGGAAAGTCTGTACTAAATACACAAATATAGCAAGTGTATTTTGCCATTATGAATAATAAATTGTGTTTTCAGTCTGTTTTCTTTTTTTCACTAAATCTTATTAACTTGACATTTTTCCCCTTAATAGAATGAGTCATTAACTTCCTTTTTAAAATTTCTGATATATGTGCATAAGCACTTTTCAATTTTGTGGTGAAATATATCAAGAAAGAAATGTTTTTAAAAATGCACAGTATACAGTATACATCATTTATGTTGTACTTATATAACTTACATAACTTATAACATTTGTGTCATGACTTATATGTCATTCTGTGAAATTTTAAAAATTTAATTACATCATGTATAGTAACATTTAAAGTTCAGAGTTTGCCACAGTCATCTTTTCTTTCTGAGGCTTTCATAACCACCCCAAAGGTCCTTGCTGATCCACTGAAATAATAAAAAAGGAGGGATATCCTTTCTTTACTATAGAAGTTGTAAAAGAAAAAAGAGACCTATATTAGAATGATATTTGCAAATAACAAAAGGTACTTTTGAAGGTATTTTTAAAAGGTGAGGCATCATCTCCAGAAAACAGATTGTAGCATATTAGAAAAACCAGGTAGTATCCATCTGAAAATTCTAAAGAATGTAAGGGTATCAGTAAGTTATTGGCTAACAAAAATGAGCCTGTATCATTAAAAGAGACCATAAAGGAAAAAGGCAGTTGATAGAAATTGAATCCATTTCGTGAAGTGTTGCTAATATTAGGTCTTTGTTGAACTTATTGGCACGAACTAAAATTAATCACACGAATAAGAACTATAAAACTTATAGATAATGAAATAAAGAGGGAATAATCACATTTCCCAAAATGGCAAATTATGTTTCTCCCATTTTGAAAAAATTCTAATCAAAATTTTTCATGTTATGTGTATCTACATAATGATGCCTATAAATAAATATTTTAAAGTTTTAGATATTGCACACAAATGAATTAATTTTATACACTTAAAATAGATCATGTCATTTATACCTCAAATTTTTGTATTTCAGTTCTTATACAAATGAAGACAAGTAGGTTCCTTTGGTTAGCATAGTTTAACATAATTATTAAAAGACCAGAATATATGGTTTAGCCTTACAGCATGCAAATACCAAAATATTGGTCATTAAAATCTGGAGATAAGAAACCCAATAATGATGAGTGGAAATCACTCATTTAACAAAAATAATAAAATTCAAATTTAAAAGTTAGAAGCTATACATAGCAAAGGAAACATGTACCCATCTGTGAGCATAAGCTATTTGGAAGTTAATTTTTTTAGTTATATAGACATTTTTGTTGTGATATAGTGGTGATAGAATGAATGAACAATATTTCTCTTCATTAAAATAAATGATCTATATCGTGGCTTTCTAGCATCTTATTTTCAAGGAAGTCAAATACTATAATTTGATCTCACTTGATCTCAAATAAATTTTGAGGACGTTTTTCTTTAGCCTTCTATGAAAATACAGCAAAGGTTCTTACAAAGCTGGGGTTTAAGAAAGGGAGAGATGTTCACATTATAGACTTTTTATGTTACAGTGAGATAAATACATTGTACATTAGAGGCATGGTATAAAAATACCAGGATTTTTAGGAATAGGGATTTTTCTTACATATGTTTGGCAATTGTTCAGAGTTAAATAGAATAAACTGTCCCCCGACAGACTGAAAATGAATGACCTGTATTATATGGATTAAGACTTTTCAAAGAATTAGAGCACAGTAAATTCATTTATCTATGAAGTTTTACTGAACAGCACCTAACCTGTCTTTGATGATTCAGAAGGTACTTCACAAATTTTTGGTACCTTTGAATTAATATTTATGAACCTTCATTACCACTATAATTAAGACATACGAGGTATCAATTAATAGAGAACTCCAGTGAGAAAATGCCACGTCAACTAAGCTTTATCTCTGCACAGACATCCCATTCTTGTCGGCCCACAGTACCGATATTACTATTTGCAATTTTGACAGCTCCTTGCTTATAAATATAAAATCCCCAAATTCAAGAGGAGGTACTTTTTTGAATCGAAGTTTTTCTGACCTTCTTTTTTCCTATGTTTGTTGGTAAGACCGTGTGAAGTTCTCAGTGTTCATGGTCATAACTCCCTATTTGGTAATTGCCAAAGAAATTTATCAAGTTGGCCAAAACACAGATGGAGAACTAAGTGGATACCGATATGAAACAGAGAAAGAGTGATCACTCTTAGTCTCACCTTTGACACCATGTGGACACATGCCACTGATGTGATTTGACCCTCAACACTGGGACTCCCATAGGCTCAAGAGGTGGGAGTCAATATTGTTTTAAAGGGAAGATTCTAATCACACAATTCCTATCAGAGTTTTTAGTCTTTTCTACGTATAGTCATTTGGCCTTTATTCATGGCTTGTACCCTCTGTATTTTTTTTTAATCACCAAATCTTTTATTTATTAACTTTAATTTTAATTCCAGTATAGTTAACATACAGTTTATATTAGTTTCAGGTGTACAATGTAGCATTTCAACAGTTCCATACATTACATTACTCAGTGCTCATCATGAGAACTATGCTCTTTAATCCACATCCCATATTTTTCCCATTTCCCCACCCCCACCCCTCTGGTAACATCAGTTTGTTCTCTATAGTTAAGAGTCTGTTTCATGGTTTGTCTCTTTTTTTTTTCCCTTTGTTCATTTATTTTATTTCTTAAATTCCACATATGAGTGAAATCATATGGTATTTGAGCTTGTCCCCACTTCAGAAAAGGATCTCTTCTTTCTTTGGTCAATAGGCTTGCAAGCCCACATTTGTTCTTTTTTGACTGGTATTATCAGGCCAGTGCAAACCCTAGAAGCTTCATATATTTGCAAAGTGTATCAGATTCTATTTCATATCATGATTCCCATAACCTCCAAACTTTACATTATTTGAATGGCACTCTCTTAGGATATCTGTCTAGTATTATCTGTTTGGGGTATTCACATCCCTCCTCTTTATGTCCCACGTGATCATTTCTGTGTTGCTGTTTTGTTGTTCTCATATCCTGCCCCTTTCTAAGGGTTCCATGTTTCTCTTCCTCTTAAAGGGCACTGACCCCTCCCACTATCATTCAAAGTGAGGGAGATGAAAACTACAATGTTTTCCCTAATCTTCACACTCTTCTTCTTTATTTTTTATTAAAATTGTAACATAAAAATGTCACTCTGAAGAAAAGCCTTGGCTTCATCATTCCCAGCTCCCCTTCCCTGGGAAGAGAATACATTGCCTTTTAATCATGTTGGCCTTGCTTTTCCATAAGGCAATAAAAAAACAGTCTCAACAGAGGTTGCCAGTTATAACTTATGTATAAAAAATGGAATTAAAAACGTTTGATGAGGCAGAATCAGGTCCATAGGGACCCAGCCCCCTGTATTTCCCAAGTTTTTATTTTCTCCTTGCATTCCTCCAGCCTCTCTTCTTAATTTTGTCTTGCATGATTCTTTCTCCCAAACATACCCTTAGGATTTCACAGGGGCCTCCTTCCCTAATTTCCCCCCTTTTTTCCTTCATTCCTACCAGCAGGCTTCTGCATTTATTTTCGATTGACTCTGTACTCTCACTGTCTACAAATATTCATTATAGTTGGAAGTCGCAATCTACCTTTTCTGACGCATCAACTGCATATGAACAGAGTTCTGTGAGATTATTTCCTTTTTCTTATTGACTAGATATATGGACTGGCTTTCAATTCACTGCATAGTTTTCCAAATGGATTTATATTGCTGGTACAGAAACACGCCCACATCATCTATCTTACCATTCTTCTTTAATGATTTTTAGCTGCCTTCAAATTGGCCGGTTTCCCCAATCACATCCCCAGCTCATGCATTTGGATGTTAAACCCTGTGCCTTTATGGTTTTACACTAAATTATGCCCTATTTTGTGGAATGCTTTTTTCTGGGTATTTCCTAGAAATTCTACCTGTCCCCCTTCTGGTGACTATAGTAAATACTTTTCTCCTTCCTCCTATTTATTACAGGTTGAGTGTTGTGTCAGCTTTTAGTGCATACTACTCGCATTGTAAATTGCAGCGTAAACCCTGTAAATTGCATTCTCTTGCACTGTAAACCCTGCCAGAAGCTCTAACAGGATGCAACTTGTTGACCTAAGAGGTTCAAATATCCCATATCCTTCTCTGTTTATTCTTAAGAAATATTTTCAATACCCTGTTTTGCATAGATTCCATTAATGTTTTACTTTTCCCTGAATTTCTTGACTCTTTCCCACCTTTTTCCTGCTTTCTACCCTCACCTGGCTCCCCACCGTCAGCCTCCACGTGCCTAACGTACGTTCGCACAGAGATCGTGTGTGTTTATCATGCTGTGGTAGGCAGCTTCCAAGATGGCTCCCAAAAACCCTGCCTTCCGGCATTCATGTTGTTGTGTCATCCCAACCCCAGAGTGTGGGCTGCATGTAATCAGCTGCCTCAGACAAATAGAATATAACAAAAATGATGGGATGCTACTTCTGCGTTGAGGTAACAGAAGTTCCTCTCTCTCTCTCTCTCTCTCTCTCTCTCTGGCTTTTCTTGCTTGCTCACTCTAAGAGACTCCACCTGCTATATCGTGAGATGTGCTATGTAGAGGCTCACGTAACAAGGAAATGAGGGAGGCCTCCAACCAACAGCATGAAACTGGGTCCCTCTGTCCAATAGCTCACAAGAAACTGAACCCCACCAACAACCACATAAATGAACTTGGAAATGGCCCCTCATCCAAGCAAGCCTTCAAATGAGATCTCGTCACACCCCCATAGCCCTGGCTGACACCTTCATTGCAACCTTGTGAGACACCTGTAGCCAGAAGACCCAGCTAAGTTGCTCCCAGAATCCTGACCCACAGAAACTGTGAGATAATAACTGTTTGTTATTTATATCTCTTAGTGTAGGGGTAATTTGTTACACAAAAATAGATAACTTATACAGTAATCCCCCTTATCCATGGTTTCGCTTTGAGTAGTTTCAGTTACCCCCGGTCAACAAAGGTCCAGAGGCAGAAAATCAATAGTCACCTAATGCTATATCACAATGACTATGCCATTCACCTCACTTTGTCTCATTACACAGGTGTTTTATCATCTCATATCATGGCAAGAAGAGAAAGGGTAAGTCCAGTACAATAAATTATTTTGAGAAAGAGACCACGTTCACATAGCTTCTATTATAGTATGTTGTTACAATCATTCTATTTTTAGTTGTTGTTAATCTCATACTGTGCTTAATTTAACTTCTAAATTTAACTTCTAAGCATAGATAGGCATGTATGTATAGGGAAAAAACATAGTATATTGTGTTTGGTAATATCTAAGTTTTCAGGCATCCACTGGGAGTCTTGGAATATATATATTCCCCATGGGTAATGGGGCAACTACTGTATACAGAGTATTATAAATATGGTTTACAATCAGAGTCATTAACCTGTGTAAATAGTGATAATGTTCTAATGAAGTAGTTAACTAGATCTTCAGGACCTAGCATAATGCCTGAACCATATTTGCTCAAAAAATATTTATTGAATGAAATGAGAACTTCCCACTTCTCTAAAACTTCTTTGATCGCCGCTGCTAATAAGTTGGTGTATATTTGAGTTTTGTCTTTGTCTCTTCAGGCTTTTATAACAGAATACCATAGACTGGGGAACTTAGAAACAACAGAAATTCACTTCTCACAGTTCTGGAGGCTGGAAGTTCAAGATCAAGGCACCAGCAGATTTGGTGTCTGGTAAGGGTTTCCTTCCTGGTTCATAGATGGCTGCCTTCTCACTATGTCCTCACATGGGAAAAGGGGCTAGAGACCTCTCTAGGGCCTATGTTATAAGAACTAATCCCATCGTGAGGGATCCACTGTTATGACTTAATCACCTCCAAAGATCCCACCTCCAAATACCATCACTTTGGGCATTAGGATTTAACAAATGAATTTGGGGGGAAACAAACATGCAGTCTATAGGAGAGTTTTTGGTAACTGATTTAGGCAAAATTAAAGAGAAAATATTAAAACGGTGACAGGTGGCTCAGAGAACCAAGGAAGGCTGAACAAGGGTGTTCATGGAAGGCACAAACACCAAGAAAAGCTAAAATCTGTCAAAGCTTAGTCAAGGTTCTGTCTGCCTCAGGGACATTGGCCAGGACATCATGTTGTGGGATAGTTGGGCACTGCTAGACTTTGGATTTCAGTGCTGCCACTATGCATGATCTGTAGCCATTCTGGCCTTTTACATCTTTCTCTGAAGACCCCACATTTGGAGTGGGGCATCCTTTGACTGAGCTGAGCTCATGTGCCCATACCCCCTGCCAGAGCTGAGAGGCAAGGATCATCTGCCCACCTTTTGGCAGGTGGAGGTGGGTTCCTACCTCTCTCTGAAATCACCCAAGGTGGTATTTCTCCAAAAGAAAAGGGAACCAGATGCTGGGGGACCAAAAATGACCAATGGTCATGCCATCCTAATAAAGAGCTTTAGTGTTCTCTTTCAGGTAATTTTGTTTTTCTTTTCAAATCTGCTCACCAAATGGATTCCCTTTTTAGTACAGACCATCTAAAATAATAGTCTGTGCCTGGATATTAACAGCTACTCCTTTCTCACCACCCACTTACCATCTATTATAGTCCATTTTCTAGTCAGGTGTGTGAAGAACTAAAAGAGCAGGTTTATGTGCTTTTTTCCCCCTCAGACATGAAAAGGCCTAGATTAACACTTTTAGTCTAAAGAAATAAACTTACAAAGCATCCGGTACTGGACCTGTCTCCCACTGTAAAGTCAATGCCTGGCATTTTCCTTTTCTGGAACATGGGTTTTCCAAGAGCAATTCCATTTTCTTCCTCCTGTAAGGTCTCACAATGGTATGTCTACACTTGTGGATCTAATTATTTTGAAAACTAATCTTCTTCTCCTCCTGCCTATATTTTTTAATTATTTATGGTCAGTGCCAACAAAAATCCACCCTCTAATTCTAATCCCCATAATCTAGATTCTTTTCCTTATATCATCACTTGCATTTTTCTTGGGCCTTATTTCTTTCTTCTTTCCACATTTCTCCAACCTTGTGGTGGAGATAATGACCCCCTTTTGCTTGTTTTCCTGGAGTTTTCTTGAGCTCCTCCCTCTATCCCCATCTTTGTTTGTGTTCTGAACATCTTTCTCTCTTAAGTTGCTGGCTGTCTGTGTTTGCCGTCTTTCTGTCTTCACATTCTCTTTCTTGTAGCCTTCTTTATCTTTCTACCCAACTACTCTAAAGCTCTTTCTCTGAGTCTTCTATTGAACCTCATATTCACACCTCCATCTTGACTGAAGACTGTTTCTCCATTTCATCTTTTTTCTCCCTATTTTTCTTTATATCAACTATAGTTCTTAACCATGCATCACTAATTCAACACACATTTATTACATATTTATTCTCTGGTTAGAACTGCATGAGGTGCTAAAGAGAACAAAAAGAATAAACTAGAATTCTGTCCTCAGAGGTTCAAGATCCAGCAAAGAAAGAAAACTTGTTAAAAAAAAAAAAAAAAACAACTGTAAGTAAACATGATAAGCACAATCTTAAGAGGATAACCAAAATACTTGAGAGCACAACAGTTGGAGAGATGGATCCTGCCTGAGAGGTCTCTTCCTCACAGAACAACTGGCATTCAGCCTGACTCTTGAAGGATGAGTGGGGTTTTGCCAGACAGAAATGGGGAAATGTATTTCAGGCACACTGCTAAGTAAAGTCATGGGTGTTGTGGGTTGTTCACAAAGAGATGAGTGGGGACTGAAATCCAGGCCATGCTCTGTATGTTACTACTGATACCTCAGCATAGGGTTGTATTGTCTCAGAAGAAGGTGAACAAAGATATCACATAGGCTGGTGGTATGTAAGTGCATAGTTTGTAAGAGGCAAATACCACACAGCCTTTCATTTCTGCTCTGTTGCCCCTTTCTTCTGTCCTTGAAACCCTCAACCATGAGCTTTTCCAAAGTTAAATTCTTCTTAGATCAGTATACACGGTGAATGTATGGCCAACCTCATAACCTGCAGTGTTTCCAGTTAAATGGGTTATTCCAATCTTTTCTGTCTTGCATTTATATTGTTTCTCCATACATGTAATGGTGTAGTATCTCTTTAGCTACACAAATATTTCATCTCCAGCTACTGTTTCCAAATAAATGTTTATTGCCTTTGATTTAATTAAAGCTATTAGCACAACGTTCTGTCACAAAAATTTCTTATTTTCATCTTTTCTTGCTTCCTGTATTATTCTTCCAAAAGGAACTTTCTGGAATTTCAAGAAACCATCTGCATTTTATACCTGAGAGAGATCTAAGAGGCATGAGAACTAACCTTAAGCCTCTTATTTACTGATCCAAAAACCACATCTCAGATGCCGAGGTATTTGTTCCAAGTCACAGAGTTAGTTAACAGAAGAATCATCTTCAATTATATTTTTTAAAGGTGTATACAACATAGTTTTTTTAATTTTTTTTTTTTTAGAGAGAGCAAACCCAAGTGTGGGAGAGGCAGAGGGAGAGAGAGAAAGAGAAATCCTAAGCAGACGCCATGCTCAGCGAGGAGCCTGGAGCTCGATCCCCCAACCCTGGGATCATGACTTGAGCCGAAATCAAGAGTCAGATGCTCAAGTGACTGGGCCACCAAAGTGCCCTATATACAACACAGTTTTAGCAGAGACCACTGTCAGTGTTCCCTTATTGTTGTAGAATCATCTGCTCTTCCTCATATCAGAAACTTATGTGGGGACCCATTTTTCCCTTGCTAACCTTTTTTTACACACTTACGACTTTGCTTCTCTCTTTTTGTGCTGCTTTATGATTTGCCCCCTGGTTGTTTTGCCCATGTCATGTTTAGAGCTTTCTTGGGCTCCTCCAGAATGGTCTCAGTCCTCTGCCTGGGCTGAGTGCCCCATGTACCATCATTTCTCCACTTGGCATCTGACCACCTGTTGGTACTCCGCCATCGCCTATAGAGGGCATAGAAAATGGATCTCCCATAAGACAGAACTCTAAGCCCCACATCAGCTTTAGCCCTGCTATTCTTTCTTAGATAGAATTTGTGTTCATCTTTTTTGACAGGTCCACACAAAGTTTTAATTTTTAGAAATGATTTAAGGATAACATATAAATATGGCACTAACAAATGCACCATTTAAAATATATGCATAGATTCCTTTATCATAACATTTTTATATTTATCCCCTTATCTCTCCAGTCCTGAAACTTCACCTCTGTAAGATCTGCGTCAAGTAGCCAGAACAGTCTTTTAAAAATACAAATCGGGTCATGTCACTCCTTGTTTAAAATTCTCCAGTGCTTTTCCAGTGCAATTAGACCAAAATCTAGGCCCCTTACCATAGTATATATGGCCCTGCAGGATATGGCCCCTGCACCTCTCTGATTTGCTGTCTTTCCATTCACCTCTCCTGCCTCACTGAGCCCACACTACACTGACCTTTCCATTTCTCAAACATGCCAAACTCCTTCTCACCTCAGGGCCTTTGCACTTACTGTGCTCTCTGCCTGAGAGGATCAGCCCCCAGAGCTTTGCCTGGCTGCTACTTTCCAGCATTCAGCATCCTCTTGCAATTACTCTGCACTCCATCCCATCTATTCTGTCTCCTTCAGTCTACTCACCACTCTCTGAAATTACCTTGTTCACGTGTGTGTTTATTATTGTTGGTCTCGTCCCTCTAGAATAGCTCTGTTCAGTGGAACTTTCTGCAATAATGGAAGTGTTTTCTATGCTGCACAATATGGTAGCCAATAGCTACATGTGGCTATGAGCACTTGAAACGTGGCTGATGAGACACAAGTATGTTTTGTGTGGCTCCCACCAAGAAGTCAACAAAACACTAGAAAATCTCAGCACATTCTTATATAAAGCCATTGGGCATCTACTGCTGAAATATTGCTGTAATTCTGGTTGCTTCACTTTAATAAAAACCTAACAGAGCAGGGACAGGTCAAGGGAAAGGCAAATAAAATAAAATGATGATGGAGGGATTTCTGCAGGACAGTTAGCCCAAACAGTGGCTTGGTATGAATTGGACAGAGAGGTTCTCTTTGGTGGACATAGCCCCTTGCCCCAGCCCCTTCCTTGGGGAGTAGAGCGCTGGCTGGATTTGAGGCAGCACTCACCTTCTGAGCAACCTTTGTGCAGGGCCAGTCTGCATGGCCATAAGCATAGGCCCCGTGTTTCTGCAAAGGGTTAAAATTATTTATATTCTTCGACAACCTGAAGTGGTGAGCAACCTCGGCACAGTAGAAATAGGGGCACACTTTGAAATGGAGTCTGTAGTGTTACAACCAATAAAAAAAAGAAAGGAAGAAAGAAGCAATCATTACTTGTTACAAATAAGCTTCTGAAATTTATACTCCTAGATACTCCTAGATTATAGACTACAAGATATATCTTTCAAAGAAGACTTCTAATAGTCAATTATAGATTAAAAGGATAGTTTAAAAGTAATTTAACATTTCAAAATTCAGATGTGCATGTTCTTAAGCCTCTATTTCAGAATCCTGATGATCCATTTCTATTTCATGCCCTTGACTACCTCTCTAGGACTCTGTGCTTGGGAGGTTATCAATGACCCCTATCTTTTCAGAATCATCAGTTTTTCTCAGCCTTCTCCCTCCTTGGCTCATCTGTGACTTTCAGCTCTGATGACCACCCACTTCTTAGAATTCAACAAACGTTTTATAGAGAGTTTATATGCCAGACACTGTATAAAGTCACAAGGAAATAAAAATCCTTTCCCTCGAGGATTTCATAGTTTATTGGAGGAAACAGGCATGTAAATAAATGGTTTCATTATGGTATCATGAGTGCAAAGACGACATGGTCTAGACTCTGAGGTAGCATAGAGAATAGGACGATTAATACCATTTGGAAATGGGGAAGCAGGGACGTTTTTCCTAAAAAAGAACCTGACTTTAAAGGATGGCCAAAGTTTCCTTGACAAATAATTCCAAACAGAGGGCACACAATATACAAAGGATGGAAATGTGGATGAGCAGAGATCTACAAACAGTCTGGAACATCTAGGCTGGGAAGTGCGAAGGCTATGTTGGGAGGCATGGGGGGAACTGGAACAGAGAGTCCCTGAAGGCTTTAAGCAGAGAACTAATAGAAACAGATTTGTGCTCTGGAAAGATCGCTATGGAAGGGTGTAGGGAAGGGAGAAAGAGAAAGGCAAAGACCAGTGAGGGAGGATTACGGTGAGCCAGGCATGGGAGGTCAGAGCTGTGATTACAGGCATTGACAGTAGGCATGAGCATTGTCTACCATTTATGGGTAATCTGTGAATTGAACCTTCATGTTGGTGATTGGTTGGTGGGAAATGAAGGAAGAAATGAAGACTCCCAGATCTGTGGCTTGGGTAGATCAGGGAACAGAATGTCATCAACCAAATTAGGGTGTAGCAAAGGCAGAACTATTGTTGGGAATGATAGGAAGCTTGTTCTTATACTTGCTAATTTGGACACTGTCACACATTGGACAATGATAGAAGAGGGGAAAGCAATCTCAGCTTTGACACTGAATTGCTTATCTTATTCCAGGAAAATTATATAACTTCTCTGCCCTTCGGTTTCTTTACCTCTAAAACTATTGACCTAGCATCTGGCATATACTATTTCTATATAATCAGATTTCCCCAAGAACCCTGTGAGGTATGGGAAAGTATGCTTATTCTCAAAAAATGGAAGCCCCAAGTAACTTGCAGAAATTATAATGGTGTATGTAAGTACACTTTGTAAAATGACACTGTTCATTTACTATTGTTGTTTTTCCCTTTTGTTGTCCTCCTAGTCGGTTCTACTACTATTCACATTGTCCCATGCTGATAAGTTTTGGTGGTTTCATGAGAGCCTCAGGGCAAAGACTGGTCCTGGTTATCGCGTGTGCACAGTGCTAAGAACACGGCACAGCATACTTTCAGTCCATGCTGATTGGGTGGGTTGAGCCTACAGAAATCGACTAGCTGAACAGCTGGACCTTTCTTTGGTACTTTGTCCTATCTTCAGCTGCCTCCAAATGGCATTGACCCCAAGGGAAAAAAGTAGAATTCTCTGGGCAGTACAGCATTTTAAATATTAGAGAATCTAGGCATAGGCTGTGTTATACACTAGCAAGAACCACAGTATTCCGAATTTACTGTTTCCAAAATGGAACATTATCATGCTAAAAATTAAGAAATATTTATTTTAATTTATGTTGGCAGTAAAAGCGAGTAATATGATCATGCCGAAAATGTCCTGGGTCTGTTGCAGAATAAAAAGTTGTTTTTAAAAAACTAACAACTTTGAGCACAAGGCAGTTTCTGTTTTCACTCTACCCTCAAGAACTCATTGCACCCGTGAGTCTGAACCCACGAGGATAATAAAATAATTATAGTTTTATTTTACTGAATTCTGACACTGAATTTGATCCACTAATGTCTGCATATTTCAGGTAGGAAAAATAGTGAAACTGGCTAGATAACGCTGAGATTTTTTTTCATAATTTTAAATTCTCTGTGAAGAGATCTTGTCATCATTTACATATTTCTTACCAAAAACTTCCTTGTAATGATCTTAGCACTCTGAGCACATCAGAAAATCCAACCATCACACACACACACATGCACACGCACACACACACACACACACACAAATCCCAAGCAATGGTTGAAAAGAATTTATCAATTAATCAAGCAATGCTTTATCTGAGCCTCTTGCCTGTGTGTGCAGACACCAGGAAAGACAATTATAAGAGTAATACAAATAGCATTTGTGTTTGGACTTCCCTATCACACTGTGTATGAGGATTGATGATTTTTTTTTTTTTTTGGAGGGAAATAAAGAGATTGGAAAGAACTTTAAGCTTATGCTCTGCACAGAAAATTCATTTTGAAATGTGTTCAGTTCAAGGGTTAAATGAAACCAAAGCAGTCACTTCAACCATGTTTTTGAAGAAAATAAAACAGCTTGATGTAAGTTAAATGAAGGGAGTCTATGACTTAAAAGAAATGGACAGATAGAGAAAAAGGTCACAAGATTAAATTTTCCCCGAGGGGAAAGTCCTTCTCTGGAATCATTAACCTCCTTCTAGGTCACTCCTGGAAAAACAGCGGGAAATCCTCCTGCGCCTGGAAAGATGGGTGCATCCCAGCCACCCACTGACCTGGCGGCTGGAAGACAGACCTGATTGTGCCCCCAATTCCCCCTCAGGCATGCTTGATTTTAAGACCTCTATTTTAAAGGAACACGATCTCTCCTTTTTGGACTCTGAAATAACAAAATAGAAAGTACGTTTTTAACATGAAAAGCCTAATGTCGTTTCCCAAAGACAAAGGAAAGAACATACATGTGATAGCAGTTGTCCCTGAACTGGTGAGTGATTTGGTGAGTTTTCCCCCCATTTTCGCACACTTTCTATGAGATTTTCTTGTAGTTCCTAAGTTAAAAGAAAAAAGTTATTTGTCTTTGCTTTAAAAATATGTAATCGTTCTATATGTGTGTAGATTCTTTTACTGTTTCATTAACTAGTATTAGGGGGGACGTCCTTGACTGGAGCATGCAAGCTTTTCTGTCAGGATGCATTAACTGCTTCTTCTGTTTATTTTCTACAACTTCTGTTATTTACATACTGATTTATGAGCATGCTGATTTATGATTTATACGTATATGAATAAAAAACTTTTGAGGCTAAAATGAAAAATGTTTAAACCCCAAAACGAAACACAAATATGTCCTAGCAAAATTATTTTTAAACATCTCTCTTCGATTTCTTGTTTCAGCACCAAATGAAGAGTAAGTATAATTATCAATGCACGGTTGCTAAACATTTCTTTAAAATAAATCTGATTTCTGAACTACAAAATAATAGTTTCTCCAGCTTTGCACCCCAAGCTTTCCTAGCATAATGCACCGTAAAGCAAAACTGCATGTTAAAAATAGAATCTGACTGCTTAGCACCAAGCAAGAAACAGAATAATAAGGCAAAGTTAAGGCAAAACTAAAAAATATGAAAAGTGCGAGAGCCCACCGTGAGGTTTCTCCCCCTCCCTCCCGCTTTGATGTCTTTAAATTGATACTGAGAAAAGGGACGAAATATGTTTAAGAGGTGCAAAGAAAAGAACGATGCATCAACCACTCACTGCTATAGAAGGAAACGTGAAAAGTGCTCTGCTCAGAGTGCAGGTGGTTTCTGTATTCTTTCCCAAATTGGTTCTAAAGCAAGAGAGAACGTTAAAGATTTTAAAAGACAATGAGGCAATTTCCTAGTCTCCAGAGAATAAAGATAAACTGAAGCATCAAGGAGAAAGGAAAGGAAAATGCACTTGTGAATCCTAGCACAGCCTAGGTGTGGCAACCGGCCTCTGCTCAAGTCACATACCTCACAGTCCTTCTTCCCTTTTAGTTCCTGTTCCCACACTGAATAACCAAGAAGTAACGATCTTAAACTGCATGTAGGTAACTTATGATGTAATATAAATTGGGTACAAAGGTAACAATTTCCTGACGGTGGTATGGTAAGAAAAAGAATTGTGTGCCTCACTGTTTTCCAGCCAAAATGCATTTCTGAAGCAGGAAATCAAAAACACATCACAAACCTTCCAACTAGACTAAACACATTAAATCTGCTGATATTAGTAACTGTCACGAGGCTGCCAGGCTCAGGGAGCAGCAGGTACTGACAGCTACCCACTCCCTGCCTCTAAACACACTTTTCGCAGATACTTTGCTGAAGAAAAGTGAACAAATATTCCATTGTTGCTGCAGTTTATTAAATGGTCCCCCGGAATTCCCTACAGACACTGCTTAAACAAAAATAACGAATGGGACACCCATTTGATGCACAACACAGATCTGAACTGAGAAGCAAAATAAAAGGTTTCAAGTGACATAGGCCAGAACACGTCTGAGCCCCCCCACACCCAAATAAATCACTAAAATGTACATTTTCTAAGCTTCCTTTGTTTTCATTTGCTTAAAAATACATCTTATTAACTCTTCACTCATTTTACCTTAATTTCACCTTTCAATAGCAAGATAGCATCGTTTGACAATTGTGAAGATCTAAAAAATATCCAGGCATATATATATATATATATATATATATATATATATATATATATATACACATATACATATATGATTCTGTTTCAGATGGACTTCTGTTCGCCACAATGTCTGTTTATTGCTGAGGCTTCACAAGGTTTTATACCTGGCTTTTAATATATCTCTTTTCTGTCAATCTCATTTGAAGGGCAGTTGTCTTCCTAGCGTCAGCTAATTGTTGGCACCACATCTGATCCATTTATTCACAAAGCCAGACTTACTCCTTTTAAGCTAACTCCTTTGTTTACGGCGATTTCTTTCCCACTGCCCACCAACCCAAAGTCTATTTTTCTGCCTGGCACAAGATTAAGGAAAAGGTAGGAACCTACCTAACAAAAAGACATACTGTACTCACGGGCAGATTTCTCCAGAAACCACCCTTTCTCCGGAAACCACCATCAGGAAAAATTGCTATGTGGAGTAAAGCAATTATAAAATGCCAATTATCACCTCCCTGGAAAACCTTGAGAATTTAAAACTAAATAGTATATACCTTACATGTTACCTTTACTTTTTCTTTGTTTCTATTCCCTCCCCAAACTACCCCCCCAACAGCCTTCTGTTTTCATTTCTCATGAAGACTTATAAAGTAACCGATACTAAGGAAGCATACATGAATAAATTTCTGACATTATGAAATTTATGATGTCTGATCATTGCCATTCATTTTATAGAAATGGTAGTTTTAAAATGAAAAGATTCGATGATTCTGGTCTGAAAAAAAATTTCAAAAATGAGTCAGCTACAATGAAGGAAAGACAAAGGCAGGGAAAAAAAAAAAGAGAAAACCTTGGAGTAAAATGTTTTCTTTCCATTTGTTTCCCGTGCCTTGCTGATGTGAGGGGCAAGACGGAGGCTAATACATCTCACTTCGGCAGTACTAATTGTTTGCATTATCACAATAATCAAATGCAGCCATATTAATCTCTCTGGTTATTAACTTGATTTTTACACATTAAGATTTAGATTTAATCCCCTGGGACCATCTATTAATGCTTTTAAAGTTGAAGGGTTTCAACAGTTTTAAGTTTTTTCCCTTCTTTTAGCTGCAGGCAGTAAAATTTGAACGTGTGTGGAGTTTTGTATTTTGCATTCCTGGGGGATTTTCAGACACAGTGCTGTCAAGGACCATGAATCATGTTAATACATAGCAACCTCTACAGCTATTAAAATGTCTGCAATAATGTGATTATTTTAAAATGGAAAAACTAATATCACATGTGTTACTTAAAGATCAACTATTCTTTTAAAGTCACAGAGAGAATGCATTTAGAAAAAAAGAAGAAGAAGAAGTTGTTTTTTGCATGCAGCCAAAATGTGAAATGTCTCATCTACTGAGAAAGAAAACTTTCAGCTCTTTTTACAAAATACATCCTTACTGAGCTTCAGGTCAACAGAGCATAAAAATGGCAAAAAGTCCAAGATCAATAAGCATGGAAAGCTGTTTTATTTCTGTTTGAGCAAGTTGTAGCGACAATGACCTGCTGAAACAGTCTCCAGTTTTATGCTTTCATAGTCACAGAATGGTGACATCCAAGCAGAAAAGGGAGCTTAGTCTGTTCTGATGAGCTGGCGGTGTAGACCCGGCATTACAACTTGCCTTCCATTGATTGATTCAGGGCTCCATCTTTAGAAATTTATCAAAATCAGCCAATAGGACGAGAAGTAAGTAAACATTATCCAGGAAATTATATGGAGCATTTGTATCATAACATGTAGAACACAAGAAGAATAAGAACATGGTCCCCCCCCCCATTCCTTAAAGGCATTTAAATATCTAAGTTCCCTGATTTTTATGTTAATTTTTTAAAATTACAGATATAAGTTAAGGTATGTTTGTTACAGGTATCTCACTCAACCAACAGAAAATACCAGAGCCCAGGAATAATCTACTGCATAAATGATCAATATTTCTGAGCTTTTCATGGTATTTTTTTGTCTTATCTTCTGAAATGTCTTTTTCAATAAAAGAAACATGGCCTGCATCTTGTCATTATGTGTATTTCCAATGTAATGTTTTTATTTTATTATTTCTTACCTGAGAATAAAAACCAAAGAATCGGGTTTAGTATTTGAACATAACAACTTATCAAAGGACATAAGGTGATATATATGGCAATTTTCTCTTGAAAAGACCGAAAGATTAAAGAATTTCAAATGATCCCAAACCCTAAGGTACACGGCCCATTTTGACATTTCCTTGAAGCATTTGGGCACATTCTGAAAGCTATGATGAAGAGTTCTCATTTCTGCCTTTTTTTAAAGTTTTTTTTTTATTTCTTCATTTAACATGAATGGTAACATGTTAACGTGTTTAACATGGTGCTTTAACTCACAACCCCAGATCAAGAGTCGCATGCTCTTCCTAATGAGCCTGCCAGCCTCGCTCTCATTTTTTCTTATTGGGCAAAAGCTTGCCACTCTTCCTGTATTCTTTCACTGGACTGATGACTTTGACAAGCATTAACTGCCCAATGGACAGGAAGTGTTGAATCATATCCAGTGTCTTGCTACCTGAGGATCAGCACACATGCAGCATATATTCCTATGAGTCAGGCCATAGACTTCCAGAATAACTAACTTTAGAGTCCCTGAGAAAACTACTTCTAGGCACTATTAGTACTCAACTGGATGTAATGTTTACCACTCTTAACGTGCAGTTCAAATCATAATCAGTCCTTTAGAAATAATCACTAGTTTAACATTCAAGGAAGTCAGTTGCCTGGAAATTTCTTCCCGAGTCCTTTTTGAATCTTAGAACAATATTGACAATAGGGATAAGGGAGGAAGAGGGATATTCTCCATTGTTTCATCAATTACCTTGAGACATACACGCAAAGAATTCTACAGGAATAAAAATGTAACCCCTCTCCTAATAGTTTAGTGTTGTTTCCAGATGTGACTGGGCCAGCACCTTCCTTCAGAGTATAGTCCACGATTTGTAGGGAGAGTTCAGCAGAAGCCAGAGCAGAAGTTTCTGTATGAATCCAACAAAAAAGCACGAGAAAGCAATCCTTTGCTGAACTACATTCTGCAGAGACATGACCTCAGGGATCCTCACCCCAACTCTACAGGATTTTATGATGTTTCGCAGAGAACGAAAGGCTTGGGGAAGTTCAACAACTTGCTCAAAATCACACTACTTATAAATGATGTAATGGAGACTCAATTCTAGATCTGTCACATGCAAAACTCTTTCTAGGAAATCATGCTGTCTGACCTGGGGCTGAGGTTTATAACAAGTGTCACACTCTTAACAGATAGCTAAAGATCAGAGCAGGAGCAAGTATGGGCTTTGGACAGGCAGGACTTCTGAAATCTAAAGAAACTTTGGTCTAAATCACAGCTCGAACAGCTATTGCATGACTCTAGGCAAGTTAATAATAATATAAAGAGAAGAAGACACAGAAGAATAGCTACCATTCCCTGAACATGAACATGATGCCAGATAAGGGACTAGACGCTTCACAAAACAGCTAATGTCACAACAACACTCTGAGGTAAATTTTGTTTTCTCAATTGTCAGATAAAGAAACAGAAGCACAGAAAGGTAAGAAACTTGCCTAGGTTTCTTGGCTTTTTCTACCAGAGAAGCTAGTAAAGGCTTTGGTTCCTCTGACCCTGTATAAATTTGGAACATCTTAGACTCTCTACATCGTTAAGATGGATTCATGGAGTTGCTGTGCTTAGTAAGTGAAGCAGCATGAAAGACTCCAAGCGCTCTTCCAGATGAATCGTAATCAGGAAAGGTTTGTTTTTCTATCCTTACTCTTCAAAAAAAAAAAAAAAGGATATACATTCCTCTAACTCCTTGCCATGGTTCGGGCTGTTCTTTCTACTTCTCTGTAGAACATCTAGTCTTTCTTTAAGCTTCCCATCCAAATCACCTGCTCCCTTCTCCCACCAGGCATGTGGCATTTTACACATATTTCTATTATATATTGTCTCCTCTATGACATTGAGCTCTTGCAAGGCAGAGATGTACCTTATTTCTACTTTCCTCCAGTATTTACTATTCTTCCTGAAATAGAGAACTTGTCCATCAAATACTGGTAGAATAATCACACTTACTCATACAACACATGTTCATTAAGCACCTATATGGAAGCGTCTTTCTACTAGGTCCAAACTGCGGCTGCCCAAGGACTTCAGGAAATTTCCAGAGGTGTCCCAGAAGAGGAAGCTGCTCCACCAGCTTCACTTTCCTCCCTGTGGAGCCTGACCTCTTACACTTTGCTGATCCCCTGCACACCCAGCCTACATCTCTGGTCAGGCTGCGAAACTTGGCTTTGTGTAGGTGCCATACAAATGATGATAACAAACACTTGTTTAGACCTGCCCTTTTTCCTATGTCTACAGGTTCAAATGAGTTAATCCAATTGGCGGGTGATGTTCTCTGATCTCAGTTTTAGTGGATGAGTGAAAAAGAAATGGCCAAGTAAATATCTGAAATCAGCATCAGCAAACTTTATTTCTACGTATTAGTGAAGATTCTTCAGAGAAACAGGACCAGTGGAATATATGTAGATATACATAATAAGAGGAGGGTTATTGTAGGAGCTGGCTCATGCAGTTAATGAGGCCAGGAAGTACCATGATCTACCATAGGGAAGCTGGAGAACCAGAAAAACCTGTGGAATAATTCAGTCCAAGTCCCAAAGTCAGAAAACCAAAAGCTCCCCTAGTTGAAAGCAAGAAAATGTAGACACCCTAGCTCTAAAAGAGAAAGAGGATTCACACTTCTTTCTCTTTTTTTATCCCATCTGGGCCCACAATGGATTGGATGATGCCTACCCATGTTGGTGAAGGTACACCTTTTTAGTCTACTGAATCAAGTGCTAATCTCTTCCAGAAACACCTTTACAAACACATTCAGAAATAACGTTTTCTCAGCTAATTGGCCATACCCAAGCCGGTGCAGTTGACAGGAAAAAATAAACCATCACATTCTATCGTAATTTAAATGGAGTAATTGATGCACCTTGTTCTCCTGGGCTGGCAACTGAGCCTGCAGAGGAAAGCAGGCAGGAAGGATGCTTCCTCAAACTTCAACCAGTCTGTCGCTGTTGGTCTGTGGTCATTTAAATACCACTATGGATTCCCAGCACACATCCACTATGTGATTTCTGAGCCCTCCCCGCTCTCTGCAAGAATTCTACCCAATTTGGGAAATAATTTTACCTTCCCCAAAATCAACAAATAAAAACAACCAACCAAACCAAAATAAGACAATGTGGGTGAGCTTCCACATTTCCTCTCTGCTCCAACCCTTTCCCTGGCTCGTTCGTCTTCTCCTTTCACTTCTTCTTCAGACTGAATGGGTCTTATTCCTTGTTGCTAAGCTGACCTCACCAACAGAAGCTCTTCTGGCCTTTTCCAAAGCCTCTGTTCTCTCAGATAAGTCCCCAGCCCAGATAACCCTGTGGTCCTTCAACTCTAAATTTACTCACTTACTTCTGTCTTTCATACATGCAAATAGCCCATTTTTTCAAGTAGTTCTCAAAGTGAGGTCTCCAGACCAGCAGCATCAACTTCCTCAGGGAACTTGCTAGAAATGTACATTACTGAGCCCCACCCCAGACCTACCTTCAGATATTCCTGGGTGGAGTCTTGACACCCTGTTTAACAAGTCCTCTAGGTGATTCTGGTGTGCTGATGTTTGAGAACCACCGTCCTGAATGAAAGCCTCCTCAGGTCCCTTTTCTCTGGAGCAACTTTCAAATTCTCTTCCTCCTGGAACTGTCAAAGCTCTTTATCAAGGAATCTTCATGTAACTCTCCCCACTTCCAGTTTTTTATAGACTGACGTAAAATCCTGCTTTCAGAGATGACCAAATCACTGATATTACATGAGCTACGTGGTGGATTTACACTGAAATTGGAGATAGAAAGCCTGGCTTTGAAGAGTGGTTCACTGCTTTCTAGCTATGTGACTTGGGCAAATTACATCAATTAGCCAAGCCTCAGTGTCTCCTCTTGCAAAATGGGAATAATAATACTTTCTTTACTGGATTATTGTGGAGATTAAATAAGATAGCCTTGTGAAAGTATGACTCATGGTGTCAAAAGCTTAATAAATGTTTACTAAATTCGAATTAAAATGGTATACACACTTCGTGTATATGTAAGAGCCAAAAAATTTCAGAAATTTCATGGGCTGTGTAGTGAAAGATGCGTTTAAAAAGACCTTATTAAATGCTCATTTACATGGACACATCTTAATGACTTCGGAGGAGCCACAATGTTCACTAGGTTAATTAAGTATACTTTTAAAAATTGCCACATATATTTTTAGATGATATTGAATAATTTGTACTCTTTCCCACGCAGGATTTTCATCCTCTTTTTTTTTTTGGCCTCAATGTTGTTTGAATGCTGTTATTTTTGACTCTATAGAAAATTATCAAAAACGGGCAAAAAAAAACCCCACATTGCTTACAACTGCCTTTTTTCATTTTCATGGAACTGAAACCAAATGAAATAGATTACAACAAGAGAGATTTAAAGTCTCTACAAGAATACTCTAAGTTCTTTAATTTCCACAAACCTGGCTTCTACCTCTGTCGGTCTGCTATAAAATGTGCTTTTGTTGTTGCTCTTCACGAACAGAAAGAAACCTGGGGAATCTTCGAGAATGCCCATCTTCTCAACCTGTGTGCTGCATTTAGTGTGTTAATTACCTCCTCCTGGAAATGTGTGACAGGATATTATTTTTGAAAGAGTAGAGTAGCCAGTGTTTTCTTTTGTGTTATTTTCCTCAAAGCTTTCCCTTTCCCCTCCCCAGATTGCCCTCACACCACTGTCCAGCAGGTTATTGGCCTGGGTTCATGGTCTCAGTGGAAGAGCGTGGCAGGGTATAAAGCAAGAAGAATGTGAGTCCCCGACCTTTCATTTTTTTTCTTTCTGTTCAAAAAAAATTTTTTTTAATGTTTATTTATTCTTGAGACAGAGACACAGCGTGAGCATGGGAGGGGCAGAGAGAGAGGGAGGTCCAGAATCTGAAGCAGGTTCCAGGCTCCAAGCTGTCAGCAGAGAGCCCGACGCGGGGCTCAAACCCACGAAATGTGAGATCATGACCTGAGCCAAAGTTGGACGCTTAACCGACAGAGCCACCCAGGCACCCCTTTCTTTCTGTTTTTAATTCCAAAGCCTAATTTTAAAGCCAAAGCCTAAACCCAGGGAATTTAGAGGACTAGGACAGAGATAGAACATCTGGTTCAGAAAAAAAGGTATTTTCCCTTGAGTCTACAGAAGGACTCCCTCAGTCTGGGGTAGAGAGGAAAGCTGGAGGGGACCAGAAAAGAGGAGAACTCAGTGAATGTCAGAAAGAGGGTTTAGCAAGTGTGAAGCCCATGTGAGAAACTCTCTGCCCACCTTCCTGGCAGAGCCCCTTTCCCTGTAGACACAGTAAGACTCCAGAGAAGAGTTGTCACCTGCCATCTCTAGGTTGCTGGGGCCATAAAGGGACCTATGGAGACTCCTGTGCTCTCCCATTAAGCAAAAATCCATGGTGGAAGGTGCCTGGTTGCAAGAAAAAGAGCTGCCAGCAGTAATGAAGATATTACGTGGTGACCACTGTGGCACAATGGCCCGTAGTCGAGTAATGAAGGGGACAGATCTCTCAAGAGTCACATGAGCCCAATCACGTAAGCCCCTTGGAGCTCAGGAAACCCAGAAAGAGGTTAGAACCCCAAGTGAGGCAAAAGGAAGTTTTTGTCTCCTCTTGCAGAATGGAGATGAACGTCTGGAAGTTAATTTGAACCCCATAGTGGTAAAATCACCTTTTACACCTTGTTAGTGGATTACAGACAACATCTACTTTATAGGAGTGCATAGTCATTTATGCTAGACTATTCTGCATCCACAGTCACTATGTGGACCCAGATGCACTCAGTGAAGGTCCAGGCTCACAATGAATGTTCAAGAAGAGTTTTTGATGGAAGATTTCCGCAGCACTCACATAAAGATTTCAGCAGTTTTTCCCCGGCATCTTTTCAGCTGTCTTCAGTCCTCACTGTACCCACTGCTCTCTCTTGGTGGTTCATGTTTCAGGAATGTATGTGCACTTGGTACTGCACTGAGCACACACAGTACCACACACAGGACAGAGGTGGCCTCGGAGAGGTTGTGGTCTAGCAGGGGAGACAGATTTTAAAACATGATGGTACAAACATTACACTACATATTCATTCAGTGCAATGACTACGCATTATTAAGTACCATGAGGGCATACAAAAAGGAGAACCCAAGTAGATGAGGAGTCCAGAGAAGTCTCCCTAAAGAAGTGACATTTAAGGTGAAGTATGAAGAATAGGTAGGAGTTAGGTAGGCTAAGACCGAATAGGTATGGGGGTGGGGGTGGGAGGTTAGTGTTTCAAGCATAAGGAATACCATGAGCAAGAACCCCAGAGGCAAAGGATCACCGCATTCCACTTACATAGAGGAGGTCAATGTGTCCAGAATGTAAAGACCTGGTGGAAAAGTCCCATGGGATGACACTGGCATGATCAGCAGTGGCCAAATCACGCAGCCACACACAATAAAACAGCAAACCTGGAGGCTGAGAGCAGAGGAAAATGATCAAAGCATTCTACCCAGTGGAGCAACACTACCGTATTTGAAATTTACAACAAACACAACTATAGTGAGATACCATTTTCATCTGCTATATGGAGAAAAATTAAACGCAAGGTTGGTGAAGATGTAACAACCACCCTCTCATGCTGTTGGAGTGAATGCAACTTGATGCCTCCTTTTTGAAGATCAACCTAGAAATATATACCAAAAATTTAAATGACTGAGTAGTTCTATCAGAAGAAATTTACACTATGAATATATTCTGAAAATACAACCAGTTAATTAGACAACAGAGTTCGATAAAGCATCATTTCTAACATTAAAATTTTCAAAAACAAAAACTAGAAATAATCTATATGTCCATTAGTAGGGGGCTGGCTACATATATCACGATTTAATTACATGATGAAATATTATGACGTACTTATAATATATTGGAGATCTGGTTGGACTGATATGGAAGATCTTAGAGATATTTAGGTCTATGTAGTATGATTTCATTTACATACGTACTTAATGGCAGCTACATATGTAGGGGGGTTATAAATTAAGATTTTTTTAATGGAAGGCTACATCTATAAAAAAAAAAACTACTAGCTTGGTGACCTTTGGGGAGAGGAACCACAGGTGATAGATGGGAGAACCTGATTTTTTATTTTGTTTGGTTTGATTTCTTTTACAATGTACATGTGTAGCAGACATAGCTTGTTGCCTTTTCTCTATCCATGGCCGACATCATCCTTGTTGACAGAAGCCTGATGTTGATCAGCTGTCATCTCACAGGGCTGGTGACCCAATTCCCGGATAAGGAGTAAATTGCTTATAGTCCAACGGTCAGAAGACAATCTCATTTGCCTTGCCAATTTGAGGGTGGGCTGTGATCCAAGTCTCCCCTAGAAGATAGGAGATAAGATTGGCTGGAGGTCCCCAGGAGACCTGGCTTCATTCTTAAGAAGACACCAGAAGATGTTGGTCCCTCTCGTGCCTCCAAGCCACTGCAGCCACTTTGTGACAGCGAGGAAGATCAGTCATAGGGTGACACCAAAGGGAAGTGTTTATCAGAAATAAAAACCTATACCACTGGTGAATTTTTTGAGTTTCTGATTATGCCAGCCATTCAGCCCCTTTCTGGACCTATTGCTTAAACTATTGAATTAAGGGCATCACAGTTGAAATCCAATTTATCTTATTTGAATATGACATTTTCAGTGAATTGAAATGCCAAGAATACAGCCGATGGAGTAACAAACTGGAAGGGGCAGGCAGGAGGCCCCGGGGCAGGCGAGGTGGGAGGAACACTTTCAGTAGCTCAGACTTGTGAGAGAAACAATGGCAACCATTAGAGGTGAAGAGAAGAGCACCAGGGTGAGATCTGAGTTTTCTCCACTTCCTTTCTTCCACTTTCTACGTTTCTAAATTAATTAGTATATACTATCAAGTATATATGCCCACTCTCCCACTAGTGGATTTGAAATGACTTGTTTTTTAAGAAAAGTTCTTTTCTTTTTTTTTAAGTCTATTTATTTATTTTGAGAGAGAAAAAGAGGAGCATGCACTTGTGAGAGTGGGTGACAGGCAGGGAGAGAGAGAAAGAGAGAGAGAGAATCCCAAGCAGGCTCTGGGCTGTCAGCATAGAGCCCGACCCGGGGGGCTCGATCCTACCACCATGAGATCATGCCCTGAGCAGAAATCAAGAGTCAGAGGCTTAACAGACTGAACTACCCAGGAACCTCTGAAATGACTTAAAGATAAAAAAAAAAAGTGGGGGTGGCAATAAACTTGGTTATTGACTCCAAGATAAAAGCAGTAACCAAAACATCAAAGGGAAGACAAGAATTTTACAAATCCTCATTGGGATAAACGATAAAACTTAGGAAGCTATCCCGGCTCTGGGGTACAAATTTATCTACATATTCACGTATTCACAGTTCCTTCTATCATTTTAAGGAGCAAGGCAAATCCTTAATCTTTCACACAGCATCTCTGTCTGAACTCTTGTTATAAATCCTGAAGCTTTGACAGAGCTATGGCTTCAACTAAAAGGTCCGGAGAAGACATAGTCGCTGGTATCAGTGAGACTGGGGAAGTTCCTAACTTCTGAAGTAGGAAGAACGGGAAGTGAGAAGTGACTGGTCCTGTTCCAGCAGTGCTTCGAGGAGCCAAAAAAGGAGTCACTAATATCACAATGATATCACAACTAATCACAACTAATATCACTAATGATGTCACTAATATCACAACATCTCTCCGTAAAGTAGAACCACGAAGGAAATAGCCATGTCTCTCTTACTCTGATTGGCCAAACACAGGAGTGTCATGTGGGCCAAGACGAGGAAGGGTGTTTCTTAGTCCCTTACAAACTGCCCCCTGAGAACCACACTTGTCGCGTGTCTTTATAAGCATATCAGCAGGAGCCTGAGAGTTTCCCATGTTTTATCAAGCCACAGGTAAGAGGAGGGTGAGGAGGTGGAGAGGAGGACGGAAAAGAGAATGGACTGATGGCCCCAGAGATTTACTTTTACTCCCAGATTCATGTTACTTTCTCCGACCTCCACAGCCATCTTGGGCCCTGTTAGTGCCGTACTGGTTCTCTTCGGGTGTGAAGCTCTTTGCCACCATCGCCACCATGATAAACCCCTGGCACGTATTTCAGTACGACTTCACGTGAGTACCGTATAGCTATCCAACTTGTATCTAGAAGAGCAAATTCTTTTTTTTTTTTTAACGTTTATTTATTTTTGAGACAGAGAGAGACAGAGCATGAACAGAGGAGGGTCAGAGAAAGAGGGAGACACAGAATTTGAAACAGGCTCCAGGCTCTGAGCTGTCAGCACAGAGCCCGACGCGGGGCTCGAACCCACGGGCCGCGAGATCATGACCTGAGCCGAAGTCGGACGCTTAACCGACTGAGCCACCCAGGCGCCCCAGAAGAGCAAATTCTTAATCAATGACCTACACTTAATGCCCTCATTTTCCTCTAGAAGCTTCCAAAAGACTTAACTGTCAGCTACCTTATGGGGCAATTTCCTAGCTTTTTACTATTTTCTTTCCTCTCTGGTAACATCGTTTTTTTTTTAATGAGTGCTCTCCCTAGGGAATTAATTATTACCTTGAAAAGTATATTCGTATAGTTCCATCAAGATATCTTAAAAATTATTGAATTCCTGACAGACATACTATGTAGCTTTTAAAAATTATATAATGCATACGTGGATTTTTTTCCAACTGTATTGAGTCAGAAATTTTTTATCTTGGGATACAAGACATTCTCTCTTTTTTCTTCTCTCTGATAAATGCAGAAATCAAGCTCACTGACTTAATATCCACATGCACATGCCAGTGCACACAGACTCATTGCAGTTCTGTGTGAGAAGAAATCTGTGTCACGGGAAGAAAGGAGCTCCACGAACATGGACAGTCATCACTGCATGGGCATTTGTTTTGCAGAGAGGAGGCTCATTATAGCACACCTTATTTGCAGTTTACAGAGCTTTTAGAAACCTGATAATCATGCAGTCCCTCACTGAGAAACAATGGCGCTACCCTAGGGCCATATTCACATGAGGCAACATAGTTAAACAATGGAAAGGTTGTAACCTTTAGGAGAGCAACCGCACAGCCCTGATGGAGGCTACTTTTCATCCTTAACTCAGAACGGATCAGACTTTCTTGTGGTAAAAACTGCATAAAATGCCAGGAAGCCTAATACCGGCACTTCGAATTGTATGCAGTGACAAGAGTTAAGGAGAGAGCCACAGGGACCTCAGCCCCACACTCTGCCACTTAAAATTTGGGAAAGGTGGGGAAGGAATCTCAACAGGCCCTGAGATGAAAGGCAACACCACACAGTGCTGCTGCAGGGGCTCGTCGTGGGGCATGTCTTAAGGTTGAACTGCAAGACATCACTGACGGATGGTATGAGTTCAGGCTGGCAGTCCAACCTCTGACGGTCAGTTTCCTCAACCGTCACTATCTGGGCATCGTGGCCAACCCAAAATTGGGATCCAGCAGCAGGGGGCCATGACACCAAGTGGGAGGGGGGGCGCTGGACCCCCTCCTTCCCAGACCTTTGTGTGCATAGATTAATTTGCATGAGGGTAAGGACACCTGTCAGGAAGAAGTTTTATGCCCACGAACACGATTTTGGAAGAATGAAAAAAGGAGTAAGTTCTTTTCCTCAGTCAACACAAGGTGAGAAAGGCTATGGGCAGAAGCTGAGGAAGTTGTTTTCAGAAGGGATTTTTGTTTCCTTAAACTTGGAGCACAAGCAGTGGAGTTCAGAGCCTGAAGTACCGAATGCCAATTGAAAGTTAAGGAGAGGGGCGCCTGGGTGGCTCGGTGGGTTAAGCGTCCGACTTGGCTCAGGTCATGATCTCGCGGCCCGTGGGTTCGAGCCCCGCGTCGGGCTCTGTGCTGACAGCTCAGAGCCTGGAGCCTGTTTCAGATTCTGTGTCTCCCTCTCTCTGTGACCCTCCCCCATTCATGCTGTGTCTCTCTCTGTCTCAAAAATAAATAAACGTTAAAAAAAATTAAAATATTAAAAAAAAAAAGAAAGTTAAGGAGAAAACTATCCCTCCATTTCCGCAAGGTTGTGATGGGTCTTTAACAGAGTACAGGACTAACAGAGGCGTGATAGCATTTAGCATGTACGTAAATGCACAGTACCAGAAATGGCACTAGAGCTATAGAAACCAAGTTCCCAACAAGTGCCCTGGCGGCGGTGAAGTGGAAAGGAGACTTCCCCTGGTGGCTGGCTGGTAAAGGGTGCCTTTCAGGATGCTGAAGCAGGAGAATACGAGTGAACTAATAGTAAACATAGAGAGATGCCTCCAGGTAGCCCCAGGGGCCAGTGTAAGGGAGCACCGCTGACTTCAGTAATTTAGGTGACGCCTCTCAACCAACAGCCTGTATGTATCGCCTCACCATAATCTCGCTCACATGGATAGGCTGGTGGAAACTTGAGGCATTCCTATGACACGGAGTGATGAGAATGATACTGTCCTTCCCTCTAGCAGCCTCAGTTAAGGATTAATGGGACGACGTAGGTGAGAATGCTAGCACAGTGCCTCGTATGTAGTAAGCACTCTACTAATTTCCTTTCCAAGCCCGGCCTTTGTAAGAAACCGTTTTAAAGATCAGTCAGGAATACTCATCCTTTCTATGATTCCATACCATAGAGGACAGCACATACTTCATTTTTTTCATATTACGGAAAGTAAACAGAAATAAATGAATCGCTTTCTAATTTAGAAGGTGCTTGTTATTTTACACAGACGTCAAATAGCTTGGAAATAAATAAGTGAAACATTTGGGGCTTTAGAGGATTTTTCAGTTCATTAAGACAGTAATGTATGAAAGAAATACTTTAGTGGCTCAGGAAATGCTTACTTCGCATGGGTTACTATATGAGCCCTAAAGAGGACAGTTAAAAGGTAAAGTGGGAACAAAACGGAATACTCTCTAAGGTCACACACACACTAAAGGATTGGTATAAAAGACCTTGATGGCATTATATCCTATTTATGATTTTTCACTAGATTCTTGTTACACTTAGAAAAAGCACTCTCAACTTTTTATGCGATGCCATACAACAGCCCTATTTGGGCTGATTGCAAGGTCATTAATGAGTTTCAATTGTCCCCCAAAGTCTTTTTTACACTTGATTTCTAGTGCTTGGAAATGTTCCAATGGAGTGAACACTTCTAGATTAGAGCAGGGATGGCAAATTCCTCACTTTCTGTGTTTGTATGTGCAGACATCACTAATCAATCACAGTTCTTTTCTGCTGAGTCATCTTCTCAATGCAGTGCCACAAGCATCCACTTCCCATCAGAGAAGTTAAAACCAATTTTCTCTACCTGCCTTAATGCTTTGCTCTCTGTGAAAATGCAAATATTTGAAGAAGAGTACAAATTTAAGTTATCAATCACTGACAATGAAATGTTAAAAAAAAAACTTGCAAGCAGCCTTTCCTCCAGCATTAGGGGCAAGAACTCCAGGGCTCCGGAATACAGGGAGGATAGACAGCAGAATCTAGGAGTTCCCTGAAGATGTACTTCACCTACTTAACAATTTTGCCTAAGGCCAGTGCTGCCAAAAGGACCGGTTCTCTCCAGGGCATCTATTTCAGCCATTTACCATCAAATGAAACTTACAACTGGCATATGAATTCTCAGGCCAAGGGCATTTTATTTTTTGAAATTTTAAAGTACATGTTGGGTAAACTACTTAAAAAATTCAAGACCCTTAAAAGAATCCCAGAAGCAGAAAGAGCAGTGCAGGGGAAGGTGAGTGAGGTGCAGCTAATTGTAGCAGGCGTTGTGTGTCTGAATATTGCAAGCGCACAGAAACTCTTGGGCGCACATACTTGCAAATTGCTACATACTTTCAGAGTCACCAGTCCTCTGCAGCCAGGCCAATAGGTAAGGAATGGCAAGATGGAATAGAATACATTTAAAAAGAAATTATGGAAGGGGCGCCTGGGGAGTTCAATTGGTTAAGCATCTGGCTCTTGGTTTCAGCTCAGGTCATGATCTCACGGTTCATGGGTTCAAGCCCCACATCGGGCTCTGCGTTGGCAGTGTGGAGCCTGCTTAGGATTCTCTCTCTCTTCCTCTCTCTCTCTCTCTCTCTGCCCCTCCCCCACTTGTGCCTGTGTTCTCTCTCTCTCTCTCTCTCTCTCTCTCTCTTTCAAAATAAATAGAAAAAATAAAAAAAGAAATTACGGGATTTGAGCTTATAGCCAAGGTGTAGTAATGGAGAATAGATTTACTTTCCCACCAGAAGCAACTGAAAAATGAACAAAATGTATGAAACAGCAATTTGTGAGACACTGGACATAAGGCCACAAAGGACAGTGATCCTGACAAATGGGAAACAAATGAGATGAGCCTAAGGTCTCCCCAGCCGACTAACCCGAATGAGTTTTCCAGCTATGATGCAGGGAAAGTGAACCCAGGTCAATCCAAACAACTTCCCGCATTAGGAAGGCAGACCTGAGAGTCCAGGGAAAACAAGGTAGCTGTAGCTTACAAGAGTAACAGAGAGGAGAGAGCCATACCGAGAAGAGCTCCAGAGATATCCAGCAGGTCCCCCTCAAGAATGCAGCTAGGTGGGCACCTGGGTGGCTCGGTCAGTTAAGTGTCTGACTCTTGATTTCAGCTCAGTCATGATCTCATGGTCTGTGAGATTGAGCCCTGTGTCGGGCTCTGTGCTGACAGTGCAGAGCCTGCTTGGGATCCTCTCTCTCTATCTCTCTCTCTCTCTCTCTGTCTCTCTCTCTCTGTCTCTCTCTCTGCCCCTCCCATTTGTGCCCTCTCTCAAAAAAAAAAAAAAGAAAAGAAAAGAAAAAGAAAAAGAAAAAAAAAAAGGATGCAGTTGTGTGCTGATCAACACAGGCATGTGAAGGAACTCCAGGAAACTGGGCGAAGAATCACCTGAAAGGATGAGAGTGTGGTTTCTCAATCTTGGCACTATTCACAGTTTTGGTTATATAATTCTTTGTTATGGTTGCTGTCCTCTGTATGGTAGGATGTCAGCATCTCTGACCTTTACTCTCTAGATACTGGTAACTCTTGTCCATCCTCCAGTTGTGACAACCAAAAATGTCTCTAGACATCGCCAAATGTTCCTTGCAAGGCAAAATTGCGCCTATTAAGAACTATTGGATTTAAGGAGTCAGTGCCCAGTGCACACAGGGCTAAAAATAGTTTGTTCCCACCTGCCACACCGGAAAACCTCAAAATCCACAAGATATTGAGTCGAGTACACAGAAGGGTCTTGCCTCAGTAGTGAGGACAAATTATTAGCTCTAGACTGAGCACTGCTCCAGTCCCATCTAACAAAATCTTAAGAACAAGAACTGACAGAGTCAAGCCATTCACAGGCAATTTATCTGCATTCCAGAACAAAGCTCAGGAATATTTTAGAAATGCCAAAATATCTAGCACCCAGGAGTCTGGAATCGAGTAAAAAATTACCAGGCGTGCAAAGAAGCAAGAAAATACAATCCATAATGAGGAAATCAATTAGCCAATCAAAACTGACTCAGAACTGACACAGATTTAAAACTAGCAGATAGAAAATGATAGTTATGGCATTTGTATTCTATATGATCAAAAAGTTAAGTAGAGACATAGAAGATACAGCTCAAACTTCAAAAGGTGAATGTTATAAAGCATAAAATTAAAAACTGCAGTGGGTGGGATCTTTGGCAGACAACAGAGAAGAAATGATTAGTGAACTTAAAGACAGGAATAAAAATAGAGAACATCTGTGAGTTGTGGAAAGGCTTCAGATGGCCTCACATGCCTGTCATCAGAGTCTCCAGAGTAGATGAGACAGTGTGGACTGCAGGAAAATATTTGAAAACATACCTACTGAAAGTTTTCAAATTTCAGGAAACCCATAAGCCCACAGATCAGGAATCTCAGTGAATACCAAGCACAAGAACCATTAAGTAAAATCCACAAAGGTACATGATAATCAAATTGCTAAAAACTGATAATAAAGTCACACAGACATGGATGAAAGCAGATTTCACATTAGAAATAACACAAGTGAGTGGCGCCTGGGTGGCTCAGTCAGTTGAGCATCTGACTCTTGATTTCAGCTCAGGTCATGATCCCGGGGTGGTGGGATAGAGCCCTGCACTGAGAATGGGGCCTACTTAAGGTTCTCTCTACCTCTCTCTCTCTCTGCTCTTCCCCAGCTCATGCACATGCTCGCTCACTCTCTCTCTCTCTCAAATAAATTTTTTTTAATTAAAAAAGAAAAAGAAATAACACAAGTGAGAATCTAGTAGGTGCTTTGTACTGGCAGCACCTTCAGTGACTGAAAGAAAAAGTTATCAACCTAAAATTCTATTCCAGGCAAAAATATCTTCTGAAAGCAAAGGTGAAACAATGGGTTTCATAAATATAAAAACTGTAAGATTGTATCACCAGCCCACACATTATAAGAAATATTGAAAGAAGTCTTTTAACAGGGAAATTGTTGTTGTATAGAAATATGAATCTAAACAATGGAATGAAGAACACTGGAAATAATAACTATGTGGTAAACATAACTTACTATTTGAATCTCTTTAGAAGATAATTGAATGTGGGGTTTTATAGTATATATAAAAGTAAAATGTGTAACACCAATTGCATAAATGTCGGGGGAAGAAATAGAAATATACTGTTGTCAGGTTCTTATAAAATACACAAAGTGGGAGACTACCACATCAAGGAAGGTAAAAATATATGATAAACCTTAAAGCAATAACAAAAATAATAAAACAAGAGTTGTTACTAATAAGCCTGTAGAGGTCATAAAATGGAATAAAAAATTTAGTTAGTACAAATGAAGCCAGAAAAAAGGATAAAAATGATCACAGATGAGATGGAATGAATAAAAACAAATAGCAAAATGTTTGTGCCACCTTTGAATTATTGCTTTTCAATTTTAAAAATGGGCAAAATATTCGAGCAGATTATTCAACAAAAAAGATATGCAAAAGCAATAAAAATGAAAAAAATTTCAATGTTATTAGTTATTTGAGAATGGTTCATGAAATCAAAATAAGATCACAACACACATAGTAAAATGGCTGAAATTAAAAAGAATGGCCATAACAAGTGTTGATGGACATGTGTAAAAGACTGGAACTCTCATACACTGCTGGTGGCAATGTACTGGGACATAAACACCTTGAAAAACAGCTTGGCAGCATCTTACAAAGTTAAACCTGTACCTATCATATGGTCCAGCTGTTCTGTGTGTAGATATTGTGTTCATATGTATTTAAGGCTTATTTATTTTTGAGAGAGAGAGAGAGAGACCGAGAGACAGAGCATGAGCGGGGGAGGGACAGGAGAGAGGGAGACACAGAATCCAAAGCAGGCTCCAGGCTCTGAGCTGTCAGCACAGAGCCTGATGCGGGGCTTGAACTCACCGACCGCGAGATCATGACCTGAGCCAAAGCCGGACGCTTAACAGACTGAGTCACCCAGGCGCCCCTATGTTCATATGTATTTAAATTTTCATTACAATATTTGTAGGAGCAAACAACTGGAAAAAAACACTAGTGTCTATCAACCAGTGAATGGATACAAAAGACTAACCTGGCTTATCCACCTGTGTATGAGTATATTCCACTGCTCAGCAATTAAAATGAATGGCCTCTTGATGCATACAACATGAATGAATCTCAAAATAATTATACTGACTTTAAAAAGCCAGGCAGTATTGGGGTGCCTGGGTGGCTCAGTCGGTTAAGCGGCCGACTTCGGCTCACGTCACGATCTCATGATCCGTGAGTTCGAACCCCGAGTCGGGCTCTGTGCTGACAGCTCAGAGCCTGGAGCCCGTTTCAGATTCTGTGTCTCCCTCTCTCTCTGCCCCTCCCCTGTTCATGCTCTGTCTCTCTCTGTCTCAAAAATAAATAAACATTAAAAAGCCAGGCAGTATTAAAGTACACTGCATGGTTCCACTTATTTATAATTCTAGAAAATAAAAATGAATCTCTAGTGACAGCAGATCCCTGGTTGTTGGGGACTGAAGGTGGTAAGGAGATATGTGAGGGAAGGAGAAAATTTGGGGGGATGTGAATATATTCATTATCTTGATTTTTATTCACTATCTTGATTATGAGTGTCTAAGTGTATTAAAACACATCAATGTGTACACTTTAGATATCTGTAGTTTTTGTAATCAACTTAATTTAATCTCAATGAAGATGTTAAATAATGGAAGTTATAAAGAGAGTTTCTAGGGGACATCATAAAAGGTCTTACTTGACCTTGATACTAGAATGGAGGTCAAGAGATCTGAGTTCTAGTCCAGGTTCTGCCTCACATTTGTCTGATCTTGCTACCGGCACGTAAAATCTCTTGGTCTCAGTTCCTTAAAAGTCAAATAGCCGATTTGGTGACCTCTAGTGTCCTTTATAACTCCAAAGTCTAATCATACACAAAAGCTAATAGAAGAGACATTGCATGGTGAAATGGAACAGATTGACCTGGGTTTTAATTTCAGCTCTATTACTTATTACTTGGGTGACCTCAGATAAATTATACAACCCCTCTAAACTGTCAGAGAGTAAGTTCCATGAGGAAAGGACTGTGTTGGCTATTCATTCCTATAACCCAGAGCACGGTATAGACACCGGCATATAAATAAATGTCTTCCTTTTCTACAAAATGAAAATAGTAATAAGCTTACTTGAAGCAGAGGCTATTGATCCCCCTCTACCCTCTATCCTACTGTTCCAGTTCTACTCTTATTTCAGCACAGGGAGACAGCTTTTGGTCTGCTTTCTGCCTCAAGCATCAAAAAGGTACCCTAGGTAGGGATACAGTGCTTTCAAGAAGAGCTCTGGGGGCACCTGGGTAGCTCAGTTCGTTAAGCTCAGGTCATGATCTCATGGTTTGTGGGTTCGAGCCCTGCATCGAGTTCTGTGCTGACAGCTCAGAGTCTGGAGCCCTGCTAAGGATTCTGTGTCTCCCTCTCTCTGCCCCTTCCCTGCTCATGCTCTGTCTCAAAAATAAACAAAACATTACAAAAAAATTTTTAAAAAGGGGGGGGGGCGCTCTGGCCTCAGGAGAAACTAATGCCCTGAGGGTCACATTTAAGCAATGAAGGTGGGAGACAGTGGATAGATGTACCAGCCCACACCTTGATTATGGACTTCTAGCCCCCAGAACTATGAGAAAATAGATGTCATCGAACCACTGAGCCTAGGATGTTTTGTTATGGCAGCTCAAGCAGTCTAATACAGCAAGGTACCTTAAACACTATAAAGCAAAATATAAATGTTTTATATTAATAAATATAAATATAAAGCAAAATATAAACCCAACTTCAGAATGGAAATTTCCTGAAGCTAAACTTTTGATTACACTCTGAGTGAAAAATAAAAGTTAAAACTATTTAAAACCAAAGAGAACCAAACAAAAAAGAATCAACATGCATGGTTGCCAGATTTAGCAAATAAATTATAGAAATACACAGTGAAATTTGAGTTTCAGGTAAACGATGAATTTTTTAGTATAAGTATGTCCCAAATATTGCATACACCAGCAAATTATTTGCTATTTATCTGAAATTCAAATTTAAGTGGACAGCCTGTATTTTATCTGGCAAAAACTTATCTATAATTATATAGTCAGCTCTCTGAGGAGCTCAAGTTTTTATAAAAAGTTCTGTAGAAAAGATTTTTAAAAATGAAGGATTGATTTTTTAAGCTTATTTATTTATTTTGAGAGAGAGAGACAGAGTGTGAACAGTGGAGGGGCATAAAGAGGGAGAGAGAGAGAAAATCCCAAGCAGGCAAAGAATCCACTGTCAGTACAGAGCCTGACACGGGGCTTGAACCCATGAACTGTGAGATCATGACCTGAGCTGAAGTCAAGAGTCAGATGCTTAACTGACTGAGCCACCCAGGAACCCCTAAAGGATTGATTTTTAAAGCAAAGTGGCTCAACCTGAGGGAATTTTATGAGGAAGTCTAAAACCGAGGCTGAGCTGAGGCTCACAAAACAAACTAAAGACAAGAACAAATTCTTTTTTTTAATTTAATTAATTAATTAGTTAATTAATTTATATCCAAGTTAGTTAGCATATAGTGCAATAATGATTTCAGGAGTAGATTCTAGTGATTCATCCCCTATGTATAACACCCAGTATTTATCCCAACAAGTGTCTTCCTTAATGCCCCTTACCCATTTAGCCCACCCCCCCCCCAACCCACAACTCCTCCAGCAACCCTCCATTTGTTCTCTTCATTTAAGAGTCTCTTATGTTTTGTCCTCCTCCTTGTTTTGTATATTATTTTTGCTTCCCTTCCCTTATGTTCATCTGTTTTGCATCTTAAATTCCACATATGAGTGAAGTCATATAGGACAAGAACAAATTCTTTAAAGCTCAAGAAAAACAGGGCAAGTATTGGCCCACCACCTGGAGAAGGTGGCATAAAGTTAACAGATGTTGGGGATGGCAGCCAAACTTTCCTTCTGCCTTATACTGTCCACCCGGGAAAATAGACCCACCCAGCACTCCAGAAAAATAGCCTGCTGACGTCAAGCAGGCCAGGAGTTAACAATAATCTACCTCATCATCTTCAGTGAGCTCAGAATATTTCTATCCCAGATTGCTAAAATGAATTCAAGACATGATCTTACAGATTGCTCTGAGACATCATTGGCAACGGGAGAGGTGCCAGAAAACAAATAAATGTTCCTATTTTCAGGAAGAGGAAACAAGTGGACACTATTGGATACTACATAGTAGGAAGTCCAGTGTCTAGAAAGATTTCTCAGGTAGTTTCCTAACGGCAAATGAATGTTTCTTTCCTGCTATATCATTATTAGATTTGTGCATTGGAATACTATGATGACAGTGCCTTGATTCCACAAAACATTTGATGAATATTTTGCATGATAACCTGGTGGACAATAGAGACATGTGAGAATCAGTTTTTGTGACTCTGAACTTAAATCTCACTTCACCGTGTTAATAATGTCTTCAATGAAGTTATGCTTATCACATTTCCTATCAACACAAAGTGAAGAGGAATAGTGTATTAATTGGATTCTTTTGGTGGCGAGGAACTTGACGTGAAATAACCAAGACAGGAATTAATTATAAAGGTTCTGTAACAAAGCCTCAGGACACCTAAGAATCAAGACTTCTGGAAAAGGCTATAAAGTACAATGCTTTTCAGTGTGGACTCTCATTTGAACCCCAGCTCTACGTGATGTTGGGCAAGTCACTTCCTGGTGCCATAGTTTCCTCATCCTTAAATTGGTGCCTGATGTATAGTAAGCACTATATATTCAATGTTATATTATATATGGTGTGATTGTTTCTTCCTCCTCCTTACAGAGTGGCTTCCTGTTTCTGAAACCCACATGATGGAGACAAAAATGGCTCCTGTGAGCTTGACAGGCCACGGTAGAGAATGTGGATTATGACTTCGAGTGAGGTGGGAGCCATGAGAAGGTTTGGAGCAGAGGAGTGACAAGGACTGACCTGGTTTTAGAAGGCTACTTGGGGCTGCTACGTGGAAAATGACTATTGGTAGCAACCTGAAAGCAGGAAGAATACCAGAAGGTTATTATAATAATGATGTGTTTATAATATATGATGGTGTTTTCGATTCTGGTGGTAAAGAGAGTTGGAAGTGCTCAGAGTCTTAAGGTGCCTTGAGTAATCTAGTATTAAATGCAGGATGTGAGAGAAAGAAAAGAAAGATGACCCCAAAGTTCACCCCAGAGTGCATGGTAGAATGATTTTACTACAATAGGGAAGAATCTGGAAGGAACGGGTTTTGAGGAGAAATATCAAGTGTTTGCTTTTGAATGTTAGCTTGAGTTGTCCTTAGTCATCCAGGAGATATGAAGCAGAAAGTAGAAGTATGGGGTTTGGGGAGGGTTCAGGATAGAATGGGAACTAGAGATATAAATGTAGGAGTCATTTGTGCATAGGTGGCCTTTCAAGCCATGGAATTTGATAAGCTTACGTAGGGAGGGGAATTGAGAGAAAACTGAGGAGACAAGAAATTGAACTTGGAGGCGTTTGAAAATACACAAAAGAAGGCAAAGAACACTGGGAAGGTGTGAGCAGTGAAGTAAAGTAAGGACCAGGAGGAAATGATCAAGAGACCAACTGAAAATGTTTCAAGCAGGCAACTGTACTCAGTTGTGTCAAAAGCATAAGCTGGGGCAGGTGAGAACTGAGAGCTGATGCCTTCACATAATGACAAGGCTTATAAAAAAGGGTGTTGAAGGGACAATGCTATAGGTTTCTGCTTTGTGTAGCTAATCAGATAGATGAAAGCAAGAGAATTCAAACTCATGTTGATAAATTGCAGTGAGAAGCTTAAATCCTCAAATAAAACTGTTCAAGTTTATTTATCATGTTTAATGATAAATGCTAGGTCTGGCACTTAGATTCAGACTAGAAACTATAACATCTGTGTAAACATGCATATGAAACACTAAAACAATATGTCCCCAAATGTTAACAATTATTATCCATAATTGTTGGAGCTAGAGATGATATTTATTTTTCTTTATATTTTTTATAATTTCAAATTTTGTCTATAATAAAAATGCATTACTTTAGTAGTCAGAAAAATATAACAAGTGTTGTAAGATATCAGGTGCGTATAAATATGGATGGGAAGAACTTGTTTTAATTTATGCAAAAAAAAATCCCAAAACTTGATGAAAAAGATCTTGGGTTGCATTAATAAAATGCCTTATTTTATTAATATATATTATATATGCAGCATATATTATACATATTTTTACTGTATTATCATGTTTTTGTATGTATTATATATTATATATATTATTACTGTGTATGTTATTATATATACTGCATATATTATATATGTATTATAATAAAAGTAATATACTTATAAGTAATGATAAGTGATAATATAAGTAATTATACATTATATATATTTATTATATATTATATATACTGTATATACACACACACACACATATGCAGTATAACATGTCTTCCTGTACGTATTCAACTGGAAGTGGGCAAACTAGACAGTTTCACTGTCAGAAAGTACACAGAGAAGGTAAGGATGGAGAGAGATTTGGAACGTATGTCATGGGGAAAAGTTGAAGAAAATACAAATGTGAATCCTAGAGGAAAAATTTAAGTCATAAGGGATGTGTGACGAGTTGCCATATGGTGAAAAGAATCAGACTCAGCTCTACTTATAACCCAGGGCAAGTCACTTAATTTCTCTGACACCAGGGTCCTCACTGATAAAGTAGCAATAACATGTTCCACATAACACTGTGATCTGATCACAGTCTTTTCTGGTTGCTGTGTCAGTTTTTCCAGGGTCTGGCCCAGAACCTCCAGAATGCAGATCTCACGTGCTCCTCTTTGGGTTTCTCTAAAATATTTGCTCAGAAGCCTTGGTGAGCTATGTAGATTTCATTAAAGATTTCATCCACTAGATGGTTATGCAAGCTGGTGCAGCCACTCTGGAAAACAGTATGGAGGTTCCTCAAAAAACTAAAAATAGAACTACCCTACGACCCAGCAATTGCACTACAAGGGATACAGGTGTGCTGTTTCGAAGGGACACATGCACTCCCATGTTTATAGCAGCACTATCAACAATAGCCAAAGTATGGAAGGAGCCCAAATGTCCATCGATGGATGAATGGATAAAGAAGACATGGTGTAAAGACACACACACACACACACACACACACACACACACACACACACACAATGGAGTATTACTCTGCAATCAAAACGAATGCAATCTTGCCATTTGCAACTACGTGGATGGAACTGGAGGGTATTATGCTAAGTGAAATTAGTCAGTTAGAGAAAGATGAAAATCATATGACTTCACTCATAGGAGGACTTTAAGAGACAAAACAGATGAACATAAGGGAAGGGAAACAAAAATAATATATAAAGAGGGAGGGGGACAAAACAGAAGAGACTCATAAATATGGAGAACAAACTGAGGGTTACTGGAGGGGTTGTGGGAAGGGGGATGAGCTAAATGGGTAAGGGGCACTAAGGAATCTACTCCTGAAATCACTGTTTCACTATATGCTAACTAATTTGGATGTAAATTTAAAACAATAAAAAATAAAATTAAAAAAAAAGATTTTATCCACTAGATCAATGAAGAGATTCACATTTTACACTTCCCAGAGGAAAAAGCTTAAAGCTTCCCCCCATCCCTAATAATGCTCTTCTCTGCAAAGTCTTTGCCACAGCAACAATGGGAAGGGAGTGAGTGGGAATGTGTATGTGGTGGGGGGATCCTTCCACCATCAGACTCACTGGCTCTTTCTAGCTCCCCAGGATAGTGGGGTCTTCAAATTCCTTTACCTTTGTCTGTGAGAGCAAGCCATTGTCTCCAAGTTCCTAGCCTGAATTTGAAAAACCAAACTTATCATTATTCTTAGCAGAACAAAGACCCACTTATGTAGCAGAATTTACCTTCCATAGCCAACATATTTTTGTCCTGAGTGTCACCAAATCCCCTTCCTACCTCCTCATGGCAAGTGCTATCAAGCTTTCCTTGCAACATATCCAGTGCTCTTCCCATGAGGAAATTGGATGAAGGACATCTCTTCATCCACTTACATACATAAAATATTTGTCACCCAGTAAATGATTAGGAAATGATAATTTTTTATTATTATTTTCATGGCTGTCTTTAAGTATTTAAATAGCCAAGTGGCAGTTGAACATGAGGATGTATTTTCTATAGTTCCCAAGGACCCAATAGGACCAACAGATAGAAGTCAATGGGATCAGAATTTGGCTCAATAGAAGGCAGATATTTCCAGCAGTGAAAACTGTCCCATAACAGGAGAGAAGCTTCTCAAGGTGGTATGTCTTCTATTGTTTGAATTGTCTGATCCAAGACAGAGAACAGGAGACAGCATATGGGAAATGAATTAGTTGACCAAACTCTTTCTTCGGATGGATACTGTTGTGATACAATGGAAGGTAATAGAATGGTTTCTTCTGTCTTTTCTTTTTCTTCCCAATGTCACCCAAATCTAAGGAGATTTTATACCACCATAAACCTGATCCTTTTTGGATCTGGTAGTGTTTAAAACACTCTGGGACAGAAAACTCTCTTGGAAAAGGTGGAGCCCACATAGCTGCTAGTTTCCTGTCACCACTTCAAAAGCAAGGGAAAGGGGGGTGGGGGAGGGTTACTGCGGCTGCTTAGGCCACCAGAATTGTAGGATACAGAGCTGTGCTGTGTCCTGGGGCCTTCATGGCTGGAGTGATCAACCCCAGGGAGGGGGAAATGGTAACCAGACTCCAACATACCCCAGGGGCTTTCGAGATATACATACATTTGCCATTTTCCGATCTTTTTAGAGCACAGAATTAACTTAAAGTCCTCCACATGCCAGTGTGGCTTCCCCTGTAATATAATCTTTTTAAAAGGTTAAGTTAATCTTGACTTTTACTGTTGCAGCATTTCAACCTAATGGTGCTCCATGCACAATCTAATTGGATTTTTATGGGGCTTTATTTAAAGAAATTTGTTTAGTGACAATGACAATTTTAGTATTACAGGTAGGTCCCTTTTGTATAATATCAAAGTGACATAGTGTACACACTGCTAGACTACTATAACAGATTTCTAATAGGCGGCTATTATCTAAAACCTACCTCAGTTCAAGTACAAGCCATACAAGAATTTATGTGCTCAATGATGTTATTACCGACCCTGCAGAATTAGAGCAAATGGGTAGGTGGGCCTGGGATCATGCTAATGGAAGGTTTCATGCTATACAATGAATATGTCATGTGACTTCTATAGAAAATTCTACTCATTTCAAAGGTGAATTGAATACTAGGTTGAATTTTTAAAGGCTATTTGTCCTAAGAGATTATGAATTTATACAGCCTTGGGTTGTATTCCATCATTATAAAAGTCCAGGAGTCCTCCGTAAAGTTTGTTTTACCAGCCGGAATTGGGAATTACATCTCTTGCAATAAATTCCTTCACATTGGCCATTTGACATTTCAGAGCTAACCTCTGGCTTAACTGACTGCAGGTAAAAATTAGAGTAGTATCTGGTTTTAACAATGGTCTCTGGGTCTACTTATTCCCAAGTACTCAACCAATTGCATCTTTCTTTATGGAACATTTTTTTATATTCCATGAGGTACAATCCTAACTGTTTTTCTCAATTATTTAATGGTTTTGTTTGCTTTTGCATTAGCTTTAGTTTGTAAAATTCAACCCAGGTCGTTCCTTAAGAATGTAGTAAACGGACATATTGTGAAAAAAAAAAAAATCCTACTGATGTTTTTCAGGCATTCGAGTTTATGGGTTATGCTGGGAAGCCTTTCATTCTGGAAGCCAAGAGAATTGCACTGTATGTGGATTTGGGGTTAAATATTTTCTCCAGGTAATTTAGGTATTGTTCATATTCGTTTACCAAAATGGAGGAAGTATAAGTTTTGTTTTGGGATTTTAGGGATTAGGGTGTTAAGGAAAACAGAAGAAGTTTGCAGGATGTGGGAATGAGTAGGAGGAAAAGTATAGCTAAGGAAAACAGAAAATGATGATGACTGAGTTTTAATTCTCCCTGATGATAGGGATAGGAGTAGAGATCGATCAACTTATAATTGGGAAAAAAAAGTGTGGTTGTTAGTGAACTATCTTTTCTGAGACGAAGAGCAGTGATGGGGAGGGAAGGGTTTGACAGATGTAACTTCCATATGCCACGGAAAATTCAATTTTTGCCAGCCTCTTAGAAGGCTTAGAAGACATCCATAATCCATTAAAATTAAAAAAAAAAATCTCTTTAGCTTAGAATTGTTTTATATTTAAGGAAAAGTTGCAAAGTTAGTACACAGTTCTGGAACACACACTGCACCCAATTTCCCCTGTTATTAACAGCTTACCTTTGAATGGTATTTTTCTTGCAATTAATGAACCAATATCGATACATTATTAACTAAAGCCCATACTTTATTTAGATTTCCATAGTTTTACAAAATGTCCCTTTTCTATTTCAGAATCCCATCCAGGACACCATATTACATTAAGTCATCATATCTTCTTAGGGTCCTCTTGACTGTGACAGTTTCACATTTTCCTTGACTTCAATTACCTTGACACCTTTGAGGAGGACAAGTCGTTTATAGAATATCCCTCAGTTTGAGTTTATCTGATTTTTTTTTCATGCTTATGTTGGGATTGTGGATTTGGGGAGGAAGACTACAAAGATAAAATGCCATTCTTATCTCATCACATCACGGGTACATACAGTCAACATGTCAACCTTGTTAATGTGTTGAGGTTAGCCTTGATTACCTGGCTGGGGTAGTATTTGTCAGGTTTCTTCAGTGTATAGTTACCTTTTTTTTTTCTTCTCGTTTTCTATACTTCATTCTTTTGAAAGAAGTCACAATATGCAATCTATATTTAAAGAGTGAGTACTTATGTTCCACCTTCTTGAAAGCCAAGTATCAACATAAATTAGAGGAATTCTGCTGATCCATTTATTTATTTAATCAATCATATAATATATTTACATCAGTATGGACTTACAGATATTTATTTTATATTTTGGGTTATATATTTATTTTATTGGTCAAATAGTTCCAGCTTTGGCTCTTGGGAGCTCCTTAAGTTTGATATATCACTATCATTGTGAGGTTTTTCCTTTCCCTTCCCTTCCTTTCCTTTCTTTCTGACACTGCAAGATCATCTAGTCTCATCTTGTGTATTTCTTGGTCTCTGTTCTGGAATCAGCCATTTTCTCGAGAAGCACTGGTTTTTCTTTCTTTCTTTCTTCTTTCTTTCTTTCTTTCTTTCTTTCTTTCTTTCTTTCTTTCTTTCTTTCTTTCTTTTTAGCACTGGTTTTTCTTATTGGAAAGGTTGCAGAAACCAAGATCTGTTCAAGGTGTGCTTGTTGCTACTGGAGCCTGGTTGATTTTAGGCCTTCTCAGCTGACAGAGTAAAGAACTATACATGTGTATATTGATCCTCACACATACACATATCTCTAAATATTTCTCTTTGCAACCATTGCCTTTTATATGAAGCTAAACCTAAGTACATACTGATGTCTCCAACTAATCCATTACGACCTGAATCATTCTTTCTTCTTCCCTGGCTTATGTACATATTCTTACTCCAACAGTGAAAAGCCTGAGTCCCACCAATGACTGTCCATTTATTTAGTTGTTCAATTCCAGCATATATGTAGGAGGCATTAGAATTATTAATCCATATCCTCATGGGAAATGGTTTTATCAGCTGGAGTACAGCGCATATGTCCAACTTCTTCTGCCTTTAGTCTTACAGACTTCACTTATTTCCAAAGCTACTTGGGTCAGTACATTTCCCCCAACCTCTTTTAGTGAGGTTGTTCCATACATTTGTAATACAGTTAGATTCTCATATCACAGTGTGTGCTTCATTCTGGGATCCTCCAACCTTCTAAATGATTTATTTAATTTGCATATGTTAAAGTTCACTCTTTATGTTGTAAAGCTTTGTGTGTTTTGACAAATGCATAATATCATGTATCCACTATTATGGTATCATACACAAGAGTTTTAATGCCTGAAAAATCCACCAACCTTCACCTTTACAATATCACCTCTCTGGGACCCCTGGCAACCACTGATCTGTTAACCATCTCTATGGTTTTGTCTTTCCCAGAATGTCATATAAATGAAATCATATGCCATGTAGGATTAAGTTGTTTTTAACTGTGGCAAAATATACATAATATAAAAGGTACCATCCTAACCATTTTTAAGTTTATAATTCAGTGGCATTAAGTATAGTCACATTGTTCTGCAAACATCACCACCATCCAATCCTAGAAACTTCATCTTGCCAAACTGCAACTGTATACCCACTGAACAATAATCCCTCATTCCTTTCCTTCCTACCATCCCTGACAACCACCATTCTGCTTTCTGTTTCTATGAATTCATAGAAGTGGGATCATACAGTATGTATCCTTTGGTGAATGGCTTATTTCTCTTAACAAAACGTCTTCACAGTTCTTCCATATTGAGGCATGTGTCAGAATTTTCTTCCTTTTTAAGGCTGAATAATATTCCGTTGTATGGATATACCACTTTTTGTTTATCCATTAAGTGATGGATATGTGGATATTTGGGTTGTTTCTACTTTTTTGCTATTTTGCACAATGCTGCTGTAAACATTTATGCATAAGTACTTATTTGCACCTATGTTTTCAATTCTTTTGGGTGGGTATATCCCTAGGACTGGAATTGCTGGCAAGTCTATGTTTACCTTTTTTGAGGAACTTACAGCCATCTTAGTGTGTATGAAGTCGTATCTCATTGTGATTTGATTTGCATAATTTTTATTATCTTTCTAGGTGCTTTACCAGTTGTATATATATTGTTTTGGAGAAATGACTATTCAAATCTTTGTCCATTTTAAAACCGGATTATCTATATTTTTATTGTTGACTTTTAAGAATTATGTATATGTTTAATGTACAAGTCACTTATCATTTATATGATTTACAAGTATTTTCTCTTATACTGGATTGTCTCTTCACTTCCTTGATGGTGTTCTTTGAGGCACGAAAGTTTATTCTGATGAAGTCAAATGTATGTTATTACTTTTGTGGCTTGTGCTTCTGGTGTCATATCTAAGAAATTATTACCAATTCATAGTCATGGAGATTTACTCCTTTTCTCTTCTAAGCATTTTATATTTTGAGATCTTACATTTAGGTCTATGATCCACTGTTAGTTATTTTTGTATAAGAAGCATCATTGTTTTTATTTGCATTCACCTATGATTACTTGCCATCTGTATATCTTCTTTGGTATGATATCTACTCAGATCTCGTGACCATGTTTTTATTGGGGGTTTTCATTTTTATGTTATTTAGTTTTAGTGGTTCTTTGCATATTTTAGATACAAATCCTTTATCAGATGGAGTTTGCAAATATTTTCTTTCAGTTCATGGCATGTCTTGTCATTCTCTTAAAGTGCCTTTCACAGAGCATACATTTTTATTTTTAATAAAGTTTCACTTATATTTTTTTCTTTCTTGAAGTGTTTTTGGTGTTGTATCTAAAATATAATCACCAAAACCCAAATCATGTAAATGTTATCCTTTTTTCTTCTAGAAGCTTTATAGTTTTTCTTTTTATACTCACGTCTACCATCAATTTTGAGTTCATTTTAGTGAAAGCTATAAGGTCAGTGTCTAGGTTAATTTTTTTATGTATGGAAACCCAATTGTTCCAGCATCATGTGTTGAAAGATTATTCTATCTCCATTGAATTGCCTTTGTACCTTTGTCAAAAATCATTTGACTGCTTGTGTGTGGTTTATTTATGGATTCTCTATCCTGTTCCATTGATCTGTGTATCTATTCTTTTGCCAATACAGCACTGTCTTAATTCATCTATCCATTGTTTCATTCATGCATTTATCCATCCATCCATTTATTATTTCCCTTTTTTTAAATTTAACTTTTAGTTAACATACAGTTCAATATTATTTTCAGGAGTAGAATTCAGTGATTCCTCACTTATATACAACACCCAGTTCTCATCTCAAGTGCCCTCTTTAATACTCAGCACCCATCCAGCTCATCCCCCGCCTTCCTCCCTCCATCAACCCTCAGTTTCCTCCCTATTGTTAACAGTCTCTTGTAGTTTGTTTCCCTCTCTTCTCTTCCCCCCTCCCATATGTTAATTTGTTTTGTTTCTCACATCCCACATATGAGTGAAATCTTATGGTATTTGTCTTTCTCTGATTGACTTATTTTGCTTAGCATAATACATGCTAGCTCCATCCATCTCAAGGTTTCGTTCTTTTTGGTGGCTGGGCAATATTCCATTACACACACACACACACACACACACACACACACACACAACATCTTCTTTATCCATTCATTAGTCAGTGGACATTTGGGCTCTTTCCATAGTTTGGCTATTGTTGACAATGCTGCTTTAAACATCGGGGTGCATGTATCCTTTCGAATCTGTGTTTTTGTATATTTTGGGTAAATACCTAATAGTGCAATTGCTGGATTATAAGGTAGCTTTATTTTTAGTTTTTTGATGAACCTCTATACTGTTCTCTAGAGTGGGTGCACCAGTCTGCATTCCCACTGGCAGTACAGGAGGGTTCCCCTTTCTCCATATCCTTGCCAAGACCAGCTATTTCCGGTGTTGTTAATTTTAGCCATTTTGGCACATGTGAGGTGCTACCTCATTGTGGTTTTGATTTGTATTTACCTGATGAGAGTGATGTTGAGAATATTTTCATGTGTCTGTTACCCATCTGGATGTCTTCTTTGGAAAAGTATCTCTTCATGTCTTCTGCTCATTTCTTAACTGGGTTGTTTGGGGGGTGTTGAGTTTGATAAGTTTTTTATAGATTTATCAGATATGTCATTTGCAAATATCTTCTCCCATTCCACAGGCTGCCTTTTAGTTTTGTTGATTGTCTCCTTTGTTGTGCAGAAGCTTTTCCTAATAAATATTTACTGACTATCTTCCTTGTGCAAGACATTGTACTGGATACCGTGGAAAACAAAGATGATTCAGATGTGGTAGTTGCCCTCTAGGAGGTGCAATATAGAAGCTGGGGAGGTGGGTTGAAGAGTGTTACAGGGTACACACAAACAGTGTAAAACAGATCACAAGGTGATAAATGCGGTAAGAGATGTACAGGGTCAAAGAGGTTTTCCATAGAAGACGTTATAAGCAGGAACTGAGACGACTTCAGATTTGAGCAGAGATGTGAAGGACAGATAGCGTTTAAATGAGAAAAAATTTGCAAAGATGACTGTATTCGGTGGAAAGAATTGCATGGGCAGTGTGGAGACCAAGTGCAAAGTCTAAGGGTACTGAGAGAAGTATAACCAAAGCCATGTGCGCAATTTAAAATTTTCTACTAGCTATATTAACAAAGAAACACTTGAAATTAATTTTATAACTTATTTTCTGTAGCCCAATGTATCCAAAACTTCCTCATTTCAATGTGTAGCCAATTTAGAAATAGGGAGATGTTTTACATCCTTTTTTTGGTGCTAAGCCTTCAAAATCTGGTGTGTAGACTGCACTTAGAGCACATGTTCACTTGGAACAGCCACATTTCAGTTGCTTAATAGCCACAGACACATTTTGCCCACCCAGATACCAGCGCAGGTCTAGGAGCTCAGGAGCGAGAAAAGGTTGCAAAGGCAGGTGGGGGCTGGATTAGGGGGAAACTTGCATTACTGAGCTAGAGTCTGAACTTTGTTCTATAACCACTGAATAAACATCGACGCTCTTGAGAACTAGGATGCTCTTTTCGCTGAACATGTCCCAGGTAGGCAGTCAATCCGTGTGTACTGGATGATTGAATGATCAGAGCAATGTTTTATGGAGATTAACTGGTCATATCCACAGAGAGGTGGGATTGAAAACTAGGAGGATGAATGCCTTGGTTCTTTTTTTTTTTTTTTAATGTTTATTCATTTTTGAGAGAGAGTGAGCATGTGAGCAGGGGAGGGGCAGAGAGAGAGAGGGGGGCAGAGGGTCCAAAGCGGGCTCTGCGTTGACAGCAGCGAGCTGTGAGATCTTGACTGGAGCCGAAGTCAGTCCCTCAACTGACTGAGCCAGCCAGGCTTCCCAACTTTGGTTCTTTTTCATTTAAACCCCATGATATGGAAGCTTTCTCATATGACATAGATGTTTTCTCTTTTACCCTCTTCATGAGGGAAATTAGTGCCTAAAATGTTAGCTATTTAGTATAGGGCAATCCTTTCTAGTGTTTTGTCATTTATTGTTTTGGAGTATAAACAGGACAGGCTTCTGCTAGGACACGTTTGGTGGCCTTTGGGAATGGGTCCTCTCACATATTACAACTGCTACATAAAGCAATGAGATACTTTTCTGAAAGGACATGGCTAGAGAGTGACTAGTAGAAGATAAGCCTCTTGTGTAAATTAATTTTTTTTCTTTGAGAATGCTCCCTGGTAGTGAAAATCTAGGAGCCTTCTGAAATTAGAGTGGAGGTGGCTTTAAAATCCCTGTCCTTAGCTGGCTGTGGAAGAAACCAAGGAGGCTACTTGGGTTTGTTGTGATTATACATGCCTCTCTTATTGGCAAATCTATTCTCACAAACTAGCAGGAAATCAAAGCTGCAAAGCTTTGATTTATTTATTTACTTATTTATTTATTACTTGAGATTATTTCTAAAGACTGAGAGTGAAAAATCTATCAAGAGGCCTTTTTTTAACAATAGTGAATGTAACATTTGCATGCAGGGATGTGTGTGCGTGCTGCATTTTAGGCCTGTTAAACTTGACCAGGCTTTTAGGCTTTTCGAGACACAACCGCGTATTATCCGAGCCATATTTTCCATCAGCTGTGACAGATTTCTACATGTTAATATTCAAATTTGGCTGTACTTTCTTCTTTGCAATGAAGCTAACGTGGTTTTTATAGGCTTGTTGTTTTAATATCCTTTTAGTAAAATGTGAACAGCGTCAATGTGGACTTTTAACTCTCATAAGAATGAGTTTTTAATGTATCTCCTAGATGTATAGGCATACCTAATGTCTTTTATTAATAGAAGCCCTGGGGAGCTTTCCAGGATTTTTTCTGCTGCTTTTGTTTCCTAGCACAGTAAGTAGCTGGGAGACTGGGTCTTTGCTACCAGGTCGTGGTTGGGAAGTATCAGTTATTATAGAGTATGTGAGCTTTGGAGGAACTGTCTCCCTGTAACCAAGAAGGACATTCCAATAGTGTTGTTGCTCTATTAAGGCAGAGCTTCAGTGAACAAAGAATTTTCCTTTGGTCCTTCCGAAAATGGAGGGACGTGGCGAGCATGAGCGGCGTCTGCTCCCAACCAAATATCTTGGGTGAGTGCAAAGTCTTGTGTGATTTTAGGAGAGGTTTCTTCTCTCGTGATGCATTTTGGGAATAGAACAACACCTATTTAGTGCTTCGTGGTAATTACATATGGTATATATTGCTCCGATCAAGAAGTGATTTCAGAGGGAATGTATGTCGTGGCTTTGGAACTGAGCGTTTGGTTTGAATTCTGGCCCTACCAGCAATTGCTGTGTGACCATAATCGTTCTGGGACTTAATTTTCTGTCTGCAAAATAGGCTAATAATAGCGGCCTCATGGGATTTATGTGATTGTAACATGGTAACTGTGTTCAGTTGCTGGCACGGGCATAAATGGCAGCTGTTAGTATAAAACTGTGCTAAAACCGTGCTTGGCTTGCGGGTCGAGACCTCTGTGCCCTACTCTCTCTTGACTGCCTCACTGGAATGAAGTCAAGTAAGGCAGCCCTGATTAAAATGTGCAGCGCAGAGCTCTCGCCATCCATAGCGTGATGGACTGATGGCCCGAGCCGATCCCCTTCTGGATCCGCCACCAAGCCCGCACGCCTCCAGCTGGCCGTTCTGGGGCAGTGGGCAGGCCCATTTTGGCAAACCGCTTCTCTCCTGGCCTGAGCAGCACAGGAACTACTGCCCCAATCTAGACCTGGTTTTCAGGGACTTGTCAATTGGGGTTCAAATTCATTTAAAAAAAAATGTCCAGTATCAAACCACTGTAGGTCCTAGGACAAAAAAAGAGGAGCTAATTAAGAGGCTAAGATACCTAGCAAGGAAAAAGTAAATGAGGAGAGCTGCCCCCCTCCTCTTCCCTGCATACATTGTAGCTTCCCACCCCCCCTTCTCCGGGGCGGGGTGAATGCCAGGTGCAGACACCGCAGCAGGATGCCCTTCCCGCAGGCCCCTCCCCTCCTGCGCTGTTTGTCATTTTCACCACTCTTGCAGCCCTGGGAAGAGACTACTACTTAGTCTTTCAAATGAAAGAAGTCTTGGGTTTGCTTTGAGTTCCTTGAAGGATGGGGATGTATTTCTGCTGGTTTTGTGTCTTAGCTCTGATCAAAGGGACCTCTTGGTTTTTAAAGAGAGAAAACCAAGTAGCCCATTAAAGCTAGGGATGCAAGAATTCTGGGCAACTGGCTGGGCTCCTCCCCTCTCCTGGGAGGGCCTGCGGGGCAGCCCCTGGACAACTTTTATGAAGGAGAGATGATTAGAAGTGTTGCCTCTTAAGGTATTTATTTTTTCAGAGGGGCAGGGCACACGGGTGGGGTGGGGGTGTAAGCAAAATAGGTGAAGGGGATGAAGAGGCACGAATTTCCAGTTATAAGATACATTTTTAAAAATTTTATTTTTTGCCTTATTTCATTAAACTGTTCAATTATTGACTTTCCCATTATGATGAATCTATTTGACTTAATGGTTAATGGCCTCCCTGCAGCTATGGGTAGTGTCACTTTCCACGCTCAAGTTCTACAGAGTAAATATAAATAGCAAATGTAACAGGAAGAAGAGGCACAATTTCTGGGAACTAGGATGGATTGCAAGAACAAACTCTGTTTGGGGCAACATTGGACCTAAAAAGTAGGACGCTCACCTGTGGGGGGCGGGGGACCCTGGGAAGGCTGTACCAGGGTGTTGACCCCGCAGAGGGGAAGTAGAATGCATAGTGGGCTCCAGAGATCAAAGATTCTTCCAGGGGTGGCCTTTAGATTCACCACATGTCTGTCATGGAATTAGACATGCCGGCTGCCCCACACTTCATTCCCTTGCCTCCCTGCTGTTCTCTGAGTTCAAACCAAAAGTGCATGGGGAGGGGGCTGTGGGGGGACAGGGGATGCACAGAGGCAGCAGAGAGATTTAGAACAATTCTCCTCTCAAGAAGGTGCTTTCCCGAAATTCTCTGGCAGAAATGGAAAAAAAATAAACAAAACAAAACTCGGTATTTCACACAATCCCTTTAGGGGCAATTTTATATCACTTTGCTAAAAATTGGATATGTCTTCCTAAGTCTTCCACAGCCATTGGCTCAGCAAGAGTTTGAAGTGTTGTGGCAGCGACCCTGACTTTTTCCTTTGCCTCATCCACTTCCCACTCACCCCCTGCCTCTATTTTTCTCTTTTATGTGGATCTATCTGTGTCTAATTTAGATGGCAAGTTCCTCACCACTGTACGTGAGAGGGTCTAGCATACTGTGCACATTTATAAATGTTAAATGATAATAATGATAATATGAGAGCCCTAAAGGTGCCAGCTGCTTCATTTCACTTGAGAGAAGAGGATTTTCACTACAGACTGTAGTTGAATAAAATAAGGGCAGTGGGGAGGGAGGGCATATCGGCTTTCTGAGGCAAGGAAGGGGATAGAGAGGCTGATAGGAACATGCAATAGAAAAGAACATGGGCTTAAAAAAAAAATCAGTCAAGACCTTGGGATGTCAAAGAGAATTCAGTGCCTGGCCTTGAGTCTTACAAATTTTCGAACAATCTACTGGTTGCCCAAGGTTTCAAACCAATTTGAAGGACTGATTACCTAACCAGGACAGAACAAACACTTTTAGCCATGAGCAGGAAAACTGCAGGGGGTGAAAGAGCCCACAGCAGGGGCCGCAGAACCCTTGGGTCCCGGATCCGATTTTGCAGCTCGCTGGCCGTGTAACATTTGCTGAATCTCAACATTTCCGTGACATGGTTTCTCATCTACGAAATGAAGGGGGAGCTGTGTTACGTAGCAAGGGGAAGTTTACTAAATAATCTCCATGAATCTTTCCAGTTCTGCAATTCTGTGGGTCAATGGCTGCTTGAAGCCTACTCGTTTTCTTGACCACTTACTATGTGCTATTCACACACGTTCCCTCGTTCAACACTCCCAACTTTGTCTAGCAGAAACTGTTACTATCCCTAGTTTTCAGATGAGGATACTGAGGTGAGAAAGAACAGCACCTTGTCCAAAGTGCCAGACAGGTGGCAAGAGCCAATACCATCCCTATGTGAACCTAAAGCCTCTGTGCTGACTTGTGATGCGACACTCCATACCCGCATTCCCAGCTGGGCCCATATCCTGGCCTCCTGAGTCCAGCCTGGAATGCACAGCGATGTTCTGGAAGCACAGGAAGAGCCTCAGAAATGATTGAGGGTAGTAACTATGTTTAGAATATTTACCTTTGTCAAACCACAATAATTTAAAGTTACCTCCTTTACAGGACAGAGATTATTTAATAATATATTTATTAAGCACTAGCCAGGTCTACGTATCACTTCATCTAATCCCCTCAGCAACCCTCTAAGATTAATCCGAATTTTGTAGATGAGTAGACCGAAGCACTAAGGTTAAAGGCATCCAGAGTAGGCGACGATGGAGATGAGGTTCTGATCCCATCTCTGCCCCCCGCCCCAAGTCCCGTACTTAGTCTCTGCACTGGACTACTTGCTGCTCATCTTTTGATGGCTGATGGTTAGCTTCACACTGTTCAGTAGGGCAAGGCTCAACACAGTGGAGAAAATGCCCGACGCTGAGCCATAGAGTTCCTGTGGTCATGACCCCAGGATGGAGAGCCACCTACGCCACCTGCCAGATAACATAAAGAGTTCTTGATGAAACACCTGGAACCCTGAAACTCAGCTCCAGCAGTAGGTACCTGCACAAATTTTCTGTGTGAATGCGCATCCTATGGTTAGGATGCGAGTAGAGAGATGGGTCCCGGGTGACCTGGGTCTCACCTCTGCCCTGCTCCATGTGCATCTCTAGAACAAAGGCATGTTACGCTCTCCTCCCTTTGCCTCGTGATGATGCTGGCAGACCGGGAAAGCAGAACAGCTACACTCTTCGCAATGGGCTCTTGTTTCCCATTAGCCTCTGCTTAAATGGACAGAAAAAGTGGACAGAAAGTCTACTTTCATGACAGAGCATGGGAGGGAAGCAGTGTGCACCTGCCTCTCCATCCTTAGCTGGGTATTCCCTCCTTGCCCAGAGACAGGCCAGGATGTGGGGTTGCAGAAGCTATATCAGCGACTCGGCCCCATGTGTGGCCTTGTTGCTTAGTGAAGCAGGGAGAAGAGGCTCTGTGCCTCCTTCGAAAGGGTACTGGAGGAGGCCCTGGACCTCACACGTCCTTCATACAGAAAGCAACAGATGAAACTGGGTTTTGAAACCTTAAATTGAGATTTTACAGCAACAAGGACAAACCCACTGTCACTGCCCTGTGTCCACAAGAGAGAAATGATAGATGCTGCTCCACAGAGAAAGACACTTTGGCAAATAGCAACCGTAAGTAGCGGGGGTGCTGTTTCCTCCTTCCTTCCTCCTTCCTTCCTTCCTTCCTTCCTTCCTCCCTCCCTCCCTTCCTTCCTTCTTTCTTTCCTTGCTTCTTATTCTTGTCACTTGAAAAACCATGATGACAGTGTGTTCATTGCGTGTGGTATTTCTAAATACACTGACATCAAATGCACTTAGTTATTTCGTTATGTGAACTTAGCATTTGTTTTTGTTACTAAAACATACACACACAAACACATAGATTTGGGTTTTTTTTAAACAAGAACGACAAAAGCAGTGCTCACCCTAAAAGGTTGTGGGCCCAGGGCAAAGGCTGCAGCCCCTTCCAACAGGCTGTCCTACCATCTACATAAAAACCATAAAAGGCAGCTGTACCCTTAGCCCATCACTCCCCTCAACCACCCCAGTAGCCTGACCCAAGGAAAGGATTGTAAATTTAGACACACACACACACACACACACACACCCTAGATATAAGTATGCACACACAAAGACTATTTCTGGAAGGATAAACAATTGGTAGCCATAGTTGTTTTGGGGATGGAGAACGAGAAAAAAATCATAGTTCCCAACAGCCACTTCTGCTCTCCTTGTGCTCTTGCTGCCTCCGTTCGCCAGAAGAGGACCTGCTGCTGGGCTCTGCAGGGAGCAGCCTCCCTTCCCTCCTGCTCCTGGTCACCATGGCTTACAGATGCAGGCACAGGCAGAAAGCCTACAGGTGGGTGGAAATAGGGATAGGATGCTAGGTAGGATCCAATTGCAGAAGTGGATGGAGAGCCTACGGATGTGTCTATCCTGGAAGCACCTGTCAGCCATCCGGTCTCGCCTCACTGGATCTGGTTGCTCCCTACAATCCACGGGGAAAATACACTCCCTACCACTGGCACAGGTTGGCTGGGAATCCACCCAGGTGACCAGCAAGAAGAAAACAACATCCTGAAGAGAACTTGTATGCATTTGCCTGGGATCCTGCTTTGTGTGTCCACTGGAGAGTTATGGGGACAATCTGAACTTGGAAGAATAGCAAATATTTTCCTACTCTTGAACCAAGCTCTATTTCCTTCTCTGTGAAATCCTTGAAAAGCAAGCTGCCTGTCTTCTGGAGAGTGGTAAATGTGATTTATATTTGGGGGACAGCTAAACAAATTACACTCCTTGAGCAAAAGAAGGCCTTCATCAGCATTGGACGCATAAAGCAGGAGGGAGGCGGCCACCAGCCGCTACACGCACGTGTGTGTTTGTGCAATCAGAGGTTTCCAGGTTTTCGGGGAGTGTCCCTGACATGAGTCTGCTCCTTCTCTTCTTTATCCTGATGGAAATTCCAGAAACAAACATAGTGTTTGGTTCTGAATAAAGATGTTTGGTGAAGGCCAAGACAGAGAGGTGGGAAGGGGAAAAGCCAGTGCAGGAAGAGAGCAAGTAATAAATGGGAGCCTGCGGAATGTGCTCCACCTGACTTAGCCAGATGCCTCTAGAGGGAAAGAAAAGGAAACAGCTAAATGCCTTATATCCCCCGGAGTCTTCAAAGGAAGCCTGCAAAGCAGGGCATCAGGGTAATCCTCACTCATTTAATATCTGACGTGTTTGCATCTGTGATGTGAAGAGCAAATTAGAATTCCTGTTACAAGAACAGAATTTTAACTGCTAGGAGTTAACACAGAGGTCAGGCAGCCTTATCACCACCTTATCTTATTTCACATGGTATCCGGATGAGTATTTCAGGACAGGGGTGTTTTGGACTTTTTTCCTCCAGGATCATTAGGAAAAGCCATAAAGAAAATGCTTCTAAACTCAGCAGTCTGCTATGCGAAAGGAAGGTTAATTCTATCCTTGGCAGCCCTCCGTCCCTTCCATGGGCTGTCCAGATTTCCACTATCAGGACGGTTTACCTAGAGCCTCAGTGCAGGTGCATTGTTATTTTAATTATTTAGGACGTAATTTCTGGGCCTGAGGAAGATGGGCAGCACATCTTAAAGAAAAAAGACTTTCCCCCCAACGCACCACAAATAAATTCTTCTGCAAAACAGTGACAATGGATTAAATCATATGTTTGTTAGGTATTGTTAACTTTATCTTCAGAGGAAACACTAACATTTTTGCTGCCTGGGCTTTGGGGATCCACTTGCCATGGAGACATGAAGTCTAGAGTTAACAAAATCACACGGTGTGAAGTCCACACAATATTATTTGTTTTATATTGGGCTGAATGCTTTGATTACCATTCACTCTCAAGTTACCCTTGAGACAAGAGACTTTCAGTATTATCATGTTCCTGCTACTGGCCAAGGAACTCTCAAATGTCAGCCACTGAGACCCCATTTTCTAGATTAATAAAACAAGGCAAAACAGATACAGTATTGATAGGAAGAGAAAGAATTTTACACACACACACATACACACACACACACATCCCTAAGACTTCATCCTTAAAGTCTTAAAAAAATAACGTTTAACACCTTACAGAAATATATTTTCCCTAGACAAGTGTGAACACAAGCTAGTCTGAGATTAGTTATAGGTCATGCAGTGATAGAGTTTTATTTTTCTAATATAATTCTAATTTTCTCTTTTTGAAAGTAGGAACTCCTGAAGAGATGTAGAACATGACACAATCTAGAAATTTTAAGTGTACAAAAATTCGAAGTGGTCTACAATGCCATCTGACTGAGATAGACTGGGAGCAAGCCTAAGACAGAACTCCATTCCAATCGGCCCTCTTTCTTACACAATATGCATCTTTGGAAATTAGCCAGAGCTGGTTTCTGCCACTTCTTTGGTAGAAGTTGTGAATACTTTTCCAGATTGTGGACCTCTGCCTTGTTCTGGATTCTTCAGAGCCAGCACAATTTCTGTATCTCTCTCTAGAATAATTTATAGAAAGAAGAGAATGTTTTCAAAAAGACGTGGAGAGACTTCCATCCAAGTACCCCTGCTAGAAAATGCATTCCTTATGCCTGACAGCTAAATCCGTGCTAATTTATAGGTTCATACGATATAATATAGCGTCCTGGCTGAATGAGATGTTACACCACGTTCTACATACTTAAGAATGTTCAGGTCCGGGGGGGGGGGGCCCTCAGAAGGGGTTGGACATCTGTCCTGAGCCTGTAAAGACAGTGGGGACAGCAGGAGGTTGTTGCCCTTGCTCTAGGTGAACTCAACATATTGGCAATAGAATGAGTCAGGCAGAGTCTTCTCAGCTAGACAGAAAGGAAGAGAAGTTTCTCAGGAGCCTGAAGGAAGAGAAAGAAAAATACATTTGGCTATCTCTCATTTATTTGTTTGGAAGGTAATCGCCAGGCTTTTCTCTCTTCCCCTGCTACTGCCTACCTTTTGACCACTTCACTGTTCATTAGCACCTCCGACAGAGGGTGAAGAGAAAAAGGGAGAAAAGATGGAACTCACATTCATCCATTTGAGGTGCTAATTCCTGACTTTCACACCATGCTAAATTGCTTGGACGGGCTACTGGACAATTTAAAGTTGTTTTTCTCAACCTTTTGGTCTATCAGTGAAATTTGTATTGTATACTTTTTCAGAGCACTGAAACATTTTTGTCCCATTTACTTAGCAGCTCGATGAAAGATTTTTGAAAATGGCAGGACCTGAATACCACAATTCCATAAGAGAGCTAAAGCTAACTCTAGTTTTTCTGTGTTAAGGAAGGAAAGGGGTAAGATGGGAAGTTCTGTTTAAGGGAAAAAAAACAGGAAAAATATATTTTTTTGACTTCCTTCTCTCATTATAGCTTACATCAAAAGCCACTACTATAGTGAGAAAGATTAGTTTGAGTTTAATTTAACTTAAATATTCTCTGGTGGAGATGCTAATAAGCAACCAAATGACCTAAGGCTGGAGAACAGGAGAGAGACAGGGAAGAAGCAAAATGCTTGTAAAACTCACACATTGGATCATTAACCCTTGAATAACTGAGAGTTGCTTTGAGATCATTCATGCTGTGTTTGTCTAAAAAAGTCATGAATTGCCACAGCCAATTGCACCGAACAAGAGGCAATACACTTGCTAAGAGGCTATGTCGATACCGTAGCGTAATACTTACCTGGGATAATAGGGGATGTAGACAACGTGGATAATTGAAACACACAAATAATTCCAAAACCTGGTATAAAGAGACAGTAGTCACAACTGCTTTTTCTCCAAGCTGCTAACAGGCACCAATATTCATTCAGTTTTATTTCCTCTCTCACCTGTTTCTTGGCACCGAGAGGGAATGGAAGTATAAATAAGCCACCAAATGGCCCAAAGGAGGACACCGGAAACGAAAGAGAAAAAGGATAAAAAGAGTAAAAGGTAGTTCATATTACTGAGTAGCGGCCCCTGAAAAGTTGACAGATGACTGAATTTGCGTCCGTTCGTGATATCACTGTATAATTTGCTTTGGTGGAACAAAGAACCACCGTAAACCTCATAGGAATAATATTTCCTATCCCTTTAAGGTTTATAGGTTTGAACTCTGAAGACCTGTGCTCCTGAGGCTGTTTATTTTCTCCCACATCCTTGGCCTGCAGTTCTGGTGAATTCCAGGCCCGAGGCCTGGACGGAGGCACACACATTCACCTGGTGACACTGTACCTAATCTCAAGATAAACGGATAGAGGGAGTGAGCACACTCCGAGGGAAATAGCATTAAATTTGAAATTCACACCCCCAGTGTCAAGGTCCAGAGCCACTACTTCTATGTGGGCTGTGGGCGAAATCACTTAAAAGTTGTAAGCCATAATCCACTTGTTTGTAAAATTGGGATAATAATATCCTACAGGATTGTTGTGAGGATAAAACGAGATGATACATATACATGTACTTTCTAGGGTAGAACCACTGTGTCAATCCTAGTAGATACTATAAAGAGAAGAGATCATATGGCCCATCAAAGGAACAGCTCCAGTGGTTCTCACACTCTAAATGTGTATTTGGGAAATCTGATTAAAATGCCAATTCTATGGCCCATCTCCAGACACTGTGATAGCGGGGACTTGAAGGGGACCCAGGCATCTTCCTTTTAACAGTTGTCCCCGGTGTTGCTGATGCAGCTGATCCATGAACTGCTCTCGCAGAAATACTACTGTGAGCCACCAGCAGACACATTCTGGCCGGAGTGAGAAAAATAGGAGGTGAGCGATTTGTAAAAGCTCTCCCATTCTTGCAGCCGCTGCCCTACCATCACATTTAGAGCTGCAATCCACTACTGGCCCCAATCACCTCTTGAGAGAACGGGCAAAACTACTCTTAAGTCTCCATGCTGGCTTTCGGGCTCGATCGTCTTTCTTTGTGTAATTTCTCCCCACTCCGTTTCTTTTCAAGTTTTTATTTGTTTATTTTGAGAGAGACAGCAACAGAACGAGCTGGGGAGGGGCAGAGAGACAGGTAGAGGGCAAGAATCCCAAGCAGGCTTTGCACTGCCAGCACAGAGCCCTACGTGGGGCTCGAGCTCACACACCATGAGATCATGACCTGAGCCAAAACCAAGAGTCTGACGCTTAACCCACTGAGGCACCCAGGTGCCCCTCGGGTGCCTTTTCTTTGTGCTAAGAACACAGTTTCTGGTTTTCTGTATCTCTCCAGGTGAGTACCTCATCAAAATCTGTCTTCAGCCATGGTTCCTAACTCTCTTAAATTTCTCAGCCTTCCCCACACCTCCACCTTTTCATGTGAATCACTCATACGTGACATTGAAAGGATTCTGGTTTGGTCAAATGAAGGATCAATTCCAGATAGCACAAATAGCGTCCAAGGACAAATAAAATATTTGGACTACATGCGGGAGAAATTTGGGAACTCTACAAAGTAAGTGTCTGCGCATTACGTCAACTATGATCCCTGCCTTCTTTGTGACCCTGTGGTATTGCTTCCCTGGGACGAGCCAGGGCCCAGCCACAAGAATACACCCAGCAAGTTAGAAGAGTGGGGAGGGTGAACTTGGCTCACCATATTTGACACACCTGCAAGCCCTGCTCTGAAATTATTTCATGTGGTGTCAGTGGCTGTGACTGTATTCTCTAAAATGAATTAACCTTCAGTTACACCAATGTGAAGTTACCAGTTCTAGAGATTTACTTGAATCTGCATCAGGGTCCATTTTATTGCAATTGGTCAATAGTCCTGCTTTTCTAATAAAAAGAAATTGAAATTCAACCTGGGTCTGGGTTATCTTACGTGCTTGCTATGTGCAACATAACGATGTGGGCCACAACTTCTGTTCTCCATGGAGTGTTCCTTTAAGGCTAAGTATACAGACACTGTTCTCCGGATCCACTATTGAAGCTATTTTTTTTTTTTTTAAATCTACTCTTGTTTATTGAGTTTTCTTCCCCACACTACCTTTCTTTTAAGTTTAAAAATATTAATTTTTTATTTTCTCTTTCAAAGTATGATCTGCAAAATCTAGTCCACAAATTTTAATAATAGTTTCTAGAAAATTAGGCTTGTCAGATTCAACTTACTTTTTAAAAATTTTTAACGTTTATTTATTTATTTTTTATTTAAAAAAAAAATTTTTTTTAACATTTATTTTATTTTTGGGACAGAGAGAGACAGAGCTCAATGAACGGGGGAGGGTCAGAGAGAGAGGGAGACACAGAATCGGAAACGGGCTCCAGGCTCCGAGCCATCAGCCCAGAGCCTGACGCGGGGCTCGAACTCACGGACCGCGACATCATGACCTGAGCTGAAGTCGGACGCTTAACCGACTGAGCCACCCAGGCGCCCCAATGTTTATTTATTTTTGAGAGAGAGAGGGACAGAGCGTGAGTGGGGGAGGGGCAGAGAAAGGGGGGTGAGGGATACAGAATCTGAGGCAGGCTCCAGGCTTCACGTGGTCAGCACAGAGCCAATGCGGGGCTTGAACCCACAAACCGTGAGATCATGACCTGAGCTGAAGTCGGATGCTTAACTGACTGTGCCACCCAGGCACCCCCAACTTTCTTTTTAAGGTAATTGTTGGAAACACACTTTTTTTCGCCTATATCATCTCAATTAAACACATCATAAGGGACTTGTTGGTTTATTAAAATAATTTAAATTATTCATCTCCAAATTAAAGCACTAGGTATGACCTTAGAGTGCTTTGTAGAACACACTCCCCCCTCCAAGAAGATCCTGACATGAAATTTTGAAAAGAAATATTTCAAAACTGACATCAGTTAGAGAACCCAAGAAAAATATATAAAGATAAAAAAAAAAAAATAAGCATTATCTACTGACCTCTTTGTAAATGCCATAGAATAGCATCAAAGTATTTTCACATACTAGAACCTAACAGTCTTCACTCTTGAAAAGGCCAGTGTAAAGTTTAGAGGACACAATATCTAATTCAAAAATTTTGTAACTGTCTAAGTATAGATTCTATAACCTGTCACCAACAAATGACAAAGCCCCAAAGTATGATACATGTTCGCACCATCATCAATGGGTCTGTGGGCCTGGCCGGTCAGGCTAATGATGGTACCAAAAACGTGAGAGCTTCCATTGAAGGAACTGATGCAATCAGTCAGATTTGATTAGCTGGTGATCAGAACGGTGCTTGTCTCCTTTCTGATCCTGATCAGAAAGGTGATCCTTGAACCACGTCCCTGTGTCTCGCTTGTCTTCAGAACTGAGAATTCATCTTGGCCAAAATTCCGTCTGCAAAAGTATGACTCAAGTGAATTAAAGTTCAGGGCTTCTTGAATTGAGTGGGCTGCGATTGTGCAAATTTAATTTTAGATAATATGCCACATTTAGACATTTGCTTCCAGGCTTCTATCACCCAGAGGGAGAACTGCTAAATCAGGAGAAAACGGCAGCGGTGTGTAGCGAAAGAGCGGGAAGGCAGATACCTGGAAAGCAGCCCCCGTTCTGCCATAATTAACTCTGCGACCTTGGGCAATCCACGTGGCCTCTCTGGGCCTGATGTGAAAAATGAGAGGGTTACGTTACATGATCTCCAAGGCCTTGCCAGCTCTTGGTTGCTCAGCCTCTCAGAGGGCACAGCACCAAATTACTCCGGCAAACGGTTTGTAGAGTCACGTGACCAACGTCAGGTGAGCAGCCCTTGACTGACGGTGCCAAAGTCCTCTCAAGAGGTTGGCTTTTCTGCCTTATTATTTTTTTTTTTGGGGGGGGGGTGTTAGTTGGGGATAAGTAGCAGTGTATCCTACTGAATTTACAGAAGGGATGGGAGATTCACCAACACAAAGGGCGGATGGGGAGACTGGGACCCAGATGGGCAGTGGGAGCTAACATTTACTAACTGCCCTCTGTGAGCCAGTCATGGTATTCAGTGCTTTTCAGCCGGAAATCATGTAAACCTCCCAGGGCCGCAGGAGATGTCTGTGCTTATTACCAAGGGCAAAATCAAGCCAGGATTCTAACTTGAAGTCCTTGGGCTGTAAAGGCCTTCGTCCTGAGCATAGATGTTGGCATCACAAAGCAGCCCCATTCAGCTCCCGAGAGAAAGCCGGAGAAGTCTGGGGGTCTCTCTGGGCAGAGGAGAGGCAGTGAACACAATATATCTTCTGCAAAGAACGTGAGCTGGGTAACTTGGGTGCCCTGCCTGCTGTAAGGAGCGCCCTTATTGGGCTCACATCCACTTTCTGAAGTAACAACCATTTCAAGAAAACATTTCTTAGTCTCAAACTGCAACTTAAATTCTCCTATAATGCATAACCTATTACAGAAATTCAACAAATCACAGAACTGTGAATGACACATACAACAGCAGTGTCCTGCACTCTAACAAGAAACATTGGGTAATTTGTTTAAATATTAATATACTTGAAGTATTATTAGAAAGTCTTACAGCGCTCAAGTACAAAAAATATATATACTTTTCCTTTGACCCCGAAATTCATTTTTCATAAACCTGTATCTCTCCGTAATTAAAAATGAAGAAGATATTCATTTTATATTTACATTTTTTTGCGTTGATAATTTAGAACCCACATCTTTCTTAAAAAAAAAAGGATTAAGGCAGGTTGTAAAGCTACTGAGTCTGCAGGTGGGAGTAAAATAATTATAAGTGTGAGGAGAGGAGGAAAGTGGGAGCAGGGGACTGAGCAAGGCATTAGAGACATAAGCACTTAATCAATAAGAGGTGACAGTGGCAGCACCAGGGATGAGTTTCATTTGAGGTCAACAGGAGAGTCTTTCTGCTCTAGGGAAAGTAATAACAAATAGTGAGTGATAAAAGGGAAAATGAGGACTTACTGTGGACACGGAAAAAAAATACAACATATTCAGTGGAATAGTTCTATGAAAATCCCAGTCCATTTAATCCACCAAATGTATTTGAACTCCTAATGTGGGCAAACTTCTGAGAAGGTAAAAAATTTGAGTAAGAAAAGATTTCAGTCCTCCAGCAAGTTTACATACTAGTACTGGGCACAAGAGGAAGAATGCAAAAATAAGAACCGACTTTTATTTGTGGAACAAATGATGGAAAAGGATATTTAAGAATAAAATGCACTGGGGCACCTGGGTGGCTCAGTCAGTTAAGCGTCCAACTATTGGTTTCTGCTCAGGTCATGATTTCACGGTTCGTGAGTTCGAGCCCCACGTCGGGTTCTGCGCCAACAGTGTGGAGCCTGCTTGGGATCCTCTCTCTCCTTCTCTCTACTCCTCCCCCACTTGTTCATGCTCTCTCTCTCTCTCTCAAAAATAAATAAATAAATAAACATATGGGGCGCCTGGGTGGCTCAGTCGGTTGAGCGTCTAACTTCGGCTCAGGTCATGATCTCGCAGTTTGTGAGTTTGAGCCCCGCGTCGGGCTCTGTGCTGACAGCTCAGAGCCTGGAGCCTGCTTCAGATTCTGTGTCTCTCCATCTCTCAGCCCCTTGCCTGCTCATGCTGTGTCTCTCTGTCTCTCAATAATGAATAAATGTTAAGAAAAAAATTTTTAAAAACATAAAAAAAGAATAAAGTCCACTTGCGAATAAACTCATTGACTCTTTTGTTCAATAAATTATATAATCCACAGTAGGTGTCAGCAAAGTTTTTCTGCTTAGGGCCAGATAGTTCATGTTTTTGTGCTGGAGGTATTAGCCACTGCAATTAGGCAAGAGAAAGCAATAAGAAGCATAAGAATTGAAAAAGAAAGAGGTAAAATTATGTTAAGTTGCAAATAAGATTATCATAATAAAGATGGAAAAGAATCAATGAAACACCTCTACAAACAATATGAGGATTTAGGTTATAAAATTATAACTTCAGCAAGTTATAAATTTAGCATAAAAAGCCAATAACCTATAGAGATACAGATATGTAGATATATATACACATACAAAAGCATAGCAAAAGAGAAGAATGCATTTACAATGGCAAAAATGAAAACAAAATACCTAGGTGCAAAATTAGCAAGAAATATCCACAACCTATATCATAAAAATTATATTATACTTCTAAAAGAGACAGAGAAATCTTGAACAAGTCAAAAGACATACCGTGTACTTAAATAAGAAGACTCAATATCATAAAATTGTTGGTTCTCCCGAATAAATAAAGTTAAATTTTCAACAACAAGAATGCCATCATTTTTTTCCCCCTGAGTATAGAGAAAGTCCATTTGGAAGAACAAACAAGCAAAAAATAAGCAGGAATGTCATGAAAAGAAAGAGTATGAGGAGGAAACTAGGCATATCAGATATTAAAATGTACAGTAAGACCTTCATAATTAAGCCATCTTGATATTGGCAATGGCAAAGAGACAGGATGGAAAAATCTGGAAACAAATCCACTCACATGTGAAATTTATAGCAAATAAATATGGTAAGTACATATAATTTAGTATAATAAGGGTAGCATTTCAAATCATAGGGGAAAAGATGGACTATTGAAGAAGCAATAATGGGATAACTGGATAGCCATATGGAAAAAGATGAAATTAGATCCATTCCTCACAGCATATGCCAGGATACATTCCAAATGAATAGAGATTTAAATGCCAAGTAATCAAATCACAGAGCACAAAAAGAAAACACAAGTGAACTCCTTTATAACCTGGGAATGAAGAAAGCTTTCCTAAGACTCATAATCCAGAATCAATAAGGCAAAAAAATGGCATATTTGGTTATATATAATAAAAGAAAATATTTGCACATGAATACATATATGCACAACATATTGGGGGAAAGGCCAATTACATTGAGAAAAATATTTTGCACTTATTAAAGATAAAATATTATTTCTGTCAATATCTCAAATCTGCAAAGAACTTCTAAAAATAGAGCAAAAAAGGCAGCAACCATAAAGTGGGCTGGAGAAATGAATAAATAGTACACAGAAAAAGAAATACAAGTGGCTCATAAACACAGGAAAGTTTATTCAATTTTACTAATAGCAAAATAAATGCACAATAAAACTACATTGAGATGCTATTTCTCTCCTATCAGATTGGCAAAAATCCAGCAGTTAGACAAGCAATCCTGTTGGCAAGGCTGTGGGGAAACAGCATGCTAATATATTGCTAAAAGGAATGAAAGATGGTACAACTTCTGTAAAGGGGAATTTGGAAATATTGAGCAAAATGGCATACGCACTTACCCTTTGACCCAGCAATCCTACTTTTGGGAATCTATCTTCAAGATACATTGGCAAAATCATTAAGATATAGTCACAAAGCTAGTAATTCCAGTATTGTTTAGTAGGAACAAACCTGGAAGCAACTCAAATGCAGTTATAGGGGACTACCTGGATGAATTATGGGATATCTACTCAATGAAGTATTATGCAGGTGTAGAAAGGAGTAGAAATGTATCCAAATCCAACCATGGCGTTACCTCCATGGTATAACGTTAGGTAAAAAACCCAGGATAAAGAGAAGTAGGTATGGTTTACCATCTTGTCTCTAAGAATGGGAGATATGGATGCGTGTCTCTCTGTCTGTCTGTATACCTTTCTTAAACACTATAAACATAAATCATAAAATAAATTAGTTTTCTGTGGAGAGGGAGTGGGAGGCACAGAAATCCTCAAGATGGTGGCTAGGATTCTTGAAATGCATCTTGTAGTCTTGATTTTGGAATCATGTAAATATTTTTCATAACAAACTTGAAGAAAAAAGCAGCCCTAAAAAGTAAAAGAAAAAATGAAACAACGGAACTGAAATGTATATCCAGTTGGTGGCATAAACATATACAGAATTAAGCAGGTGACGTTAAAGTATATTAATTGTACATTTTTATTGGGAAACACCACAAAGACAAGAGAACTGCCTTGCCCTGTCAAAATAGAGAAAATAGTATCGGTGCTAATGCTAGTTTTGCTATGCTGAGACTGTTGGGATTAAGCAGCTGACAATTGTGATTTTCAGATGAAGCAAAAATCATATGGTCCCAAGGTTGAACTGTAGTATAATGGTATTAATTTGAATTGATGTATTTTATATACAAATGTCTGTATCTATATGAATTTCTATGTGTACATATATGTATCAGTATTTTTTTGTGTGTATACATATATTTATTTCATAATAGAAAATGTAATAGAAAAAAATATATATATATCCTAGCTCTATCCACTTAAACAACAGAAACTAAAGATGAATCTAGAGCAAAGAGCACCTCTATTGCCTGGCATCACAGTCCCTAAAAACCTTTCAGTCACAAAAGGAACCAGGACTTTGGGGATAAATGGCTGATTCCAAGTCTGGGCAGGAGATGTACAATTTGATATTGGAACTACCGAAGACAGCTGTCAAAGATGACAGGGATGTATTGAGATCACTAAGATGCCAATGTGAAGAGGTGACCACTGGCCAAAGATGGGACAATATGAACAGCAATAAAGGTAATAAGAAAATTGATGGAAACATATCAGGTATGTTTAAATCCATGATTACATAATTATAATTAGGAGGACGCTCACCGGTTACCTTCGTAGGATGCCAGGAGAAGAGCTCCTTGTTTCGGAAAATGGGAAATAAAGGGAAAGAACTGAGCATGAATCCTGTCTCTTCTCCATGAGCTGTACCTCAGTCTAACCTGGTTGTTGATCATGAAGTTCCTCTTTGTTTTTAAAATGTTTCTTTATTTTGGGGGGGGGAGGGGCAGAGAGAGAGAATCTCAAGTAGGCTCCGTGCCATCAGTACAGAGCCTGACGCGGGGCTCAATCCCATGAACTGTGAGATCGTGACCTCACGGAAATCAAGAGTTGGCCTCTCGACCGACTGAGCCACCCAGGCACTCCAGGAAATTCCTCTTTATAGAAATCCTCTTTCAACTAAATGAAGAAGGAATGTTCTAATATATTAGACAGCACCATCTTGATGAATGAAATGAATGAATTAGATCCCAGTGGTACTAGATGGATGTCTAGATGTTTGGTGGCTGCCAACATGACCAAGGAAGATGACCAGGCATTATGCCCCACTCAATGGAGGTCTGCACCACCGCCCATAAAGGAGCAATGCCACAGAAGTCAAACTTGGATCAAATCAAGCCTCAGGTATAACTACCAACTTACAAGAAATACACATTAAATGACACTAGAAAAATCTACACTGTGGGAAACTCTTTAGGCAAAATCCAATTTCTTCAACAACAAAAACCATTAAAAAGTAAAAGGGAAAGATGGCGTAAGAACCTATAGATTTAAAAGAGATAACTCAAATAATGGCAATGGGTGGGTCATTTTGGACCCCGGTTCAAAGACGCAAAATTTAAGAAAAAATTTTTACAACATAATTGGGGAAATGTGATCACTGACTGAAAATTAAGCAATATTAATGGCTACGTGTTAACTTTTAGTTTTCTGATTGTTTTTAAAAAATGAGTCCATTTTTCAGAGATACATGATGAAATATTTTTAGGTGAAATGATATGATTTTTGAGATTTGCTTCAAAATAATCTGGAAGGGCAAGAGTAACGATAGCTTGTAGATAAAGCAGAATGGGGCATGTGTTCATAAATGTGGAAATCTGGGGAGGAGTAAGTACATGAAGATTCATTTTATCATTCTCCCCACTTGTGTATTTTGATGTTTTCTATAATAAAAAAATTATTTTAAAGACATATTTCCCCCAAGGGGTGCCTGGGTGGCTCAGTCAGTTAAGTGTTTGACTTTAGCTCAGGTCATGCTATCACGGTCCTTGAATTGAAGCCCCAGGTCAGGCTCTGTGCTGACAGCTTGGAGCCTGGAGCCTGCTTCAGATTCTGTGTCTCCCTCTCTCTCTACCCCTCTTCCCCTCCCCGTTCAAAAATAAATAAACATTAAAAAAATTTTGAGTGCCTGGATGGCTCAGTCACTTAAGCGTCCAACTTTGGCTCAGGTCATGATCTCAAGGTCTGTGAGTTTGAGCCCTGCCTTGGCCTCTGTGCTGACAGCTCAGAGCCTGGAGCCTGCTTTGAGTTCTGTGTCTCCCTCTCTCTGTCCCTCTCCCTCTCATGCTCTGTCTCTCTCTCTCTTTCAAAAAATAAACATTTTTAAAAATTAAAAATAAATATATATATATTTCCCCCTGAGGCTCAATAATTGAGTTCTGTGTCTCCCTCTCTCTCTCTGCCCCTCTCCCCACCCATGCTCTGTGTCTCTCTCTTTCAAAAAATAAATAAACATAGGCTTGATAAAGCTCTTTCATTTTGGATTTTTTAAAATGGGGCCTATAAAGATTTTTATTTTTCCTGGTAAGATTTTCACTCTAATATAAGGATATGTATGTCTATGTGTGCATATATAATATGTATCACATATACAGGACGTGTGTGTGTCTGTGTCTGTGTCTAGTAGTATATTCTGCTAACCATCTGCCTTATGACCTGCTGCCTGGGCCCCTTCTATGCTGAGGACTCAGGACCTCATACCACTGTCCCTTCCAGCCCCCGGAGTCTGTGGTCAGCATCGCAAAAGCTATGAAATGAACAGGGAGGGTTTTAGTACAAGGCCTTCCCTTGGGCTCAGCCTCTGTTCACAACTATTTCAACAGTTTTCAGTGCAGTAACTGGTTGAAATGAACCGTACTATCCATCCATTTGTTAAGTATAAAATACATTGGATTGGTAGTTTGGCAGAATTGATGGATTGGTTTGTTAATACTGCACAAAAAGATACATCCATAGTCAGCCAGGCACTTAGAAATATTACCAAAGTACTGACACATAGCTCTCCGATGCAAATTCTTCTTAGAACAAACATTGTTATTGTCAGTAATTCAAATGCCCAGTTTCAAAAAAAAAAAAAAAAAAGCAATACATGTGCCGAGCTGTTGCATTTATGGAGAGCTGAGGATTAACTTCCTCCATGTTAGTAGACTTCCACATTTAACATTGCATCTACTTCCAGAGCCAAGGTCTCCAATTCATCATAGCTCTTTACTTAAACTTCACCACAAAAACAGCTTCCGTCTTGACAAGAAGAGGAGTCAACAGGGAAAGCTTTCTCTCTCATTTGTCACCATTAATATCACCTTCAAAATACTTGGGCCTCACAGGAACCCCACCAAAGTGAAAAGTGTTTTATGCCAATGCTATTATCAGCATTGGATACATTATTGACTGTGATTCAGAGGCACACAAAATTAGAAACTTGTGAAGGAGGAAATTTATTAAATAACTAAAAATAGGATTTGCTCTTTTAGGGCCTATTTTTCAGAGAATGGGAAGGGTTCTTTGTTCCTCAAAGCTGTTGGTAAATGCAGCACCGTTTATAGGATGAAATAAATAATCCCCCATTTTACTCAGAACCTCTTGTAAGGGCAAACATGGAGGTTTAGCAATTCAAATGTGCTCATACACCAGGAACTGTGTGGCGCACTCATGCTTTCCCACTGATCCTACCTATGGCCCATTAGGCCCAGCGCCCTGTGTCTGGAGCCGTGAAGGAGCGTAGATGTCCTCCGGCACGCCCAGAATCTGCTGGGTCTTCTCGGCCTTCTCCGTCCGTGTTCTCAGAGAAACATCAACAGTGGTTCATTAAGTCTCTATTCGGAATTGCAGACAAAACCTAAATTACGTATGGATGTCAAGTCTGCAAATAAGCGCAGGCACGGCAGACCCTGCGAAAGCTGAACTGGATACAGAAAAGGAGCCCTGTAATCTTTAATATTTTTAAAAGTTAATCAAGGGCTCAGGAAATGCTTCAAATGCAAAGCATGGGAACTGGTGCCATCTAATCACAGCCCACCACAGCGGCCAGGCAAAACTCTCCCCAAATGCCTCCAATTTAGACAAGAGGGACCACCAGGAAGGGGGAACATTTCTGCCTTCACGCCCGTTCAATTCTTGGCCTTGTTTCTGGGCCTTCCAACGAGCATATCAATTAGTAGCTCCAATTGTGAGGGTGGTTGGTTTTTTTTTTTTTGTTTTTTTGTTTTTGTAATTCAAACACCTGTCCACTAGAAACTGGATGGAGGCCACTGAACAGTTGTCAGATGGTAACTGTAATGTTTATAGATCCAATCCATAGATCTGCCTCCATGTTGCACAAAGTGCCAAAAAGTTATATAGCCAGACATCTGGCAACTGGAAGACTGTCCATCTCTTTAGCACTCCGCCTAACCCTCAAAGTTCTATTTGTGTGTGCTAGGCTGGCCCCGGGAAAGCAAAAGTTATTTTAAAATCGTTATACCTCCCTCATTTCTGCCCACAGAGTCATAGCTGCAACTTCTGGTGACTTACTTTCTGCCAGTGCTGTAGTCACACCAAGAGAGAAGACAGAGCTCCCAGACCCTCGGCTTCCCATATCTGTTTCTGCTAAGCTCTGCCTATTACTCGGTCGGGCCAGACACAATCAAGTGGGCTGTCTAGTTCTCCCCAGTGCCTACATCGTTTTCAGAAAGTAATCTGAGTATTTGGGGGAGCATTCAGATTCATTGAAGCTTTTGGGGACCAAATAGTGCTTTGTAGGAAATGTACTCCAAAGAGTCCTGACAAGCCCACAGAAGTTAACGTACTTTGCCACCTTCTACATTTTTACTAGGGAGGGACTGAGACAAAGAAAGAATAGAGTAGGCACATCCTGTCCATGTGTCTTCAATGATAATTGATAGCCTGGAATATGGTGGAGGGATGGTGAGGCCGCAAAAAGTGGAACATATGTTAATTACTGATGGAATTCTATAGCTTCCCACAAAAGGCACCTCTATTTTTTTTCTTCCTCGGATCCATTCATTTAGCAAGCGTTTATAGGCTACATTTGTACATGTGTTCCTGGGAATTCTGTACTGAGTTATACATGGAAATATTAGATAACAGATGTCTTTATAATGGGAATTCTGACTTTTGAGAGTTTAGGGGGAAAACCCTAATTCAACATCACCTTTGCTGTGTTTCTAGCGTTTTGTATACAGTCTCTAATTCTGTGATGTTCCTTCACAACTGAGAACAGACAGAAGCAGCTCCTTCCATGACCGGAGAGTCACCACTCTCTGCAAGCCCGATTCCTTCTTTCACATTTCTTTCCAGTTTCTTAGGATCTCTACTCCGCCCCGACTTCATCTCTTTGGTAAGCGTTTATGGTACCCACAGGCCACTGACCAGACCTGCTAGGGGCATTAAGGGTTAACAGTATTTTTATTACAGATGAGGACAGGAAAGATCTGGAGAGAATCCCCTCAGGTAACATGCAAGGGGAGAGGCCCGATGTTTTGGCTATTTGCCATTAAAGCTCATTAAAATGACTCCATGGCTATGTCTAAGTCTAATGAATAATTAATGCTAAAACGTTAAGGGCTTCAGAATCTTAATAGTGACGGTGACAGAAGGCATGAGGACCAGACGCTATGGCTGTCCAGTCACGCCTGTTCTTGGCTCTCTTTTGCTTCTTGCCCTCAACAGTGGGGTTTAACCTCACTCTCTCATGTGGCAATCCATGACAGTCCCTCAGAGGTGACTTCAAGCATTTTAAAAATATTTACGTGAGAGGGAAGAAGTACAGGCTCATTTTCCAAGTCTGTACTCTAGCTTTCAAAATGACTCAATAACATGAGGAGAACTTAAGCTCAAGCCTTTGGGTATCAACCAAAAGATACCTCAGTGAGTCAGTATTTATAAATAGAATAGAAATTAGGGGTCCCTGGGTGGCTCAGTTCGTTGGGCATCTGACTCTTGGTTTCGGCTCAGGTCGTAATCTCACAGTTCATGAGATTGAGCCCTGCGTCGGGCTCTGTGCGGTCCATGCAGAGCCTGCTGGGGATTCTCCCACCCTCCCTCTCTCTACCCCTCCCCTGCTCATGCTCACTGTCTCTTTCTGTCCCTCAAAATAAGTAAATAAACTTTAAAAATATCGACATATGTTCTGGGTCAATTATAATAATGGGGTTCTCAGTTTTTCTATCTCCGTATCTGGACTGTATCTCCAAAATCAGTAATTATTCTAGCTACCGAAGCATTTTTCTGAATGCTTATAACTCAAAAAGGCACTGGCACTCATACGTCAGCTTCTACAACTCCTCAGTTGGTGGCAGTGACATCTCATTCCACTTATAGCAGGGTTGCAAAGATTAGCTCACGCTACAACGCCTGTGTTAGTGGGGAATATATCTGTGTTGATGAGGTTGAGCCCTCTATCCCTCCTCTTCCCCTTCCACCACCACCCCCCTCTACAATGCCCTGAGCTGGAAGAATGGTGCGCTTTGACTTTGACTTTTCCTATGTTATATTTTCTTACTACTGTGGAGCCATGGAGTAGGCTCACCTGACACTGGGAGATAAGGGAATTTAGAAAATCTGCTCTCAAGACAACAGCCTGACTTGTGAGGCTTTAGTCTGACTTACTTTGAATTTCAAAAGCCGAATATTGCCTACATTTTTGCCTTCACATTCCTCCAGTAAATGTTATAATCTACCCCCCAAAAGATGGTTGTCTGATTGAGAAAAATCCTGCATTTAGAAAGGTAAAGAGGAAAGCAACAAAAACCAATTAACCCTCTTACACACGTATTGCTATAAGACGACTCACATGCCCTTCCATTAAAAAATGCACAACGTAGCACTGGGATTTGGTGCTGAGATGCATTGGAAAATAATCATTAATTTCTGCTCCTTTTCAGGGAGACTTTTGATGACCTATATCTGGCATTCTTTATAAGTAGAAAGGTCAGGGGACATTATAGAGAAGCAAAGCAGGAACACAAGAGGCATTTTACAATTTTGTAGACAGAGAAAAACTAACATCTTTTTCAGCAACCAGTGAATATACATGTATACATACACACACACACACACACACACACACACACACGCTGGCCGAGGAAACAGTTAAGCCTAATTATGATACCCATCCCTTATTTTTGAGTAAGTGCCATTGAGGAAGAAATTATTCTAAATAGACAATAAGACAAATGAAAAAAAAGAGCTTGAAGATCTAGGAAGACTTTCAGATGTCATTTTTTTTTTTTTTGATAGCCTCTGGAACTTTCCTTTTCTACTTAAAATTTTTACTATGTTTTTGTTTCAGTACTGTATGAAAACGTTATCATCCAAAAAATTTATATATATCATATATATATACATTGATATACCATATCATATATAATCATATAATATACACAATATATATATATTACATAAAATATAAAGATATCACATATATGTATAATTTACATATTAATATGGATTATACATATTATATCCAATTATATATATGTATCTTTGGATGAAATTTCTCACTCGGCAAGACTTTAATCTCCCAGCAGGCATACTTTCAGAAAGCCACTTCTGAACCAGAACTGTGTTCCTTTAAAGAATAAACTTAAACTTCACTTTTAAGTTAATGAAGCAAAACCTGGTCATTTGGTCTCTGTTAGGCTAGGGAAATCTGGAGACACTTCCTCAAACAGCAGAGAAAACATCATTCATTTCAAGATAAAATTCAGCTAGTTTATGCTTGTTTCCAGTGAATACCAAGTGACAGTGGTGTCTGTCCATCTGTTTCTGTGCAGCAAGAGACAGGAACAGGAAGAGACGGTGGGAATCCCTTCATTTAAGCTCATGAGTCTATCTACATAAATGTATAATAGGGAGGGTGGGAGGATTTTGAGAAGCAAGTCTACAAGTGGGTTAATATCCAGCAATACTAAAATCCCCAAGTGGCAAAATCCTTCACATGTTTTAACAAGTCTATGAGGTCCTAAGACCCTCTCCAGCTCAGAAGCGGGCCCTCTGAAAGTTGTGCACAAAGTCACAGGCAGGAGTTTTGCTTGAAGGGAGAGCCCGTAGCTTTCATCAGATGCTGAAAGAGTGTGAAACCACCTCTGAAAGATTAAGAACACTTTTTTAGGATAAAGACTGGGGTATAATAGAAAGGTAATAGAGGTCACTGACAACCATCAACTGCTTGCCGTGTCTCAGTACCTGCAGAGCCCATAGTCCCCCAAGTGGGCTGCCCACACCCCAGGGAAACTACCCAATGAGATATGGGCAGAAAACATGGAACTTCTATTTATATTTCTGTTGATCATAACAAAGAGAAGATTTAGCATGCCTGGTGTTTAATAATATGGATTAGCTCCAGCACCCCCTCTCAATCCATATGTTTAGGTTAAGGGGTCCTGAAGAGGGGTGGGGCTCCACAACATGCAGGGCTTCTTGGCAGTGGCCCCATCATTTTCCAGTTTATCATGACTTATAATTTCCATGACATAAGTGGATTTACAGGCTGCATTCTTTAGACTTTTTACATTTTGTCACGACATAGATGTGAAATAGGGTGAAATGTTTGGGACCACACAGAGGTTCTCACATTATCTCCTGGAAGTGTGTCTTAAGAGTTACTGAGCTGAACATTTTTAAACAAAGATATATGTCTCATATTTGCTCGGTTTTTTAGTCTGTCAATAATATGCTATCTAGAGTTTTTTCTTATTTTTTGTTTTCAAATCAGCACACTTTGTCTGTACTTTGCAGACAAATGTGACCAAACAATGAGAGAGAAATAGATGTTTTTCAAAAAGAAATCTCTGGTATGGAAAGAGCATTTTTAAAAAGGATGTCAGAAATGTTTTCATTATTACAGGGGTTTTTTTTGGTAAAAATATTATCTGTTACCTACAAAAGTTTTTCAGTCTAGAAACAAACCCAGAAACACAATATTCTTATCCATTCATAAAGTTTCAAATGAAGAGATTCAGTGTTTTGAACCCGTTCAGTACAACAATGGTTTCTAATTAGTTTCGAAAATAACTAACTAAAACCAGAGAAGATAAACATTTCCTGAGTTTCAACAAGGTTTTCCATAATTGTCATATAGTTTGCAAATTTTAATAGGTGGTAGCCAGAAATTTATGTCTTTCATTTGGACATTTATATCTTAGTGAAATATGTATAAAGCTGTGATGGTCAGTCACTAAGACAAAGTAGAAACAGACCTGCAAATTAATTACATCACTTAATTACTAAAAGCAAGATTTTTAGAAAAATGAATCATTTTAATCACATTGCTCTCATAATAATATTAGTTCAACATAATAATATAAAATGTTATTTTAGCAAAAATTTTCTCTGAGTGCAAAAATATGTTCTGTATTACTAATGAAACAGAATGAAAGTATTTTTTAGTATTATTTATTTCAATCATTTAAAATTTCTATTTTTTGTATATGCTTTATAATGTGTATAATAGTTTAGTGGCATGCAATTTAATTTACAAATGTAGAAATATTTTATACATTTATTAAGACATGCAGGCTCAAATGCTTTTACTGATGAAGAACAATATCAAAGAGGTTGGGACTGATGCTGTAAGCCTTTGATATATGTTTTCCTAATCAGTCCTCATAACAACCCTGTGAAAGAAGTATTGTTATCATTCCAATTTTATAGATTAGAAAGGGACCAGAGGGGCGCCTGGGTGGCTCAGTTGGTTAAGCATCCGATTTCGTCTCAGGTCATGATCTCACAGCTTGTGAATTCGAGCCCTGCCTTGGGCTCTGTGCTGGCAGCTCAGAGCCTGGAGTCTGCTTTGGATTCTGTGTCTCCCTCTCTCTGCCTCTTCCCCAGATCACACTCTGTCTCTCTCTCACACACACAAAAATAAATAAACATTAAAAAAAGAAAGGAACCAGAGACTTTCAATAGCTCAGCAGCTTGCCGTAATCACAGAGTTCGTGGATGACTGATTGGAAATTTGTAAGCCCTCGCATCTGACGTCAGACCCTATGTTCTAACTATCCTACTTCGAGCAACGTCTTAGTAGGTGATGTGCTTAAGACCCTAGACAGGCTCAAAGTCAAGTCAAGTGGCAGTTGACAATGATTACATTGCTTAAATGTCAAATTTTACTTAGGTGCGTGTTTCTTCACATCTTACTCTAATTGTATATCAATATTTCAGGTTAAGGTTAAGGTTATTTGTGGGTTGGGAGGTAGGCTAATTATTTTTTCTGCTAACCTCTCTTATGGGAAAACCTATAGTCTGGAACACAAGGCACTAACCAAAGTACCACATAACGGCCACTGGCAGCGTGTCCTAATTGCAAGCAAAGAACTTCAGAGAAAATAGTTATTTCATTATTACCCATGTAAACTCAAGCTCCCAAAAGTGACAGCAATATAGCCAACTTACAAATTTTGCAGCCAACTACAGAATTGATTGGGGAGGGTAGCTTCTGACTGGGTCTTTGTCCTATCAAAAACATTTCCACAACCTTTTATACAGTCAATTTATGTGCAATGTATAGGAACTTCTGAAACTTGGGCTCCTCTGTGATGGGCAGCAATAACTGCAATGGAACCGTTATTGTCCATCATGTCAACGAGTGCTCTTTAACAAGGAGATTACTGGCAAGAGGGAGCATAATGACAATGGGGAAAATGTTAAAATGTTACTATCTATCATGTCAGCTCACTGTCCACTGCCTGACTAAGGTCGGCTTGTTACAGAATCCTCATAGGCTAGCAAGCTGAGGCCACATATCTCAATGAAATAACCCCGTCATTTTTATTTTATTCTTATTTTCAAAATATACCCAAAGGCTGCCAGCACTCTAATGTGTCAAGGTTTCAGGCAGCAGTGAATTTCCGTAGCAGTTATAAGACTCTGAAACAGGGTCTTATAATGGAAAAACTGACAGACCCTTAACTATAGCAGCACTAACAGGAGTCACTATGATAAAAGCTAGCTGAATAAACCACAATTTGGCCCAATTACGTAGGGCTGCTACAATCTCCAATAAGCCTGATGTTCATTCCGACCTAATAATTTGTGCACTTCAGGTTGAATGTATTGTCAGTTTCTAAATGGGTTCCTTCTTTCCTGAATGTAGGCTGTGTGGTGAATCCAGGTGCCTGGATTTGACAGTCAGGTGCTATGTCTGGGAGACTAAATCAGCAGGTACACAGTAAGACTTGTCAGAGAAGGAGGAAAGAACAAGTGGTGGATCACGGGTGAAAAGTCAGCTCTTCTCCGGTCGGCATTGCCAGTGGACAGCCATAGCCAGCAGGCATAAAAAGGCAGTCAAATGGTGGCTGATAGAGAAGAACGGCAGCCAGCATATGCAATCAGCAACTATACATTTATACAGCCTGGGGTGAGGCATGGTGTTAGGCTCCAGGGGAATGACATAATTATTCCCTTTAAGGAGCTGATAGTTTAGTGAGAGATAAAAATGTCAAGAAATAAATACAAATGGTGTGTGTGTGTGTGTGTGTGTGTGTGTGTCTGTGTGTCTGTGTGTGTCTGTGTGTGTTGCTTTCCACTGGACCAAGATAGGACGGGAGTGAAGAGTACCTTGACTCTCATATACCACTTACTACCACATCATCCATCTAGCCATCCACCCAACCACCCACCCCTCTATCCATACATTCATTTGACATTGACTGACGGTCTTATGTGTTGAGCCCTGTTTTCTTCCAGTGCTCAACACCTTCTCTTTCAAATCAGGATCTCTTCTCCCAGCCTTCCTATTCCTGTTTGAAGTATTCACCCCTTCCATTAACCCCTTCATTTCTGCCACCTCTACGTGCTGAGTCTTCCTTCAGACTCTGGTTGGTTCCATTCCTTCCTTCCCATTCCCATAGCTGCCAGCCCCGTCCAGGCTCTCAGATGATGAGTGCCTTGTGCATATATATGCTCAGTGTTTGGCTTGGAATTGAATTAGCTCACACACTGACCATTGGTGATCTGGTCTCTCTGCTTCCTGTCACTCTTTATCACATCATCTCACTTCATTTTTCTACATTCTGCTTTTGATGGTTTAATAATCAGTTCCATGTGTTTAGAAACCTTATCTTGTCCACTGCTGACAGATGAACTCCATGCCTAAATGGATTGTATGCTTTTTTATTCATGTCAGTAAATATTGAATGAATGAATGAGTGAATGAATGAATGAATGAATGAATGTTTTCTCAAAATTCAGTCTGGCCTCATCTCTTACATGAAACTTTCCATGACCTCCCTTTCCCAGCTCTGAATATTTTAAGCACACTTCCTCTGTGTTCCAGTAACACCTATAACATAACTCTATCAAAATGCTCACAAAACACATTCTAAACATGATTTACTTGTCAATCTGCCACACTTGTCTTAAGAACCTGAGGGTGAGAATGTCCTGTCCCATTTGACTTTGTATCCACAGTGCCTGTCACAGACTGAAGTACATATTTGTTAACTGACTTATTAAATAAGCAAATAAATAAATGGCTTACAGGAATAACATGAGCTGCCATCATATGTAAAAACTCTGGCTACCAGGATAGTTAAAGAGTAGAAAATGTCATCACTTTTGATCAATTTGGCTGTCACAACTATGAAGCTTCTTTGAATGTAGACTTGCTATTTTCAACAGAAGAAACACAGAAACTTGGATCGACACCTGTTTTTTTCCAATTTTTTATTTAAATTCTAGTTAGTTAACATATAGTGTAATATTTGTTTCAGGAGTGGATTGACACCTGTTTTGACTCAGACCAGGAATAAGCCTGAGACCCAGAGTGTGATAAATTCTGTGCATCACCATATACCCAAGGTCTTTCAACCACAGTTTTGTGTGAGCCATTCCTAGACCCTCAGGTTCAGGAGTGCCCTTATGAAAGTACTGGCACATGGAAGGAGGAGGGATGTATGGAAGATGTGTTCCCTTGAGAACAGTGTAGTTGACTAAAAGGACATAGACTTGAGTGGCTGTTCACAGTTTACTAGAGTGATATCTGTGGCTTTTGTGACCTTCTATTTGGCTCATGGTGTTGACCATAGATTTTGGTAGACTAGAGTTAGTAACCAGAGGTAAAACCTTCCAAGACAAGATCTCAAGGATGTGCATGTGACTTGTACTTATGTGAAAAGCTGTTCTTTTTTCCTTTATTTATTTTCTTAGTCTTCCCCTTTCTACCTCTCAATCTCTTTCTTGTAATACTCCATTGTTGAATATCTAATATATTTTGGACTCAGGGCTTGGTCGTATAAAGAAAAAATTATGAGTATTTGCTCCCAAGAAGTGTATTATCCAGTTGGAGAACTAATTAAGTACACATTCAATAATAATCCAAGTATGTGCAGTTAGAGTGGTTCTGAAGAGCTATAGTTCAGTTCACAGATATTTTGTGAGCACCCACAAGAAGGAGGCATATGATGGGCATTGAGAATATAACGGTAATTAAGGCGCAATCCCTGATCACCATATTAGTTTCCAGCCTATTGAGGAAGATTGACATATAAATACATTATTATAAAATTAGTAGTGTTAAGAAAAATGTTCTAGAAGGATAGGTGAGTAGCATGTTAGTCAATTGGGGGTTCAGAAATGGCTTTCTAAAGGGATGACTCCTGAGTGGAGCCATTGTTGTTGTTGTTTTTTTAAGTTTTTATTTTAATTCCAATTAGTTGACATACAGTGCTGTATTCGTTCCAGGTATATAATATAGTGATTCAACAATTCCACACAACACCCTGCGCTCGCTCATCATGACAAGTGCACTCCTTAATCCCCATCACCTATTTAACCTACTTCCCCACCCACCTCCCCTCTGGTAACCATTAGTTTATTCTCTATAGTTAAAAGTATGTTTCTTGGTTTGTCTCTCTCTTTTTCCTTTTGCTCATTTATTTGGTTTCTTAAATTCCACACATGAGTGAAATCATATGGTGTTTGTCTTTCTCTGACGGACTTATTTCACTTAGCATTATACTCTCTAGCTCCCTTCATGTCATTGCAAATGGCAAGATTTCATTCATATATATCATATGTTCTTTATCTATTCATATAGGGATGAACACTTGGATTGCTTCCATAGTTTGGTTATTATAAATAATGCTGCTAAAAACATAGGGGTGCATATATCCCTTTGAATTAGTTTTTGTATTCTTTGGGTAAATACCCAGTAGTGCAATTGCTGGATCATAAGGTAGTTTTATTTTTGAGGAACCTCCATACTGTTTTCCACAGTGGCTGCACCAGTTTGCATTTCCACCAACAGGGCAAGAGGGTTCCTTTTTCTCCATCTCCTCGCCAACACCTGTTGTTTTTTGTGTTGCTGATTTTAGCCATTCTGACAGGTGCAAGGTGATACCTCCTTGTAGTTTTGGTGTTCATTTCCCTTTTGGTGAGTGATGTTGAGCAACTTTTCGTATGTCTGTTGGCCACCTATGTGTCTTTGGAGAAATGTCTGTTCATGTCTTCTGCCCATTTTTAATGGGGTTCTTGTTTTTTGGGTGTTGAGTTTATAAGTTCTTTAAATTTTTTGGATACTAACCCTTTAATGAGTGGAACCATTGTTGACGTAACCTAGCTATCATGAGCACTCAATATGTGCCAAATATTGTGCTAGACACTCTCCATGTATTAGCTAATTTAATCTTCACAACAATCCTGTAAGGTAGGTTCTATTATTACTTCCATTTTATTAATAAGAAAACTGAGGTATTAAGGGGTTAAGTAACTTGTTCAAGGTTATATAGCTTGTAAGTGTTAGAATTTGGATTCAAACCCAGGCAGTTTGGTTATTGAGTCTGGTGACTGTGCAACATGGCTAACGGCATTCAAAAACACCTCAAATAAAATTGCGAGGCAGAGGCAAACAATAATCTGGAAAAATGTTTTCAACACACAATTGCATTAATGTTACAAAAAATTTTCAGATTACTTTTAAAGAGTTAAACATTCCTACAGAGAAATGGAAAGAACATTACAAGGAAACTCCAAAAGAAGAGACATAAAAGATCATCAAATATATAGAAATGTTTACTCTTACCAAAAAGAAACACAAAATAAAACAGGAACTCTATTTTACCCACAAAATATCATTTAATTATTGCTACAGCTTCCTGAAAAAAATTGACAATGCATCAAAACCTTAAAGTGTATATTTTTTGGTTCAGCAAATACACCTTCAGGAGTTTCTATAAAGGAAATTAAAATTCATGTTCAAACAATTTTATCAATAAGGCTATTCATCACAGTGATGTTTATAACTAGTAAAATTGGGAGTAATGTAAATATCCAACAATGGGGGATTGATTAAATAAATTGTAGTACTGTCCCACAATAGACTTCTATGTAGCCATCACAATGTAATACTGAAACAGAAAACTAGACGAAATAGGAAGTTATTCATGATTTATATTAATTAAAAACAATAAAGTTATAAAATAATAGATAAAGAATATTTCCACTTTTATAAAAGCTACATTTAATTATAGAAAAAAATGTCAGTATTGCTCATCTCTGGGTAATGATAAAATGGTAGTATTTTTTGATCTTCATTTTGTTGATCTGAATTTCCTAATTAAAATGTATTGTCTTTGTCATAAGGGGAAATGAGCAAAAAACTATTTTTTTAAGGTGAGTTATGTGATGAGAAAAGGGAAGACACATAGGCAGAGGAAATAGTACAAACAGTATGACTTGGGGTATGTGGTGGGGGAGGGGAATAAATGCAGTTTTTGAGAAAAAGTAAGAGACATAGCAGTGACCCCGGATGCCAAGCTAAGGAGCACAGGTCAGTTCTGAAGATAAGGAGACAGTAATAGGTGTTGAGCAGGAAAGTGGAGGGAGATGGCCAGAGCTCCATTCCAGAGCAAGTACTCTGCAGGCAGAGTGGTGAGGGAAGGCTTGGTAAGGAGCCCAGGGGTGTGGCTTTGCCGCAGTAAGGAAGAGATGGCAGAGGTCTGACCAGGATCAACAATAGCAATAGAGCAGAAGCGACGCATTTGGAGAAACAAAATATTTAGGAAGTCATTTAGGTAGTTTAGGGGACGAATTCATCAAGCCTGTGAATGATTAGGGGGTGACAGAAGAGAAATCCCAATCCATACTTTGATTTTTGTTTTAGACACATTGAATCTGAGGTTCCTCTGATATGCAAGATGATGGAATAAACAGTTCAGAATAAGAAGAGATACTTCTAGGGGCACCTGGGTGGCTCACTTGGTTAAGCATCCGACTTCGGCTCAGGTCATGATCTCACAGTCTGTGAGCTTGAGCCCTGCATCAGGCTCTGTGCCGACAGCTCAGAGCCTGGAGTCCACTTCAGATTCTGTGTGTCCCTCTCTCTCTGCCCCTCTCCTGCTCATACTCTGTCTCTCTCTCTCTCTCTCAAAAATAAAATAAAAACATTAAAAAAAATTTTAGAAGAGATACTTCCAACATGGGTGATCATGGAAAGTTTTATCTGGAAGATGAAGAAAGGTAGATAAGAAAGAAAATACAGGATAAGTAGAATTTCTAGAGGTCTAGATGCTCTGTGCAAGCAAAGACAGAGGCATGTGGTCTCAGAGTTCAGATTGGCTTAAGAAAGCTTGTGAGGGAGAGTAGTCGAAGATAAATCTGGAAAATCTAGAGCCAGACCAAAAAAACTCTTTTAATGCTGGGGCTTTTAGGTTATCTTTTTTAGGTTATCTTTTTTTTTTTTTTTTTTTCAGTGTGTGTGTGTGTGTGTGTGTGTTTAATGCTACAGAAAATAAAGCATTTTTGAGGCTTTTTGGGCCATACAAGTTTCACATTCCAAGTAGTGCTAACTACACTGGCAATGGTGTTCAACAGAACACAAATATTTATACTCATCATTTTAAAAACACCTCCTGGTTTTAACACGTTGTATGCTTACTCTGAATCAGAAACTGGTCTCATTTATGGTTAAGAATAATTCTCCAAGGAAGGCATTATTACCCCTATTTGTAGATGAGGAAATGGAGGTAAGGACAGTTTAATACATTTGCCCAGAGTTACATAGCTAGCAAGTGGCAGAGCCTGGTTTCAAACTCTGATCAGGTAGACCACATAAGTTCACAGAAGTAACTGGTAGCAATGGGGAAATCTAAGAAGTCCTCTCTGAGACATAAAATTTGAGCTGGAAAGCACACCAGGTGTGTGGAAAGGGCAAGGAGGGAGTAGGGTGTGATAGAAGGCCACAGGGGAAGGCAGGACTGGATGCTCTGGGACACTGAACCAGATGTTGAGTTTGGATTTTACTCAAAGGACAACAGAAATCCACCAGCAGGTCTTGGACATGTGCCATGTCTGTGTGATGTGGTCTGACTCATGATTTTAAAAGATGATTATTAGGGGGCGCCTGGGTGGCTCAGTCGGTTAAGCATCGACTTCAGCTCAGGTCATGATCTCGCAATCCGTGAATTCGAGCCCTGTGCTGACAGCTCAGAGCCTGGAGCCTGTTTCAGATTCTGTGTCTCCCTCTCTCTGACCCTCCCCCGTTCATGCTCTGTCTCTCTCTGTCTCAAAAATAAATAAACGTTAAAAAAAATTTAAAAAAAAGATGATTATTAGGAATTTGCTAGACACATGGGGGAGGGGTGCAAGGAGGGAACTGTATGAAAATGAATAGCACATGGGAAGGTACAACATTGAAAAGAACTCTGTATGGGTAGGATAAAAGGTTCATGTAAAAGAAGGTGACAATGAGGCTGGTGACCAGGATTTTGAAAGATTTTAGCTAAGAGTTTTGAAACTTAGGGAGGGAAACTGAAGAATTTTCAGCAGAGCAATGGGCATGGTCAGGTTTGCATTCTAAAGTCTTCCTTCAGCAGCTATGTAGAGAATAGAGGGGCCAACTAGAGGCTGGATGGCCAATAAGCCAGACAGCAAGTGATGAGAGCCAGAGAAGGCAGGGGCAACAAGGAGGTGCAGAGGGAGAGTATTTGAGAGAGATTAAGATGAAAGAATCATCACGATGTCAACTGTGTATATATAAAGAGGAATGCAGGATTTATTCCTGGTTTTCTGGTTTGGCTGACTGGCTGAGTAGATGATGGTGACTGAGAATGTAGGAAGCAGGGTTTCAACAAAAGATGGTGAGTCCAGTTTGGGCACCGTGACTGATTTATTTCGGGGTCATCCAAGTGGAGATGGTGTGGAAACAAGGGTCAGGAGTTCAGCAAAGTTACGAGTGAAAGATGAAGATGTGGGGGTTATTAACTACAGGTGGGAACCGGAAACCATGGGTGTGAAGAAGGTCACTCGGCGCAGTGTGGGAAGAGTAGACCCAAGTTACTGAAGGTCACATCCTGGGAGTCATACCAACATTTTTGGATTGAACAGAGGAAAAATGAACTGTGAAGTATATTGAGAAGGAGTTGGAGAGGTAGGAGGGAACTCTAAAGAAGGGTCAAGTAAAATAAAACAAAAATATGAGTTAGCAGGAGCAATTTGGAAGGAAGCAGTAACCCTAGCAGAAGTTTCACTGAGTCATAGAAACTGTAGGCTGCACATTCTAAATGGTTTAGTGGAATGGGAAGTATATGGAATGGAGGCAAGAAGGAATGTAGAATCCAGGAAAGATGTTTTTCAAAGAAGTAGAAATGCTAAGTGTGATTTTCTGCATTTAGGTCAGAGTTAACGTGGAGGGAAGGGCTGAATACTGGAGAGCAGTGATTGAAGAGTACCATCCTCTAGAGGGAGGGGAGAACGGATGTCCTGCCACAGGCTGAGAGCCAAGACATGGTGCCTTCTCCAATCTTCTGTTTCATGAGCAGCTTCTTCTATGCATGGATTTTTTGGTCAGCTGGCACAAATTCTGCATATTGACATTTTAGCTTCATTGACTAATACTAATTTCAGTTTCTCTCTCTGTCTCTCTCCCCACTGTGCAACTTCCTCCCAGCCCAGTCAGCTGTAATCCACTGGGGTCACCTCACACATGATGTTTCTCCTTTCAACACCTGTGGGTGGAGCAGGGTTTCCAGAAAAAGCTGACTGCTGAGCTGGTTTTCATAAATATGGTTGAGATGTGCATCTTATCTCTAAGTCCTTATTTTCTGTGAGGTAAGTACTCTTATTGCTGCTTTTCAGATGAAGAGATGGAGGCTCAGAAAAGCTTACTAATTTACTCAATTTCATGCAGTCCGTAGGGTAACTGAGCTGGGATCAAAGCTCTAGCCCAAAAGCCCACTTACCAAGTAGTAGAGGTTGGATTGGGGGTTTGAGGCTGGACACAAGGAAGCCCGTGGAGAGGTTCTGTGGAGCCCAGACCTGACAGGGTAAAGGAGTGGTGGCAGTGGGAATAAAGACATGGATGGAGCTGCATTGGGAAGTAAGCTTTACATGGAAGGTACCAGACTTGGTCATGGAGGGTTGTAGGGCAAACTACGTGATGACTGTGTCCAAAAATGGCATTACCTGTGCCCCAGATCTTGGTTTCTAAGTAACACATTCCAGCCTTGGCTGATTCCAAAGCTGGGGCAGAGAAAGTACAAGGTGAACCTGAGATGTCTTATTGCGCCAAAAAGCAATGAAGTGCTCAAAGATTAATGAGACCATGTCAAAAGGACACAGGAACCCACAGGAACTGGCTAGGAGGGATCCTCACTGGCCGCATTGGAAACAATTGGAGCAACAAACAAAAGTAAGGGGTAAATAAAACAAAAAGAGTCCATGTATCCATGATGATATGAGGGGAGGGGAAGCAAAAGAAAGGGCAGCCATTTTTTTTACAATAAATGTAGAAGATTGATAGAATTAGAACATCACCATTTTGCAGTCTCTAAAATAATAAGTGATTTTAGGCAAGCCATGTCAAAGGATGCTAAAACCATTGGGTGGGTGGTTGTGGGGAATAGAATATTCACACAGACAGAAAGTACCAGCACAGAGTACCTCTTAACTACAAAAGTGCAAACGTATTTTTATACAAGTATCAAATTTAACAAAGAGAAAATGGTCAATATAGACCTCCTTATGTGATGCAATGGAAAGGATATAACATCATTTATGCAATTCTTGCCATGTGCTTAAGCTAGGCCTAAACATGATGAACTAAATCCAAGATATGGGTTAATCTGCAATACAATTGGCCCGGACTCTAAAAGTTTCAATATCCTAAAGACAAATTTTTTTTTTCCTTAGGAAGGGACAATTCTTGCTTAAAAGAAACTAAAGAGGCATGATGATGAAATATAAAGAGGGAAACTTAATTGGATCCTAGATTTGTGAAGACTATAAAAGATCATTTTGGGGTAAATGGAGAAATTTGTATATAGATGACATTTTAAATCAATGTTTGGAATTTCTAGTTTTTGTCTGGCATGTAAGGAGCTTGGAAGTCACCACTCCATTCTAACGACAAGGGGAAAGCTGAACAAATTGAAAAGTTAACAACTTTTCTTAGATCTCTAAAAGAAGGGAGATCGATGTGCTGCCCCCAAATTGGAGAGTCAGATAGGTAAATACGGAGAATCACAACTTACCAGAACAGGAAACCCATGAGCAGAAACTTCTGCAGAAACCAGGGCTAGGGTAGGAAAACCGGAGCTATAATTGACAAATTGCTGGAGGCTCAATGTGGACAAGTCTGAGAGTCAAAAACTCCAGGGAGTCCTTACACTTTTTTTGAGTTTTATCTGTAGAAGTTCAACTAGGCTTTCACAATGAATATCAGAGAAAAATCCCCCTCTTGCTTCCAGCAAATGGAGAGAAGCAACCATTTCTGAAATATGTCAGAGCATTCCGTTTTTCTTCTTTTACTATTATTTATTTTTAAAGTTTTATTATTATTAATTTTTATTCCAGTATAGCTGACACACAATGTTACATTAATTTCGGGCGCACAACATGGTGATTTGACGAGCTTATATGTTATGCTATGTTCACCACAAGTATAGCTACCATCTGTCCTGACACAATGCTGCTGCAATATCATTGACTATATATTTTATGCTGTGCCTTTTATTCCTGTGACTTATTTATTCTGTTATTTTGAAGAAAGTTTGTCCCCAGAAGAAACTAGTTAAGCAGAGACTAACCCACTTGGGTTTTATCAGAGCTTACCTAGCTGGAGAAAGGAAAGTATTCAACTGCAGCCTAATCTAGCCATCCCCCACCTGGTGGGGTGCGTGGGAGAGAGTCTCAGAAGCACTTGTGAAGTTCACAGTTCAGAGACACAGGCTCACTAGAAGACTGAGACCTAATCAAAGGGGGTTACAGGATGCTTCCCTCCCACACACCATCACCACACTATTAAAGGCCTAGTTATAGCAGGTCCTTTTACTCAGTACATCATGTCTGGCTATCAGGAAAAAAAATTACAAGACATACTAAAAGGCAAAACACACAGGTGGAAGAGAGCAAAAACCAGAAGCAAACTCAGATATGGCAGGGATGTTGATATTATCCGACTGGAGATTTAAAACAACTCTGATTGATGTGCTAAGGCCTCTAACGGATAAAGTAGACAGCATACAAGAACAGATGGGAAATGTAAACAGAGAGATGAAAATTCTAAGAGTTGGAAGGAAATTCTAGAGATCAAAAACACTCTAACAGAAATGAAGAATACATTTGGTGGGCTCATTAGCAGACCGGACACAGTTGAGGGAAGAATCTCTGAGGTAGAGGATATCTCAATAAAATTTTCAAAAAATGAAAAGCCAAAAGAACAAAGACTAAAGAAACCAGGACAGAATATCCAGGCACTGTTGGAAATCAGCAAAAAGTGTAACATTTGTACAGTGGGAACATCTGAAGGAGAAGAAAGAGAGAAAGGAATAGAAGAGATATTTGAAGGAAGACTGGCTGAGAATTCCCCCAAATTCATCTCAGACACCAAATCACAGATCCGGGAATCTCAGAGAATACAAGCAGGATAAATGCTGAAAAACTACACCTATGCAAATAATTTTCAAACTACAGAAAATGAATGATAAAGAACAAATCTGGAAGAAGGCAGAGAAAAGAAATACCCATAAAAGAGCAAAGATAAGAATCACATCCAACATCTCAGAAACCATGCAAACAAGAAGAGAGTGGAATAAAATATTTAAAGTGTTGAAAGAAGAAAACCACCGACCTAAAACCAAACTTACATTTCTTGGATATGCAAATTGTATTGTAATTAAACAGAGGAACATCTAGTTCTTAGGAGACAGATGCTGACCTAGTTAGGGATACAAGATAATGAGGTCTTCAACTTTCCTTTCAAATATATATAGGAATGTTTTCAATTGGCAAATAAAAAAATATGCCTGTTATGTTTATAGTAACTATAATCAAAAATTGCCTATATCATAAGAACAAAAGGGAAGTTAAATGATAAAAATGGCATTTTCTGATCTGAGGACCATAAGAGAGCATTTCCATCTCTCTAAAATATGAAGCTCTGCCTACTCTAAGAAGGAAATAGTTTATTGATCAAGATAATGTAGACTATAATGCTAGGAGGATTTAGTAGATATAGTTCAGACCCAGCAATCCACTCCTACATATATTCGCCCCAATGAAATGAAAAAGGTTCACATAAAACCATGCATACAAATATTTATAGTTCTATTTCTAATTGTCCAAACTAGATACATCCCAAAAGTCCTCCAGTGGGTGAATGAATAAACTATCTGTATACCATCCACACAATGGAATACTACTCATCAGTAAAAATGGTGAACTATTTATACAGGTAACAAGTGGGTAGATAGCAAAAGCATAGGACAAAGTAAAAGAAGCCAGATCCAAAAGTTACGTGCTGTATGATTCCATTTATAGTGTGATATTCTTCAAAAGACAAAACTACAAGACAGAGGACAGATTAACAGTCGCCAGCAGTCAACTACAAAGAGATGCCATGAGGGAGATTTTGGGGTGATGCCACTGTCCTGTATCCTGATTGTGGTAGTGGTTGTACAGATCTACCATTTAAAATTCTTAAAACTATATCCTAAAACACGACAAATCTACTACATGTTCACTTAAAAAAAGAGGAAAAGGAATAAAAATTCTGTAACCCTTGGACTCTAAAATTTTGATATGACATTCAAAGACAAAAATGTTAACCTATTATAACAATGTATTTAAATGACATTAACATACAACATTACCATCTATAAAAATTCATCAAGCTATACACTTATGACTCGTGCACTTTTTTTTTAATGCTTATTTATTCTGAGAGAGAGAGACAGACAGAGAGAAAATCCCAAGCAGGCTCTGCACTGTCAGCACAGAACCAGACACACGGCCCAAACCCACGAACAGCCCGCAAGATCGTGACCTGAGCCGAAACCAAGACTCTGATGCTTAACTGACTGAGCCACCCAGACGCCCCTGATTTGCGTACTTCTTTGAATGTGTGTTGTGCTTCAATGAAAAGTTTAAAAATATAAACATATACAGTTTGCTCTAGCAGATGTGCTGTCTTACAGATGAAAACAGTGTTTTGGTTGATTGAATAATATGTTAGAAACATCCCCTGCAGGTCCAGAGTTATGGCATGATTTCAAACAACTCTAATCCCCTTTTTGTTACTTCAAACTTTCCTTCACTTCGGGGCAGAGTAAAGGGGCAAAGCTACCACCTGCCTAAATTTATGGCATGAAGAAATGGACGATTAAATACTCTGGTCTTCTCAGCTGTTTATCACTTAAACTACCACATGACATCTATGTGGCTGCTGATATCGCCGATAGGACAACTACCACTTCCCCTTCCCCTTTGCAAAGTTACATTATTATTACGTGCAAATTGAACAGAAAGTACTGATCTGGCCAAGTAAGCAAGTCTCAGTGAAGTGCCTGTCAATCTGCAGATTCTGGAGTTGAATAATAATAATACAACATGGCTTGCATTGACGTCGTGTTTTAAATCTTTGTAGGGAGGAATAAAGAGGAAATTCACTGAGTGTTTAGTAAATGTCAGGCACTGTGTTTGGTGTTTTACATTTGTTAATTTATTCCATTCTCTCAATTACCAGTTTAGTTTAGGGTATGTATCCTCTTTTTACAAATATGGAAAATGACTATAGACTTCCAAGTTCTTGAAAATGAATGGTATAACTTGCACCCAGCTCAGGGAGCCTCAGAACCAGAATTAGTCGACGACCTGCCCCCCCTGCTGGTATCAGGCGGCCTCCCAGACGAAAAGTAGTCTCTGCTATGAAGACAGTCACACATGAAGGTTGGTTGGCATTTATAGGGTCGACGATACCTTTTGCCACATGTCTGGGTCCACAGAGCTCCTGCAGTATGTGTGAGTCTGAGGAATGTACAATATGTTTCTCCCAGGAAGTGATTACATCAGTGGTTGACTGAGGCCATTAGTATCAATATCATACTATCTCAGCCTCAGGAACACCAAGCTCCCTAAGAATCCTATTGCTCAGCCTAAATTCCGCAAAGCGATGGAAATTTGTCCTCAAGTGACAACCTCCTTACCACACGACTTATGGACCCACATACTTGGATTTCTTCCATGGACCAATTCCAGCTGTCCCACCTTTTGATGATTTATTTCAGATACCTTCCAGGCTTTAGCTAGGAACTCTACCATGAAAAGACAGCAGGAATGCTAGGGAGTTGTCATGGCAACCTCTAGATATCATCTTCAGAATGCCCCATGGCTGTTGAGTCCAGATTTATCACAATTATGTTTATATATGGAAGGCAAGCTCTTGCATAGGCAACCAGACCCCAGTAAATGGATCTAATTTGTAATTATATGGATCACTCTAACACTGCTGGCAGCAAGATTTTAGGAACTGCTTTTGAATGCTGGCTTATTGGGGACTGTTTGTCATATTTATATGGGCCTATACCTCAAAAACCAATGGGGAGGAAAACGCTATCCAAACTTTGCATTTTGTCAAGGAAAAAGTTGAGAGTTAGGTTTTACGGAGAAATTTGTATGGGCTACCCTCTCCTTAAAGTGAAGAGAGTAGCCTGAGTATTTCAGAGATTCTCACTTTTATTTCCTCTTTGTCTTGCGATCCAAGCTTAAAACAATGGCAGCACAGAGCCCAGTTGCATAGTATCTGCTTCCAAGCAGGATGGCACTGGATCTGCCCAGCATCTTGTGCAGTGGGTGTTTGTCTAGCATTGTCATTGCAATTTTTATTGCACCTCATGATGTGCACAGATGTGCTTGGTAAGCATCCCAAGAGGAAAAGAGATTCTGCTCAATATCCCTGTTCCCAAATGACACTACCTTATAGAATCACTTTCTGGGCTACCTCCTTTGGGATGCTGTAACCATTTAAAGTCTCTGGATTTTGGTGTTTTAACAAGGGTTTAATTACTAAGGTAAGTGTATGCACCTGCTAAGGCATTCCTAATTATTTGATAATGGTGCAATCTTTCTCAATACAGCCAGTTTTGTGGTGTAAGCTACACTAATGAAGCACACTGAGAGAACACATTCCCCCAATGTTGGGGAAGCTTATTTAAATTAAATAAATTTGCAAAGGACTGAATTTTTACCAGTGGCCTCAACAATTATGCATCAGTATTTCATGCTGGAAGCCGGTATGCACAGTGTCAGAATGAGGCACTTCCTCTTACTTTTGTTCTTTGTAGTGTCTTTAAGTGAAATAGTGTCACTCTTAAAATTTTATCTTTTCTGCATTGCTTCACATACCCCCTCCTTGTTTCACCCCATCCTTTTTTTTTTTTTTTAAGAAAAACTAGCTTATCTCTTTTGTTGTTCACATGGCAAAAACTGATAGAAGCACTGTTTTGACAATGCTGAAAGTTTTTTCTTTTCCACCTGATTCTTACCAGTGCCACATGTGGTCTGTAGTGGTTTAGTAATAAGATCTTTGCTATAACATCTGCAAATTAGCACCTTGCATTGCAACATCTCTGGAAACTTGCTGATGGTTTGCAATTGTAGTAAGTCACAGTTGACACTATATCCAAGTGTTTCAAACTTTGTTGCTTTGGACTAAAAAAAGAAGATTCCAATGGGCAGATGGTTTCCAAATCGCTGTTAGGAGCTACGTTAGCGAAACACGGCAACTCATTTCTCAAGCACACATACTCACAAAGTGACTCTGGGAAGAAATACGCACGATTCTAAACTGATTCCATCTATTCTTTTCTGTTCCTAGTCATGTGCTTTTTTTTTTTTTTTTTTTTTTTTTGTCCCAAATATTTTGGTGACTTGGGCCAGTTCACTGGTTTTCAGAAGGCCATTATGAACACAGTTTTCCATGTATGGATAAAACAATACCTTAATCATTTAATTTCTTGGAATTTTTATGTAAACCAAATTGATTTTTCAAAATTTCTCTATGAAACAAGAGCGCTCATTTAAATACACCTATGACCTGCTCCTGAGGTTTTAAACTACTTAGAAATGACTGCCAAGACAAATGAGTGATAGGGGAGAAGACATCCGAATTAAAAACTGTTGCAAATGAGGGTCAAAGGATTAATAGAGTGTGCAGGACCCAACTTTGAGGGCTCTTAAGGACAGTTTTCAATTGTGCCAAGGTTCAGATGCTTCTCGTGACACCATGGTTCCATGGAGCTTATTACCACACAGGTCTAGATTATGCTGTCCTTGTTTTATCACACCGTCAAACAGGGCTAGAGAATGGAGCAACTGGGGACCCGTAAGAGCAAGCAGAGGCATGATGGGAGGGGCTCGGGTAGTAGCAGAGAGCATAACTTGCCGTGCCAGGCAAATCAAAAGGCGGAGGGGGCCTCCCAGCTGATTCCTCAGTGTCCTAGAGATTTCTGTTATTAATGTGGCTTGGGGCATGTACTGCTGATAATTACTGCTAGCTGGAATAATTAATAAGAATAATTGCTCGGCATGGAAAGGGAAAGGGAAGCTCTGGGAGGAGGAAGAAGCAGGCTAGAGAAGCAAGAGACTCCCCAAGCGCATTTATATAGACAGGAAGTTCAGCAGCAAGCATCCTGAGAATCGAGGAGCTGTCTGGATGCCAAGGGCAAAAGTTAAGAGATAGCAAGTGAGGCCAAGTTTGATAGTCTTACCTTGGAATGCAATGGATAAGAAGCCTGTCATGGTTTCAATGAGAGCTGACTCCCTTTGGAAAGTCAAAGTTTTGTTTTTTTTTAACACAAAACAAAAACCAAAAAAACAAAAAACAAAAACAAACAAACAACCCACACAGCGTAAAGAGAATTAAGAAGTGGCCTTAAATGACTAGACAAGTCTGTGTATTTGGTAGAAACCTGATAATGACAGCAGGAGAGCAACAAAAAGCAAGAAAAGTAAGAAATGGTGCCCCAATGAGAGTTTGGGAGAGTTTCTCCCAGCTTGAAGGAAGAAAAACATCCATTAGAAACCAAGTATTGGTGTTGACAGTGTGTAAAAATAACCACAATTTTAACATAATAGGGTAAATTTTCTCAACACTACATAGACTTGCCAACACAGTTCTTGATATTGTAGCTTTCTATATATTACACTTAGATATTCCCCCCGAAGGCAGGGCAAGCATATGCTTGGCAAAACTTAAAGAAGTGAGAAAACGGAATGTGAAAACTTAGCTGTGAGCAACATATGGAATCTGGCAACCAGAGTTCTGGTAACGATGTACAGACCAAGGGGGCTAAGCCCAAGTGTCGGGTGTTCCCCATGACCCTCCACAGGAGGCAGGGCCCCATGTGCAGTGCTGTGTTAGGAGATAAGAAGAGCTCATGAAGGCAAGGGGTGACTGCTTATGATTCCTTTTTCCTATAGGAATCATACAGGAAGATCAATGCAAGCCAAAAAAAGATGGATTTACCCAATTATCCCCTACCCAACATTTGATGTTAGGTATTGCGTTTTAATGGATAATGAATGACCTTAACCCTCTTTTCATCTGTGTTACATAAATGGATTACAAAGAAGGAATGCTACTAAATAGCCAATAGCAAGTGCGTGATGCTGGGGCCTCTCCAAGGTCATACTGCTGCTCAAAATGGGAGTGATACTCCCCTCACTAAAGCCCTAGCCGCTTGGGGGATTAGCTCCTCGTATTAGCTAGGTAAGGGGCCTGCATGCTCAAGGACACCTATTGCTTATCTTGGGTCGAGTGGCTTTGTGTCGTCACAGCGTTTAGGGAATTCTAAAAGGCAGAATCCTAAAGGACCAAGCCTTTTTAAAGGCTGGGGCAGGAAGACGATGAGAAACCAGGTGTGAACTAGGTTCTCAGTTTTAGGCAAGAAGACAAGGCCAGGTAGTGCACCATGTGATGTGATGGCTGAAAGGTTCTAGGGGAAGACCTCAATTACTATGTTTTGAGGAAGTTTTGCCCACCCTAACTGAACGTGGCATTTCTTGGCAAACAGGAATCTGAACTAGACCTTGAAGTTGCCCTCATACCTCCAATGAATGGCACTAAAGAATGTAGAGTCCAGACTCGAGATGGAGTTGGTGGTGTTTATCAATGGCTATGATGGGGTTAACGGAATCCAGAGTAAATCTTAAGGATGCTTTGAAACTGGAGGAAAACACTGCTGGTTAAAAATGCATTTGGTGTTTGTTTTTCTCACAGCTTTGAAAAATTATAGTTGAAAAAGTGTGCATAATTACTGGCATAAAGAGTTGAATTAGAGGATGTGGACCTGTGCAAGCTCAGGAGTGGGGCAATGGTGGGAAGCGAGGAGAGGGGTTGGGAAGGAACCCAACCTTGGAGAAGTCATGATTCTATCCTTAAGGAAAAGGAAAGAAGAAACTCAGCCCCTTTGCCATCCTATCTAGTTATAGAACATTCAGAATTCCCAGCTCAAGATTTCAGTTTCTGCTGAAGAACTGAGAGAAAACTCTGTTAGCAAGGTGCAGCAGAAAGTTTGAAGACTTCAAGGTCAAATACATATGGAACTAAGTCTTATCTATGCAGCTCACCACAGAGTTACCTTGGATAGACATATCACTTCCATCGAGTGTGGATGATATACCTACCTGGGAGGATTGGTGTCAGAATTAAAGTAAAATATGTAATGCACCTAGCTCAGTGCCTGGCATATAATAGGGACTCAGTATATGTCACCTCCCAATTCCTTAATCCTTCCTAGATGTCCAGGGCCTTGCTCCCCATCTCTTCCTGTCAGCCTCTTCCTAGTCCTCTACAAGTGAATAAATAACAATGGTAATTATAAGAGGTTTGAGGAGAGGATTTCTGGCTATCTTGCCTTTCAGGGTTTGAGCATCAAGTCAATCCTCTTTCCTCATTAGGGTGTCAGCCATTTTCACTCTTGTTCCACCAGGGTGGTGCCCTGGTCTACCCAACAAATGTTTACTGAGTGCCTACTGAGGTCAGGAAGTATGCCTGCTTCTAGCATGACCAATGTTGTCACAGGGAGAAATACATTGAGGCGATCCCTTGGCCCTATGCTTCTGAAGGGAGGCCTGCGCAATGCCACAGAAGGATGGTGACTTACAGAGACAGTGGCAGCAAGAGAAGATCACCAGCTGATTTGGAGAGAAGATCTTATCCCTTAAATCCAACATTTAAAAAAATATTTATTCATTTTGAGAGAGAGAAAGAAATCATGAGTAGAGGAAGGGTAGGGAGAGAGGGAGAGAGAGAATCCCAAGCAGGCTCTGTGCTGTCAGCATAGCTCAACTCAGGGCTCAATCTCATGAACCAACCATGAGATCATGACCTGAGCTCACATCAAGAGTCACACACTGAACCAATTGAGCCACTCAAGCACCCTAAATCCAATAGTTCTAATGTGCTCACTATATGCCTGGCATTGTTTTAAGTGCTTTCCATGTACTAGCTCATTTAATTGTCATAACTGAGGGAGGAGACAGAGATAATCATCACTCCACTTTAGAGAGGATGAAACTGAAAGATACAGGTGCTAGGGACCTTCTCTATGTCACAAAGCTAGTTAATGGCCTAGAAGTCTGGTTCCAGAGTCTTCCGCCCTAACCTCTACAACATGCAATTACGCCATCTTGCACCCCCTACCTCCTTCCATCTGAATCTACAAAGCAAGGCAGATGTATATTGTATCTTCCCCATCTCTATACTCAGACTTCTCCTTCTTTTAAAGGATGCTTTTACTGTTTGTTTTTATCCAATTTAATCCTATTAAAATATTAGCTTGGGAGCAGAGGGTGCTATGTACTATGTTACCTTTGTTATCGTTTTGGGTTAGGTAGATGTCTTCTCTGGTTTCTCAATAGAGAGGTCCAAGAAAGCAGCAATGAGTTTCTGAGTTATCAAGAGACCAAATTCATCCAAAAGGAAAACTTTCAATTTTCAAAAAGGCTCTTTCTGTTTAAACCAATCTTGAGACTGAAATGGTGTCAAGCCATGCTGTGGCAGTGCCCCTTTGTCCTTCTAGACTAGTAGAGGAGGGGAATGTCAGTTTCCCAGATGCCTTAGGACACATTCCACCCACGAATGGAGTTGCAGGGTAATCTGAAGTCCCAAAGGAATCAGTTCCCAAATATAAGCTTTAACTTGTTTACCTTAAACTTGGAGCCCATTACTACAGTGCCCTTGGGATTCTGCCATTGGCACTCCATCTATCCTCATCTTCTAGGGATTGGGGCATGTCTCTTCCCAAATTTGCTTAAGCCTGCATTATTTCCCAAATGCCTAAAAAGTGAGCCAAATTAGCCCTGTCCCAGAGGAACAAACAAAACCCTGGCAGGGAAAGACAACTTTCAAATCCCTTCTCCCGTGGTCCCTTAGGAACAAAGCCACATCCGAGGGGACCAGTTCTTTAGACTTCTTGTCTCCCCATTCTGCTGTCTGGCTAAGACCAAATAGACTTTGCTCTCTCTCCTTAACTGTTGGTCCTTTCCTTCATTTCTGTTTGCTGACCTTGAGATCCTTCTCCTTTCTTAGAATGAAGGCTCAACTTTATAGAAGCAGAAAGAGAATAGTGATGTTTTAAAATCAGTCTCTTGAGGAAAAGGATGAAGTCTATTTTATCCATTGTATTATCTCTAGTGTTTAGCAAAGTATGTGTTCAATGAATTAATGGAATCAGATGGCAGAACATATTTTAAGGAATAGGAAAATAAACATTTCTATATACCCAACTATAGAGACATTGAATGGCTTAGTTATGTAAAAATATCTTCCTCATGATCTTATCTTGTGTTCCTGGCATAAATTAAGTGGGTCTCCATCAGTACTTCTGAAAATTTTTCTTAGACACCTAGGAAACCAGCAGCCATCTATCATAGAAATAGACATGGCATAAATGTGGTGATAAATAGGCTGGACGCTATTTCGTTCATGGCTCCCTATCCAGGGAGCCAAGAAAAAAATCTCTCATCCCTTGGGATCTTAGTTTTCTTTTATTTATAATAGAATGTTTGGTCCAGATGACCTCTAACAATGTATCAGTTAGGATGCTCTAAGGTACAAGTGCCAAATGAATCAAGGAGATGTGATTTCAATAAATAATGAGAAGTCCAGAGGCAAGATGGTTCCAGAGCTTGTTGGTTCACCGATAACTTCAAGGACAAAAGCCTTGACAAAATCCTTGGCCATCTTCAGCACATCTATATATTTTCCTTATAGGCTGGATCCCTTTATGGGCCTAATACAACTGCAACAAGTTTTATATGCGGGTGGCGACATTGAGAAGAAAAAAATAAGAACTACTCCGCCTTGTATCCCTTCTCAAGAACAGACCTTCCCTCGTATCTAATCAGAGAGGTTGCATCGTAATCACTTGGTATAAATCCACAAGGATTTAGATAACTCTCCATTCACTGTCTTGGGCTGGGGAGGGACTGAACCTTCCATGAAGGGCAGACCAGCTCCAAGGAGCTGAATAATATGGAGGTCTGGTAGCAAGGAAAAGTAGAGAATGGCTGTTGGCTCAGAGGCCCATAGTATCCACCACGAATATAGTGAGGCCAAGCGAATAAGAAAGATGATAAACAAACGTTTGGTAGAAGTAAAGAAGGGTGGGAGACAACAGAAAGGCCAGGCCCCCACATGAGGAATCCTTGAAAGGCAGGACTGTCACGTGTCACAAATGTCTATCTGAAGCATGGCTAAATCTGCAGCACCTAAGCCTATTTTTAACTACCCAGGTAGCAGGCCTCTGCTGGTTGCAGGTTGAAGAAGCCTTATAGCAATTTGTTAGGAGTGAGGAGGTTTTCGCTCTAGAATTTCAGTGGGTTGCACGGGGATCCTGAGCTGGGATTAGGTGGATTATGCTGTTCTTTTCTGTACCTGGGCAGAAGCCAATGGTGCCACATCCCCTTGGTGGACCAGTCCCCTGAGCATCTCAGACTTCCTTCCCACTTTCCTCCATATTGTGTTCTTGTTTCCTTGTGGGCATTCGTATGTGCCATCCTATCTGTTTGAACTCCTTTCCTCCACCTCTGGCTTATCCTTTTCAACCTTTAAATCTCAGCTTAAGTGCCCCTTTCTCTGGGAAGCTGTGTCTGATCTCCAAGATTCTTAGTCACTGTAGCTCTTGTGTTTACCCCACTGAGCTACTAATTGTACTTTATTACAGTTGCCTGTTTCCTGGTCTGTCTTCCCCCAGTAGGTAGTATACTTCTTAAGAGCAAAAACCATGTCACGTATGTTTACCCCTGGCACACAGCATAGGGATCTTGCTTGCCTTCAAGGAGCACTTAGAATGTATTTGTTAAAATAATGAGAAAATGCTCCATAGGAATTGACATACAAATAAGTTAGAATTGGCGGTCGAGACTTTGCAATCACCAGTACCATAGAACTTATTAATGGGAACATGAAATAATTTGGTTCTATAGACCATCACTTCTCTCTTCAGATGGCACTCTGTGTCTAACATGGAATCTACAGCATAGGAGCAATACCTCCTACAGTGTTGGTGTATATGCGTATGTGGTAGAGAAGACTCTATTGCCTTAGTTCTCCTCAAATTCTCTTTGCTTTTCTTTGTTAGATTTAATACAGCCCTTTCTACCTTCTTTTCTTAAGTCCCAAATAGATCTATACTGGCAGTACTCTTGATGGCTGTAGTGAGTATGGGCTGAAGAAACATTGTGTTCTGTCTTTCCTTTTATCCCCCACCTCCCTCCTTTACTCCTCCGCCTCCTCCTCCTCCTCCTCCTCCTCCTCCTCCTCCTCCTCCTCCTCTTCCTCCTCCTCTTCTTCCTCCTCCTCCTCTTCCTCCTCCTCCTCCTCCTCCTATTATTATTTCCTTCCCTCCTCCCACTGATCAACTATTGCAGCTACTATATGGCAAGCACTCTGCTAAGTTCAGAGGTACAGTGGGGGGAAAACATGTTTTCTGCCTTAATGGAGTTTATATTTTAATAGCAAGTTTATATTTTACGTTGGCAACAGCTCGGAGCAGGAGGAAGGGAGAAGGCACTTCCACAAAGGGTAGGAACTTCCCACTTGGCAGGAGAGATTCAAAGGTGCATCACTGGCCCTTGTCCCCACAGCTTATGCTTCTCCTAGGGGCAGAGGAGTGAATTGTCTGTCCAGTGAAAGGGAAGAAGGAGCTGAACATGCCCAGTGCAGTCGCTTTCCCTCGCCAGCCCCTCCCCTCTCTAACTGGCCTCACCCAGACCCATACTCTCCTCTGCCCTGCAGAAATCAGCCCGCCCCTCTACCCCCACATTCTGAGTGTGATATTGTGTTGCAGTGACGTGGTGGTGCCATGGAAGTGTATATAAACTAAGAGATCACACTTATTTCAGAGGATCAGAGAGAACCTTCTTGAGGAAGTAACTTTTAGGCTGAGATCAGAAAATAAACAGTAGAGAAAAAGAGTAAGAGGGAGGGTTTGTGTGGGAAACTAGGTGGTTGGGAGGAGAGTCCTGAGCTTGGAGAACACTCGTGAAGAGTAGAGGCAGCGAAAGAATCACTCATACAATTACAGTCTTCCTGTCTACCTCTCACCTCGTGTTATAAAGGTCTCTGTTTGGGAGAGAGGAGGTATTTATGTGCTCATTCATTCACTCATTCATTCATTCATTCATTCAACTTCTAGCCACTTTCCTAGGTGAAGGGAATCTAATTCTGAGTTAGACACAGTCTCTAACCTCAGGCAGCTTATCCTCAACTGGGGATGCAGATATATAAATAAGTTTGTTGATAAAACCATATAGGAGCTCTGCGAGAAGACACTGGTATAGGATTCATGGGTGGTGGAGGGAGGAATTTACAAAAGTAGAGAAGGAGTAACTCTGGAATGTCAGAAAATGGTTGTGTTCTTACTAAGTGGAAAAGAAATCTTAATGTCCGTCTTTGATGTTTCCCTTCCCCACCCTCTCTGCCTTAGAAATCTGATGATTATATGGTGTGGTATTCTGCCATAAACATTCTTCCATTTTTTAGCCAGGGTGATGTCACCATGAGACTATGTCTGGTGTAAATGGGATACAATCCCAAAGCAAATCAGAAATGAAATGAGATCTCTTTAAGAAGAACGAATTAGCCTCAACATAATAAAACAGTTACAACTTTGTGGGAGATATGTAAAATGGTTTACATCATTGAACTGCCCCAGATGGTAAGCATAAGGCAAGCCTGTATCTTGAAATGGATGTACGGTGGATATGGTTACAAACTTACAGTACTTGCCTAGTGCTAGTGTGAAACAAACTTAACTTTTCAAAGCCTAACTTTTCCTGGTCTCCTCCACAGTGACTGGGCAACACAAATACACCCACAGTTTCCAATATACTAAGGGTAACAGAGTATCTAAAACCAGTGACACATCAAAAGAAAATATAGTCATTGGAAAAGAAAAACAAAACAAAACAAAACAAAACATGTTAGTAAATATGCAAAAGAAAGCAAAGAACATTAGATTCAATATCGTGCATCAGACAACACAAATAATAAAATGCCTGTAGAGATGGCCCTTCCAGACCGGAGGCCAGTGGAAGGCTTCTGGACTGCCCTCTCAGCGTGGCAGGGCCCGGTCCCCTGGGGAAAAAGGGGGGCACACAGTGGTGTGGGAAATGAAATCGAAGACGCGAGGGACGCTGATTTGGTTAGCCCAGTCACTCCACTGTGAACTTCAGGTCACACGCAGTTAAGGGCGGAAGGGGAAGGCAGGAAGTATTCTAATGAGAATTCAATTAATTCAAGGAATCTCAGAAACCAGGTGTAAACTCTGCCGGATATTAAAAGATCCCTGAGAGGAGACAGGGTTTCGGAGCGCGTCAGATCAATTTGTGAGGAGCTGGCAAATTGGCAGCTGCCCCTGCCGGAGCCCCAGCTCCCCCTACCAGGCCCGAATAATTAGCGTCTTTCGGCTGGGAGCAAGTGCGACCTGAAACCCCTCGCGAGGAGGCTCCGGCAGTGAGGTACCCGCTCGGCTCCACCCCGGCTACCGTGTGGATCTTCGGGAGGCCACGACCATCCCCAGCAGCCGGACAAGGTGCTGGCCGTCCGTCAACCGGCGCTGGCGAGTCACGGGCCCAGCGTGGGGACGAGGTTTCCTGTGGGTGTTGGGCTCGCTCTGATAAAATGACGCATGACAGTCTGATGCCGGGGCTCCAAGCAGCGGGAGCTTAATACCAAAGGGGGCAGAGGATGAAAACACAGCTGAAGAACAATGTCCTGCTGAAGAGAAGTGTTGAGTGGGGCCCCCGCAGGGGCCACTCCGAGGGCCTTTAAGGACTTTATGTCCGCATGATTAGCCAAGATGAAGGGGCCAGCTGCAAACTTTAATTTCCTGATGACACAAAGGAACCATGAACAATATATAGATAGGATTTGAATTTGTAATAAGCAGCGGCCTAATCCACAGCGAAGGATAGTCAGTGTAGACCAAAAAAAAAAAAAAAAAAAAAAAAAAAAAAAAATGCTCCTGAAGTTTCTTAGGTCCCCCATTCAGACATACTCTTTACTGGGAGTTTTACTTGGAGTACTACGGCTGCCTGTAAGAAAGAAGTACACTTTTGCTCTAGGATTCCGAATTCCTGGCAGACCTCTCTTTTCTCCTAGCAAGAAGACAAACTAGAGTTTGTACAACAGTCTTGTGTGCACCTGGTTGGGAGAATATTCTAGATAAAGGAATGAGTGCATTCGTCCACTGGGAATGTTGTGCTGGGCACCAGACTTCTTTTAGTGAACCCTTAACCTTCAGCCAGAGAAGAGAATTAAATTTTTTTTTCCAATGCTTTCTTCATTCTATGATAAAAACATTTGAGGTTGTTTTCCTTTTTTTTTTTTTTTTTTTTTCCAAGTGCTGTTGGAATCAAATTAGGTGCTGGAAAGGAAAATCTCAACCTTCATCTTTGTCTTACCCTTTCAGCTCTAATCATCTTGAAGTGTTAAGGTGAATTAAAAAAAAAAAAAAGTTTGGGTCAACAGGAAGTGTCTCGTGATGGGGACTGGCTTTAATAGCACAGGGAAAGCCACGGGACAAAAGGGGCCAGATGTTTTGACAGGGCACTGTGGAGCAAACAGAGTCTGGGAAAGGGAAAGAAGCATTTCAACAATTCTCAGAACAAGGGGTTTTTTGTATCTAACACATGGAGAGATCCTGTAGCAGAAGCTTCCCTCTAAGAGGCAAAAGATGAGAAATTTGCATATGCATCAGTATGGTGAATGCAACATGTTAATCTTATTAATTATGAAAAAACCCCACTGAGGGAGCATTTACCCTGGGCTAGGAACTTTCCCTACATTATCTTAGTTAGTCTTTGCACAAAGAGGCTGCAAAGTTGGCTTTATTATTCCCATTTTACAGGTGAGTCGGTTTAGCCTAAGAGAACTTATTTTACTTGTCCAAAGGCATTCTCCCTGTTAAATGTGGCCCGCATGATGCCAGACCCAGTCTCCAGCCCCTTGGTAAAAGAGAAATCAAAAGAAAGACGCTTGGAATTCTGGATGACTGTCTCATTGTCACCAGGATCTAACTCTATCAACGTCGCTCCCATTGCTAAAAGCAAAACCAGACAGAAAGGGGCTGGCGGAATTTATCCTGCCGTTCCTACCCACCATGACCACCATCCCCAGCCCGGGGCCCGTAACAATCACAAAGAACTTCCCAGGCACCATTTTCAACCTGGACTTCTTTACCACCTTGACAGAATTCCTTAGTGTGGCTTCAGGGGAGGAATGCAGTAAGAGTGTTTTCAGTCCTGGAAGAAAGCATCACAGAGCAAAACTCACAGCTGCCCTTCCCTCTTTCCTTCTGCAAACACAAAAGGAATGGGGGCCAAGTATTTGTCGGATAACACAAAAATCCTTCTGTGTGAGATGTGTGTGCCTGTGAGTCAGTCTTTGGAAGCTGTGATCAAGTCCTAACCCTCTGAAACCCTATCCTCGTGTTCTTATCTTTGGTACTGAGGGTACCTCAAGGCTGGAGCTGGCTGAGAGGAGGCTCGCGGGCTGCCAGGATCTGGATCTGCGGCCTTCTGGACACAGCTGTTGGGGAGATTGGGCACTGTTCCCGAGGGGAATGTGTCATCACCCAACTGCCTGGCCACTGACGACGGGGGACGGGTGAGATTTAAAGCTCAGAGGAGCCCATTCTCACGCGGTCTCCTTTCACTGAAGCCTCTTGCCTCTTTGTCCAGGAGCTCTGCCTGTCTTTAGTTTCTCCTCTGCTTTCTGTCCCCTTTGTCCCCCAGATGCTCTGTCTCAGAGCAGGCTGCCTGGTCATCCTACTGGGGAAAACTGCTCTGTGTCAGCACCCAGCCCCTGAATGTTTCTGACTCATAAGACACCTCAGAATGCTGGGAAGTGTCTGCGAGAGTCAAGGGGTGCTGCAGGCTGGGCAGTCAGAGCCCTGTGCCCCCCACCCATCCTTCCTGTCTAGGGTAGCTGAGCTAATTAATGTGACCAGAAAACAGTTGAGCTGCTAACAGGTGCCAAGAAAGTGTTGGGGGTCCAAGATAAACGACGCTTGGCTCATATCGTAAACAGCTTAAGTTTCGGTGTTGAAAATTACTTCAGTTTTACTTAAATCATCTTCTCTGCCATGCAGCCAATTTTGAGAATGGAGGCATGACAAAGCCACCCCATCTGCAATGAATATTCTCTCCGTTTTATTTGACCTGCGGTATGAGGTAGACGTTGGCGGAGGGGGTGGGGCGGGGTGCATGGCGGGGGTGTTGTTCACAGCCTGTCCGAAGTGTCACAGAGCAAGGAGACAGACAGGGAACGCGTGTGTGACAACTTTGGTTAGCCCAGGTAAGAAAGAGCAAAGTAATCAAGTTAAAACTGTATTTCAATTTCCTTCTCTGAAGAATGTGTTACTAAGTGAATTAATGTGTTTTTTCTTTTATCTGAAGAACTGTGGTAACTCATATCTCCTGAAATGAGATGGGTCTGCTGTGTGTCAACAGAAGTAGATGACCTGGCATTATAGAAAAATGGTAAAGAAATTTTATAGCATTTTAGGAGAAAATTTGTACCTACGTATGTACTTTTTTAGTTACAGAGACAATGCTATTCATCGTGTGAAAAGGCAGCCCAGTTAGACACACTGGGGACTAAATCCTCATGCTGCCACTTGACCCAATTATGTTGCTTTATCTGAGACTCAACTTCTTGGGGCGCCTGGGTGGCTCCGTCGGTTAAGGTTCCGACTTCAGCTCAGGTCATGATCTCGCGGTCTGTGAGTTCGGGCCCCGCCTCAGGTTCTCTGCTGTTAACACAGAGAACTTCGGATCCTCTGTCCCCATCTCTCTCTGTCCCTTCCCCACTTGGGGTCTCTCTCAAAAGAAATAAATAAACTTAAAAAAAAAAAAGACTCAATTTCTTCACTTGCCAAGTGAAGGCAATAATAATACCTACCCGGGGGGGGGGGGGGGGGGGGGCGGGAGGTTGTTAAAAGGAAACAATGAAATAACAAATATGTTAAGCCCTCGGCTCAGTGGTTGCTTTACAGTCAGTGTTCAATAAATAAAACCTAATTCAGATAATATCTACCTCAGATAATTGTAAAATGAAATATGCCGATGTGTTAAAAGGGACCTGCACATAGTGGGTATGGTAGATATTATTACTCTCCCTCTCCCTCCGTGGTGGTTGGATTTGCTAAAACATTAAATATAAGATCATGTTCACATTTACTTTCTGTACTTTAGGTCATTTTACTGAATTAGCTTGTGGATTTTAGTATTCCATGTACCTACCACCTTTAAAACAATATATCTCCTGAAAAGACCAAATTCTGATTCACACACAAAAACAAACAAATTCAACCACAAACAAATTCCACACTCAGTCGCCGTTTTGAGGGCTATGAGCGAGGATCATGTCTGGGCCCTCCCAGGCCCCAAGTCATCGGGTCAACTTCATACACGTCCGTCTGGTTCAGGGCCATAAACCAGAACCCCCTCGCTTACCCCCTCCCCCCCCCCCCCCGCCTCCCTGCCTCCTCCAAGCCTCAGAAATCTCTTAGAGCAAAGAGTATGTCTACAGTCCTGGGTATGTGATTTATTGTAGTCCTCATGTATTCCAAGTCATGGGGATAGGAAGAAGGCATTAAATGCCAGGGTTTTAAAGACAGTGCCTCACAGAAATGACCATAAATAGCAGCTCAGGAGGCCACTTACATGAAGTTAGACCCGTTTAGGACTAGGGGCTATTACAGTGTGAGCTTATCATAACTTGATTCAAGTGCAATAAGCAAGAAGTGGAGAAGGTGACCAGTCAGTGTGAGAAAGCCAAGCGGAGATCAGATAACCACATTAAAAAGATTAAAATGTCCAGCCCGCTATAAATGCCTGCTAAAATCCTAAAAAGGAGTCTGGAGAGACCCATAAAATCATAACTAAGAAAGTAAGGGAGCCCTGAAGCTTTAACCAGATGTTCCTGTGATATGAATGACTATGTTAGTAAATTTTCATCCCAGCAATACAGCTTTGTATTGATCTTTTGCTTTTATTAGTCAGTGCTGCTATGAGATTAAATATTGTCTGGAAGGAAATACAGGCTTCCCTCTCTAGAAGTCTCTTCTCAGTAACCCAATGTTTGTTATCACAAAGTGCACGAGGGAGTTTATAATGAATTGCACAACAGAGCAGGGGCCTGGGTCTATAAAAAGAGTTATATAAGGGGTAGCCTTATAGAGAATAACCTTATTTGGGAAGCAAGCATTTTGTGCCGTAGTGAGTGGGAAACCTATGGAGAGCTGTCTGAAACAGAAATAGACACAAGTATTTATAACCAGGAGCACAATCGCAATATACAGTGCTAAACACTTAATCTACGGTTAGATTTTACTCCAGATCCGAGCTGAAGTCAGCAGAATTAAATCTTCAAGTGTATTTCAGCAGCCTTAAATCCTTCTGATACTGTTAGCGGTGGCAGGGTTCCAAAATGCATTCTGTTAATAAGACAGTAAAGTATAAAATCAAGTTATCTCCTTCAAGGAGAAAAACACAGAGTAAAGGAAACGAGTCTTGTAAAATTACATTCCCAGCACTCTAGGCCTTTTCTACCTGAGTTCCTCTCAATTTATTCTTTTACTACCAGACCATTCTCCTTGACAAATAACAGAAAAAGAGAAATCATCTCCCACCTTTTTTTTTTTTTTAACTATGAAGGGAATAGTACCCCCGAAAAAAGACTTAGGATGTTTCCTTCTTATCTTTACGGTCAGGGGGGTTAAGATTTTGCCAATCAGCTTGTAACATGCAGTATGAAGTCTCCTTGGGCTAGCAAAAAGAATTCAGCAGCTGTTACCTTTTCTTTCTCACTTAACATAACTTTTGGTTTACCTGCAGCTAAAAGGAATTTATTCAGCACACACAGTGGTGTTGTTTAAGTCCCATGGCAACTGTTAGTTTTCCCAAGAGCAGCATCAAAAGCTTGTTAAACTTCCAAAAGGAAAGAAGGAAGGAAGGAAGGAAGGAAGGAAGGAAGGAAGGAAAGAGGGAAGGAAGGAAGGAAGGAAAGAGGGAAGGAAGGAAGGAAGGAAGGAGGAGGGAAGGAAGGAAGGAGGAGGGAAGGAAGGAAGGAAGGAGGGAAGGAGGGGAGGAAGGAAGGAAGGAAGGAAGGAAGGAAGGAAGGAAGGTAGGAAGGTAGGAAGGTAGGAAGGAAGGAAGGAAGGAGGAAGGGAAGAGGGCAGGTACATCCATTACCAACACCCTCTGAACTCATGACATTGACCTGAAGCTCTATACTTGCTCAAAATGAACAAAGTCAGAAAGAAGCCTAAAATTCCTTCTGGATGTCGGCTCTCACAGCCCAGATTTTGTGCACATCTGGAATGAGAGACCACCCACTGCTCTGAGATCCCTGCAGGGCACGTTGGGCGAGTTAAGTAATAAATTTTAACCTTAACTCTGAATTTCTTTGCTCTCATGAGTTTTAGTCAAGCTCCTTCTTGTTGCATCAATACGTATAACTGTTGGCAATTTCATGTTCTTTAGGCTATCTTTTTTTTTTTTTTTTTGCCTGTCCAGGAGTTAGAAAAAGATAGAAACTCCCTTGTGTTATGAAACTAATGTGATACAAGAAATTGAGCTGTAGCAATCCATTGGGCAGATACAAAAATACATGAAAGTATAGATTTATACTCCACTGGAAAACCATGTTGTAGTTAGCTGAAAATTTAATACAGTATATTAATGTTTCCACTCTAAGGTATCTCTTTATAGGTGATTTTGGTTTGGTTTCTGTATTCGTAGATGAAAATGTCTGGAAAATCTCTCTGTAATACCTGGATGTAATGTCCATACATTTTGGGTAGCACATGCCTTCATATCTTAGGACAACGACATGCACACACATAAAACTTTATCACAGAGAATTATGAGATTAAATAAAACAAGAACATTAAACATAAATGTAATTGAACCTACAATTAGAAAAAAAGAGAAGTTCTTAAGAATTGTCTTGAGCTAAACAAGATATATAAATAATTTTAGAGACTTCTCTTGGATAATTGCCTGAAACGAAACCCAAAAAGCTTTCACTCCCCTCCCCTAATTTTACTGGATTCCATACAGACCCCTCCATTCTACTTATGACATGAGAGGTAACACTTATAGATCATAATTCACCCCCCACCACACTTTAGTCAATTTAATGAGAGTAGGAAGAGTCCATAGCTTTGTAAAGTTGATTTGAGAAGCATTCTAATCTAGATAGAATGGAAGAGATGCCCTATTTACAGCGACCCAAACACAGATCAAGGGTAATTTTGACAAATGGGGAAGCTTTTTGTTGTTGTTGTTCATTCCATTTGCTCCAGTTTAAGGAAATGTTCAAAATTCAGGTTGTCCGACCTAGTCAGCACCTACGGTTTCCAGTGTGTGGATGTTACTATATTGTATGAGCCACTCCAGTTCACGCTTCACGCCTTGCTTTTAAGGCTCAACTCCAGAAAGTCCTTCTAAATCCTGCTGGTTGAAGTTAATCCCTCCCCTCACCAAGCCTCCTGTCTGTGTCTACCTTGATTAAAGTTATTTCTGTAAGCGACTTCATGCCAACTTGTAGGCCTCCAAGACTCACTTCTCATCATTTCTTATATCCCCTTCAGTGCTGAGAATAGAGCCTTTCACATAAAATATCCCTCATAAATGTGCCCTGAACTGAATTGCCTTTTGTAAAAACTGGGAATTAAATCCACCCATAGGGAACGGTATGAAGATGAATGAGCAGAGGACGGAAACATATTCTAATGATGTCAGAGATCAAACCAACACACCCAGTCCCAGACCTTTGGTAGGGTGTGTGTAAAACCATTAACTGTAAGAGGATTTAATGAGCACAGTGGGTGTTCTTACTCCCAGGTGGCCCCTGGAGAGAATGTTAGCACCAGGAGAAGGAGCAGGGAAAGGAAGAGAGGCTTCTGTAGATCCCAGTATGTCAAAGACGAGCTCCCTTCCTCTCCATTCCTCCAGTCTGCATATTTCAAAATGACAACAAGGGAAACATATTACAGTTGACCCCAGGTGCCCCTGGCTGTGGGACTCCTGTCTCATCAGAGAAATGAAAATGGGACCCCTTTTTCCATGAACAAATCTAAGCCACATCAATATGTTCCATTCCCACTCAGAGCACTTTCTGCTGCTTATCTTTGTTCAATGACACTAAAATCCTGGCAGCTCAGCTCACTCCTCTGTTTCTCTGTGCCAGATCAAAGCGCTGGAAACTGTCTCCAGATGGGGAGAATTGGGATGCACGGAGACCTAGAACGGGGCTCAGTTGTTGCACTTTGATACTATCTTCTGATGCCTCCGTTATAACTTGCATCATTCTGCACTGGTCAAATGTTACCTTATCATTTTATCTCTTGATCTCACAATCGACTTGAGATCCTACCATCACCGTATTGCCCAATGGTACTGTTGCCTTCTCACCACCTGCCCAAAGAGAGAGGTTCTCAAACATTAGGAGATGTTCTTCCAATTCAATCAGTCTAGAACTGTACCCAGGAATCTGCATTTTAATATATAGTCCATCCCAGGTGACTCATTGTACTTAGTTGATAAACAGTCCTATGAGTTAAGACAAAGCAAGTTGAAACTGGATTGTTTTCTACCCAGGTTTGGGGACAGGGATTGGTAATAAATGTGGGGGAGGGGGCAGGGGAGTGGGAATTAGAAGAAACAGTTCCCTTATTTTTTACATTTGAGGAAAGAAAACCAGAATATAATAATATAATTAAATTTAATTTAACAAATAAACACCTATTTCTTCATCAAAAGCACTAGGCTAGTAACTGGAGATTCGGAAATTAGAACTTGGGTCCCTATGCTCAAATTGCAAACACAGTCCAGAAAGAATTATCACTCTGGCTCAGACAATGGATCATTCAGTTAGTTCCAGTCTCTGTCTCAAAAAAGTACAAAAAGGAACTTTAGGTAGAAGGTCATAGTTTGTCCTTGATGTCAACCTTCTGATAAGTATCTTATGTTTCCTCACTAAGCTTAGGGGTGTCTGTGCAGGTACCACTGGTAACAGGACCCAAAGGCACGCCAAAACCATCCAGCCCTGTCTCCCCATGCCGTGGATGAGGAAACTGAGCCCCAAAAGGTTAAGGGACTTGTGAAAGATTCCTGGTTACTTTGGTGCAGAGCTTGCACAGAGGTGACCTTGACAGGGGTGACCTTGATGCAGCGTGTGCTCTCAGAGCCAAAGATTGCCTGAAATAAACGAGAACCATGGCGCAAGGTCCTTTCCAGCTCTGACGTGCTATCATTTTCTGTTTTTATTATATACTCATTTTTTTTCTGTTTATTGCTTTAAGAACTAACCCTACTCAAGACTATTTTCTTTAGCTAGCTTAAAAAGAAAAAAAAATATTTTATTTAGTAAACAAATATGTGGCCAAATGTAATGGCGAGGAGACAATCAGCATTTATCTTTACAATTTCTCTCCACTGCTTTTCTCACTTTACCATATGGCTTGGAGAAAGGCATTTCATAAGACCATTCATCCATTTACTCATCTATCCACTCATTCTATAGATACTTAGTGAGTGCCCACCACATGCCAGGTGCTATACACTGAGGACGCAAGGTTGGGGATGATTCTCTGTGCTCACAACCTTATAATCTAAGGGTATTGGGGTCCAAAAACAGCTTACATAAAGCCAATTTTCTTTGATTTTTGTCATCAATACAGCTCTTATAAGTGTAAAGGGAAATCCTTTCATTGTTTTCTGGCATGATTTTCAGATTTAGGTGATATATCTTCCTAGCATTTTGTTCCGCTGTCTGATAAATCTGCATCTTTTTTTGTCAGTCTTCTTGAGACCTCGCCACCACTGTTTCTTTCCAGAGAGGAGGCAACAAGTTGTACAAAGTGTTTTAGGAATGGATGCTCCGTGACTTTGGTACAAAGTGGGGTAAAGATTTTATTTATTTTTTGTTTTTCGCCCAACTTCCCTTAAGGCAATGGGCTTTGGACCTGCAGCAACTTTTTAGAACCATGACTCTCAGATTCAATTCTTGTTGCCAGAAGACCCAACAGATGATTATCACGGGAAGAGTCTGGATTTCTTTTTCTCTATGAGCCTCACCTTTCATTGTCATGCATGAAAGCGCACATACTCTGTCCATTCACACAGCCTCTCAAGATGGTTATAGAGTTTATCCTTCTTTAGTTGACATTTTAGAAACAGAAGACCTTAGTTATAATTTTTAAGTTAGAAAATTTCACCAAGGAATCCCCTGCCCCCAATTAGCCTGGTTAAATTACAAGAGACAATGAAGGGGCAGTTTTGACCACTGATCCTCCTGACGCTCAGCCTTGTCTGGACCAGCCACTCCCCTTAGCAGCTGACTTTATTAATGAGCTCATCCTCTGGCTTAACTCCTGAGCCAAGGCAAATCCAAGGTAGCAAATTGCATTTTACAGCTATAAAACCTAAAACTTTACACCAGAGGAGTCACAGTATGCTGAAAGAAGTCACGTTTGTATTATAAGTAAATTGTCAGAAGCTCAGAAAAACAAATGCCCGGGCCCACAATGCACCATGTCTTGCCACCTTGTAGGACACTAAATTATTTTGCCCATATGTATATACTACTTAGTAGCTCCCAAAAAGTACCTAATCTTTCACCCAAATAAAGGACTAACTTTTTTCTTTTAATTTTTTTTAATGTTTATTTATTTTGGAGAGAGAGAGAGAGGAGAGGCAGAGAGAGAGAGGGAGGTGCAGAATCTGAAGCAGGCCCCAGGCTCTGAGCTGTCAGCACAGAGCCCGACGCGGGGCTCGAACCCACAAACCGCGAGATCATGACCTGAGCCGAAGTCGGATGCTCAACCAACTGAGCCACCCAGGCGCCCCAAGGATTAAGTTTTTTAAAGAATAGAGACTATATATCTTATATTCTCTCAAAAAAAAAAAAACCCTCACTAATATATACTTTTTGGACACGGTGGATGTATGATAAATGAAATCTGACTGATGAGCCATTTTGCCCTTAAATTCTAATAGCATCAATCATTCATTTAATTGTTGAGTGACTATCATGAACCTAATTTTAGACTATGCCTTATGAGGTAATAGCAGATGTACTTGACATAGCCCTGTGCTCAAAAATTTTGCATCCTTACTGAAAAGGAAAACACACATGAACTAATTGGAATAGTAGATCTAGAAGGACCTTAAAGTCTCTCTAGTCCAGTTTCCTTGTAGTAGATGTCCCTAGATGTCCCTGCTGCTCACAAATATTTTTGACTCTGCTTTCTTCTGAGTACCTGGGACAATTGGAATTCTCAATCCCTTGAATTTTAGGTAGGCTGTGGGACTTTTCTTTGGCCAAAAATTGCAAGTGAGGGGATGTGTGTTACATGTTGATGGAAGCATTTAAGAGCTGGGACGCAAGATGCTATTTCCCTTCTTTTTCTGATGTAGCAATGGGGAGATTTCATAGCTGTGAGTCTATTCAGCCTGCTCTAACAAAATCTTACAGACTAGGTGGCTCATATACAATAGAAATTTATTTCTCCTAGTTCTCGAGGCTAGAAGTCCAAGGTCAGGGTGCCAGCACAGTTGGATGAGGGCCCTCTTCCAGGTCATAGACTTCTTATTGTATCCTTGTATGAGGAAAGGGGCAATCTAGCTCTCTGGAGTCTCTCTTATAAAGGCACTAATCCCATTCATGAGGGTGGAGCCTCATCACCTACCAAAGGGCTTGCCTCCTAATCACCTGGGGCATTAGGTTTTCAACACACCAGTTTTGGGGTTCTTTTGGTGGGGAAGGGCTAAGGAAGGGATGGATGCAAACATTCAGACCATGGTAATGGTGAAAAGGCAGGAAGCCTGGATTCCTGGAGTGTGGAACATGGAACACAGCTGCTCTCAACACCTCCAGGAGCCTTTGCATGAGCCAGAAAGTCAATTTTTATCGTATTAGGCCTTGAGATTTTCAGCTTATTTGTTACCACAGTATAACCTAGCCCATCCTGACTAATCCCACCCTTTTATAGATGGGACAATTGAAATGTTATGGAATTGAACACTTTTGAACATGATTGAACATAATTGAAGTGAGGTATGGAACCTCAGTGCATTAAGAGTTCAGGATAACCATGGACTGGGTTATCTTCATGAAGGACATCTAATTTGAGCTTCTCTTTGTAGGATATGTATAATTAATTTTGGAGAAGTGGTTGTGGCCTGGGCAGGAGTGTAGGGTGGCAGTGATGAGATAGTACAGGTCAGGAGGAAAAGACAGGGAGAAAATGAGTACTGAATTATACCAACAGTATAATTATACAAATTATAACAACATTAAGTCATATCTTAATACACATAACTGTTGGTGCTAAGCACTTTATTTGCATTATCAAATTTAAGTTCACAACCATCCCTATGAAAATGATGATGATGATGATGATGATGATAATAAATATCTCAACCTTCCCTATGAGATAGCAATGATTACAATTTCTATTTCTTTAAAAAGTAAGCCAAAGCTTAAACAAGTTCACTCTAAATATCTGCAACTACCTTATTGGTAAAATCCCTCCCATCTTCTTCCCTGATTGAGCAGAAGAGGTGTCTCCTTTCTTCTGAAGAGTCCTGTCTACTTCGCAGTGAATCCCACCTCCTCCTTTTTTCTGGGTTGTTGTCTTAATGGTGTCTCTTAATTTTTCATTATTTTTAACTGCCCTAGTTCTACTGGTCCATCCCTTTCTCTTAAAAAAAATAGGCAAATGACTAACATTTTAAAGTAAAAAATTTTTTTAAATATAAAACCAAAATAACTACATTCTGAATTGCCTTCAAGTTATCACACTCTGTTTTCACCTCCTTCACCCATCACAGAACCTTCTGTGGATGAGTCACCACTGACTTTCTGGTTGCCAGATTCAATGGATGCAATGAGCCCTGATCTTACAGGGCCTATTGACGGGGAAAACCTGGGCTTCAGAGGTTCTATTCTCTTCTGGATTCTTCTTACTCTTTTACTATTCTTTTTTAAATCCATGTTAAAGATTCCTCTTTCTCCACTGGCCCTTTAAAAGATAGTCCCATAAGGGCACCTGGGTGGCTCAGTCAGTTGAGCTTCCATCTCTTGATTTTGGCTCAGGTCATGATCCCAGGGTCATGGGATTGAGCCCCACATAAGGCTCTGCTTGGGATTCTCTCCCTCCCTCTGCCTCTCTCCCCAGCTTGCATACTCTCTCACACACATGCTCTCTCTGTAAAAAAAAAAAAAAAAAAAAGATGGTCCCATATTTGTATCCTTAGTCCTTATTCTTGTCACTCTTCATGGGCTGTGAGGACAACCTCATCTACTCTTATGGCTTAATTACATGTTAATATGCTACATTCCCCCAGCCAGATCTAAAGCTCCAGTGAAGCTCTCTCTCAGGGACTTCATAAATATGTATTTTGCCTCTTTATTCATATATCACCAAAGCCTCTTGAAATACATAGGTAAACACATACACACACACACACACACACACACACACACACACACACACACACAAAACAGGGAACCACATTCCTTGCCACCCCAAACCTTTTTCTCCTGAATTCCTTATCTTCATAAATGACCCCATCAACTACCCACTCCCTCAAGCTACAAGTCTACAAGTCTATTTCCTCTTTTTTCACTATAATTTGATTCCACAGCTTGAACCTACCATCTAAATAGCTCTCAATTTCTACGTCCTTTTTTTTTTTTTTTTGGCCGTCCCTGGTATGTGTTTAATTTAATTTAAGGCCTTGTCGCCTTCATCTTCACTAGATCACCTCTTTAATCCCTCCAAACCATTCTTCACGCTTCATTCAGAGAATTGTTTTTAAAGTTCCAATATAGTCACAGCATTCTCTACATTGTTCTAAGGTGCTTCATCAAATTCCAGATAAAATCTAAACACCTTAGTGGATACACACAGTCTTTCATGACCTGATCTATGCTCAGGTTTCCAGCCTTTTCCAGTGCTTTCTTCACACTTAACTTGCTGAGTCAAGCCAAAGAGGTGGTAGCATGGGAACAAGTCTCTCTTGCCTTCATGGTGTGGCCTCCTCTACTCCACTCTTACCCTTTACTCCTCCAAGTGGCTTCCCCTGGAATTTTTCACCTGACTCTAAGTCCCAGTTCAAGAGTCCCCTCTCTGGTGCTCCCACATCCATACCCTACTGTAAGCATGCGTGTCTGATGGTTCTATCATAGTATACACAGTGATCATGCATGAACATTTCCCAACTGAAAGTACAAGGTTACTGGGTGTAGAGTCTATGTCATGGCCTTCTTTGATTCCTGTGCCTAAAACAGTGACTAAGAACAATAGATGCTCAGTAAATATTGTTAAATAAGTGAATTGGTGATAGACTACATGAAATAGAATACAAATTACTTGCAAAATAATACATTAAAACATACTGAAGGGGTGCCTCGGGTGGCTCAGTTGGTTAAGCAACGAAATCTTGATTTCAGCTCAGGTCACGATCTCACGGTTCATGAGACTGAGCTCTGAGTTGGGCTCTGTGGTGACAGTGTGGAGGTTGCTTGTGATTCTCTCTCTCTCTCTGCGCCTCCTTGCTCTCTCTCTCTCAAAATAAATAAATAAACATTTTAACAAATACTAAAAATTATATCAAAATTTAGTTATATTATATGAGAAATTATTGAAACTTTGGTTTGTATATCCTTCTACAAATTAAGGGGGAATCCTGTTTTTACGTAGTCATCACATAACTTGGTTCCGTTCCTCCTCTCAAATTTATTTAGAAGACCACCAGTCTACCTGCATTTCACAATAAAGATAGCATTAGGCCTTTGAAATAATCCACAAAAATAAAGTCAACATGTGTCATCAAGATTTGTAGAATGCCTACTCTTGGTTCAGAGCCCCACAGCTAGGAAAGAAACACATGGCAAACAAATGGACTTTCTATTTTCTTTTTTCCTTATTTTTTTACTTTGCTTGCCTCATTTGTAGCACAGAAGTTGCTTCTGAACCACAGGTGGGTATAAAGACAGCTTGATCTTTGAGGATTACTGGTGTATCTAAAGGGTAAGCTCCATAATTCAACCTGTTTTCTAGAGGAGTGGAAGACACCAAGTCATTTAGTGAGTGCCCTGATGAAATTAAGAGGGCTAGATGTTCTTCTGTTTGATAAGGATACATAAGACTGGAGACTATATTTTGATTTTGTGTGTGTGTGATAGTACTGTAAATTCTCTTTTTTCATTTTCTCAATCTCATTAACTTCATTCTCGGTTGCTTCATTATTTTCACAACTGTCTTCTGTAGCTGCATTTTTTTTTCTAGCCAACTAATCTGTCAGCTGTTACAGTATTTTTTAATTATATTTTTCCAATATTTCTTTCCTTGTCATCATTTATTTTTAATTTACATGCATATATTATCTTTATGATGAAGTACAAGAACGGCTGCATTTTATACACAGTGTATAGTTACCAAACTTTTTATAGGGTCTTTGCCTCTTGTGTCTCACTGTGAAATCCCAATTCTTCTGTTCTTCCCAGAGAAGAGGCCATCTTCTCTTTATGCAGAGACGAGGCCATTTGGAGGAATTTGGACCCGTGTTGGTAGGCTCTGAAGTTTGGATCTCAGTCAGTGATCACCAGATTATCTGGTTCTGGTTTTGAGCCTTTGTGCTTTAAATTGCCATTCTTAGCAGCAGGGTACTTTCACAAAGCATTCAGAAGGGGGGCTTAGGAAAAAAGGAAAGGAAAGGAAAGGAAAGGAAAGGAAAGGAAAGGAAAGGAAAGGAAAGGGAAGGGAAGGGAAGGGAAGGGAAGGGAAGGGAAGGGAAGGGAAGGGAAGGGAAGGGAAGGGAAGGGAAGAAAACCCTTTCTTCAAGGTCATAACTACAACAAACCAATCTCCTAGTGTCAAGTGCTATGATACATGATGAATACCCCAGTCAAAGGGAATAATTATAAAGAGTGGAGCAGGGATCTAGAAGAAGCTGAGCCATAGAGAGAGCGAGATGGAGGGTAACCCAGTCATCTACACTAGGTCTCCAATTGAATGTTGAAGAACATGAGCCTCCAAGTGCTCATGTTCTTTGTGATTCTTTGTGTTAAGTATTATTGTGATTCTAGTTCAAGGCATGGATGTTCTATAACTCCATTCCAGGGGACAGAAAAGAGCAAAATAAGGATAATAATACCATATAACATTTATGGAGTGTTTACTATGTGCCAAACATCATTCTAAATACCTTAAATATATTCTGTACCATTTAACTTCATGACAAATCTATGAAGCAAGTACTTTATTATTTCCATTTTAAAAATGAGAAAATCAAGGGGCACCTGGGTGGCTCAACTGATTAAGCGGCCAACTCCAGCTCAGGTCATGATCTCGCGGTCTGTGAGTTCGAGCCCCGTGTCAGGCTCTGCACTGACAGCTCAGAGCCTGGAGCCTGCTTCAGATTCTGTGTCTTCCTCACTCTCTGCCCCTCCCCCACCCCACACTCAGTCTTTCTCTGTCTCTCAAAAATAAATAAATGCTAAAAAAAATTTTTTTTAATGAGAAAGTCAAGGACGGAGGATAAAGCAATTTGACCAAATTCACACAGGCGTTAATAGGTGATGGATTTAGGGGCTTTCTTACCCCAAAGTCCTTGATCTCAGGTACCACACTGACTGGGAAAATATATAATTAAGAGAAATAGTGGAAGAATGGCTCCTTCTCTTTCCCTTAATTCTTTACCACAAAAGCATCCCAATCTTTGGTCTTCTTCTCTTCTTTACTTATGCTCAGATCTTTTTTGGGCTCAGTCAGTCTTACAGCTTTGAATTAAATCTATATGTTGACAATCTCTCAAATTTATATCTTTCATTCAAATCTCTCTCATGAATCCCAAACTCATATATCCAATTGCCTTCTTGACATCTCCACTTTGATGCCACATAGCTATCTCAGACTTAACATCCCCAAACTGAACAAGTCTTTCCCCACATTTAAAGTTCTTCCACAGCCTTCTACTTCATTACTGGCACTTCCATTATTCCAGCTGTTCAGGCCAAACCCCTGAGTCTTTCTTGATATATTCTTTTACCCCAATCCAATCTGTCAGCAAATTCTGTTAGTTCTCTCTTCAAATTTTTTGCAGAATCTGACTCCTTCTCCACCCCTATGAAACCTGCCTGGTCCTGATCACCATTCTGTCTCACCTGAATTATCGTAATGATCTCATAATTGGTTTCTTTGCTTCCAATCCCATTCATTTACAGTTTATTCTATACATAGAAGTCAGAGTGATTCTTGTAAAATGTAAGTCAGATCATGGCCATCCTCTATTGAAAAGTTGAAGTGGCTCCAAATTTCACCTGGAATAAAAGCCTAAGTTTTATAATGACCTATAGAACCCTGTGGTTCCAACTCTCCCTCAAAAATGTCTTCAGAGGAAAAGATACTTTCCCCTCCCCTTCCTTCTCTTATTTTCCTCCTCTCATTCTTCTTATTTTCCTTGTCCTCCTCTGCTTCATTCTCATCTTCATCTTATTTTATTGTTGACTTACTTCATAACACAAGTTCTAGAACAAAATGCAATTCAGTCCTTGGCAATGTCTGGTGAATGAAACTGGGGTTCTCTCTTTGACCAAACAACTTTCCACTCCTCCATGAAGACAAGAGATGTGGAACTCATCCTTGATTCCCTGTCCATCATTCGTTACATTCAATTAGTCCCAAGACCATAGACACAGCTCTCAACTCTATTTCTTCCTTTCCATCTCCACTGCTGCTCCCTGAGTGCAAGCTCTCTTCATCTCTACCTATATCCCCTCAACAATCCCCTAAGAGGTTTCCCTTTCATTGGCCTCTGCCTCCATCTACTCTGCATCTTACAGCAAGCATTGTATTTGTAAAAGGTAAATTGGACATCATTTCTTGGCTTAAAGATCTCTGTTGCTTTTCTTTTATTCATAGCTTTAGTTTTTAACCTTTTTGGATCAAATGTCCTTGGAAGTCTGACAACATATATGAACTTCTCAGAAAAGTACAAATACCAAAGTTTACGTTAAATTTCAGGTGACTCACAGATGCTCTGAAACTATCCAAGGAAGTATTCAGCTCCCAGGGATTCTATGTGAATGAACTTTAGGCCATAGGAGAGTCCACCAAAGTTTTTCAATCTCTGGTGCATAACCACCAGTAGCCTCATATCTCACTACTACCTTTATTCTTCCAGACCTAGCTCAAGGGAAATATTTCCTATTCTCCTGAGGAACTTAATCTTTCCTCTTCTCTGTATCCAAAGAATATATGGCAATTATCACGTTAATTTTAGGTATTCTAAACATTTTCTCTCCCTAGAAATTTCAGTTCTTTGAGGAGAGGGATATCTGAGTTTTGATTTATGTCCCAGTCCTACCACAGACCCCAGGACACAGTTGATATTCAGTAAATATCAGTGACTACATCAAAAGTTTTTTTAAGGAGAATATATTATAGAGTATGCTTTGTGACCAATTCGTCTGCTCATCAGATCTTTTAAGTCTGTTTTTGCACAGTCTCTACACTCTGGTCCTTAGCTTGGAACAGTGTTGCTCATGCAACGGTCCATGGAATCAGAAGCGCTTGGGTACTTACTTCTTCAAGGTGCAGGTTTTGGGACCCACTGCACACCTACTAAATAATACTTTTAGAAGGCAGCAAGGTATCCTGGAATCAGCATTTTAAAACTTTCCTGGGGGAATGATGTGTGCACTCAGATTTGAGAGCCATGGATCTAGAACTCACTTCCATTCTCTTTCTATTGCATCTGTATGGATCTGGGTTTCTTCCTTCTCCTCTTGACACTCTTTTGTTAACACCGTACCTTAAATTCACCAGGGCTAGTGAATACATTTACTTTGTTTGTTTCCATAAGCAGGAATAAGGTTAAGAGGAGGAAGTTGGAGCCAGAAAAATCTGGGCTTAAATCTCCCTTCTGTCACTTACTTGCCATGTGGGATGACTTATACTCTCTAAACCTCATTTTCTTTAACTGTAAAGTTAGCTAACAATACTCACCCCATATGATTGCTGTGGAAAGTTAATGGAGTAATATATGTAAATTACTTATTTAGCACAGTTCATAACCCAGGCAAAGTGCTCAATAAATGGTAGTTATTACTAATAATAGTAATAATAAACAACCCTGAAATTTGTCATTTTCCCAATGAGTTATCTAAAAAGATATGAAACATATATACATGTTTGCATGTATATATGTATATGTAAGAGGAATAATACCAAGTTAATAGGATAATATATAGTAACATAACTATAATAATATATATATTCACATAAGAGTTTTCTATTAGTAGATAATTTGCCTCTCCTTATTTACCTGTTCAATTTGTCCTGTCATCTGACTCCCATTTGTCTGTCTAGCATTTTGATGATCAGCCTTAGCTTTGATGTGGAGATAGTTGAAGATCAAATCTTATTCAGCACTTAGAAAATCACTTCCTTCTATTAGGAAAATTTTAAGTACTTAGATAAATCACCATGAACACTAATTTTGAAAACTGTATTTGATCAGGGGTACAGTTTTGGTTGATAGCTCTGCTATTCTCAAAGGAATCTTAACAAAACATTTTCAAAGAGAAACACTCTGAAGGGAGAAAAGTTTATGGGGGGAGGCAAACTTGGGGGAACAATCTTGCTTAATAAAAATTCTTCATGAGGCTTCTCACTCATTAGACAATTCTGTGAACTGTGAGTCGTGTCAGTGGAGCCTCTTTATCAACTACCACCAAACAGAGATTCTCAAAGATCTCTTCAATAATGTGGGGGAAAAATGGTTCAAGGAGATTCTGAAAGATTTTTCTATGGAAAAAAAAAAAAAAAAAGTAAAGCAGTATAAATTTGATTTAAGTCAGACTTCCCTCTCCTGAACGAAAATTTGTCATGATCACAGCCACCCTGATGTCATCTAGAATTTCTCCATCGTTAGAAATCTCTAAGTGAGAGTGAAGCGGTAACGTGAGTTCCCATTTTTTAGTTTGAAGATTTCAGCAGGGATCCCATCAGCGCCTGAACTGTTGCTGTATCTACCTGATGGCTTTCAGGGGATTGAATTGAATAGCACAAAGAACTCTGGTGCTTGGAACGTTTCAAGTGAGCCTCTGAAATGCAGTAGTCTCCATCTTCAGTTCTTAATATGCTGGATCATAAAAGTCTTTACTAGAATGGGGGTGGGTTAGGAAAGTGGAGGGAAATAAGATGTGCAGTGAGAGTTTGCAGGGACAGGGGCATTTGTTAGCCTTGAGACACGGTTTCCAGAGGGCGCTGTAAACAGTAGGGAGCAGTGGGAGGTTGCCTGTGGAGCAAGAAGCACTGCCCAGTGCGGGGATGAGATTGGAGGAGAAAACAGCTGCCACAGGACTGACAATCATGTATCTTCTGAGATGGCTTCACCAGAGCCTCTTGTCAGCTTTTTCTTTACTGATGAGCCCTCTCATGCTTTCATTTCCTTCCCTCTCCAGCTCAGATTCCACAATATATCACTTCAGTCTCTCTCCTCCTGGTATCCTCAACCTCTTCATCCCATTGTACTTTTATAACCATCCATCTGGCTAAATCCTGGAAAATTCGATTTGCCTTTCCCCGGGCACGTGCCCAGGATTGTAACCATGACCAGGCCGTCTGGGGTCACTATAAACCCATGTGATGTGAAGTCAGAGAGGCCAAGCAATCATAATTTTTTCTTACTCGCTGCTCTGTTCCATCTTGCATAGCAGTTTTGTCAAACCTTCCAAATCTTTAAACCTGTGTCCTCTCAGCTTCTCTTAATACTCTTAGCAAAGAATCACCTACTTTACTGGCAATAAGGACAATGTTGGATGGGAACACCTCGCTTTCTGGTCCCAATCCCACAAAGGGAGTCACAATCCACCCCTTGCCTCTTGCCTCCGCGCACTTGGAAAGGAGAGTTCTGGGTCCAATGACTTCTGTCAGTTTTCTTTTCTCTGTCTTATCTCTTCAACTTCTCCTTCTCATGGTTCTTTTGGCTCAGCAAAAAATTGCTCCCATCTTAACCTTAAATGCCCTTCCCTGCCCCTTCCTTTCAACCAAGCATCTTGAAAAAGATGTTTGCATTCACTGTCTTTACCTCCTTGCCTTCCCCTCCCACCAGACCACTAAGTGGCTTCTGTCCCTTTCTAGTCATTAATTCTAAGAGCCATTTTTCAATTGTTATATCATTTGACCTAGCTATTTTTTTCCCTTGGCCATGAAATTATTCATAGTTTGCTCCCAACATACAGCCCTGATCTTCCCACTTTCCAGGCTCCTCTTCCACTGTCCATCTCTTAAAGTGTCAGTTTTTGGTTCAGTTTAAAGGTGTTAGGTATTAGCATTTGTGTCAATTGTTGTTCATGATCTCTGGTGTTATTGGTATTTATCTAAATTATTTGTGAGAAGTATTTTAAATTTTGAACTTATCAAAACTTCATGGGATTTGTCATAGGCATTGAAAATATTCCAAAATTTTTACTTGCTTTTTCAATTGTAAAGAAAAGTTTAGTTTTATGTAGTAAAATCTGTTGATCTCTTCCTTTACAGTTTGTTTTTAATGCCATACTTAGAAAGGCCTCATCTTCACTAATATTAAATATTGATCTCTTTTTTATGATTATTTAAAATTTTTTAAAATGTTTATTTTTTGAAAGAGAATGCACAAGCGGGGGGGGGGGGGCAGAGAGACGGGGTAGGGGGGAACAGAGGATCCAAAATGGTGTTGGAGCTGACAGCAGAGAGCCCAATTCCCCAGGCTGGAATTCATGAACTGTGAGGTCATGATCTGAGTCGAAGTTGGAAACCTAACCGACTGAGCCACCCAGGTGCCCTTTTTAATTTTTTTTTAATGTTTACTTATTTTTGAGAGAGAGAGAGCATAAGTGTGATGGGGAGGGGCAGAGAGAGAGGGAGACAGAGAATCCGAAGCAGGCTCTGTACAGTCAGAGCAAAGACCCATGAACCGTGAGGTCATGACCTGACCTGAAGTTGGACACTCAACCAACTGAGATATCCAGGTGCCCCAAGATTATTATTATTTTTTTTTTTTGTAAAGAAGATTTAGGTTCACAGCAAAATTGAGAGGAAGGTGCAGATATTTCTACCACACATGCATAGCCTCCCTGCCTATTGACCTCCCCACCAGAGTGGTACATTTTTATAACTGATGAACCTATGTTGATAGGTCATTATCACCTAAGTCCCTTGTTTATATTAGAGCTGACTTTTGGTGGTATACATTTCATGAGTTTGGAAAAATGTATAACGACACATGTTCATCATTATGGTATCATACAGAGTATTTTCACTACCCTAAAAAATTCTCTGTGCTCTGCCTATTCATCCTTACCCCCAACCCCTCACCCCTGTCAACTACTAAACTTTTTACTGTCTCCATAGTTCTACATTTTCCATAATGTCATATAGTTTAGAATCACTCAATATATAGGCTTTTCAAGACTGGCTTCTTTTACTTAGTCATATGCATGTAAGTTTCTTCCAGGTCTTCATGGCTGGGTTTCTTTTTAGCACTGAGTAATATCCCACTGTCTGGATGTGCTGCGGTTTATTTATCCATTCACCTACTGAAGGACGTTTTGGTTGTTCCCAAGTTTTAGCAATTGTGAATAAAGCTTCTATAAACATCTGTGTGCAGGTTTTGTGTGGATGTAAGTTTTCAAGTTCTATGGGTAAATACCAAAGAGCATGTTTACTGTATCATATAATAGAAGTATGTTCAGTGTTGTAAGAAACCACCAAACTCTCTTCAAAATAGTTGCACCGTTTTGAATTTCCACCAGCAATGATGAATTTGTTCCTCCACATCCTCGATGTCGTCAGTGTTCTGGATTTTGGCCATTCTAACAGGTGTATAGTTGTTCTGTTTTTCTTCTAATAGTTTTATGGTTTAATTTTTGAGGTTTAGGTCTTTAATTTACCTGATGTTTATTTGGTTGGAACTTTATTATGATGTTTAAAAAAGAGCTCATTTTAATTTGTTCCAAATGGTAAGCCACTTGTCCCCAAATTACGTACTTGACAATCCTCTTCCAAAGATACCTTAAATAATGCCTTTTTTGTTCTATCAATTTCTCATAATATTTGGATCTATTTCTATCTAGACTTTCTATTCTGTTCTGTTGATCTGTCCTATTTCTGGACCTATTCCTTAATGCTTTTAATAATGTAGATTTATAATGCATTTCAGTAACTTGCAGGGAAAATAGATTTCTAAAACCTTTTTATTGACTTGTTTTATACTTTCATTTTTTTCAGATGAATGACAGAAGCATTTGTCAAGTCATAAAGAGAAACTTGCTATTTATATTTTGACCAAAATTTGCTACATTTGTAAATTAATTTGGGAAAATATTGACAGCTGTGTACTTTTAATCTTTTTTCTTCCAGATGTTATATCTCTGTTTTTTGGTTCCCAGGAAAGGATTAAACTGTTATACCTATAGGTTTCATATTTCTTATTAATTTCATTGCTAGTAATTTCTATTTTTGGTTTTGGTTATTATGATCAATGAGATTTCTGTTTTCCATTGTATTTTCATAAAAAAGATTTGTGTGATGGGAATGCAAGCTGGTGCAGCCACTCTGGAAAACAGTATGGAGGTTCCTCAAAAAACTAAAAATAGAACTACCCTACGGTCCAGAAATTACACTACTAGACATTTATCCACGGGATACAGGTGTGCTGTTTCGAAGGGACACATGCACCCCCATGTTTATAGCAGCACTATCAACAATAGCCAAAGTATGGAAAGAGAATGTCCATTGATGGATGAATGGATAAAGAAGATGTGGTATACACACACACACACACACACACACACACACACACACACACACACAAAGTGGAGTATTACTCAGCAATCAAAAAGAATGAAATCTTGCCATTTGCAACTACATGGATGGAACTGGAGGGTATTATGCTAAGTGAAATTAGTCAGAGAAAGACAAAAATCGTATGACTTCACTCATATGAGGACTTTAAGAGACAAAACAGATGAACGTAAGGGAAGGGAAACAAAAATAATAAAATACAGGGAGGGGGACAAAACAGACTCTTAAATATGGAGAACAAACAGAGGGTTACTGGAGGGGTTGTGGGAGGGTGGATGGGCTAAATGGGTAAGGGGCACTAACGAATCTACTCTTGAAATCATTGTTGCACTATATGCTAACTAATTTGGATGTAAATTTTAAAAAATAAAAAGTAAAATAAAATAAAAAGATCTATGTGATTATCTTGAATCCAGACACTTTAAAAAATTTTCTTAGTAGTTTTAATAATTTTGTAGTTTATTTTTTAGGTTTTAAAAAATGTTTTAGTAGGTAATTTTCAAAACAGATGATAATTTGTTTCCAATAAATAGACATTTAAAATTTTGCTTTATATCTGACTACAAAGTAAAGAAATTTCAGAAAACGCATTAAAAAAAATGGAGATTTTTCTTGTACTTAATTTGAAAGTCTCTGGTTTTACTAGTAGGCATGATACTGTATGTTTAATAAACAAATTTGATCTGTATGTGTTTATTTGTATCCACTTAGAATATCTCTGGAGGGTTAACCAGAAACTAGTAAGGGATTTGTAAGGGAAGTCCCTAGTAAGGGAAGGGATTTGATTGATGGGACAGACAGACAAGGAAATATACTCGATGAACATACTTTTGCATTTTTTGAAGTGGGCCATTTATACATATAAACCCATTTAAAACAGAAATAGTAGAATTAACAAGTAAAAGCAACATTTGTTATCTTACTAAAAAATTTTTTATTTAGTCCTAGTTTCTAAGGCTTTTCTAAAAGATAATCAGCTACCAGTGGTGAATTAAACACATTTCTTTCTATATTAATTAGCCTGATCATGTGTTTTTTTTTAATTTGGTGTTTGATGTTATTATATTTAAAATGCGTCTAATTTTATTTATTTGTTTATTTATTTATTTTTTTTAATGTGTCTAATTTTAAATCATCTTCATTGGTTGTAGTGTTTTAATCTTTTTTTTTTCTGATGAGTATTTTATTTAGCATCTTTGTATCTATAAACAAAATATTTATATAGTGGGGTGAATTGTGATATTTTGGTCCAGTTTTGATGTGAGTATTATAAAACAAATTGACAAGTCCCTCACAGTTTTCCATACTCAAAATTTATTAGAATGGAATATCTCCAGTGCTTGGAAAATTAAAAGAACTCATCTGGTAACCATTTCCTTCTAAAGCTTATTTTGGAAGAAGTATTACGATAAAATTGTCACAAAATTTGTGTTTACTATGATTCTATTAAGGTTTTCAACAATGCAAATATACCTTAATATTTCTTATGAATTACTAACTTGAAAGACACCTTCTGGGTGTGCTATGGGTGTGATTTTAGATCAAGTCTAGACCATGCTGTGGTCACAAATAATGAAAATAATTAAGAAGTGAATTTACTAACATAAAAATTTCCCAGTTTAAAAATTATAAAATTTCTTTTATAAATCACCAAATCTTGCTCTCATCAAAATGAAATACATATTTATATTTAACGAAACAGTCTGAATTTTTCACTTAATTCACATGGCTGCATGTGTTCATTGATAACATAAGCCAACTCTTAAAAATATTTGATTTCCTGCTCAGAGTCTGTAATGGTAAGAACTGAAATGACAAATTTATCTTACTCTGGAGGTTAAATCTCTGTAACTCAGCCATATCTCTGCCACTCATGAATCATCAAGTCTTGGCTTTACTTGTGGGATAAATATATCTGTTATGTATACCTTCTCGTCCTTTTTGTATAAATATATATATTTCTTTCTTTGCATCCATTTTTATTTATATGCATCCTACCTCTGATACTCACAGCGGAGACTTAACTTGGAGCAAATCAATTAAACCCACCAGTAGTCTTTCCTTTTTGCTGTATAATACTGCTGAACCAAGACAGCAAATTTGCCAGGGTCTTTATACCGTATTTTCTTCAAAGTAGAGGCATGAGCTGAAAAAGGGAGTGAGGTGAACATTTGATCAAGATGACAAGCACCAGTGGATCCCTGCTGCTTGCTGGAACACCAGCCTGATGACATGTATTTGGTGTCATTCCGATGTAGATTCTGACAGAGGCCAATTTATGGTCCAATTTATGTCTTGACTCTCCTACGAAGGCCAAGCAAGCTATAAAATGTAATAAGAATTTCTTCAATCAATGTCCAGAGGAAAAACAAATCACTCAGTTACTGACACAATATTGCATCAACACTCCGGTCAAGTTCTCACAAGTGTGTGACATGCCCCCAAGCTACACAGAGCATGCAGACTGAAAACCACCACAGCGGCATCTCGTCCTAGGGAGGAGCCCCTAAACTTTATAGCTGCTAATAGGTTTTGGTTTTTCCTTCATTTTCCTTTATTCTAATAGCACTACTAGTTGTGGGGAGAAAGGGAGAGGGGAATTAAATAAATAAATAAGTCAACTCTTATTCTCCTTCCTTCCGAGATTTTAGTTTCAGACTTATTTCTGACCTCCTGGCTGCGGACTCTTTCATTCTTTTTTCCCCCTACCTCCTTCCTTTCCTACCGGTTCTCCTGTTAGAGGGAAAGTGATTTATTTGTCCTCTGGCAGATCATTCTAACTCAGGCTCCTAGTGAGGTAACACAGATGAGTCCCTGGTCACAGTTTCTATCCAGCCAGTCGTGGGCTTGTGTATTTTCCCTGTGTCTCTTGGTTTAGATGTTTTCCAAGCAGATACATGCCATTAAGCACTGTTACAGGTTGGTGCATGGGAGGGTTTCAGAGAAGAAAGATGGGGAAGCAGCTCTCCATGAGGTCTATTCTACTTTTTTCTGATTTGTTCCTTCCAATTCCTGTTTTATGATTGTCACCATGCAGTGCACGCGTGCGCACGCACACACACACACACACACACACACACACAGTAAAAAGCTATAGGAGCAGCACTGTGCTCTATTTCAAATGTGGTTCCATAGATGTGTGCACTTAGGGCTGGGAGTCAGGGTAATTTTGTTTATTGCTCTGGGGACAAAATGGCCAACGTGAGGCACTTCCTAGTTGAACGTGTTTGCCTTCAGAATATCAAGAAAGTTACAGGGTAGGGCAGGAAAACAGCACATTTTTAAAAGACGTACTCTTTTCTCTTTCCGTAAAAGAACAGGGGAAGAGTTTAGAGGACATAACTGCTAAGAGACATTCTGGTGTCCTGGAATAAAGGCTGGGGCAGCTCCCTTCACACCGCAGGGCGAGCACTTCATGTCGGAGGAACGGATTGGAAGGGACTCCTGACTTAGCAGTACTTCTGTAAAGTTCAATGCTACAGCACATGAAAAAGAGTCATGTAGTATTTGGTAATGCATATAATATATTCCTAAAAGGGAATAAGTCTCCGTCCCGTCAGGGCAAATTTTCTCCATGCGTACTCTAAGAAATAGTGGTCTCATGCACTGATTGACCTTCCCAGATCCCACTAGTCCAGAATTAACCACTCTTTCTTGTGTTCTGGAGCCAAATCAAACTGTGATCCTCAATATCAGGGAAAGCCCAGGTGTTCTGGGGCCTGAACCAATACAACTGGATGGGCTTTAAGCAAAAAATACAAAGCAATATCCAAAAGTGATTATTTATTTAGAATGGGAAAAGAAATCACAGCTCCTCAGAGCCTTGGAGATTTGGATCCCTTTCTCCTTAGGCCTCTGTAGGCATTTTACTGGTTATGTTTACATAAAAGTGACTCATAGGTGCAACCTGGCTTCCACCTAGAGCCTCCTTCCACACCAACAATTTGCAAGACTCATGGGGCTGGTGTAGGTGAGAAGCTCTTGAAACTTAAACTTCTGTCTCATATTTTTATATTATTGTTTTCAACCACGTGTGTCTCTTCTTCCAGATTGTGAGGCAGAGTGTGTTCTGTCATTCACCTGCTGCAGATCTGGGTATAGTGTTCTGAATAATATGGATACTCAGTAAATGCATGCAGAATTGCATTCTGGGCTGTTTTGCTGTTGATTTATGTTGAGTCATTTTTCTGATTATAAAAGTACCCTGTGTTCATGATCAAGCTTTGAAAAGCCCAGAAAATAATTTAATTAAGAGAATTAGGGGTGCCTGGGTGGCTCAGTGGGTTAAGCATCCAACTTCGACTCAGGTCATGATCTCACAGTCCGGGGGTTTGAGCCCCGTGTCTGGCTTTGTGCTGACAGCTCAGAGCCTGTAACCTGCTTCTGATTCTGTGTCTTCCTCTTTCTCTGCCCCTCCCCCACTTTCTCTCTCAAATATAAATAAACATTAAAAAAATTATATAAGAAAATTAAACTGGGGCGCCTGGGTGGCTCAGTCGGTTGAGCGTCCGACTTCGGCTCAGGTCACGATCTCGCGGTCCGTGAGTTCGAGCCCCGCGTCAGGCTCTGGGCTGATGGCTCAGAGCCTGGAGCCTGCTTCCGATTCTGTGTCTCCCTCTCTCTCTGCCCCTCCCCCGTTCATGCTCTGTCTCTGTCTCAAAAATAAATAAATGTTAAAAAAAAATTAAAAAAAAAAAAAAAAGAAAAAAAAAAAGAAAATTAAACTATTGGGGCGCCTGGGTGGCTCAGTCAGTTAAGCGGCCGACTTCGGCTCAGGTCATGATTTCACGGTCCGTGAGTTCGAGCCCAGCGTCGGGATCTGTGCTGACAGTTCAGAGCCTGGAGCCTGTTTCAGATTTTGTGTCTCCCTCTCTCTGACCCTCCCCTGTTCATGCTCTGTCTCTCTCGGTCTCAAAAATAAATAAACGTTAAAAAAAATTAAACTATCTGTAACATCATTGCCATTAAATGTTGTGTTTCCTTCTGATTTTTTTTACTGCATATATTTTTGTGTGTTACAGAATTTTATTTAAAATACCCTGCTTTCCACCTTTATCATTTTCTAAGTTCCTGTTCCATGAGAAATATTTTGAAAGCCTGACTTGTAAGGGTGATTAACCTCCCATAATATAGATGTACTGTATTTTTGTAGTCTTTCCTCTAGAGTGACTCAATGCACTGGATCCTATGTAGAAAGGGTCTCTTTCCAACAAATAAGAACAATACTCTATAGAATCCTTATAATGTCTTTAGTCTTCATACCTTATTTGTTGGTCTTTAAGGTGGAGATAATACAGAAAGCTAGGAGTTAGGCTTCAAGGGAGTGGAGAGAAAGAAAGAGGTAGAAAGTGACTATAACTTGCTGTGAAATTTAGATTCCCACAAAACACAATTCCTTCCGACAAATAGTCTATTAAACTTATTAAATAAAAATTAAGTAATAGTATTTTTCTGAATTCTTAGAACCTAAGAAAATGTTAAGCACAGATTTAGGAGATACATAGATAAATAAATAGATATAAAGGACAATAGATTCCATTAAAATGGCACCCTGAGAAATGGTTTACCCATTTAATTGGAATGATGGCCAAGGGAGAAATTTAGAGCAGAGCATTTCAATGACTCTAAACAAATGAATAAATGGTTCACTTAATTCATTTCAATGTCTGGTCTGGTGGTACCCAAAAGTCTATTCAAAAGAATGCCCCATTGTATTGCCCCAGGGGTTGCTTCTTTCTGCCCTGCTCTGAATATACATAGATGTTTAAAATTCATGTGTGATATAAAAACCGTCTATACAGATCTTGTTAAATGTCTAGGCTTCTACTTTGGAGTCTCGGAATTCTGACCAACACCACCAAAAGAACATGATCTGACTTTAAAGAAGTCTGCCTTAGGTTTCAAGAATACCTCCCCAAGCAGGAAGAGGTCTAAAAAAACCACTTCAAATATAAAGCATTTATTTGTGACTAAGCTATACTTAAAATGAAAGAGACTCAGACGTGGATTGCACAAATATTTTTGGAGCATGCACATTGTGCCCAAAATCAAACAGTGTGCCTTCATATTCTTCATCTCATTTAATTCTTAAAAGAACCCACTGAGGAAAGATTCTTAAACTCACTTACATGGGTAAACAGAATGAGACTCAGAGATGGTTAGTGATGACCCATAAACCCTCATCTGTTTACCCATATATTCATTCAGGAAATCTTTTGAGTGCCTACTCTGTGCCAGGCCCTTGAACAAGGCTCTTAGGATATAGTCTTAAGACAGTCATAATTCCCGCCTTCAAAATGGGTACGGTCTTGTGTACAAAACAGTATGCAAACAGAGTAGATGAGTAAACAAAGCAGAAAATGCAGCAACAGGAGTAAAGTAAGTGGTGTCATGGAGTCACATTTACAGTCAATTGACTTTTGACAAGGGTACCAATCCATTTCAATGGAGAAAGAATTGTCTTTTCAACAAACTGTGCTGGGACAATCAGATACCCTCATGCAAAGGATTGAAGTTGGAACTCTACCTCACATCATGTACAAAAATTAACATGGATGAAAAATATAGATGTGATATTTAAAACTATAACATTCTTAGAAGAAAATATAGGCACAATTCTTTGTGACCTCAGATCAGGCAATGGTTTCTTAGATATGACATCAAAAGCACAAGTGACAAAAAAAATCAGTCCATTAGATTTTATCCATATTTAAAACTTTTGTGTTTCAAAGGACACCATCAAGAAAGTGAAAAGACAATTCACAGAATGGGGGAAAATATTTGCAAATCACATAACTGAAAAAGGACTATCATCCAGAATACATAAAGAACCCTTACAGTTTAACAAAAAATTTCAAATAATGCAATTAAAATATGATGTTTGAATAGACATTTCTCCAAAGAAGATACGCAAATAGCCAGTTCAGTACATGAAAATATGTTCAATATTGCTAGCCACCTGGGGAATGCAAGCCAAAGCCATAATGAGATACTACACACATCTACTAAGATGGCTATAATCAAAAAGTCAGACAATAGCAAGTGTTGCCCAGGATATGCAGCAATTGGAACTCTCATACATTGCTAGTTGAAATGTAAAATGGTAGAGATGCTTTGGAAAATAGTTTAACAGTTCTTTAAAATATTAAATATATAATTACTATATCAGGCAGCCATTCCACTCCTAAGTATACATACTCAAGAGAAATGAAAACATATGTAAAGACTCTACATAAAAACGTGCGCATGAATCTTCACATAAAATTATTCATTATAGTCAAAAAGTGGAAACAGCTCAAGTGTTCCTCATTTAATTAATGGGTAAATAAAATGTAGTATATTCATAAAAGGGAGTATTAGTCAGTCATAAAAAGGAATGAAGTACTCACACATGCTACAATATGCATGGGCCTTGAAAACATGCTGAGTGAAAGAAGCCAGACACAAAAGGCCACATGTTGTAGAATTCCATTTATATTCCATTTATGAAATGTCCAGAAGAGGCAAACCCGTAGAGACAGAAAGTAGATTACTGGTTGCCAAGGGCTGGGGGAGAACAGAATGGGAGTGACTGCTAATGGGTATGAGATTTCTTTTTGGGGTAACGAAAACATCCTGGAATGACACAGTGGTAATGGTTACACCACTTTGTGAACATAGTAACACTGAATTGTATACTTCAAAAGGGTGAATTCTATGTTATGTGGATGATATCTCAATTTAAAAAAAGAAAGAGAGAGATCTATAATTACCTAAGAAAGACCATAAATTATCAGCTCTGACAGTACAATGGTTGCTCAGTTCTACTAAATTCCATTTCTCAGGAAGGTGGACAGTGGACTATTTTTCTTTTATTCATGCTTAAACACTAAGACAAAGGATATATTTTCTCCATATACATTCTTTTCCCACATACATATACATATATAGACTTTTACTATATGCTGCAAAGCATCTTGAAATAAAAATGAACGTTAAAAATTATTTTTCTTACACTTACCTCAAGAATGTAGGCCTTGGCTGGGAATCTGCCAGAGGGAAGGCCCAGGTCCAGGCTCACTTCATATCCATGGAACTTTCTAGACCAGGTGATGGAGCATGGGAAACAGAGTGACCAAGGCTGGTGTGATCACCGCCATAGACACTTGACTGGTCAGTTCACTTACCCCTCTTTGAGTTTCCTAAGCAGCATGGTGGTTGCCAGTCCTGTCCAGCTGTCACTCCGTCTCCAAACTTTGAGGAAAGCCTGTCTAGACAGAGCAATGATACTTTCACAGTATGAAGCTGGCAGACCATCATCTTTTAAGAAAACCAACAAATAAAGACAGACAACAAACCCCAGTACAGTAATTAGAGACCAGACCTAATTTGAATCCTCTGTAATGAAACTCAGTCTTTTCGTGCTTCTTCAAAGGCATTTGGAACAATCCTGAATGAATGAGCAGAGCCATCTCCAGAGTGAGATTAATCAGGACAACTGCCGCCTGCCCTGCGCTGAGCACGCAGTGTTCAGTGCCCAAGGGCCCAGGCCTGGGTGGTGCCAGGGCTGACGATGATGCAGTATTTCAGGAAGGCTACGATGGGGGATGTGGGGAGAAAAGAAAAACGAGCTCCCCAGCTGAAACTATCCTGAGGCTTTTGTAATCCACACACATTTACAAGATCGGCCATCAGCCGGAAGCCTTCCCTCACGTCCCAGTGAACAGGATGGCTCGTGGCCACTTTTACGCTTTTCCTCTCATGGGTACTTGGACCAAAAAGACAGAGGGGGAGAGGGGAGGTAAGACACACAGATGGGTTTGCCACAATCTCCACTCCTCTCGCAATGCTTCAGGGAGACAGAACTCTCTGGAAGTGAGCTGCTCTGTGAACTTAGGAAGGTCAGGACAAGCTGGTAAAGAGCTGGCTTTGAAGCCAGGCTGCCAGGATTGGAATCCTGATTCTAACCTACTGGTGAGTGATTTGGGGTCAATATTTAATCTTTGAACTTCAGTTTTCTTAACTGTAAAGTGGTCTAAATTCCTACCTCAGAATTGTCAGAATTTAATGAAATAACATGCTTATGAAATGGTAGATATTATTTTAAACAACAAGGATAAAATCCCATTATCTGTGCTCATAAATCCCTCTATTTTTTAATTCTCATATTTCCTGCAGTGTTTTCTAACTTGGCTTAGATTCAGCTACAAGAGTCCATCCAGCTATGTTCTTTATATCAACACAATTCGATGAATATTTATTATGGTCTGTGTTAAAATCCTAGGGATCAGACAGAACTGTTTTCACATTCCTGACCCAAATATACATACCAGCTGTGTGACCCTAAGAAAGATGTTAAATCTTTCCAACCCCTATATATATATGTATACATATATACATGTATATATGTATATATGTATACATATATACATGTATATATGTATACATATATACATATATATATACGTATATATATATGTATACATATATACATATATATATACGTATATATATATGTATACATATATACATATATATATACGTATATATATATGTAAATGGAGACCTTAATAAGATAACATGTTTGAAGTCTTTGGACCAGTAACTGGAAAACTATTAGTGAAAATAAACAATAGTGTATTTCCGTCCTCCTCCTTCTCATATATACTAACATTACCTTTATTCATGTTTCTTGGATAGTTCAAATCAATTTAACCATTTTGACCAGCTCAACAGCCAACAACCTGATGGATAACTGATTTAACCATGGTAAATTGCACAGGTAGTGATAGTGGCTGAAATATACATCCTGGCATGGTTATTATGGTCTCAGTGTCCGCTAAATAGAGAAACCATGTTCGAGTTTTAAAAGGAACATATCCAGAAGAGTGTCTGTGGGGTATACCTGTTCTGTCTGTCTGTCCCTGTCCATCTGTCCCTCTCTCACACACACACACGCATACCCCTTCTGGTTTTAACATAGCCCTTCCTTCAGAAGTACGCAGCTTTGCCTTTCATTTCTTTCCATATAAATGTAGAAATAAATTTCTCCAATTTACTGAAAAGTATCTCCCCAAGGGACCAAGGGAGGCAGGAAATTAGACTGTGGCGCTGAAATCATTCCAGTACTCCAGCTGTATCCCACAAATGTAAATTTAGGAAATTCCGCTTGTCAAAGTCCTCTTTAAAGCTTTGAATAATTGGATCCCAATTACTCTTAACCACATTATTCAGGCCTATGTTCAACTTAATATCTAAATAGATTACATTTTTTTTTTGCCACCTACTAAAATTCCCCAAAGTGAATATTGCCACATTATGCTCTTCAGTTAAGAGTGAAATTTCTGACTAAAAATGTTTTTACTCCTATCTTGAGATGGCTGCAAAATCCTCCATGATAACTAAAGCTGTGAGAATTGGCATCACATTTGAATTGGTATCAACTTGTAGTAAAAATATGCTCAGGAAGAAGGAATCATTGTACTTTCTACCAATCACTTTAATACCTGAGACATCTTCTTTCTTTCTAATAGCTGTTCCTAATGGTTATAAAGTCAAAACAGATAGCAAAGAATATAAAGGAAAATCATAGTGTCTGGAAGCATCTCTTTGAACAGGTTGAATACAATATAAATTACATGTTCTTATTCTACTTTCAAAAGGAGTTAATGTTTAAAACTGTGCCATGCACATTCTCTTGTTATATAATTTTTTTAGGTTTTCTGTTTCAGACAGTGTTACCAAGTGGCTCCATTATATTTTTGTGAGCTCTAAATATCAATTCTTCCTTTTAACTTTGCCAGAGAAAGTGAGAGAGTGGCTGATCTTGCGACAGTGCTCAGGACAGCCTCCCTCATCCCCCTACACCAAAGGATTATTCTGTCTAAAATGTCAATAGAGCTGAGAGCCCCTGCATTACACCATGTTACAGATCGGGACATTGATATGATGTAATAAAATGTCATACCAGACATAAGCAGAGACCCAGGTTTATATTTTATGATTAGTCAAGACAAAATTACTATATGGATTTATTGATCTTAATTTAACATCATAACCAGTGGTGACAGGAAGTAGCTGAGAAGCTTGTTGGGTGATAGAAACAAATCATTCGAGAATAAAGTTTTGTCTTAACAGTTCTCACTCCTGGGACATCCACAAAATGAATAATTCACTTGAGGTAAAAAGTAACTATTTTTAAATTTTATTTAAATTTTACATTTTTCCTAGGATTACATTTTCCTAGGATTTAAAATTCCAGAATTTTCAGAACAGAGTAAGCAATATTGAGTCAATGGATTCAAAGTCCAGAGTCTTTACATCCATGAAGCATTTTAGGTACCATATCAAGTTTATCTTTATAATAATTTTATACATGGTGTAGTATAGTCACATACTGTTTGCTATTTTTATGTGAAGAAAGAGACAAACATGGGTAAAAATAATTCCTAATCCACTGGGTGGCCATTAGCCCCAGGCAAGGTTCTCTATGCATTTGCTTAATACTCCCTCATTTCTCCTGGCCTCTCTGGATATAACAGCAGATTAATCCATCCTTCCTTCCTTCCTTCCTTCCTTCCTTCCTTCCTTCCTTCCTTCCTTCTTTCCTTCCTTCCTTCCTTCCTTCCTTCCTTCCTTCCTTCCTTCCTTTGTTTTTGGTTTTGTTTTCTTTCTTCAGTACAAAGTTGACAATGAGAAAATTAGCAAGGGTCATTGCAGTCATGAGATTTGTGAATGATTGGTTAAAAATGATTCCAAATGTCAATTCCAGTCCACACACTAGCTCTGTATGTCTTTTATTCCAGGTGTGTGGGGATGGGCCACCTGCTATGTGATTGTTTTTCACAACCACCATGTGTCATCCAGTGTCACCTGTTACACCACGTTACTGTATAACCTAGATTGAGAGTTAATGTTTCAAATCTCTGCACAGGACTCTGAACAGGTGAAAGATGGGTGACAACTGAAGAGAAACCTTCTATGGTCCTCCAGGATGCTTCAGGGACACCACTTGAGGCAAATCACTTTTCTCTTGAACCTCTCAGTTTCCTCTCCTTCTCTTCCAAGGTATGCCTTGGATTTTAAATTCTGGATCGTAACGGTCAGATGCCTGCATCTCCCATTTCAGTGTGCAAGCCAATAATGAGCATAAAGTCCCACTTTCTTCCCCAAATGGTTACTAATGTCAGAAGTTGACATTTTAAAGGATGTGCTATATATTCAAGATCAACTTAAAAATACGTTCTTAGCAATGGTTGAATATCGATCTGCAAAATTATGGGTAGTTTTTTTTCCTTTTTCTGTAGTTTGTATGTACGTCCACATTTCCTTGGACATAGCATAGCTTAACATTGTGTCTTATAAGATAATCATTTATAAATGCCATTACTGTTGTATCTATACAATGGGCAAGGACAAATACAACAAAAAGTTTCCAGGCTACTGAGAAATGTAAAAACTCAGAGTTCAGAACTAAAGTACTATTCAAAAATGTAACAGAAATAATAAGCATAAAATTATGGAGAGGTTTCAAATCAATTTTGAGGTAGATTTCCCGAATGCCATATTTAGACTGCTCTTTTGAATGGACACAGACACATATGCCTTTTCCATACAGGTAGAATTCATTAGTAGACCAATCTCCTTAATGGTTAGTCATAAAAAAATTAGAAATTCTAATTTCTTAACGTGTAACTATTCAGAAAAAGACACCTTGAAACTCAAATACACAGGGGGCTTTCACTACATTTAGGGTTTTGCTGTATAACTATAGATTCCTTCAGCAACTACTCTCGGGACACCTAAGTTGCACTGATGGAAGAGATTTCTAACTTTCCATGTTAAAAATTGCCCCAGTAAGAAATCTGGACCCGCTGGTATGAGAAGAGGTGAGTAAAGTAAATTTTCTCCAAAATGAGCTTGCCAATAAATGTGCCAATTTTAATTTTAGAAACAATGTTTAAATAAAAGACTTCAAAAGTGTAAAAAATTATTACAGAAGATGACTGTAAATCTATTCTAAATTTTCTAATGCAATTACTATGGTATTTACTAGATATAAAATATATATACACTACATGTAAATGCCAACGTATGCACATGCCATGCCTAGGACAGAACTATTTGCATTGAGCAAAGGATGTGTACTACTTCTGTGAAATCACTACAACAAAAATGTAAATTGTGTATAAAATGAAATGATCTTACCAGCTCCGTAAACAGAAGTTAAGCAGGATCATGGAATTGCTAAGGTCTTTCTAGTCACACAGCATATTTGCAAAGGAAAAACAATAGCAAAAGGAAAAAGTAACATAGCACTTACATTTCTGGTTAAGATGAGTAGCAGGGACTGGAGGTCCCATACCCTAAAACAACCAACACAGGAATAAAATATATGAAACATTGGTTTGTAAGCACCGTATATCAGACAACAAAGAACAGTATCCTTGAGAGATGGCAAACAAAGTGTGCACTGAGATACCTCCAGAATACTGTCTAGAGATTTTCCAGGCCATGATGCAGGGAGAGAGAATCATGGTGGAACCCAGAAAATTCCGTGAATTGAAGAGATGCAGCTGAGAGTCCGAGAAGATGAAGATACCTACAGTTCATAGGACAGAGTAACAAGGAGGAGAAAGCTGAACAGACAGAGTGGTCTGGAGATCTACAGAGTCTCCCATTAATATCAGTCTGAGTACTGATTAGAACATTCATATATCTTCCTTATAGAGAAAAGGGGAATTTTAAAAAATGAACAGAGCATCAGTGATTTGTTGGACAATGTGTGGCCACCTACCATACATGCAATTAAAGTTTCTGAAAAAGAGGAGAGGGTACAAAAATATTTGACCACAATTTATACCTTAAGAAATAGAATCAAAGTAAGTAGAAGAAAGAAAAAAATACAGACCAGAGTAGAAAAGTGGAAAAAAGAAAAACAATAGAATCAATGAGACCAAAAGCTTGTTTTTTAGGAAGATCAATAAAATTGATAAACTTCCCTCCAGATTAATTATTGAAATAGAACACAAATTATCAATATGAAGATTGGGAGGTGAAACTGCTAGAGATTCTATATATATTAGGAAAATATTATATACAACTTTATTCCAATAAATTTGACAATTTAAAGGAAATAGGACAATTCCTTGAAAGACACTAGCTACCAAATTTCATTCAAGAAGAAATAGGTAATCTGTATAGCCCTGTAGCTGTTAAAGAAATTGTATTTCCTGTTTAAAACCTTCCACAGAGAAAACTCTAGACCCCGGTGGCTTTACTAGTGACCCCTGCCAAACATTTAAGGTAAAAATAATGCCAATTTGTTTATTTTCCCAGAAAATTAAAGATTATTTCCCAGCTCATTTGACAAGACTAGCTTTGTTCTGATAACAAAGATATCATGAGAAAAGAAACCACACAGGGATATTCCCCATGAACATATATGCAAAAAATACCTGAATAAAATTTTAGTAAATTCAACCCAATGATATATAAAAATGATATTATCAAATGGGTTTATCCAAGGAATGCAGGGTTGGTTTGACATTTGAAAATCAACTAGTGTAAATCACCCTATCAAAAAAGAACAAAAGATGGGTGCCTGGGTGGCTCAGCTGGCAAGTGTCCGACTTTGGCTCAGGTCATGATGTCACAGTCCATGAGTTTGAGCCTCATGTCGGGCTCTGTGCTGACAGCTCAGAGCCTGGAGTGTGCTTCAGATTCTGTGTCTCTGTCTCTTCCCCTCCCTCACTCACACTCTGTCTCTCTCTCAAAAAAATAAACATTAGAAAAAATTTTTTAATAACAAAAGAAAAAACTGACACATTCATTTATTGATTTTTAAAAAACTCTCCTAGAAAACTGGGAATATAAATGAATTTCTCATCCTACATCTTGCTTAATAGTTGAAGACTAAATGTTTTCTCTCTAAAACCACAGACATGATCATATCTGCTTGCTCTGACCTCTTCTATGTAACATTCTATTTGAGGCCCTAGATAGTTCAAACAAGGAATAAAATGAAAGATCCTGATTTTAAAAAAGAATCAAACTGTCTTCATTCTCAGAGGACATCATTGGCTACAGTAGAAAATCCAATAGGATTTACAAAAAAGCTACTGGAACTAATAAGTGAGTTAGCAAGGTTAAAGGATAAAATATGGATATAAAAAATCAATTGTATTTCTTTTTTTTTAGAGAGATAACATGCATGCACATGCATGACTGGGAGAGAGGCAGAGAGAGAGAGAGAGAGAGAGAGAGCCTGACAGAGGGCTCAATCTCACAACATTGGGATTATGGTCCCGAACTGAAATCAAGAGCCCAGTGCTCAACCAACTGAGCCACCCAGGCGCCCCAATTGTATTTCTATATACCAGAAACAAACGATTGGAAACTGATATTTATAATTTACCATAGAATCAAAAATTACAAAACTTAGGAACTGGTCTGGCAAAGGGCATTAAGACCCATACAATAAAAACAATGATGGAATGCCACAGAGAAAACTTCAAGAAGACCTAAATGAAAGGAGAGATGCCTTGTGCCTGGATTGGATCGCTCAGAATATTTGAGATGTCAGTTTACCCCAAACTGATGATCTATATGTTCAAAGCAATCCCAATCAAAATCCCAACAAAATTTTCATTGAAATTTCCCACTTAAATTCATATGGACTTTATCTTAAATTTTCAAAATGTAAATGTTCCAGGATAGCTGGAACAATGTTGAAATGAATCAAGCTGGAGTATTACTGCCTACTTGCAAGACTTACTAGAAAGCTTCAGTACTCAAGACCATTTGATATTGGCGTAAAGATACATCAATGGGGTGGAATAGAGTTCAGTGATAGACCCATACATTTGGACAACTGATTTCTAACAAAAATGCAAAGAAAATTCAATGGAAAAAAAGATAGTCTTCAATAACTGGTATGAGACAATTGGATATCCATAGGCAAAAACAAAAACAAACAAACAAACAAACAAAAAAAACAAAAAAACCTCAAGCATCATATACAAAAACTATTTCAAAAGGGATCATACATCTAACAGTAAAATCTAAAACTATAAAACTTCTAGAAGGTAACATAGAAAACCTTTGTGACCTTGTGTTAAGCCAAAATGTCTTAGATGTGATACCTAAAATATGATCAATAAAAGAAAAAACTGGATAAATTGCACTTCACTGTAATTACAAATTCGTGTTTTTTGAAACCTACTGTTAAGAGAATTAGAAAATAAACCACAGATTGAGAGAAAATATTTGCAAATCACATATCTGATAAAGAACTAGTACCCAGAATATATAAAGAACTTCTGAAACTCAGTAATAAGGAAAAAAGAGTAATCCAATAAAAATATGGGGAAGAGGTTAGAACAGATGTTCCACCAAATAAACTATATGGATCTCACATAAGCACATGAAAAAATGCTCAATGTCATCAGTAATTAGCAAAATGCAAATTAAAACCACAATGAAATTACACAATCATGACACACCTATTAGGATGGCTAATATTAAAAAGACTGACCATACCAGTAGCTGGTGAAGGTATAGAGGAACTGGAATTTTACATACTGCTGGTGGAAAATGGCACAACTACTTTAGGAAATAGTTGAGTTTTTTTTTTAAGTTAAAGATGCATGTACATCTGATCCAGCCATTCTACTATTAGGTATTTACCTGGAAAAGATGAAAGCATCTGTCCATACAAGACTTGCACACAAATGTTCATGGCTTTATTTGTAATAGCTAAAACCTGGAAACAATTCAGATACCCATCAACACATGAATGGATAAACACACTATGATATATCCATACAGTGGAATACTACTCAGAATAAAAGGAATACATTACAGCATGGATGATTCTCAAAATAACTATGGTAAGTGAAAGAAGACCACAAAAGAGCACCTATCGTATGATTCCACTTATGCAAAATTCTAGAAAATGCAAACTAATTGACAGTGACAGAAAGCAGACCAATGGTTGCCTGGGGACGGCAACCCCCGAGGATGTGATGCTTCCCTTGGCAGAGGAGGGAAGCTGAGCAGGTTACAAAGTGGGAGAATCCCAGCTGCCCAGAGGTGGACCACTGCTTTTCCTTTGCTCAGGTGAGCACTTAGTGGTAGGAAAGATACCCCTTGCTCAGGATGAGATAGTTTGGGTGGACCTAAGATTGCTGAAGAAGGCCATTTATTTATAATACAGGGAGTGGAAAATTAGGCCATTGTATTTCTGCACAGGGGAAGAATTCATAAAAAGTCACACAGAATTATTCTTATATAACTGACAATGACATCGTTGTAAGGTGGAAACAGAGCTTTATTTGTCTTACTTAAAATGATATATAGAGCACTTGTCTGTTTATTCCACTGCAAACAGCTTCTGCAAAAACAGCCGTAAATCCCTGGGGGTTTCTACTGATAGTTATAAGTTACTTGAGCAAAATCTCTCACGCAACTTGCTGCCTTGCAGGTATCCATTATTCTAAATTCAAAGACCCTTTTCTTGTTGTTTGTTTGTTTGTGTTGAGTGTGTATTTTTTCCTGAAATTATGTTACATGCAATATTACTTTAAAAAATAGAAAATGTGTCAGAACACAGCTACTTTTCAAATGGGTAAGTATATATACCTAAATCAAAACACGCACAGCCAAAGGGGGAAACACTCAATAAATAGGCTTCATAATCAAATCTGGCTCAGGTTAAAGTGAAGTTAGTTTGATGGATTCAGCTGGGGCCCTGGTAAATAACAGCCTCTGTAATTAAGCTACCTAAGCTTAGCCTGCCTGGGAGCTTATGGGCTGCTCAGAGGTGCTAGAGTGACAACCAGGAGGCAAACTTTAGAGATGAGTAGACACCTCGCCCACCCAAGCACTAGTCCCTCCCCAGCCCTTTTCACTGGGTCCCGAGCCACATACGGACTCAGATGTCCGTGGCAGTGATTGGCAAGGTCTGTGTTTGGGAATGAAGAAAATAACAAGCCAAAATCAACAAATATTGAAGTCACTTGCCCCCTCTTTTGTCACAAAATCTGGAAACTGTCATGTTTGTTTTCCAAAAAAATTCCAAACGTATGTGTGTGTATGCACACTCGTATGCACAGAGCCCTACATGCATATTGCCCCTAAAAGAAAATACTGTAGCAACAAGAGAAGCAGTGGCTCTGTAGCATATAATTTTAGGTTCAAGGTCTAGCTTGGTTACCTTTTAGCTGGTGACCTATAGTTTGAGAAAGAATAATTTTTGAGCCATTACTCTATCCCTGATGTATTAGGCACTGGGAAGACAGTCACTGCCACAAGGCGCTCCAAGTCTATCTGGGATGGAAAAACACACAAATAATGTTGATATAGTATGCCAAACGCTAACCTAGAAATAAGTAGGTGCTATGTGATCATGCGGGGATAGGAGATTTCAGATTTAACCTCCTGAAGAAGAAAACAGAGCTGAATTTTATAGGATGAGGAACTAACGTTCTTGAACCTCGCTTCCCGTATCTGTAAAATGGAGTTTATAATGTGTACATCTATGGTATTGCTTTGAGAAATAAGCAAAGCATGACATGACGTTTCTAGAAAGAAATACTCATTCCTGCCCTGATGGCCCTCTTCCTTTCCTTCTCTCTCAAATCAAAGAATAGAGTGAAACAATCTTCTGCCAGCAGCGTAAAACCATGCCACACATAGAAGGATGGGAAGGAGAGAGTATTGTCAGTTGAAATGAGGATTCCTTAAATCTCTGTATTATGACAAATTGATTCATAACACTGAGAGAGAAGAGCTCTTGCTCATGCATTCTGAACTACAGTTCGTTTTCCTCCCTCATTTCTTCTTTCATCATGCTTGTACAATAAAGAAACCCATTTTTCCTATTTCGAGAGGTGATTCTATTTTGCCTATTTTCAGTGCACATCCCCGGTGTGGCAGGCAGAGAGAGGAGCTGCTCAGATACCCCTTCAAGGAGGGGACTGCCACTCAGCTTCAAGGAGGATTGCCAGCTGTAGGCTCATTCCAAGCAAACCCTAGGTGTGAAGAGGGTCACAACCTTGTCAGGGTGGCCTTTAGCCAGTGGTGTGCTGGCTCATACAAATAAGCAACAGAGACAGTAAGATACACGTCTTTTCCCAAGACTGTTCAGTGACATCGTGCTGGTAGCTTGAAATCGACCACGGTACAAGTATTTGTACCACAGGAATTAGCAAACATTACAAATCAGAATTCCCCCCCACACCGGACAGCCACTGTTAAACATCCACCAGGATGTCAGTCCCCCTAGCCAATGCCTGAGCAATGGAGCCAGGACCTTGCTGGGGGATGCTTGTAACAGGCAAGGTTTGCTCTGGTGCTCCCTGTTGAACTTGCAAAGGCTGTCCAGGGTGCAATGTTGAGCTGACGCATCTCTCTGTCCAATCCTGCTTCCTCTCCTTTTCCTCTCATAGATGTTACCTCCTGATAACCTGCACTCCTAACTGCCTCTGCATCTGCTTCCCAGATAACTCAATCTGGGACAGCTGACACGAGTATAAAAAAGGAGGTGTTAGGAGGGATTTGGGGACTGGATAATCACCTCCTGGAGGATAATGAGAACTCATCCTTGGTGAGAAGAGGTGCACAGAAACCAAGGTCAGTGTGGTAGCCAAGGGCAGCAATACAGTGTTAGGGAGATGGTTAGTAGAACAAAGTCTTCCCGGAGGCAAAATAGGTGGGTGTATGCACTCACGCATATGTCAATTGAAGCAAGAATGGATGGGCAGGAGTCTGAGAGTGGTTTCCCCAATAAAAACTCTTAGTAGCATACCCAGTTGTTTTGGGACTGGAGCTGGTATTCAGTCCTGGAACCCACAACTAGAGATGTGGCTGGGTCTCTAGAAGGGAGAACACTGCACCACCACAGTGGGTTCATACTATACTGATCTCCCCAGTCCTTCAAAGGGACTCACAGCCACATGCACAGCGGGAGACATGACGTGCAAAGACCTTTATATCACACACTACTGCTCAGCACAAAGGAGTCCCTATGGAAGAGGCACTAAATAGCCACATAGCCAAAGCAGACAAAATGATTAGAACACTTGATGTTGGCAAAATTTTATTAGTGGCCACCCCAGTCAAGGTAGGATGAGCACACAAAGAGACCTTGGTGGCTGAGATAGAAGGTGAACATGGTTCCAACACCATGAACTCCCTCTTACCAAGGCCAATCCAGCTATTGCCCCCTCTGAATGTCCAACCTGCCAGCCCTAGTGAGAAGTGCAGGGTCCCCAGCTGACACTGTTCCCTAAGAAACCTTTGACCACTTGGCGACAAGTTAAATACATTGGAACCCTTTCATTCTAGAAGGGCCAGTGGTTCATTTGCATATGAATAGACACCTATGGTAAATATAGGCTTGATATTTCTGTCCACAAGGCCTCAGCCAGCACCAACTCTCCAGGGGCTCCTGGCCTGGATCCCTATGGTTGAAGTCCCACATGACACAGCAGCTCACCAAGGATACACTTTTCAGCAATTGAGGTACAGGAGTGGGCCCATGACCTTGGGAATCACTGGCAGCACCACATGCTACACTGCCCAGAAGCTGCTAGCCCGATGTGGTGTGGGAATGGTCTGCTGAAGGTAAAATACCATCACAGAGATAATAACCTGTGAGTATAAGGTACTATCCTTCAAAGCATAGTATATATGCTAAGTCAGGGACGTAATATGGCATGGTGTCCCATCAGGAAAAATACCTGGGTCTGGGAACCAAGAAGTCAGAGCAGGAGTGGCTTCACTTACCATGAACAATGACCAATGGGTCATTGGGAGAATTTGTGCTTCTTGTCCCTGCAGCTCTGGGCTCTGTGGAATTGGAGGCCTTCATCTCCAGAGAGGGTCTACTCTCTCCAAGGGACACAACAAAGTTCTCATGACTGCTTCCTGGGCATTTGGGCTCCCTTATGTCCAGAGACCAGCATTCAAGGCGAGGAGTCACCATTCTGTCAGGGACCATTTTACTACTCATCAGGAAGAGGTAGGGCTACTGTTATATAATAGAGGCAGACAGATATATGTGTGACTCACTTGGGTACCTCTTAGTACTTCCTTGTCCAATTATAAATATAAATGGACTAGTGCACTACCCCATCCTGCAAATGTCATGGTTACCAGAGGCTCAGATCCCTCAGAAATGAGGGTTTGGTCAGCAGAGTTAGCAGCTGAGGGTGAGAGGATTTCAGAACAATGAACCAAACCAGGGGTGGGGAGATTACCGTAACTTCAGCTGCAGGCCTGAGACTAACTGAAGCAATGTACATCCCTCTTTTAAGTTTCCCATCAGATAGAGTAGAGGCCCACTACCCTGGAGTTTCTGCTCCCAGAAAGGAGATGAAGAAGGGAATCCATGAAGAACAAGAGATAGACTGTGACAGATTTAGAGGACATGCTGCTCAGATGCCTTCAAGAAAGACTCGCTGCCCAGCTTAAAGGAATACAATTAATGGGCAGCTTCCAGATGCTAGCACCTTCAGGATGTGCCTTAGCTTTCACGGAGGGGTCATATTCTTCTTGAAGAGGCCTCCAGTCAATGGAGCATGCAAAGATTTGGCAAAAGAGCCTGGCCATTCCTGCCCAATGAGGAGCTCTTCTAATGGACAGCCTTTGCTCTGGAGCTCCTCTGTGGGCTAGCAGAGACTTAGCCACTGAGGCAATGATCCCCTGTCCGATCCTGCTTCCCACTTTTTTCCTTTTGTGGGTGTTATCCCCAAATAAGCCATCTGTACTCCTAATCCAGCCTATACTAGGGAGGGACAGGGCCAAACAAATCCAACAGGCACTAGGGAGTTGTCTCCCTGGAGTCTTTGTCTGATGTGAAAGAACATTTCTGGGGATCTTTCTCTCCAGGCTCTAGCCCCTCAGGGAGTAATATGTAAGGAGTCTCTGACCTTGCAGACTCGGTTCAGACAACTCTGATGATAGGCTCCCCGGTCCTACTACCCATAAGCTGCTGGGACCTCATGTCCCAGTCTCTTATTACCTCCATTTCTAAGCTCTTATTTTCCTTGTTCCTTCTATTCCCAAGTTCCTGACTTTCAAGGCTTCTTAGTTTGGGGATCATGTTCTCCACTGTATCCTTGCCTCTTCTTCACATCCAGGTCTAATCTACATGTTTCCTACAATCACCACTTACTGGTTTCCCCCTTCTTGTACTATCTCCCAGAGGTTTTAAATTCTCCCCTCCATTCCCATCACCGAACTTGCTTGCACCACACAAACGCCCAATGCTGTGCTCCTGTGGATCCATCCCTCTGATGGGACTGCCTCCCTCCCGGTGCTGCAGGGCCCCTCCTACAGTGGACCACCGGTGGCAAAGCAAGCTAAGCCTGCCCCTCCCGCCCCTGTGCACCTTGTGGATCCACACCTCTAATACACCCTTGGCCAGATCCCATCCAAGCAGCCAGATCCCATCCACAGCCACAAGCCTGGCAGTGTGCAAGCAGCCGAGACAGGAGCCTCACCACAACACAGTGAGTCCTGACCCTGGGAGAGGGGAAGATAAGGTACACACCAGTCTGACTGTGGCCCCAGCGGTGGGCTGGAGGCAGACATCAGGTCTGACTACGACCTGGCCCACCAACAGAAGTTTCTCTGGACAGCACAGGGGAAGTGCCCTGCAGTTTGGCGCCATCCCAGGGACCACCCAAAGTGACGAAATGGAAGAATTCTCCTCAAAAGAAACTCCAGGAAGTAGCTACAGCTAACAAATTGATCAAAACCGATTTAAGCAATATAACGAAACAAGAATTTAGAATAATAGTCATGAAATTAATCACTGGGCTTGAAAAAAGCATAGAGGACAGCAGAGAATCTATTGCTACAGAGACCAAGGGACTAAAAAATAGTCATGAGGAGCTAAAAATGCTATAACTGAGGTGCAAAATAAAATGGAGGCGGCCATAGCACAGATTGAAGAGGCAGAGGAGAGAATACGTGAATTAGAAGATAAACTTATGGAAGAAGAGGAAGCTGAGGAAAAGAGAGATAAAAAAAAGTCCAGGAGTATGAGGGGAGAATTAGAGAACTAACTGATGCAATCAAATGGAACAATATCCATATCACAGGAATTCCAGAAGAAGAAGAGAGAGAGAAAGGGGCTGAAGGTGTACTTGAACAAATCATAGCTGAGAACTTCCCTGATCTGGGGAAGTAAACAGGCATTGAAATCCAAGAGGCACAGAGAACTCCCTTCAGACATAACTTGAATCGATCTTCTGCATGACATATCATAGTGAAACTGGCAAAATACAAGGATAAAGAGAAAATTCTGAAAGCAGCTAGGGATAAACAGGCCCTGACTTACAAAGGTAAACACATAAGGGTAGTAGCAGACCTATCTACTGAAACTTGGCAGGCCAGAAAGGAATGGCAGGAAATCTTCAATGTGATGAACAGAAAAATATGCAGCCAAGAATCCTTTATCTAGCAAGTCTGTCATTCAGAATAGGAGAGATAAAGGTCTTCCCAAACAAACAAAAACTGAAGGAATTCATCACCACTAAACCAGTCCTACAAGAGATCCTAAGGGGAACTCTGTGAGTGAAATGTTGCAAGGACCACAAAATGCCAGAGACATCACTACAAGCATAAAACCTACAGATGTTACAATGACTCTAAACCCATATCTTTCAATAATAACACTGAATGTAATGGACTAAATGCTCCAACCAAAAGACATAGGGTATCCGAAAGGATTAAAAAAAAAAGACCAATCTATTTTCTGTCTACAAGAGACTCATTTTAGACCTGAGGACACCTTCAGATTGAAAGTGAGGGGATGGAGAACTATCTATCATGCTACTGGAAGTCAAAAGAAAGCTGGAGTAGCAATACTTATATCAGACAAACTAGACTTTAAATTAAAGGTTGTAACAAGAGATGAAGAAGGGAATTATATAATAATTACAGGGTCTATCCATCAGGAAGAGCTAACAATTATAAATGTCTATGTGCCAAATATGGGAGCCCCCAACTATATAAAACAATCACAAACATAAGCAACCTTATTGATAAGAATGTGGTAATTGCAGGGGACTTTAATACCTCAATTACAACAATGGATAGGTCATCTAGACACAGGATCAATAAAGAAACAAGGGCCCTGAATGATACATTGGATCAGATGGACTTGACAGATATATTTAGAACTCTGCATCCCAAAGCAACAGAATATACTTTCTTCTCAAGTGCACATGGAACACTCTCCAAGATAGATCACATACTGGGACACAAAACAGCCCTTCATAAGTATACAAGAATTGAGATCATACCATGCACACTGTCAGACCACAATGCCATGAAACTTGAAATCAACCACAGGAAAAAGTCTGAAAAACCCCCAAAAGCATGGAGGTTAAAGAACACCCTACTAAAGAATGAATGGGTCAATCAGGCAATTAGAGAAGAAATTAAAAAATATATGGAAACAAATCAAAATGAAAATACAACAATCCTAACTCTTTGGGATGCAGCGAAGGCAGTCCTGAGAGGAAAATACATTGCAATCCAGGCCTATCTCAAGAAACAAGAAAAATCCCAAATACAAAATCTAACAGCACACCTAAAGAAAATAGAAGCAGAACAGCAAAGACACCCCAAACCCAGAAGAAGAAGAAAATATTAAAGATCAGAGCAGAAATAAACAATATAGAATCTAAAAAAAAAAACTGTAGAGCAGATCAATGAAACCAAGAGTGGTTTTTTTGAAAAAATAAACAAAATTGATAAACCTCTAGGCAGGCTTTTCAAAAAGAAAGGGAGAGGACCCAAAAAAAATCATGAATGAAAATGGAATTAGTACAACCAATCCCTCAGAAATACAAGCAATTATCAGGGAATACTATGAAAAATTATATGCCAACAAACTGGACAACCTGGAAGAAATGGACAAATTCCTAAGCACCCACACACTTCCAAAACTCAAACAGGAAGAAATAGAAAACTTGAACAGACCCATAACCAGTGAACAAATTGAATCAGTTTTCAAAAATCTCCCAACAAATAAGAGTCCAGGACCAGATGGCCTCCCAGGGGAATTCTACCAGACATTTAAAGCAAAGATAATACCTATCTTTCTCAAGCTGTTCCAAAAAATAGAAAGGGAAGGAAAACTTCCAGACTCATTCTATGAAGCCAGCATTACTTTGATTCCCAAACCAGACAGAGACCCAGCAAAAAAAGAGAACTACAGGCCAATATCCCTGATGAATATTGATGCAAAAATTCTCAACAAGATACTAACAAATCGAATTCAACAGCATATAAAAAGAATTATTCACCATGATCAAGTGGGATTCATTCCTGGGCTGAAGGGCTGGTTCAATATTCGCAAATCAATCAATGTGATACATCACATTAATAAAAGAAAAGATAAGAACCATATGATCCTGTCAATCGATGCAGAAAACGCATTTGACAAAATTCAGCATCCTTTCTTAATAAAAACCCTCGAGAAAGTCAGGATAGAAGGAACATACTTAAACATCATAAAAGCCATTTATGAAAAGCTCACAGCTAATATCATCCTCAATGGGGAAAAACTGAGAGCTTTCCCCCTGAGATCAGGAACACGACAGGGATGTCCACTCTCACTGCTGTTGTTTAACATAGTGTTGGAAGTTCTAGCATCAGCAAACAACAAAAGGAAATCAAAGGCATACAAATTGGCAAAGATGAAGTCAAGTTTTCACTTTTTGCAGATGACATGATATTATACATGGAAAACCTGATAGACTCCACCAAAAGTCTGCTAGAACTGATATATGAATTCAGCAAAGTCGCAGGATACAAAATTAATGTACAGAAATCAGTTGCACTTTTATACACCAATAATTAAGTGTATATTAATTAGAAAGACAAATAAAGAAACTGACCCGAATCACAATTGCACCAAGAATCATAAAATACCTAGGAATAAACCTAACCAAAGATGTAAAAGATCTGTATGCTTAAAACTATAGAAAGCTTATGAAGGAAATAGAAGAAGATACAAAGAAATGGAAAAACATTCCATGCTCATGGATTGGAAGAATGAATATTGTTGAAATGCCAATACTACCCAAAGCAATCTACACATTCGATGCAATCCCAACCAAAATTGCACCAGCATTCTTCTCAAAGCTAGAACAAGCAATACTAGAATTTGTATGGAACCACAAAAGGCCCCGAATAGCCAAAGTAATATTGAAGAAGAAGACCAAAGTGGGAGGCATCACAATCCCAGACCTTAGCCTCTACTACAAAGCTGTAATCATCAAGACAGTATGGTGTTGGCACAGAAACATAGACCAATGGAATAGAATAGAGACTCCAGAATTAGACCCACAAATGTATCGCCAACTAATCTTTGACAAAGCAGGAAAGAATATCCAATGAAAAAAGACAGTCTCTTTAACAAATGGTGCCGGGAAACTGGACAGTAACATGCAGAAGATTGAAACTAGACCACTTTCTCACACCATTCACAAAAATAAACTCAAAATGGATGAAGGACCTGAATGTGAGACAGGAAACCATCAAAACCCTAGAGGAGAAAGCAGGAAAAAACCTCTCTGACCTCAGCCACAGCAATTCCTTACTTGACACATCTCCAAAGGTAAGGGAATTAAAAGCAAAAATGAACTATTGGGACCTCATGAAGATAAAAAGCTTCTGCACTGCAAAGGAAACGGTCAACAAAACTGAAAGGCAACCGAAGGAATGGGAAAAGATATTTGCAAATGACATATCAGACAAAGGGCTAGTATTCAAAATCTATAATAACTCACCAAACTTCACACCCAAAAAGCAAATAATCCAGTGAAGAAATGGGCAGAAGACATGAATAGACACTTCTCTAAAGAAGACATCCAGATGGCCAACAGGCACATGAAAAGATGCTCAACGTTGCTCCTCATCAGGGAAATACAAATCAAAACCACACTCAGATATCACCTCACACCAGTCAGAGTGGCTAAAATGAACAAATCAGGAGACTATAGATGCTGGTGAGGATGTGGAGAAATGGGAACCCTCTTGCACTGTTGGTGGGAATGCAAACTGGTACAGCTGCTCTGGAAAACAGTGTGGAGGTTCCTCAGAAAATTAAAAATAGATCTACCCTACAACCCAGCAATAGCACTGCTAGGAGTTTACCCAAGGGATACAGGAGTGCTGATACTAGGGGCACTTGTACCCCAATGTTTATAGCAGCACTTTCAACAATAGCCAACTTATGAAAAGAGCTGAACTGTTCATCAATGATGAAGGGATAAAGAAGTTGTGGTTTATATATACAATGGAATACTACTTGGCAATGAGAAAGAATGAAATATGGCCTTTTGTAGCAACGTGGATGGAACTGGAGAGTGTTATGCTAAGTGAAATAAGCCATAAAGAGAAAGACAGATACCATAGGTTTTCACTCTTATGTGGATCCTGAGAAACTTAACAGAAGACCATGGGGGAGGGAAGGGGGGACTAAGTTACAGAGGGAGGGAGGCAAACTATAAGAGACTCTTAAAAAGTGAGAATAAACTAAGGGTTGATGGGGGGTGGAAGGGAGGGGAAAGTGGGTGATGGGCATTGAGGAGGGCACCTGTTGGGATGAGTACTGGGTGTTGTATGGAAACCAATTTGGCAATAAATTTCATATTAAAAAAATACCAAAAAAATAGAATGGGAGATCACACATTATTCATTCTAAATAGCGAAAAGCATCATAAATGTAACAAAGTTCTGAAAAAATTAATTAAACATATTTACTAATTATAAATAAATAAATAAATTCTCCCCTCCAGAATGAGGTGCCTGGCTCCTACAGTGCACCCAATCAATCTTGTCTATCTTTCCATACCTACACTCACAGTACTGAATGGTCCACTCATTCTAATTGACCTTGCAGCCATGTCTTTGTACTATCCAGCCCCTTAGAACTCATCTGAAACTCCAGGTTTAACCTAAACTCCCAGGTGGGCCACTGGTCCAATCCATCCCATGAGCTATGGAAGTTCTGATTCTGACATTAACTTGTCAGACCTGGGGGAAAAGGGAACGCATTTCTTGCCTTTCTTCTTCACCCCATCATCCCATACTCCTATATAATTGTATGTACTCCCTGTAGACTACAAATTACTTCTGAAGCACCAGTCACATGGTATTTCTAAGCATCAAGAGTGATTCATGTTAACTTAAATTCCTGTTTCAAAAATCAATCATTTATTAATCATTAATTGATCACTTACTATAAACAGCACTGAGTCACTTTCAAACTAGCAGACCCCAAAAGAAGCACATCAGCAGGGTTTGGGTTGTTTGCTTATTTTTTTGCTTTACTACTTTCTGAATTCCGTCACTGACATTTTGCATACGTATTCTACTACTTTCTGGTATTTTGGGTGGGTGACCAAACCAGTATTACCGCCTTACAAAAAGAAGTTTTGTAATATTGTTTACACTGATATAACCAAGGACATTTTCAGAATTGACACATTTGTTTTTTGTCTTTCCTCATTATTCTGACTCCCTCTTTCACATTTGTACTTTTTCCTCTTTTCTTCTTCTTTTAGAAAACTTAGGTTTAGAGAAAGGGAGTGTCTTCTTTTGAATACCACCATGATCTTCGCTTGTTTTTCTTTCTTTTCAGGTGCTGAATGAATCTGAAAGTTTCAAAATTAGGAGTGAGAAAGAAGAATTTAATTTTGAGAGTAACTTTCTAAATTTATCCTGAAAGCTCAAACCATCTGCGGCTATACAACATACGGTCAACATTAACCTGACTTTACTATTCCACTGTCTGATGTTACCGTTGCAGGAATCTCTTGCCAAAGATCAAGCTGAAAATATTTTTGTTTCAGAAGTGTCCCCCAAATCCTTTTTCCAAACCATAAGCCAATAGCTTGTTCAACTAGCCCTTATTAGAGTAAGTATCCTGTCCTTGACCCATCATATATTGACTGAAGACTCTCTTAGAAACTCTAGCATTGCTGTGTCCACCAGTCTTACATTATTATGTTACCAAGCATACCCGACCCCAACCAGGGCACCCTCCCTGGCCAACATCACCTCCCGTACAGACCTCCCCCTCCACCTCAGAACTTCATAATATCTCACTTTTGTCCTTTCTTCTCAGAGATGCTACTAAGACTGAGCCTTATTTTATTATGGGTTATTTTTGCTGTGTTCAGAGAATTAGCATCAATAACCACCAACATTTGGTAGATACTTAGCACTAATCTACCCACCATGATAAATAGTACTGCCAAGGTGTTTTTAGTTTAGCAGGAGAGAGGGATAAATAAAAATCTATAATATAAGACAGAATATGGTAAATGCTGTAATAAATGCATAAGCAACCGATTCTGTTGGGACTCAAGAAGGATCTGCTGATGCTCTTTGTTAGGGGAGGTAATGATAGAATTTAGATTGTGATAAAAGTGAGCTTGAGATTATGGAAGCTTACATCTTGCATTTGTTTCTCCTAAGTCTCAGAGAAATGGCTCGTGGAGATGCCTATAGCCATTTTAGCAAGAAAAGACATGAAACAGTTCCAAAATTTCTTGAGCACTTACTCTGCATCTGGAAAACATGATGGATCATGGGGCTCCATCAATGAAAAAAATATAATAGAGATTTTCCTATAAAAAAAAGTCTTGGGGCGCCTGGGTGGCGCAGTCGGTTAAGCATCCGACTTCAGCCAGGTCACGATCTCGCGGTCCGTGAGTTCGAGCCCCGCGTCAGGCTCTGGGCTGATGGCTCGGAGCCTGGAGCCTGTTTCCGATTCTGTGTCTCCCTCTCTCTCTGCCCCTCCCCCGTTCATGCTCTGTCTCTCTCTGTCCCAAAAATGAATAAAAAAACGTTGAAAAAAAATTAAAAAAAAAAAAAAAAAAAAAAAAAAAAGTCTTGCAACAAGAGACTGCCCATCTGCCAGAGCCTTTCTACTCTCTCCACTGACTATGGACCCCCTTCCCAGCCATCTGGTGGAATCTAAGTTATGAGACAGGGCACTATATTCCATGATCAGTCACCCATGCTTCCTGCAACCTTCTTGAACACTGGATAAACACACCAAAGCACTTGTTTAAACAGAGCTTATTAAAACTAAACTGCTATGATCCTCTTATTATATCTTTTCCTGAGGTTTGGTTGGTGACGGGGAAGGTGTAACCAGTGATGTACCCAATACATTTTGGTAAATATGAAACAGATTAAACAAAGCAATGTGTTTTATGTGTTTTTTTTCCTAGTAATCATATCGATTTTCTCTTAGGAAAGTATGGATTTTGTTTGTGCAGCTGACAATTACTGTTAAAGGTACAACATGGCCTGCAATTAATCTTCTGAGATGGTCTCAATATGAGAATGATTGAAATGGTATTTTGCAAGCCTAAATGGAAACTACCGCCATCAGAAATAAATATTCTGGCCACGTTCTGATTATCTGATTAAAGCTGAAAGGGACAAAAGCTATATTTGTGTTCACAGTAATTGTATATCCACATTGACCACAAGAAAAATAGCAACCTGATTTCCATTGAGATTTTGAAGTTCCAGTGTCTTGCAGTCATTCAGCCTAACCCTGCTCAGAAGTGGTCCAAGTATGTGGAGAAAGAGCAGGTGCTGGCAGCGAGGGTCTCATTCTGTCCTCTGTCCAGACAGCAAGGTCCAAAGAGTTCCATAAAATGACCGCCAGTTGATCAGGGCCACTGTAATCCTATCAGGGCAACAGAGGCGCAACCTTCTACCTCATTAGCACTGTTTATCTCATATTGTGCTAGCGTTCATTTTCACTAATATGATACAAAAATGTAATGATGTGTAAGTGTTTTTTAATGTCATGTAAGTGAAAACAGGTGGATAATTTACCATGGGCTCACACAGACTGGAGCTGGCTGGTGTTTCACAAAGAGAATGCTGAGCTCTTTGTGCGTGTAACTTGTTTTTACCTGGGTCAGATTTCAGCAACCTTGGTTTTTAAAATCACTTAGTCAAATCCATGTGAGACATCACACCACAGGTCTGTGGACCCAAAGCAAAAATCAGGAGAGTGATTTACTGGAGCTGAATGCCTCAACGAACAACAAGCACGTTTATATAGTTAACCTCCATTCAGAAAGGAAGCAAAGAGGAAGAGAGTGGTCTAAACGAGGTATCATGGGTATGGAAAAAAAAAGTCTGTATTGAGAGTACAAGCCCCTGATTATAGAGCATTTGCCCTGCCTATGTAAGTGGCTGCAGAGCTAATGGGCAATCCTTGAGGCATAAGTCAAGAGTGTTAACTTTATAAGAGTCACAACACACATTGGGTGGTATTGATTGTTCCCTATTTTTTCCAGGAATTTAGAAAGGTTTAAGAAAACTCCAGGTCTTTCCATAAGAGACTCAGGTTACTCCCACCATTATTATCAAGATATCAGTAATCAGGATTAATGTCATCTTCATCAATATTAGCTGAGCTAATAAATCTAGAGAAGCCAGGTGTCTTAGTGTCTTTTTCTGGGATGAGTGTCATTCAGATTCTCCCTTGACTATTTTGTTGATGAAAGGTTATAATATATTCAATAAGATCTAAGGAAGTAAAGAGCTAATTTTGTAAGTGAAAGTGAGATTCTTCTTTCTGCTCCCAAACATATGTAGAGAGAGCTCTTTTCTTGAACTTTTTAGTTTCCAGAGTTTCTATTTTTCCCATTGTAATATTGAAATAGAAGAAAAATGTTCCCCATGGAGCACATTTCTGCAGCCTTGTTCTGTGTCTCACTTTGCCTGTCCTGCCTGTGATTCTACATTCCAGAATGCCCTGCGGGAGAAAGAAATTGTGTCCAGACACAGCCATGGGAATGGAATTTCCCATACCTTGAGAGTGACCTCCAATTTGACCTTAAAATTAAAAACTTGTTTGTGAACTCCTGAGAGAGAAAAAAGTATATAACAGTAGCTGCTGTTTAAAAATATAATTGGCAAGCATAGTACAGAAACAACACATGAGTCAATCATGGGCCCCCTTAGATCCCAGCAACTCGCAGCACAGATTTCCTGTGTTTTGCTGCCCATGAATGGACGAACCACCAGTGTAAACATCCAGGAGGGAAAGGAGCTATTCCCTTCTAATCCCAATTTGCACTGGTACCTTTTCCCAAGTACTTGTTTTAGGACTAGCATTTCTTATTCATTCAGTCACAGTCTGAGAATTTGTCATCAAGCTTGTTTATGCTTTAAAAGCACAGATTAGGACTTTGGCACTGGAGAAAGGTGTAAGTCTTAATTCTATAATTTGCCAGAAGTCTGACCTCAGTTTCCTGATCTGTAAAATGGTGATAAATAATGGTGAAAAACAGAGACAGTTGCTTTGAGAACAAGAGGATAAACACTGGAAGTTGCATTTCACTAATATCCTATATCAAGAATTTCTCCTCTTGTAGAAATAGCTGAATGACTATTCCTTATGAGTAAGAGAGCTCTGAGATGGCTGTATTCTCTTCTTGTGAGAAGATGATTCACACCATTATATATTACTAATATTGACAATATCTCATATTTCACAGCTTACAAACATTCACATATTATTTAATCCTTGAGACTATCTTGTAATTAATGGTTATACTGCTTATATCATCCAGATGGCATATTATTACCTCTATTAATGTATTAGGAAGGTAAGGTCCAAATATTGGACGTGACTATTTTGAGATCAGATACTGTCTGTGCAACTAGACCACAAATTTGAGGAAGGTCCTGCCTAGGGAAGTCCTTTGCCACTTTAGAAGAGCAAGCGGATGAAGTGACAAGCTATACTGGGAATTCTGAATTGATTCTCTATCACTAAAAATGAAATCAAAGACCTATGTCAGTCAGGGTCTAGAGTGCCAGTGGCCAGTAGACATTTCCATGTCAGCCAAGAAAGTATTATTGTTTAGTGTCAATGTTTTTAATCTTTGCAGTTCTTGTGAGCTGTAGTGATTTAAGAGATGCTTGGCTAGAAGTTGGGTTGTTATTATTTTTATGCATTTGTTTGTTTGTTTTGCCTAAATAAATGTCGGTGAACTCATCACAAGTTGATATATTTACTGCATAGCAAACGGGTAGGTTGTCTTGGGTTGTTCAAGTTAGGAAAAAACACTTTTTAGTTTTGGCAGAGTGATAGACATAAGAGTTTTCAAAAGGTTAAAAGATACATTTTATGTACATTTCATGCTGCTTAATAACTACTTTAACCTGCTGATGTAAAGCTGAATTTCACTAATATCCTATTTAGTTGAGGACCGCTGTGTCCAGAACTCTGTTACAAACCATGAGGAATATTTTCTTCTTTAAATGACACAACATGGTTTCTGCCAGAAGATACTGAAAATCTAGCAGACATTAAGTGACTTCCAGAACTTTCTTTTTTTTTTTTTTAATTTTTTTTTAACATTTATTTATTTTTGAGACAGAGAGAGACAGAACATGAACAGGGGAGGGTCAGAGAGAGGGAGACACAGAATCTGAAACAGGCCCTGGGCTTTGAGCTGTCAGCACAGAGTCCGACGTGGGGCTCTAACTCACAGACTGTGAGATCATGACCCGAGCTGAAGTCGGACGCTCAACTGACTGAGCCACCCAGGCACCCCAACTTCCAGAATTTTCAAGAACAATACAAGACAAAATATAATCCAAAGTTATATTGTACAACTGTCAGACATTGGATGAGTTGGGGAAGTAGTGGTCAGCTGCAGTAGCCAGAGAAGACGGAAGCACAGCTCTCTTGGCTGAACTTGCACCATTCATCCTCCTAAGCTAAAAAAGAGAACTCCCTGTTATAAGAAAAGCCTTGACAGAGTCCCCAAAGAACATCAGGGTCTCTGAAAACCAGATATGGGACAAATAGTTCTCTTCTTGGAATTGCTAGATAACTACAGCTCTTCAGAACAAGAGTTCACCGTGATTGCCTATCTTCCTGAAACATCCCCAGTTTTCTGGACAAATGGAGAAAGACTAATATGTGAAAATTCCTTTTTGAGTCCTGTGTTTCATTTCTGTGTGGGTTTTTTGCATAATTTTCTAATGTATTTAGAGAGAAACTCATCTCTTTACACCCCAAATAAAGAAAAAGAATATTGTAATGCTTTTTCGTGGCGGTGGTGGGAAGGGGGGGTTGTAATTAAATTTTATACCTTCTCAGAATCATGCCCTTAAGAGGATCATATAAAGAACAACACTCTCTTCCTTTTTTCTTGGAATGGGAATGGTCCAGTAAGAATGCAGAAACTCAACTCTAATGCCAAGAAAGCTTTTTGGTGGTTTGCTACCAATCACTGACCAGGCAGTGAGCCCAAGTCTAAGGACCTGTGACAGAGGATTAAAAGCAGCAGGGCAATAGGATATATAGGTGTTAACCTATATATTTTTTGGAGGTTGAAATTGATAGGGAACATAGGGCACATGTGATTCTTTTGGCTCATTTCTTGCTGTCCTGAATTTTCCATCTTACTTGAGATGAAAGGAAGCAAGATATGATCTAGCTCAGAGATACAGACCTTCCTAATTTTCCAGACCCTATAACATCTGTTGCTTTAAACCCACCCAGCCAGCCATAGCTGATGGACCAGACTGAACACCAACACAGGTGGAGTGAATCCATTGCATGGCCAAAGAGCAATCTAGACTGACTTTTTCAAGAATTTAAACTAATAAACAGACACAGAGGAGGTTGGATACTGACTCAAGATATTGAAAGAGCAGTAAAGAAAAGCCCAAGGACTCTTGTCAATGAACTCCTAGAAGATGTCCTCCTTTGTATCTGTTCTACAATAAATTACTTTCACTTAAACTAGCTGATTTGCAACAAAACCATCTCTGAGTCAGAGCCTGTGCAAGTCTTTCTGCTGTTAACAGAATTCAGACAGGAGGAAGCATAGGGGCTGGAGGAATTCATTTCAGTTCAGAGGGAGGAAGCCAGTGTCCCTATAAAGGCTCTTATCATGTTTTTTAAAAGTTTTTAATCACGATTTTTGTATTCTAATGGTAATGTATGTTCATTATAGAATCCAGAAAAGCACAAAGAAGAAAATAAAAACAATGTTCTTCAAGCACTAATCACCATCAATATTTTGCTTTAAATGTATATAGTCAGATGTATCACTTTTTACAAAAGCAAGATTGTGATGTGTATACTATTTTAATCTTTTCCCCCACTTAATATAATTTGAACACATATTACATCATTATGTAGTATATCATCATATTCTTAATTCTTCTATTGTTGGACATTGAGGCTATTCCCAGTTTTTTTACTATAAAAAAAATCCTAAAACAAAATATCCTAAAAGAATACTATTTAAAAATATCCTTAAAAATCTTCTTTGTAACAGTGTATAAGTATTTGTATGCACCTCTGATAATTTAATTCATATAATAACCTACTAGAGAAAAATGTACTTCAAATCAGTCCAAGGTAAGCTTTCGAGTGTTTCTAAATATAAAAGCAAAGGGAGAAAACATAAACATTACCAACAGGTTTGGCTTCCTAAAAATGGAAAACTAGGCTCCTTGTCTCCATTTTTGCCTACACCTAAGGATATGCCTAACTGTCCAACCCAGCTCAGGTATGGGGGTAGAAGTGGTGGCAGCAGAAGGGAGAGGAGGGATTTCTTTCAGTCATCAAATTCCAAAGGTACCAACAAATATGGAAGCCCAGTATCCAGCGGTGGCCATTTGAAACTGAAGATCCAGATGGCTTTATCCTTAGAGGCCTCCTTTGAGTTTGGGCTCCTTCCTTATGTAACCAGCATGCTCAAGTCCAACCCACATGTCGAATTAGACTTCGAGAGAACAAGAGAGAGACTAAAGAGGTGATCAGATATGCCTTATGAATCCCTCAATCATATGTTTTTATTTAGGTAAGAAATTTTTAAGGAAAGAATGCCATTTAAGCCTATTAAGAAGCTTATTTGTTCTAACATAATGCACAAAAACACATTGGTGAATTATCAAGCTGACAGTGCACTTAGTAATGAGTGAGGATTAATGTCTTTGCAGAAATGTGATTCATGAATAAAAACGGATACAAAATTAAACTCTAGACATACACAGTCATTTATAATCCTTAAAAAGAAGACTGTGCTGAGCTGTGAATGATTTCTGCATAGGACCAAGGTAAGAGGGAAATAGGAGGCAAAAAGGGATGTGGGGTTCAATTATTCTCATCTAGTTTTTGGGACGGTTGGGCTGCCATGGCCCACTGCTCTCTGCCCTGCCTCTGGCCTTTAAGCCAGCACAACACAAACACCTAAAGGTCAACAACAAATGCCTCCAGATTGTTTGCAGCTAGACCTTCCTTCTTTATTTCCAGCTATTCTTCTTCCAACACTATTTCCACCAGATCCCAAACTCGTAGTAATTATAGTAATTGTTATGGGTTGCATTGTGTCCCCCTGAAAGATGTTGAAGTCCTAACCCCAGAACCTGTCCCTGTAGCCTTACTTGAAAATAGGGTCTTTGCAGATGATCAAGTTAAGATGAGGTCATACAGGAGTAGGGTGGGCCCTAATCCAATATGCCTTTGTTCTCATAAAAAGGGGAAATTTGGACCCAGACACACCTACAGAGAGAACACCATGTGGACATGAAGACAAACATCAGGGTGATGCATCTACAAGCCAAGAAATGCCAAAGATGGCCAGCGAACCAGTGGGAGCAAGGAGAGGCATGGAACAGACTCTCCACGGATCTCAGAAAGAACCAAACCTGCCAACACCTTGATCTTGGACATCCAGCCTCCAGACTGTGAAACAACAGATTTCAGTTGTTTAAGACACTCTGTTTGCAATACCTTGTTAAGTATGGCAACGCTGGCAAACTAATACTGCAATGCTTCTCTACCCATAGCTGGACTTGGCCCTTTGTTCTCAGTCTCTCCAAATTTCCAACTTCCTATCTCTCTGCCCTAGTCCTGACTCCCAGGAACCCATTCTCCATCTGGCCACTAGGCTGTCCCTCTGGCCCAGCCATACCCTGCTTGCAGGTAACTTTCCACCCTGAGTATGTGTTTGTGTGACCAGGTAGGGCAAAGGGAGCCTAGGGGCCTAGGGTTCAAAGAGCAAGGACGCTGACAAAGGAGCGGAAGTGAGCTTGAAATCAGCCATTGAGTCTCTTCTGGCTCCACAAGCTGTGGAAGAGAGAGGAGATAAGAGCTGGTTCTGCTCCTGGGAGTTTCCAGAAGGCAGCTGCTCTGGCGCATCCCCACTACGTCCACTTTCTGTGCAGGCCTATGACCAGGAGGGTAGACTCTGCAGTCAGGTGGCCGAAGTTTGCCTCCGGACTCTCACGTACTGGTTGTGTGGCCTAGTGCAAATTACACCTCTGTGCCTCAATGTATCCATCTATAAAATGGGAACAATAACAGTCCCCACTTCACATGGCTATTGTGAGGACTTAAAAAGTCAGTATATGCAATGTGCGTGGCACAATGCCTGGCATATGGTAAGCAATATACAAGTATTTGCTTTTTTCATTTTTTATTCAGTAGAGGATCATATGTCCCACTTTTCCTGGAACTATCTCAGTTTACACCTGTGGCTTTGGCATAATTATAGCAACAACAACAACAATTGCTCACATCCCCCCCCCCACTTCACTCTTTTTTTAAAGTTTATTTTTATTTATATTGAAAGAGAGATAGAGAGCAAGCAGGGAAGGGGCAGAGAGAGAGGAAGACAGAATCCCAAACAGGCTTCTTGCCATCAGCACAGCACCCGATAAGGGGCTTGAACACACAAACCATGAGATCATGACCCCAGCCAAAAGTCAAGAGCCAGCTTAATGAACTGAGCCACCCAGTGCCCCCCTCCCCACTTTATTCTTAAAGTGATTCAGGGTAAGTCTACAAATCAATGATTTCTCTGATTCTGAAAGATGAGGTCATTTCTATGGCAACCCCAATTCTCTGCCTCAATATCTGGAAGTATTCCCTTCTTAGAGAGGAGGAGGCCGACGCTGAGACAGCTCAGTTTGGAGTATCCCTGCTAAATGCCACCATCCCAGGCTGGGGTGCTTTCTGTGATACAGCCTGGGAATCCTATACCTCTCCTCCCTTTGCCCTCACAAGTGCAGGACCCCACAGGCCAGTCATCCTAAGGATAATGACAACTGCTTCCTTATCAGCTGGGAGGGAGTCTGAGGCCATAAACTCCACACAGAGTGAGGCTAAATAGACAGAGACGTAGTCCAGCGTACTGGAAAGACCTTTCGGACCTCACTAGGAGATACTCCCCTAAAATCCATCTGTTCCCAGAGCAGCCTTCTTTGACTGACTCCTCAAAGATCCTCCAGTCTCTCTCACTTCCAATCTGCTTTTAATCTGAGTTGAGGCCCCACTCAATTAGCCATAAATTCTACACTGGCCTCTCCTGATGCTTCATTCCCCCCATCTCTCCCCCTTTGCCCCCTTTGTTCTCTTCCTCCCTTTTAATGAGTGTTTATTGATCCATCTTATTATGAGCCAGGCATAGTTCTAAGTTTTGGGGATTCTGTGGTGAATAACACAGAAAAAGTCTGTGCCTTTGTGGAACTTACATTCTCATGGGGAAAAAGAAACACTAGACAAACAAACAAGTAAGAAAAAAATACTTTTAACATTTTAGATTGGGGGTTGGCAAAAATGTTCTGTAAAAAGCTAGAAAGTACATATTTTAGGTGTTGTAGGACTGTGTGTTACAACTATTCAGCTCTGCCACTGTGCTGAGTCAGCCATATACAGACAAGTGGGTGTGGCCGTGTTCCAGTAAAACTTTATTTATAAAAACAGGAAGCGGGTCAAATAGGCCACGAGTCCATAGTTTGACGCTCCTGCTTTATAAAGCAACAATTCCATGAAGAAAATAAAACAGTCTATTGTAACTGAGAGGAAGAATAACTTAGGGTGGTCAGCAAAGGCCTCTAAGAGAAGCAGAACTTTGTACTAAGCCCTAAATGATGAGAAGGAGGAAGCCATGTATCAGAATATTCTAGGCAAAGCAGTCAGCTGGTGTAAAAATCCAAACAAAAAATTGAGCCTGGAATGTTCTAGAATGGGAAAGAAAGCCAATATGGCTGCAGCATATCAGGGAGAGCAACTGGAAAAGCAGTAGGTGGGGGAGCTGGAGCCAAGGTACAAACTTGGAATTTATTCTAAACAAAACAAGCAGCCATTGGAGGATTTTAAATAAAAGAATGACATAATCTGGTTCGTTTTTACAAGTTCACTCTGGTTGCTGTGTGGAGAATAAATTATAGAGGATAAGAAGTGACCACAAAGACTTGTTAGTGGCCTGTAAGGAGTAGTCCCAATGAGTCCAGTTTTTATAGTTAGCCCAAACTGGAACACTGGTTGAGGCTTTCCAGGATTCCCACTGTCTCAGTGAGGCCTTTTTGGTTGCAAGCCTCAAAAGCCAGTTCTGAATGACTTGAACGAAAAGGGAATTGGTTAGAAAGGAATGGAAAGTGGGGATCTAAAAATCAACCTGGTAAAGGCAGAGGTCTAGGAAGCAAAGACTATTTGATTATAGTGAAAGGACTCCTGTTAAATGAGGATAAGCTCCAAACATTAAAAAAAAAAATCCTGAATCACTAAGATTCCTCAGAGGTCAGTTGGTTGACTTCTTGCTGGAAGCCACTCTTGGTGGGCAGAGAACACAGCACCTTGCCTGAAAGTCTCAGCAAGAGTACAGATGATGAGGCAGATATGATCACTCATTACCAGTGGGGAGAATGGAGGTCAAGGGGCCCAATTCCAACAGAAATCTTCAAGATGCTCTTTTCTGGTGCCCAGTTCCTACTGAAGGGAAAACCCTTCTCTTCCTTTAATTGACCTGTCACCATGAAGTCTAGTTCACGTTAGAAAGAAGATACTTACTGAGTTAGAAGAACGTGTCCAGTTTATCCACTTCCCCCACTGCACAGCACCAGGGGATCAATTCCCCTGAAAAACGCTGCTTTGATCTCCAGAGTTAGAATCATGTGATCTGGAAGTCAAGGTGCTCCCCTGACCTCCCAGCCTCACACACCAGAATGGGGACTTCAAACTGGCCCAGTGGTTTCTTGCTGTTTCCCCAATACAGGAAACATGCTCCTTCTCCCTCTGCAGCTTTGCCTCTGCTTTTCATCTTACCTCAAACTCATCCCCAAATTCTCTAAATGTTTATCAGGTACCATTATATGCAGGGTACAGTGCTAGGCACAAACTAATCACTCTGAAGCTTTAAAGCAGTGATTCTCAAACTTTAACATGTACCCAAACTACCCAGGGAGCCTGCTAAAATGAAGATTCTTATTCCATTGTTAGCAGTAAGGCCTGTGAGTCTACATTTCTCACAAGCTCCCAGTTTAGCTGATGCTTCAGGCCTATTGGTCATGCATTAAGTAGCAATTCTGCAAGTATATGCACTTGATAATAACACCTTCATTTAGTATTAATTACTACCATTTATATAGTATTTTGAATTCTACCAAGTAATCTGTAACTCTTAGGATAATTCCATGAGTCAGCACAGTAGAAATTATTATACCCATATTCTAAAACACATTTTGCTTCTCCCAACACACACACACACACACACACTCACACAAATACATTTGTATATACATGGTTCTCTGAACCATATTAAAGTAAGTTTCAAACATCATGATACTTTATGCCTAAATACTCCAAAGAGTATCTCTTGAGAAAAAGATATTCTCCTGCTTAATCTGAGTAGCACTGTCACACATAAGAAACTCAACATTGACACTCTAATATCTAAGATATAGCACATATTCAAAGCTCCCTCATTGTCCCCACAATGTCCTTTACAGCTGGGTTTTTTATTTTTTAAATCTAATCAATGATCACACATTGCATTAGTAGTATGTGTATTTTTTTGTTTTGTTTTGTTTTTAAGGTTTATTTATTTTTTTTTTTTTTTGAGACAGAGGGAGACAGAGCATGAATGGGGGAAGGTCAGAGAGAGAGGTAGACACAGAATCCGAAACAGGCTCCAGGCTCTGCACTGTCAGCACAGAGCCTGACACGGGGCTCGAACTCACAGACTGTGAGATCATGACCTGAGCTGAAGTCAGACGCTTAACCGACTGAGCAACCCAGGCGCCCCTCCCCACTGTTTTTAATGTCTTATGATAATAAAATTTTTGAAGATTTCAGGAATGTTTTCATTAGATAGTCCTATAATCTAGATTTGCCTGGTTGTTTCTTCATGATTAGATTCAGGTTAAACATTTTTGACAAACTATTACATAGATAATACTCTCTACTTCTCATTACATTATATCAGGGGATTCATGATATCAGTTTGATTCACAGTGGGTCATGTTAGGTTTTAGTCCCTTGGTTAAACTGGTAGCCACCAGATTTTTCACTGGGAAGATACTTTATCTCCTTTGTGATTAATAAGTAATATGTTGGATGATACTTTGAGATATTTTTCTCCATTTGGTGTTACGCATCTCTAAAATGTTTTGTTTATAAGTAATTATAGATACACAAGAGGCTGTAAAAAATAAAACATACAGGGAGGTCTTGTGCACTCTTTATGCCACCTCCTGCAAAGTTAGCACCTTGCGTAACTGTAGTGTACCACCCAAACCAGGAAGCTGACATTAGTACAGTCCACAGAGCCCATTCAGTTTTACATTCCTTTGTGTGTTTGTCTGCATGGAGTTCTATGCAATTTTATCAGGTGTGTAGCTTTGTGGAATCACCACCACAGCCAAGATCCAGCACTTGAACTAACTGATATTTATAAAACATTTCACTACTAGTAATAATAGAATATATAATCTTTCCAAGTGCACATGGAATGTTGAACATGATAGACTATGTTATGGTCTCAATAGCTCAATAAATTTAAAAAATGTTGAAAACATACAAAGTATATTAAACTAGAAATCAAATAAATTAGAGAGCAATTAAATAAATCTATCTGAAAATTTCCCAAATATTTTTTTAAGTTTATTTATTTATTTTGAGGGGAGAGGAGGGAACATGCAAGCAGGAGAGGGGCAAAGAGAGAGGGAGAGAGAGGACTCCAAGCAGGCTCTGTGCTGTCCGTGTACAGCCCAACACAGGGCTCGAACCCACAAACCATGAGATCATGACCTGAGCTGAAACCAAGAGTCAGATGCTTAATAGACTGAGTTCCCCAGGTGCCCCATTTTGAAACTAAATAACACATTAGTGGATAAGTCATGGGTCAAAGAAGAAATTACAAAAGAAACTGGAAATGATTTGACCAGAATAAAAATTAAAACTCAGTGTGTCAAAATTTATGGGATATGACAACAGTCCTTATGCAGAATTTATAGCATTAAATGCTCAGATTAAAAAAGAAGAAATGCCTCAAGTAAATTGTCTAAGCATCTCCCATAAAAACCTAGGAACAGAAGGGCAAATTAATCATAAGTGTAGAATAAGGTAATAATACAAGTAAGAGAAGTCAATGAACTAGAAAACAGAAGAGCAATAGACTAAAACCCAGAAAACAAAAACTAGCTCTTTTAGAAGGTAACAAAAATAAGAAACCTCTGGACTGAGAAGAAAAAGAAAGACACAAATGATCACTATCAGAAATATCACTGCATACTCAAGAAACTAAAAATGTAATAAGGAAATACTGTGAACAATGTTACACTAGTACATTCAATGACTTAAGTGAAATGGACAAATTTCTTGAAAAATATGAACTACCAAAGCTCATTTGAGAAAGAATAGGTAACATGACTGGCCTTATATTTATTGAAGAAAAAATTTAATTCATATTTAAAACCTTCCTGAAAGGAAATTCTAGGTAGAGCTAGCTTCACTGGTGAATTCTACCAAATGTTTAAAGAAGAAATAAAACAAATTGTACATAAACTTCCAGGAAATAGAAGTGGAAGAAATACTGATACCAAATATTTCTAATATGAAAAATGAAGAATTTACAAAGAAAGGAAACTATAGACTAATATTTTTGTGAGCACAGACACAAATCCTAAAATGAAATTTTAGTATTCAAATCCAGCAATATATAAGAATGATAATGCATTGTGGCCAGGTGGCTTTTATGCCAGAAATGCAAGTTTGGCTTATGATTTGAAAATCAAACAATATTACTTAACATATTAGCAGACTAAAAATGGAAAATAATATGATCTGGCTAGATGGGGAAAAAGCATTTCAGAATACTAAATACCCATTTATGATTAAAAAAAAAAACTTTCCACAACCCAAGAAGAGAAAGAAAAATGCCTTAACCTGATATCTTTTATTTAAAAACCTACAGCTATCATACTTAATGGTAAAAGATTAAAGTTTTCCCCCTTAAGATTGGAAACAAAGCGAGATGCTCATTCATACAATTTCTGTTCAACATGCTGGCCTTAACTTCCACATGAAGGGAAAAGAAACAAAGAAAGTGCATGTATAATGGAAAGAAAGAAATAAAACTTTGTATTAATAGAAAACATGATCTTTTATGCAGAAAATCCTGTGAGAACTACCATAAATCTATTAGGATAATAAGTGAGTGTACGAGGGATTGAGGACATAATATAAGAAACAAAAAATATAAAAAGCACACTTAAAACTCAATAATAATAAGAACACCTCATAGGAAAAAAATGGGCAAAAGATTTGAATAGCATTTGGCCAAAAAAGATAGGTGTTGGTAAACAAGCACATGAAGACGTATTTAAAATAGGCAATAGTTAAGAGAATGCAAATTTAACCCACTAAGAAGATAACACCACCCACTCCTACTAGCCTAGGGAAAATTGAAAAGACTGACACCACCTAGTGTTGGTTAGGTTTTAGAGAACCAGGAATTGTATACAATGCTTGTAGTAATGCAAAATGGTGCCATTACTTTGGAAAACTGCTGAGCAATTTCCTATAAAGTTAAACATACATACATACAATTTCCTATAAAGTTAAACATTTGACCTCGCAACCCTTCTCTTAGGTATTTATTTACCTAAGAGAAATGAAAATATATCCATACAAAGGTATGGATATAATGTTTATAACAACATTACTAACAAACTGTGAATCAACAAAATAAGTGTGTTTAATAAAGGAATAAAGGAATGTTACTCATCAATAAAATGGAGTGAACTTAATTGTGGTAGTAGTTATCCAAATGCATACATTTGTTAAAACTTAAGGAATAGCACACTTAAAATTGCTGATTTTCGGGGTATGAAATTTATACATCAGTGAAGCTACTGTATAAAATATATGTTAAGTACATATAAATGTATGTACATATATTTAGAAGCGAAGAGTGAATTCAAAGCTAAAATTGTAGAATTGTAAGTACAAAGCAAGGACAGTATTTGAAATCATGAGTTTTGCAGTTTTACAAATAAGGAAGTAGGGTCACATATAGTATGTGATTTGTCCACAGTTATACAGCCATTTTTTAAAATCCATAACAAATATCCCACTATTCCATGATGACATAGGCACAGTTATGCGTAAATTACACATACCATAGAATTGTAAAGGGGGTGCTCATTTCCACCTATTAAAAAGTCATTTACCTTTTGTGACCCACCCAACTCTGTAGGTTAACTATGCTGGCATTAAAATAAAATTTAAAGGGGCGCCTGGGTGGCTCAGTCGTTAAGCAGCCGACTTCAGCTCAGGTCACGATCTCGCGGTCTGTGAGTTCGAGCCCCGCGTCCGGCTCTGGGCTGATGGCTCAGAGCCTGGAGCTTGCTTCCAATTCTGTGTCTCCCTCTCTCTCTGCCCCTCCCCCATTCATGCTCTGTCTCTCTCTGTCTCAAAAATAAATAAACGTTAAAAAAATAATAAAATAAAATAAAATTTAAAAAGCTACAGACAAGAAATGCAGATCAAAGATCCTTTCTATCTCTCAATGTTCATTTTCTACAGACATCTCTCTTATCCATGTAGAAATATACATGCACAGAAACAATACCTATACCCATACAGTCCTCAAAAGAATAAGTAATTAGGTAGATACGAGCATTGTTTGGTGATTAGGGACAATGCAGTGATAGATAAATGAGGGAATAATGAAAGAGTCAATCCAGAGGCACAGGAAAGATTGAAAGGGTGGGCTACATGACCAAGAGAACCGAGAATATCTGTGATCCTTAATTGTCTATTATTTTGTCATTTGACAGAGTTAAATTTGCCGTCTCAAGGGCTTTTTAATTACTAACTTTGGGGCTACATTTGCATTTACACATATTAATAAATTCCTTATACTAATTATCCAAAAATTAACACAGATTAAGAAAATAGACATTTAACTATGACCAAAACAATGATCAGGGCTCAGGAAAAGAACCCACACAAAAGCATGAACTTAGCAGACAAAAGCATGTCTGCTGATACAGATTTACAGGCAGCATTCAGTGCAGATTAAAATGCAGGCAAAATGAACGCACACTAAGAATGTGACAAATTTTTATGCAAGTATAATTTTATTCCAGAGAGGCAACAATCCTTTTTTAAAATGAAATGACTAAAAAAAAATCTAGCAAAGGAGCTAGTAATAACTACACTACTTCTCATATTTCTTTTAAGAAATTAAATTAAAGCATTTTTCATTTTTGATGGGCAAGGAAAAAAAAAGCAAAATGCCTTGAAAACAATAGTGTTTGGGGTTTGTTGAAACAGTAAGCAAGGTCTCTCTCCCTTTCCACAAAGATTCACTTCCCGTGGGCAGCTTTGTCATTATGGAATATACATGTGTTTTTATAGCTGTTAAAAACCCATGAATTCTGAGGCTTCTGACAACGACACTAAACTGCCTTTAACGATGGTGGCACAAACAATAATTCGAGATAGTATATGCCATACTGCACAAAATAGATCACAACATCGTCAACTTGGATATTAGAATGGAAACCCTGGGATACGTAAATATTAATGAAAATAGTAGGCTTCAGAACCAAGCTTAGCGGGTGCTGAGATAAATCAACTTAGAAGTAATCGTATGGTTTGAAGAACAGATGACCACAGTGCAACAGAACTGCCAAATCCTCCCTGCCTTTGGAGCATGGAATGGGCAGTGGGGGAAGAGGGAACTTGGGCTAAGAAATGGTGTTCACATGACCGGCTTTAGAGACGTTAACCTGTAGCTTCTTGCCCACCCTGTGGCTCCAGCCTGTTCTATATAGCACTACAGAAGGAATTCTGGCAGTTGCCATGTGTAGGGTGTGGAGACATACTTATAAAATCCTAACTGAAATATGCAAGCGATTCATCTTGGGGAAAGAAATTAAATTATAAACCAAGGCAAAGACAAAATGGGGAAGGGGAAATGCAATGGCGGGGGGGATACATTTCCAGATTTCCCACTTCATGCCGTGGCTGTCTTGCTCCATTACTTCCTATGATGAACAAGTGCTTTAGGGGCCAGTTTTTTCTGCAGCAGGTCAATGTTCTCTGTAAAGAGAAACAACAGGAAGAGGGCAATGGTTTTGTGCTGTGAAGGAAAAACACAGAAAGCCGTTAGAGGGAAAGACTGAGAATAATATTCCTTAGGATCTCTTCCCTCCTGTAGCTTTTTTGTACTTGCCAAACATTATTTCAAGGACAAATAGTTGTCCTTTCATGGCACAACACTAAAGGAGCATGGTATTTCGGGCAGAAAGATGGAGAGAGAGATTTAATTTCTTTTACTCTTGTAGATATAAAAAGTGTATTCGGATCCATAAACAATTACTTGTTGCTTATCAGTTTTATATGGGACACAAGCCATTTGTAATATTTACTTACAAGGGCTTAGAGACAAAGCCACTGAAGGAAATACAGTGAGTAGTTACCGGAATGGGCATGTGAGAAAGCAAATGGAAGTTCAATCTCAGAGAAGATTTAATAGCAAATAAATAAATAAATAAGCCCAGGTAGTAAATGGAAGGAAGGGGAAAACAATAACATTAAAAAGAGAAAGGAGTTGCTTTAAGTATTGCTCTAAGGGGAGTTGACCAAGGTAGAGTCTGGAAGAGCTAAATATTACTAACAGGCTTCAACTTGGGGATAAATAGGTAATATAGTAATCGCATTTGTCTTCATATTACAGTTTCCCTCTAAGGTCTCAAAGCACCTCACATACATATTGGAAAATAAGAAGTTCCTGACCAAAGAGCGGCTAAACATTAGAACAAGTTGCCAAGGGAGCTCGAAGCATCTGTTTTGGAGGTCCTTAAAATGGAGTGGCTTCTTATTTAACTGGAATTGTTATGGGCCATTGGTTTTCAAGCTTTAGCTTGCATCCAAATCACTTGGAGGGCTTGCTAAAACACGGATTGCTGGGTCCACCCCCAGCGTGTTGATTCACTAGGTCTGGGCAGTGGGATGGGTTGGAAAGTTTGCATTTGTAACGAATTCCGAGTGAGGCTGTTGCCGTGGTTCCAGGGACCATACCGGCTTATGCATAGACCTGTCTAGTATTGGTCATAACCACCCACCATTGCGCTCTGACTGTGTGCAAACCACGTGCACTCTCTTTGATGGGTACCACCTTCCTTCCTGTTGCAACCAAGCGTGAAGCTGCAGATGACACTTAATAAGCTACAACTCAAGTCAGTCAGCAAGGAAGGGGTAGTGCTGGTATTCCAACATGTGTTGACCTGCCTTTGGGTCCCTTGCTCTTAACGTTCTGTTATGCTGTCTAGTGGTGGAGATATGAATGACCTCTAAAAAACTGGGGACGCTTACAAGTTTCAGAAATCACACACACACAGGACGCAGGGGAAAAAGTACAAACACAAAACTTAAAGACAGTAAATGGTTTTCTGCAGTCATTTTTAGGCCTGACTTTGGGAGGTAAGGCCACATCTCTCCTCTAGGTATTAGTTATGAACTGTACTTCTATAACCCAAATATCAGCTACCCCTTTGTTCTCTTCTCCAAGCGTCTCCCCATTCTTTGCACCATCAAAACATGAAGTCCACTGACACAGAATCATGGTAAAGCGATGCAGATTTCATAAGGGTTGGAGAGCAGGGCTCTTCATACCCTTGACCTTCCCCACTGAACCCCTGTCCCATTTGCTCCCCACTCTGGGATTCTTTTTCTGTCTCCAATATGCAAATTATTACCCTGCTTTAATATGTGGAGTTTCTTTCCTTCTTGAAAACTGGTCACCTCGTAGGTATCTCCAGATCCCAGAGGTTGCTTTTACCCCACACTAGACTTATGGAAGCATTTTCTCTTCCATGATGATCTCCCTACAAAGAAGTTTTCATGTCAGCTGCTTGAGATAAAATATTCTGCATATCATTACATACAGAACTTCTTCCTAGAGAACATAGAGAACTCCTTACCACATAGTAATTTCAAATGGAGGGTTTACACATTCTAAATCTGTACTATTCTAGATCAAGTACATTCTAGATCTAGAAAAATATCAAATTAGGATATGCTAGAATTGCAAATGACAAATTTAGAGGCTTACTATGAAAAGAAAACTGTAAAATATCTCATTAATAATGTTTTACACTGATTACACATAAAAATGATAACATTTGGGACATGCTTGGTTAAATAAGATACATTACGGAAACAAATGTCACCTCTTCCTTTTTTCTTTTGTTATTGTGAGTATCAGTAAATTTAAAATTATAGATGTGACCAGTATTACATTTCTATTGGACAGGACTATTATAGATCCTAAAAGAATAAGAAACTGACAAGTAGTGAATACATAAGATTGGCTTTTTCTGAAAGTCAATGCACTGAAAAGTCATTTTTTACCTGCAAAAAAAAAAAAAAGAAAGAAAAGAAAAGAAAAGATCTACAATATACTTATTTCCACCTGGCAATGTCAAAACCTGTGGTCTTAAAGGGCTTCAGTGGACTGGGGTCAGCAGACAGGACTATGACATAGGGCGATTCTTTTTGCGCCTACTGTAACACTTATAATCTGCCTTCCATTGCATAGCATTGTATAGTATTTGATAAATTAACAAGTGAATCAATATCTTCCTTATTTTGACTCCAAGAGTTTTGGTAGCAAGATTTATGTTTTTTGCTCATTCTCCTTCATTGCACAGTGCCTGACGCACAGCAAAGGCTCAGTAAATATTTGTTGAAGGAATGGCAGCTTGGGGGTCCTGGGGAGGAAAGTGGGTGATGAGGCAAAAGACTGTACCACCTGGGAATTTTGGGTTTGGCTAAACACAGTCCAAACTAACAAACTCACCAAAGAGGGCCCTGGCCTCATCATTCTTAAAGCCATAGGTCGGGGCTTCAGTTGTACCTTATTTAATTATGAAATGTGCTATTCAGCATGCCATTTAATGTTTGTGGCACGTTCTCCAGGTTGCAATTTGCATAGCAGGAAATGAGTCCAGAGCGTACATTTTCGTGAAAGATTTCAGAAACTCTAAAAAAGAGACCTGAAAATTAGAATATCTGTGATTCCCTTGATGCTAACTGCAAAGAAAGAAAATGCAGGCATTTAGAAATTTAACGAACATCAACAAGTCAGCAGTGGACAATCCAGTCCAGGCTAAATGGAGTGTTTCCACAGATGCTTACAACTCTTCTCCCTTCTCTCTTCTGTTTTCTCTCATTCTATCCACATTTAAAGAATAAGATTTACACAAACATAGCATAGAGATTGAGGTCAGAAAAATGAGGGTTTTGTTTAGCAAAACCAAGAGCACAAACATTTTGCAAAAATAGGAAATAAAAAAAAATAGTTTCAGATTCTACAATAGCCAAGCATATGCTTCAGGGATCAGCAAATATAGGGCACAAGAAAGATTTTCTTTCTCTTTTTTAAAAATTATTATTTATTTATCTTGGGAGAGGATAGAGAGCTTGAGTGGAGGAGGGACAGAGAGAGACACACAGATTCCAAAGCAGGCTCCAGGCTCTGAGCTGTCAGCACAGAGCCCGACACAGGGCTCGAATCCACGAACTGTGAGATCATGACCTGAGCAGGAGTCAGACGCTTAACCAACTGAGCCACCCAGGCACCCCAAGATTTTCTTTCAAGGATAGGGTATTTCATATGAAAAAAAAAGTCCAAGTAATCATCTTGGGACACATAGAAAACTGAGAGACTCAACAGACTTAAATATCATCCTTAATATAGTTTGGTGTTGGGTTTTTTTGAATTAAATATGGGAATATACACCATAATCTTATAGCTCTTAGATATTAATCTGGATTTAGGAGGGTCCAATTACAATATGATGTATTATTCACGCTTGGAAATGCTGTGGGTCAATTCAGGGTGTCCAGACAATAACTTTATGCAGTAAAGTTAAATGGAATATGGTCATCAAGACACCAAACCCCCTTTGAAGGTGTTCCTCTCTGCATGTGAGACCTAGAGTTGTTTCAGCCGGGTTGGCCCCTAAGAATCCATGGTGATATTGTTAGATAACATATTTTGTCACCACTGATGTTTATTTTTTTTTCTTGAATGTAACCAAGGAAAACTGGATCTATAAGCAAGATGCTGAGGCCATAAAAAAACATCCATATCAGGAAGACTTTTAGGGCAGCAAAACTATTCAATATGATTTTATATTGGTCCCTACATGTCACTGCATATTTGCCAAAACCCATGAATGTACAACAAAAAAAAATGAACTTTGTGATAATGACAGGTGAAAGTTACCTCATCAGTTGTAACACAGTGCCACACTGGGGTGGGAAGTAGGTGGTGGGAAGGTTGTGTGTGTGACAGGGAGGGCGTATGAGAACTCTGTTCTTCCTGCTCAATTTTGATGTGAACCAGAAGCTTCTCAAAAAAATAAAGCCTACCAATTAATATCTTGTATTTCATATTTCTCTGTGTATCTATCTATCTATCTATCCATATATCTGCATTGGACTGAAAAACATTTTCTACTTTGTGAGAGGTTTCTGTACTACAAATTATGATGGGAGAAAGATGAGATGGTATTGGTGGCATGGCAACCAACATAAGGAAGGGAAGAAAGAAACTCCACCTGACCTCACAGATTAGAGGATAAAAAAGAAACCTTAAAGAAGGAAAGAGAGACACAAAGGGAGAAAGGATGGGAGGAAGGGGGTGCTGTGGAAATCCCTGGAAAGTGATCGTCCTGAGGTCCTACCACACTCACAGACAGGTTATATGGCCACACAGTCTAGTAGGGGAGGTGGTGATTTCCATCTATTGTGTGAGACCAGGATGAAAGGATCAGTCATGTCATGGCCGCTCAGAGAGTAGCCTAAGACTGGTTGAGCATGATATAATAAACAAGGCATTTATTAAAAAAAAAAATTTTTTTTTAAAAATTTTTTTTTAAACATTTATTTATTTTTGAGACAGAGAGAGACAGAGCATGAACAGGGGAGGGTCAGAGAGAGGGAGACACAGAATCTGAAACAGGCTCCAGGCTCTGAGCTGTCAGCACAGAGCCCGACGCGAGGCTCGAACTCACAGCCCTCACGGACCGCGAGATCATGACCTGAGCTGAAGTCGGCCGCTTAACCGACTGAGCCACCCAGGCGCCCCCCAAAAAAAATTGTTAACGTTTATGTATTTTTGAGAGAGAGACAGAGAAAGAGTGCAAGTGGGGGAGGGGCAGAGAGAGAGCGAGACACAGAATCCAAAGCAGGCTCCAGGCTCTGAGCTGTCAGCACAGAACCCAACGCAGGGCTTGAACCCACAAACTGTGATATCATGCCCTGAGTTGAAGTTGGACGCTTAACTGACTGAGCCACCTAGGTGCCTCATAATAAACAAAGTATTTAAAAATCAGCCAGAAGAGAAAGCATCTGGAGCATTGCTTGCCCATAGGAAAGAAAAACTAAAAATGCAAAGAAACAAAAATAATAGCAATAATAGTAGCAATGAGGAGTGGGATCTCAGATACCGGCAGCAAAAATCTACATAAATCCCTTATTAAGAATAAATATACTGAAATAGGAGAGTTTGTACCACTGCAGGGGATAATTTTTAAAACCAGCTGCTGGAGGCATTTGGGGTGGGGGTAATAGTGAGATGATCTCAGGTAAGAGAAATTTTGGGTTGAATATCAAGAAAAAAAAATCCTGACTGAAAGAACTATTGGATTACAAAGTGGTCTCTCAAGGGAAGAAGTAGAAACTCCGTCTGCACTGCTCTGGGAATAGGTTGGTTAGTTAAATTGTACTCCTTTTCTTCGTTGACTGCTTGACATTTCAGCAACAGAGCCAAATAATTCATGGGTCAACTAAGAAGAGTGCTTATTATAATCATCTTTTAAAATCTCCACCAACAGCAGTGAATTAAAAAATATATATAGTTACTATTTTATTCCAAGTGATAAAGCCTGTCAGGTTTTTACAGTATGAAACCTGTTCTTCAATACCCCTGGATTGCTTCTTAAATGATCATTGATATCCATAAAAAAGAATGTCCTGGCAATGCTAAGAAAACAGCATTTGAGAGTAGACTAGAAATAATGAGGAGGGATTGAGTCCACTGTTTGTACAAGACCGCTGGTAGAATCTTAACCATCCTTTAGACTTCAAATAATAACCTTTCTAATAATAAACTAGATTAAAGCCAACAACAAACCAAATGACTTTTAATTCTCTTGGAAGCAGAAAGGAAAAAACAACAGTTAAAGTAAAAGAAGGCTTGCAGAGAATCAATAAATTAAGAACTGCAGATTGTGACATTATTATCCTGTAAATACTCCTTAGTGGTTCTTCCAGGATCTCTTCAAACAAAGAAATAGAAAATTAACAAAATCCCATCCAACATTAGCATGGAATAAACACAGTAAAGGTGAGATACTAGTGCTCTCAGGGCCTGGAGAGGGGTCTGGGGCAAAGCCCTCAGTATTCTCAGCCCCTAACATGTTTAATAGATTTAGAAGTGGCTGTCAAGGGCAACCTTGAAAGGCACAAGAAACTGAGAAAATCCAAAATGGACACTGCACAATTTGGACAGTGTACCAGACAGCTACCCTCAACACCCCATACATATAACCCATTTGCCACTGCCTAAACGTAACTTTTGGATAGTTATGGGCATTTGTGGCTTTTCCTTTGCCTTACCTGTCACCTGTCACCTGTCTATAGCTCCTGCCATTGGGATCTCTGATCATCCATGATTGGCAGATACCAAGAATAGTACCTTCCTGAGAGCAGAAGATGATCATCTAGCTTTTACCATTTAGGTGGGCACACCTATTTAAAAAACACATGCCAGGTTGGGAGTTAGTTCATTACAATCCCAACATTCATTCCCTTGGACTAAAGCAAATTTAGAGCTGGAACTATATATATATGTGTTGGTTACAGTGACACTAGCTTCTAAGATGCCATTGTGACTGTCTGCTGGAATCCCAATGGCAGAAACCTAGGCAGACCCTAGAAGGGTGCCCACATTTTCATTCTATCTCTTGTTGGGAAATTCATACCATGTGAGAGGGAAAACATTGGCTTGCATATCAAATGTTTACTCACTCATTTGGGCAGTCAGTAAGTAATTATTTACTGGGGATTCAGAGGTAACCAAAAATGTAATCGTCTTTGCTCTTCTGGAATTATGAAGTCTAGCTCCGTGAATCCTTGAATTCTTGCTCTGTTACCAATCGCATATGAGACTATGGCCAAAGTAAGTTTTTTGAACTCAGTTTTCTCATCAGGAAAATGGGGCTCTGAGAATAAGTTAAATATATCTGCATAGACAAGGCCTGAGCATTCCACAGCATTCAGTAAATGTCTTCTAGGTGCCTGTTCATGCTTTCAACTATAAAATATTTTGCTATTTGTATGCAGTTTGCTAATTAGATTCCCAGGTCATCTGTTTGGTATTGTATAAAAGCAAGGAGAGTATAAGGACTAATATTCATACGAAATGACATCTCTCTGAAACAGCCTTAGAAGGAAGAGCCAAAAAGACACACAATCACAATGAATGTGTCAAAAATAATTTTTATGGCTGTTAAACTATCTTTTCCATCTTTTGTTGAAAAAGCCATTTAGAGGTAGGATTCAATAAAGCAAAAGTCATCCATGACATAAGATATCACAATGAAACTATTATTTAGATCTATCAACATTGGATTCTACACATAGTAAGGTTATATTGGCTCACATAAAATATATAAAAGAATATAAAAGCACTTAGAATGCTGAGATCATCTAGTTCAGCTTCTTTATAGACAAAACCTTCGCCAATATTGACAAAGTAAAGGTAACACGGCTGGTAAGCAACTAAGACTGCACCAGAAATGTCCATTGATAACTTCTTATAATGCCCCTTTCATCTTCATAATTGCATAGAAACATATTTGATGCTGTACAGTCAATCAACTATATATCAGACACTATTCTAGATACTTGGAATAAGTAATAAGCAAGACAGACACAACTGCTGTCCTTATAGAGTTTACAGTTTAGCAAGGAAGATAGATAACACAGTAAAGGCCCAGTATAGTTTTGGGATCTGTGAAGAGCCCCCAGGAGAATATCGTTAAGTTGAAACTTAAAGTATGAGGTAGGAAAATGGGGCAAGAAAGTGGGGAGGAGGTGGTGGGCAAGCAAGAGGAGTTGCTGAGCTGAGTGGCAGAAAGCTTGGAGGGGGCGGTGAGGAAGGGGAGGGGAAGGCCAAGGAGGCTGGAGAGAGATGACCCTTAAGAGATGAATAGGAAGGGCTTGGAAACTCAAGGCAGAGTTCGGGAGTTACCCTACACAAAATGGGAAGCCTTGGAGAAGTTTCAGGAGAGAAGTTGAAATGATGGTGTTTGCATTTTGGTGTGATCAGTCTGGCTGCATTGTGGAGAAACAGCTGGAGAAAAGAGCGACACCAGATGACTGTTGGGGGTGAAGTGAAAGAACCAGTGTGAGAGGTATTTCCAAGCGAAAGTGGGGCCAGGGACTCAGTGAGCGGCTAGGGGGACAGTGAGGGAATGCGTACATTCTGGACTTATTCTCAGGTTCAACACATGGGACCCAGGCAGAAAGAAGGGATGATCAGGGACTACCCATATTAACAGGAGGTGTGTGTGTGTTGAACTTAAGACGTGGGAAGATACAAGGTAATCCTGCCCCCCAAACTGTTAAGAGACTTCCACCCCAGGGCCCATTATACAACACTGTCCTCACATGGGAAAGATAATAAAAAAAAAAAAATGGAGACTGAAAACATTTTACCAGACACTTGGAGGAAATGCAAATTTCCTAGAAAGATATTCACAATCTGAAGCAAATCCTTGGGCAGATGGAGCTAAGAGAGTTGGAAGAACATTCCCCAAGCAAAGCTCCAGCAGTAGTAAACACACTGGGTAAGTGACAAATGCATTGGGATGTTGTGAAAGATGTGTTTGCAGTCAGGCTCAGAGAGCACAGAGAGCCATACATGGATGAGGTGCACCTGTGCATAGCACAAAACACTTCAAAACAAAAGAGTGGTGCCTTCTCTGGCACCAGAGGGAAAACAAATGGTGAAGGCAAAACTGCCCTGAGACCTTAACACTTATACTAACACTGATAACTTTGCTTGTGCAAATGCCTTTCTTCCTTCTTCCTCCAGCTTCTGGTCAGCATACCTTCTATTTGTGAGTCACTCCAAAATTGGGAAGAAGCAGGTGTCGTTCTTTGACCAGCTTTGCATACTAGGGGTCTGCTTCTGCCCCTCCCCCATGTCACCCCTGTCTCTTTAGAGAGAAAAAAACCCGTAATCTTCCCAAATGGTCAACCCCTCTGCTCTACCAAACCTTTAAAACACAAATCTTTCATGCAATTACCCAATACTAACTTGTCAGCACTTACTTATGATTGGTGTCTTAGTTAGGATTCCTCTAGGAACAGACCCTTAGACAAAGACATGTGGGCAGTGTGTTGGAGAGATAAAGGGACACTGCAGGGGAGTAAGAGAGTGAGATGAGGAAGAGCAGGGAACCAGGGAAAGGGTGGATTATCAAGCCAGCTGCCACTGTAGGTGACTGGCAATTAATCAGAATTATCTCCCATAGAAAGTGAAGGCGTGAGGGGTTTATGTATCAAATGTATACATCAGTCATGGGTCAAGGGCTTTAGGTGGGTGTGTGGGTGGATGGAAGCTATTAATTCTCATGTGTTAAGCAAAGTGTTAAGAGAAAACCCCCAGGCAAAGACATACATATTCTGGCAGTGGGAGGCTCTGAGTTGTGCACTGAAGAGGTAGGATGAAGAGACACGAGCGGGACCTGAGAGTGTCTCCTAAAGTTAGCAACAGAGTGGGCTTCCCAAGCTGGGGTGGGGGGAGGTATCAAGATAGACTAAAAGGTCATTGACAATAGATGCACATACATACATCCACCAGGAGGGATGTGTGACTTCAAAGCTTGTGGAAAGCAAAAGAAAGCATTCAGAAAGCTGTTTTATCATTGCATTGGGGAGAGAGACCAGGCAAGAGAAAATAGACAAAAAAGATTTCATCCAAGGAGGTTATGGACAACATCTTTGGGGTCATTTGGCAGAAAGGCAGCTTCATCTCAGTGCTAGCAGGTTCTTGAGAAATTACAGGAGAAAAAAGGGTTGGTCTACCTTGCTTAGGTCAGGTGCTATCTGACCATTTGATATATCTTTGCTACCTACCTTGGCACTTCAGATATACCTCAAGCAATAAAGACAAAATTGTACAATCCAAATATGGTGAAAAGTTGCCAGGGAAGGGACAAACAAGTCCAAATATATAAGCTTTAATAATAAATCTCTCTACAGGAGGCTCAAATCTATAAGGATTAATGACCCAGATTAGTATGCCAAATCATCTTTTCAGTCTCTTAAAGGAAAATTAGGGCGAAGCAGTTTAAGAAGATTCATAAGAGGCCATTCATAAGAGGCTGGTTCTGAGACTCAGAAGTCCTGGAAAGCAATCCCTAAAACCCAGACCCCAGATTATGGGCTTCTGAGTGTTACATCTGGGAAAAAGCATATCACTCTGTTACAGCTAGACAGGCTCTCATGAAAACAGAGCATATCAACCGTCCTAGGATCTTCCCTCTCAGTCCTTATGTCTCCCATTTCATAAACATCTATCTGCTTGGCTATCTATGTGGCCTCTTCCGACAGAAGGGAAAGCCCACCGACTCCCAAGGAGAATGGAGAATGGCGACATGTGGTCCTTGGGGCCTAGAAAAAAACCTGGCAGATGTGTCAGTGTGACTAAACCTGTACCAAATATCTGATTTTTGCATACCATTGGTTCAATTTAAGAACTTCTAAAGAGTGCCTTAGAGGTGTGGGCCTTCAGTGCTAATTTTAAACACATTCCAACAAAGCTAGAATGTGTAGAACAAAGTAGAACATGGTGCTTGGGAGCACAAGCCCTTGAGTCAGGTGTATCTAGTTCAGATCCTGGCTCTTACCCTTACTGAGTGTATGAGGAAGGTCTAAGTACTTTCTTCTTTAAGTCTTTATTTTCTCATCTCAACATATGAATAAGAATAATATCTACGTAATAAAGTTGGCATGAGTAAAGGAGCTAGTGAATAAAGTACGATACCTGGCAAGGAGTCAATATTCAGTATTAACTAGCACACCAGGAGTGATGGCAGTGGTGAGGGTGATGGTGGCTGTGTTAATAATGGTGATCATAGAAGAAAAGTTCAAACTTCCATCAGGATGCTGGTCACTAATACTATTTACCCAATCTGCTCAGCTCCCCTTCTTCCAGGCACATAGTAGGATTACACTGTTCTGTTCACTTTGGAGTTAGATGTGCACTTGTGACTCACTGTGGCCAAGAAATGCATGTTATTTCTTTGGGGGAAGCTTCAAGAACCATTGAACAATCTATCACTCTTTTTTCTTTCTGCTCTAACCATCAGCAATGTCTCTGTTAGTGGCTATTTCTTCCTCTTTGATCACAGAGGGAAGACAACATGGAGCCCAGGCCCCAGCTGATCCATAAATGGCATCATTTAGGCATGAGCCTAAATGAGGCTTTGTTGTCTTCCACCACTGACATTCAGGGATTGTTTGTTTCCAAAGCATAACCCAGGCCACCCTGACTGATATGACTGATTTTGTGTCAATGCTTCTCCTCTGAAATGTTGATTTTTGTTATGAAGGAAATATCTAGCTCAATGCCATATTGTGGCTTCCATCTCCCCATTTTCAATAGGGCCATTATTTCCAAAAGGAAATTATTATATACAATGCTTGCGGATTCTCTTCATCAACAGTTACAAAATGCCTGTTTTGTGTAAAGAATAAAAAGATAGCGATGTTCCTTTTTGTGTCTATGTCTTTTGGAAGCAATGTATTTCTTCATTTCAGAAATAGTTACAGCTTCTCTTTGTTGTTAAATTGGTTGATAGTCCAGAAATTTATACACAGAACAGGTGGTAGATACTTTCTCTACGATGCACCTAGTGTTATGCTGTAGGGTACCATTGCTAAGGTGATCAAACGAATTCATTCCAGTTAAAGGACACACACAGTCAATTCTACCATATTTTAAATACTCTTCTACATTCACTGGATGGTAATAATTTCTCGTCACAAGAAATCTAAACCAGGTCTGAACCTACATATGAGAACAGAGCGTTTTGACTAACCACCAGGGTTAGGATTGCAGTGAAATTCCTGCTACTGCATTGGCAGAAACTCCAGTCCCTTCACCTGGACACCATATACCATCGCTAGATACCACATGTATGTAATGAAAGCCAAATTTAAAAATACTGCTAAGCTAAATCCAGAAAGAACAATGTGTGTTAGTTCTCGTTCAGATTTGGCAGTTAATTTTAGGGGTGGAAGAGATAGGAAGAGAAGGGAACTAAAATGTAGTGAGCAGCTATAGAGTTTAAACTACTGGCACCAAAGATGCAGTAGTGAACAAGATAGACACAGCCCACCATCAGAATGGAGCATTATTGTGATTGAGATAGACCAACACTGAAGAAACAAACTCTCATAGGAAAGAGCAAAATAAATAAGATAATTTTAAAGAGCTATAAATGTGAATGGAAACAAATAAACAGACATTTGGATTATATCTAAGGGCAACTGAAGTCTTCAAAGGGAAGAATAAGGTGGTCCAATTTAGGTTTTTATAACCTGTGTAACTACCACCCATAAAAAGATACAGAACACTTCCCTCACCCCTGGTGTCCTTGTCAGTCAACACCACCACCAACCACACTTCTCCCTCCACATGTTGATCAGATTTCTACCATCATGCATATTCTTGAACTTCATATAAACAGAATCACGTAGTGTGTACTTGTTTGTGTCCAACTCTTTTTCTCAACATATTTTTGAAATTCCTCAACGTTACTGTGTGTGTCAATAGTTCATTCCTTTTTTTATCACTGAAGACTGTATTGTATTCAATTGTATGCATATACCCCAACTGGACTATCCATTCACCTATCGATGGACATTTGTATTGTTTCCAGTCTCTGGATATTATAAGTTGTTCTCAATATTTTTATCCAAATGTTTGGTAGACATTTGTTTTCAACTTTCTTGGGTAAACACTTAGGAGCAGAAATGTTGGGGCCATAGGGAAGGTATATGTTTGATTTTATAAGGAACTTCCAGTTTCCCAAAATAGTTTTATCATTTTATCCTCCTACCAATCAAACATAAGAGTTTTGTTTGTTCCCCATCCAATTTAACACTTAGTAATGTTGGCTTTTTAATATTTTATTTTAACCATTCTAGTGAGAGGGAAATGATATCTCATTGTGCTTTTAATTTGCATTTTCTTTTTTTTAAATATTCTTTTAATGTTTATTCATTTTTGAGAGAGAGAGAGAGACAGAGTGCAAGTGGGGGAGCAGCCCAGAGAGGAAGACACAGAATCCAAAGCAGGCTCCAGGCTGTCAGCACATAGCCCGATGAGGGGCTTGAACTCACAAACTGCAAGATTATGACCTGAGCCAAAGTCAGAGCTTAACCAACTGAGCTACCCTGGTGCCCCTTAATTTGCATTTTCATGTTGATTAATGATGTTGTACACTTTTTCTTGTGCATTTTGGACATCCACATATCTTCTTTTGTCTGTTCAAGTCTTTTGCCCATGTTGTATAAGGTTGTTGAGTGTAGGATTTATTTATGTATATGGATATGAGTTGTTTGTCAGATATCTCTGTTTTGTAAATGTCTCCTAGTCTGTGGCTTGCCTATTCATTTTGTTAATGGTGTCCTTTTAATTTTTCTAAAGTCTGAATTTATCAATTTTTTAATTTGCCCTAAGAAATTTTTGCCTATACCCAGGTAATATAATGTTCTTCCATGTTTTTTTCTAGAAGCTTTATTTTTCTAGCTTTTGTATTTAGACCAATGATCCATCTCAAATTAATTTTTAAGTTACATATTCCCATACACATAATTCATACATTTTATACATGTATAGCAGTTGAGTTCCTTTTTTTATATACAGACATTTAATTGTTCCAGCAGTATTTGTTAAAAAAGAGTTTCCTTTCTTTCTTAATTGATTTAAGACCTTGTAAAAATTAACTGACCATATTTTGTGCGTCTATTTCTGGACTCTATTCTGCTACTTTGACCCATTTGTTTATCCTTATGCCAATGCCACTGTATCTTGATTACTTTAAAGTTCTAAAGCAAATATTACAAATATCAAATTTTGTTCTTTTTCAAAATTGTTATAACTATTCTAAATTCTTTGCACTTTCATAATAATTTTAAATCACCCTCCTGTGTTTTTGATTGGGGTTATGTTGAATCCAAGATCAATATGGGGAAAACTGACATCTTGACAATATTGAGTCTCCAATCCAAGAGCATGGTATCTCTCTATCTTTAATTATGTCTTTAGTAGCTCTTAGCAATGTTTTCTAGCTTTCAGTACTGAGATCTTGCATATATTTTGATAGATTTATGCCTATGTATTTGATGTTTTGCTGCTGTAATAAATGACTTAATTTCCCAATTGCTTTTTGCTAGTGTATAGCATTATAATTGATTTTTACATATTAACCTTGTATTCTGCAACCATAAAAAAGCTACTTCCTAGTGTTAGTAAGTTGTTTTGTTTTGTTTTGTTTGCAAATCCCATTAAGGTTTCCTGTGCACACAATAATTGGAAGTTTTACTTCTTCCTTTCCAATACATATGTCATTTGTTTATTTTCATTGTCTTATTTACCTGGCCAGGACTTCCAGAATAATGTTTAATAGAGGTAACATCTCAATTATATTTTTTATTAACACTTTATTTTTTAGAGTAGTTTAACATTGACAGCAAAATTGAGAAGAAGGTGCAGATATTCCCCATATATAGGTTTCACCTGTTATCCAAAAGTAATGTTTCTATGCACATTTTCATCAACCAACCATTAAGTTATATGGAAAAAATTTTGAGCTCTCCCAGACCCCAAAAATAACCTCTATTAGGCTTTTCTGGTATCTTAGGACACATCTTGTGAACAGATGCACAAAATAAATCAAGATAAAACACAGATGCTCACAGACCCAGCTCAAAGCTATGGTAGCTTGATGCTGAGATGCTGAGTGTAGTTCCTGAGGAAGGAGCTTGGCGGGCCACTCTTGTTGCTCAGGATGTGCACTGCCTCTATAAAGGCTCACTGCAAAACAAACACCGAGCACTATTTTTGCTTTGTGCTGTTTTCTGTAAAAGCGAAAATTTTTGGATTTCTTTTATTTAGTGAAAACAAGTATAAGGTAGATCTTTTGTAAAAGTAAAGTGGAATAAATTAACTTTTGAAAAGTGGGCAACACCTGTGATCCCTACACTGACACATGAATAACCTCCCCTATTATCAATATTCACCATTAGAGTGGTACATTTGTTACAATCGATGAACCTACATTGACACAAAAATCACCCAAAGCTCAGTTTGCATTACGGTTCATTCCTAGTGTTGTACATTCTTTGGGTTTTGAAAAATGTATAATGCCATGTATCCATAATTATACGTCATATACAGTATTTTCACTGCTCTAAAAATCCTCTATGCCCCACATATTTGTCCCTCCCAAACCCCAAAATTCTGGCAACCACTGATATTTTTATAGCTTCTATTGTTTTGCCCTTTCTAGAAAATTATACAGTTGAAGTTATACAATATGTAGAATTTTCAGATTGGCAACTTTTACTTCGTAATATGCATGTAAGTTCCCTCCATGTCTTTTCTTAACTTAAGAGCTCATTTCTTTTTAGCACTGAATAATATCCCATTGCCTGGATGTACCACAATTTATTTATCCATTCAACTACTGAAGGACATCTTGGTTGCTTCCAAGTTTTGGCAGTTGTGAATAAAGCTGCTAAAACATCTATGTGCACGTTTTTGTATGGACATGTTTTCAACTCCTTTGGGTAAATACAAAGGGTGCATTTGCTGGACCATATGGTAAGAGTATCTTTGAAAGTGTTGGAAGAAATCACCAAACTGTCTTCCAAAGTAGCTTTACCATTTTACATTCCCAGTAGCAATGACTGCGAGTTCCTGCTGACCCACCTCCTCACCAGGACTTGGTATTGTCGGTGTTCCAGATTTTGACCATTCTAATAGTGTGGAGTGTAGTTGTATCGAACAGTGTAGTGGTATCTCATTGGTGTTCTAATTTGCATTTTCCTGATAACATACGATGGAGTGTATCTTTTCATATGTTTATTTGCTATCTTTATATTCTCTAATGAGGTATTTATTGAGATGTTGGGCCCATTTTCTTAAAAGTTTGCTTGCTTTCTTATTGTTGAGTTTTAAAAGTTCTTTGTACATCTTGGATAACAGTCCTTAAGCAGATGCATCTTTTACAAATATTTTTCCCAGGTCTGTGGCTTGTCTCCTAAGATTCTTGATATTGTTGTTAATTGTAATGACATACAGCTTATCAATTTTTAATTGTAATGATGTGCAGCTTACCAATTTTTTCTTTCATGAATTGTGCCTTTGGTAATCTAAAACGTCATTGCCATTGTGCCTAAAGACATGTAGGTTTTATCTTACCTTCTAGGAGTTTTATAGTTTCACATTTTACATTTAGATCTATGGTCATTTTGAGTTAATTTTCACGAAGGTGTAAAGTTTGTGTCTAGATTCATTTTTTTTCATGTGGATGTCCAGTTGTGCCAGCACCATTTATTCAAAAGACTATCATCTCTGCATTGTATTGTCTTTGCTCTCTTGTTAAATATCAGTTGACTATGTTTACTTGGGTTTCCTTCTGGGCTCTCTATTCTGTGCCATTGATCTATTTTTCTGTTCTTTCATCAAAAGCACACTTTCTTGATTACTATAGCTTTATAGTAAGTCTTGAAGTCAGGTAGTGTCCTCTAACTATGCTCTTCCTCTTCAATATTTTGTCGACTCTTCTGGGTCTTTTGGCTCTCCATATGAACTTAGAATCAGTTTGTTAATATCAACAAAACAACTTGCATGGATTTTAATTGGGATTGTTTTGAACCTATGGATCAAATTGGGAAGAACTGCTATTGTAGCAACATTATATCTGTGAAGATGGAATATCTCTCCATTTAATTCATTCTCTGATTTCATTCATCAGTTTTGCGGTTTTCTTCATATAGTTCTTGCACATATTTTGTTAGATTTATGCCTAGGTATTTCATTTTTGGGGTGCTAATGTAAATGGGTATTCTGTTTTAAATAAGCTTGCTTATTGCCGGTATATAAGAAAGGGATTGACTTCTATTTACTAACCTTGTATCCTACAACCTTGCTAACATTGTGTATTAGTTCCAGGAGTCTTTCTGTCAATTCTTTCAGATTTTCTAGAGATTCATGTCATCTACAAAAAATGTCGGTTTTGTTTCTTCCTTCTCAATCTGTATATCTTTTACTTCCATTTCTTACCTTACTGCATTAGCTAAGACTTCCAGTATTATGTTGAAAAGGCGTGGTGACAGAAGGCATCCTTGCCTTGTACGTGATCTTAGAGGGAAAGTTTCAAGTATCTCACCATTACATGTGATATTAGTTGCAGGGTTTTTGTAGATATTCTTTTCTTTTAATGTTTATTTATTTTAGAGAGAGAGAGAGAGAAAGAGACAGAGCATCAGAGCATGAGTGGGGTAGAGTTAGAGAGAGGGACACAGAGAGAGCGCCGAAGCAGGCTCCAGGCTCTGAGCTGTCAGCACAGAGCCCGTCGTGGAGCTCAAACTCATGAATCATGAGATCATGACCTGAGCCAAAGTTGGCCGCTCAACCAATTGAGCCACCCAGGGACCCCTGTACATATTATTTATAAAAATAAGGAAACTCCCCTCTATTCCTACTTTACTGCAAGTTTTTATAATGAATGGGTGTTGGGTTTTGTAAAACGCTTTTTCTGCATTGATTGATATGGTCATCTAATTTTTCTTTTTTGGACTGTTGATGTGATGGCTTGCACTGATCAACTTTTGAATGTTGAGCTGGACTTGTATACTTGGGGACACTCTTATTGGGTTGTGGTATGTAATTCTTTTGATACATGGTTGGATTTGATTTGTTAATACTTTGTTGAGGATTTTTCCATTTGTGTTGACGAGAGAGAGATATTGGTCTGTAGTTTTCTTGCCTTGTAATGTATTTGTCCAGTTTGGATATTAAGGAAATCCTGTCCTCATAGAATGAGTTAGGAAGTATTCGTTCTGCTTCTATCCTGTAAAAGACATTGTGGAGAACTGGTATAATTTCTTCCTAGATGTTTAGTAGAATTCAGTAGTGAAACTATCGCGGCCTGTTTTGGAAGGTGATTAATTATTGAATCAATTTCTTCAATAGATATAGGCCTATCCAGATAGTCTATTTCTTCTTGTGTAGGTTTTGGTAAATTCCAAGAAATTGGTTCATTTCTTCTAGGTTATCAAATCTATATGCATATAATTGTTTACAGCATTCCTTTATTTATCCTTTTAATGCCCACAGGATCTGTATTGAAGCCCGGCTTTCATTTTTAATATTAGTAACTTGTGTTCTCTATTTCTGAGTTAGCCTGGCAAAGGCTTTTCCATTTTACTGATCTTTTCAAAGAGCCAGGTTTGGTTTCATTTATCTTTCTTTCTTGATTCCCTGTTTTTTATGTCATTGATTCTGGTCTTATTCTTCTTATTTTTTCCTTCTGCTTATTTTTTGTTTAATTTGCTTTTCTTTTTCTAGTTTCCTGGGGTGGAAACTTAGATTATTATTTTATATATTTATTAATTTATATCTTTCCTCTTTTCTAATATATGTACTCAGTGCTATAAATTTCCCCCTAAACACTGCTTTCACTGCATCCTATAATTTTTGATAAGTTGCATTTTCATTTTCATTTAGTTCAAAATATTTTTAAGTTTCTTTTGTAGTTTCTTCTTTGACATACATCTTATTTAGAAGAGTGTTGTTTAATCTCCATGTATTTGGGGATTTTCCAGTTATCTTTTGTTATTTATTTCTTGTTTAATTCCACTATGAGCAGATAGTGTATGATTTCTATTCTTTTAAATTTGTTAAGGTATGTTATATGGCCTAGAATGTGCTATATGGCCTACGTCTGTGAATGTTTCACATGAGTTTGAGAAGAATGTGTATTCTATTGTTGTTGAATAAAGCAATCTACAGGTGTCAATTATATCCAGTTGATTGATGGTGTTGTTGAGTTCAGCTTTGTCCTTACTGATTTTTTGTATGCTGAATTTGTCCATTTCTGATAAAGGGGTGTTGCAGTCTTCAAAAATGACAATAAATTCACCTACTTTTCTTTGCAATTCTCTTAGTTTTTTTCCTTACATAGCTTAATGCTCTATTGTTTAGCATACACAGTAAGAATTTTTATAACTTCTTAGAGAACTGATCGCTTTATCATTATGTAATGTTCTTCTTTATTTCTACTCTTGCTTCTTTGTGCTAGTATGGCATATTTTTATTCATCCACTTACTTTTAATCTATATGTGTCTTTATATTTAATGTGGGATTCTTATAGACAACATATAGTTAGGCCTTGTTTTATGATCCATTCTGGCAATCTCTGTGTTTTAATTTGTACATTTAGACCACTGATATTCAAAGTAATTATTGATATAATTAGACTAAGAGCTACCTTATTTGTTACTCTTTTCTATTTTTTTGCTATTATTTTTTGTTCCTATTTTTTTGTCTTCTACTCTTTTTCCTACCTTTTATGATTTAAACTGAGCACTTTACATGATTTCATTTTCTCTCCTTTCTTAGCATATCAGTTATATTTCTCTTTTTACTTCTCTTAGTGGATACTTTATAGTTTACAGTATACATTTACAGCTAATCCTAGTCTACTTTCAAATCACCCTATATCACTTCAAATATAGTGCAAGTAACTCATAAGAACAAAATTACCCTAATCCCTCCTTCCTTTCCCCTATACTCCCCTATATTCATTTCACTTATACATAAGCATACATAATCAAATACGTTGTTGCTGTTATTATCTTGAACAAACTATTATCTATCAATTAAAAATAAGAAAAATAAAGGTTTTTATTTTGTCTTCACTGATTCCTCTTTTGATGCACTTCCTTACTTATAGATGCAAGTTTCTGACCATTAGTTTCCTTCTTTCTAAAGAACTTCTTTCAACATTTCTTACAGAGCAGATCTACTGCAACAAATTCCTTCAATTTCACTTTTGAAGGATAACTTCACAGGGTACAGAATTCTAGGTTGGTGGAGGGTTTGGTTTTTTTTACATTTTAAATATTTTACTCTACTTTCTTTTTTGCTTGCATGGTTTCTGAGGAGACGTTGGATGTAATTCTTATCTTTGTTCTTTTATAAGTAAAATGGTTTTCTCCCCCTCTGGTGTCTTTCAGGATTTTTTCTTTGATTTTCTGTAGTTTGAAAATTATATGTCTAGTGTAGTTTTTTGGGGCTTTTTTCTTTGGCAATCATCCTGCTTGTTGTTTTCTGAGATTCCTAGGTCTTTGATTTGGTGTCTGGATATTAATTTGGGGAAATTTTGTCACTAATGTTTCAAATATTTCTTCTGTTCCTTCTCTCTTTCTTCTACTTTTGATATTTCCAGTAGGATAATTCCAACATCCCTGCCAGGTTTGTCTCTCCAAATTGTGTTTTGTTGTTGTTGTTGTTGTTGTTGTTGTTGTTGTTGTTTTTGCCTTGTGGTATGCCTTATAATTTTTTCTTTATAGCAAGACATGATGTACAGGGTAAAAAAGAACTGCTGTAAATCGTCTTTCAGTGATGTGGTGGTGAAGTGGGGGAGGGGAAGCATTCTGTCAGGTCTGTCTTTTAGTGAGCTTGTGCCTCTGGACTATGAAATTCATAAGAATTTCTCATGGGTTTTTTGTTTGTTGTTTGTTTGTTTTGTTTTGTTTTTTGTCCCACCTTAAATGGGGCAGGATGGATAGAGTAGGCTGGAGTTGAGTACTTCCCTTTCCTCAGGTTAATTGGGCTCTGATAAAATCCCGGCAGGTTAGGCTCTGGTTAACTAGCTTCCCCTGAGGTCAGGCCTTGTTAAGAAGAACAGAACACTCTAGGGGTGCCTGGGTGGCTCAGTTGGTTAAGTGTCCAACTTCAACTCAGGTCATGATCTCATGGTCTGTGAGTTTAAGTCCCATGTCGGGCTCTGTGCCGACAGCTCAGAGCCTGGAGCCTGCTTCAGATTCTGTGTCTCCCTCTCTTTCTGCCCCTCTCCCACTCTCTCTCTCAAAAATAAATAAACATTAAAAAAATTAAAAAAAAAAAGAACAGAATATGCTAACATATTTCAGAATGGGTCCTCTTCCCCTCCCTTGTCAGAAGCATGAGGGGATTTTTTCTCCAATATTTACAATGGGAACATAGCCAAGGTGCTAGAGGTAAGTCTTACAATATTGTGGGGACCTCCTTAGAAATGGATACTCCTGGAATTTTTAACTCTCAGACTCATACACACTAAGCCTCCAGCAATGTGTTGATTGCAATTCAGGTTCTCCTCCCCAAGCCCTGGCTCCTGTGGTGGTTTCCACTTGTGACTCTGCTCTGGTAAGCCATGACTCCCTATATTTGCTTGTCTCTCCAATTTTGAGGGTGGTGGTTTGCCCTGTATCCTGATGAATTATGTGAGAAAAGAAGGGCCTTGAGTACCTGGTGGGACTATGATACCATTTACTGAGAGAGGGAAAATTTGGAGAAAACAGTTTGTAGCAGGGATCTTGGTGAGGGTGAGTGGGCAGGGAGGGAATATTGTGGACATGTCTGGTTTGTGATTCTGTTACATACCCAGGTAGAGATAGCAAGTAGACTGCTGGATACCTAAGTTTGGAGCTTAGCAAGGAGGCCTTGGATGGAAATTCTAACCCTGTACAACAGGCATGTTTAATCTTATGTGATGATAAGGCTCCAAGCTGTAACTTAATTTCTCAAAGTCACCAAATAAGTAAGTCCACAAGTTAGGGTTCAAACTTTAAGGCACCCCATCGCACGTCCTTGGAGAACTGAAACTCCATCTCAAACATTTCCTGTTTCCCAGAGCCCTTAGCAAAATACTCAGGGCAGAACAGATGTTTGGTAAGTACTTATAGATTGATGAATGTCTGAGGCTATTAGGAAACTCACCAAACAGCAAACTCTGTATCAAATTTACACTGCTACATTGGAAGTATACACTTGATTAATTGTTTTCTGGCAGTCAGTTGCCTACCAACTTGGTCGGGAAGTGAGCGGAGGCAGAGAAAACAAATCAGCCTCTGAGTCCCAGTCAATACTGATCCTGAATGATTGGGCCTGGCCATTTGAAGTCTCTGGTTTTTTTGTGTGTTTTTTAAAATTTTTTTTATGTTTATTTTTGAGAGAGAGAGTGGGAGAGGGGCAGAAAGAGAGGGACACCCAGAATCTGAAGCAGGCTCCAGGCTCCGAGATGTCAGCACAGAGCCCGAGGCAGGGCTCGAACTCACAGACCACAAGATCATGACCTGAGCCAGTCACTTAACCGACTGAGCCACCAAGGCACCCCTGAAATCTCTGTTTTATCCAATAAGGGCAAGACTTTCCTTTTCTCCTAGGTGCCTTGGTCTTCCTTCACCTGGCCCTAAAGTAATAACACTGTCCTGGCTGCCATGTTAAGTCATCAAAGCTTATGGAGCCCTCTTACATCATTGCATGGCCCAGAAATGCTGTATCTGTGACCCAATCTCTACCACAAAAAGCAAAAAGACTAACTAGCATGCTATGCTTGAGCAGTATAATGAATCTCTTCCTGCCAGTTTTTATCTACTTGTTTCCTCTACAAGTCTTTCTTATTTGGCTTTTTGTTATATATTTAGTATCCTCTGTATATCCAGCAGCCAGGATACAAGAAGCTACTTCTCTCCAGTGACATGGGGCATAAGCAAAAGTTTATCTCAACATTTTAAGGTTAGTGGTTCACTGTGTTTGGGAAGAGCTATATTTTCCACCAAACATGATTATCACAGAAAGAGTTGCATTAAACTGCTGATATGTCATAAGTCCCTCACTCTGGAATAGTATTAGGATTAGCAGCCCTGAGGTTGTCATGTGGTAATTAAGGGACTGTGAAATGTTATATAAAGGCTCACAGCTGGCTGTTCAAGACAGCAAAATTGAAAGGCAGATTGCTATCACCAGGGGAGATCAACTCTTCTAGATCTGTAATATTAAGCCCTGGTGTTTGCTGGAAAAGCTGCAAGTATGTCAAGAGTTAATTTCTGGCCATTGCTTGACCCTCCTGGTTTTCCTGTGGTGCGTCGTGGTTGTGAAAGAATACCATTATCACACTGGACTGGGATAGTGTGCGAGCTTCTGCCAAGATACGAAATAAATTTGTATTGCTGGTTCAAGTTCTTTTGTAATGATGTTTTTGATCGTTGGTTCTTACAGGAGAAATTGCATTTAGAAGATAAAAGTTCTGTGTCCACCAGCCCACTGCCTTACCTCAGCCCTCGGGGGAACAGAAAGTCACACAGCTGCTTAGGAAGCTATTACCATGCCACTGTGAGCTTCCTGGTGTTGTCATTGTCATCAAGTCCCTGACAGTGTTATTTAGAAGTAAGGGATAATCACTATCAGTATATTGCATACAAGACAGTAAACTGGTTGCGAGATAGACCAATAGCCAAAGCAAAATGAAATCAGTTAATCCATTTTCAAAGTTGTTTATTGAGAGTATACTAAAGAGCTATAAATCTCATTACTATTACAGAGCACACCATAACATTCACACGAGAAGTTTCTCTCCCTGGAGAGGGTGGGGAGTTATTCCATTATGCTCACTCCATCTAGAATTTCCTGGGTGCACCACTACAGGCAGAAGAGTAAGATGAATGCCTGTTTAGCTTAGGAGTCCACGTGATCATTTTCACCACACAGCTCTCCTCTCCAGACCGTAGGTATCTGCCAGAAAAACCTCGAAAGTGTGGAATTTTCCTCAGTCTTGATCATTAGTTTTCCCAGCAGCTGAGCACCAACCTGACACTTTCTCTGGAATGGTGGGGGTGTAGGAGCCCAGTGGGAGTAAAATGGCTGTGTAGACACTAGGCTGATGGGAAAGCTTTGCTTTTAAGTACACTATCTGGCCACCATAAATGTAGTCATTGAAAAGAACTTTGCTGTTTGAATTCTTGACGTATAAATTCTAAAATAATAACACCTTAGAAAACAATGTCTTGAATTACAAAGCAGCCCTGCTAACTCTTGTAAGACATATGAGTAAAATCATTTAAGTCTCAGACTGTTAGGAACTCAAACTATATCTGAATAATCTACCTTAGGCAATACTTCGCTTAGAACCACATGTAATTACACACTCAGTAAATACATTGTTTAGGGGGACAAATTTTGATTCACAAACTCTTCAAGAATATCAGAAACTACCTTGAAATTATTGTACATAATCCAATAGTTTCAGTTCAAATATATTTTAAAGATTTGAGGAATCCTGGGAAGATGGCGACGTAGGAGGACACTGGGCTCACCGCGCGTCCTGCTGATCACTTAGATTCCACCCACACCTGCCTAAATAACCCAGAAAACCGCCAGAGGATTAGCAGAATGGAGTCTCCGGAGCCAAGCTCAGACGAGAGGCCCACGGAAGAGGGTAGGAAGGGCGGCGAAGCGGTACGCGCTACATGGACTGGCGGGAGGGAGCCGGGGCGGAGGGGCGGCCCGCCAGCCAAGCAGAGCCCCCGAGTCTGGCTCGCAAAAGCGGAGGGGCCAGACGGAGTGTGTTCCAACAGCAAGAGGGACTTGACATCTGGAAGGTTATAAGCTAACAGCTCTGCTCAGAGAAAGGGAGGGCTGGAGGACAAAGGGAGGGAGAGTTGTTGAGCCCCCGGACGACAGAGCTCAGCTTGGCGGGGAACAAAGGCGCTCACCAGCGCCATCTCCCTCGCCCTTCCCCCAGCCAAATCCCAAAGGGAACCAGTACCTGCCAAAGGGAACTTGCTTGCACTGCGCAAAAACCCAAAGCTGTGCTTCTGCGGATCCATCCCCCCAGCAGCGGGTCCGACTCCCTCCCGGTGCCGCAGGGCCCCTCCCGAAGCAGATCTCTGAAGGAAAAGCAAGCTGAGCCTGCCCCTCCAACCCTTGTGCACCTTGCTGATCCACCCCAGCTAATACGCCACATCCCCAGCACCACAAGCCTGGCAGTGTGCAAGTAGCCCAGACGGGCCACGCCACCCCACAGTGAATCCCGCCCCTAGGAGAGGGGAAGAGAAGGCACACACCGGTCTGACTGTGGCCCCAGCGGTGGGCTACGGGCAGACATCAGGTCTGACTGCGGCCCGCCCACCAACTCCAGTTATACACCACAGCACAGGGAAGTGCCCTGCAGTCCCGTACCACTCCAGGGACTATCCAAAATGACGAAACAGAAGAATTCCCCTCAGAAAAACATCTAGGAAATAACAACAGCTAACGAACTGATCAAAAATGATTTAAACAATATAACAGAAAGTGAATTTAGAATAACAGTCATAAAATTAATCGCTGGGCTTGAAAACAGTATAAAGGACAGCAGAGAATCTCTTGCTACAGAGATCAAGGGACTAAGGAACAGCCAGGAGGAGCTAAAAAATGCTATCAATGAACTGCAAAATAAAATGGAGGCAGCCATAGCACAGACTGAAGAAGCAGAGGAGAGAATAGGTGAACTAGAAGATAAAATTATGGAAAAAGAAGAAGCTGAGAAAAAGAGAGATAAAAAAAATCCAGGAGTATGAGGGGAAAATTAGAGAACTAAGTGATGCACTAAAGAGAAATAATATACGCATAATTGGTATTCCAGAGGAGGAAGAGAGAGGGAAAGGTGCTGAAGGTGTACTTGAAGAAATCATAGCTGAGAACTTCCCTGATCTGGGGAAGGAAAAAGGCATTGAAATCCAAGAGGCATAGAGAACTCCCTTCAGATGTAACTTGAATCGATCTTCTGCATGACATATCATAGTGAAACTGGCAAAATACAAGGATAAAGAGAAAATTCTGAAAGCAGCTAGAGATAAACGTGCCCTAACATATAAAGGGAGACCTATAAGACTCGTGACTGATCTCTCTACTGAAACTTGGCAGGCCAGAAAGGAATGGCAGGAGATCTTCAATGTGATGAACAGAAAAAATATGCAGCCAAGAATCCTTTATCCAGCAAGTCTGTCATTTAGAATAGAAGGAGAGATAAAGGTCTTCCCAAACAAACAAAAACTGAAGGAATTCGTCACCACTAAACCAGCCCTACAAGAGATCCTAAGGGGGATCCTCTGAGACAAAGTACCAGAGACATCGCTACAAGATTGAAACCTACAGATGTCACAATGACTCTAAAAACGTATCTTTCTATAATAACACTGAATGTAAATGGACTAAATGTGCCAACAAAAAACATAGGGTATCAGAATGGATTAAAAAAAAAAAGACCCATCTATTTGCTGTCTACAAGAGACTCATTTTAGACCTGAGGACACTTTCAGATTGAGAGTGAGGGGATGGAGAACTATTTATCATGCCACTGGAAGTCAAAAGAAAGCTGGAGTAGCCATACTTATATCAGACAGACTAGACTTTAAATCAAAGGCTGTAACAAGAGATGAACAAGAGCATTATATAATCATCACAGGGTCTATCCATCAGGAAGAGCTAACAATTATAAATGTCTATGCGCCAAATATAGGAGCCCCCAAATATATAAAACAATTACTCACAAACATAAGCAACCTTATTGATAAGAATGTGGTAATTTCAGGGGACTTTAACATTCCACTTACAGAAATGGATAGATCATCTAGACACACGGTCAATAAAGAAACAAGGGCCCTGAATGATACATTGGATCAGATGGACTTGACAGATATATTTAGAACTCTGCATCCCAAAGCAACAGAATATACTTTCTTCTCGAGTGCACATGGAACATTCTCCAAGATAGATCACATACTGGGTCACAAAACAGCCCTTCATAAGTATACAAGAATTGAAATCATACCATGCATACTTTCAGACCACAATGCTATGAAGCTTGAAATCAACCACAGGAAAAAGTCTGGAAAACCTCCAAAAGCATGGAGGTTAAAGAACATCCTACTAAAGAATGAATGGGTCAACCAGGCAATTAGAGAAGAAATTAAAAAATATATGGAAACAAATGAAAATGAAAATACAACAATCCAAACGCTTTGGGATGCAGCGAAGGCAGTCCTGAGAGGAAAATACATTGCAATCCAGGCCTATCTCAAGAAACAAGAAAAATCCCAAATACAAAATCTAACAGCATACCTAAAGGAAATAGAAGCAGAACAGCAAAGAACAGCCTAAATCCAGCAGGAGAAGAGAAATAATAAGTTCAGAGAAGAAATAAACAATATAGAATCTAAAAAAATAGTAGAGGAGATCAACGAAACCAAGAGTTGGTTTTTTGAAAAAATAAACAAAATTGACAAACCTCTAGCCAGGCTTCTCAAAAAGAAAAGGGAGATGACCCAAACAGATAAAATCATGAATGAAAATGGAATTATTACAACCAATCCCTCAGAGATACAAGCAATTATCAGGGAATACTATGAAAAATTATATGCCAACAAACTGGACAACCTGGAAGAAATGGACAAATTCCTAAACACCCACACGCTTCCAAAACTCAATCAGGAGGAAATAGAAAGCTTGAACAGACCCATAACCAGTGAACAAATTGAATCAGTCATCAAAAATCTCCCAACAAATAAGAGTCCAGGACCAGATGGCTTCCCAGGGGAGTTCTACCAGACGTTTAAAGCAGAGATAATACCTATCCTTCTCAAGCTATTCCAAAAAAATAGAAAGTGAAGGAAAACTTCCAGACTCATTCTATGAAGCCACCATTACTTTGATTCCTAAACCAGACAGAGACCCAGTAAAAAAAAGAGAACTACAGGCCAATATCCCTGATTAATATGGATGCAAAAATTCTCAACAAGATACTAACAAATCGAATTCAACAGCATATAAAAAGAATTATTCACCATGATCAAGTGGGATTCATTCCTAGGATGCAGGGCTGGTTCAACATTCGCAAATCAATCAATGTGATGCATCACATTAATAAAAGAAAAGATAAGAACCATATGATCCTGTCAATCGATGCTGAAAAGGCCTTTGACGAAATTCAGCAATGTGTCTTAATAAAAACCCTCGAGAAAGTCGGGATAGAAGGAACACACTTAAAGATCATAAAAGCCATTTATGAAAAGCCCACAGCTAACATCATCCTCAATGGGGAAAAACTGAGAGCTTTCTCCTTGATATCAGGAACACGACACGGATGTCCACTCTCACCGCTGTTGTTTAACATAGTGTTGGAAGTTCTAGCATCAGCAATCAGACAACAAAAGGAAATCAAAGGCATCAAAATTGGCAACGATGAAGTTAAGCTTTCGCTTTTTGCAGATGACATGATATTATACATGGAAAATCCGATAGACTCCACCAGAAGTCTGCTAGAACTGATACATGAATTTAGCAAAGTTGCAGGATACAAAATCAATGTACAGAAATCAGTTGCATTCTTATACACTAATAATGAAGCAACAGAAAGACAAATAAAGAAACTGATCCCATTCACAATTGCACCAAGAAGCATAAAATACCTAGGAGTAAATCTAACCAAAGATGTACAAGATCTGTATGCTGAAAACTATAGAAAGCTTATGAAGGAAATTGAAGAAGATATAAAGAAATGGAAAAACATTCCGTGCTCATGGATTGGAAGAATAAATATTGTCAAAATGTCAATACTACCCAAAGCTATCTACACATTCAATGCAATCCCAATCAAAATTGGGATTCTTCTTGAAACTAGAACAAACAATCCTAAAATTCATATGGAACCACAAAAGGCCCCGAATAGCCAAAGTAATTTTGAAGAAGACCAAAGCAGGAAGCATCACAATCCCAGACTTTAGCCTCCACTACAAAGCTGTAATCATCAAGACAGCATGGTATTGGCACAAAAACAGACACATAGACCAATGGAATAGAATAGAAACCCCAGAACTAGACCCACAAACGTATGGCCAACTCATCTTTGACAAAGCAGGAAAGAATATCCAATGGAAAAAAGACAGTCTCTTTAACAAATGGTGCTGGGAGAACTGGACAGCAAGATGCAGAAGACTGAAACTAGACCACTTTCTCACACCATTCAAAAAATAAACTCAAAATGGATAAAGGACCTGAATGTGAGACAGGAAACCATCAAAACCCTAGAGGAGAAAGCAGGAAAAGACCTCTCTGACCTCAGCCATAGCAATGTCTTACTTGACACATCCCCAAAGGCAAGGGAATTAAAACAAAAATGAATTATTGGGACCTCATCGAGATAAAAAGCTTCTGCACTGCAAAACAAAACTAAAAGGCAACCAACATGATGGGAAAAGGTATTTGCAAATGACATATCAGACAAAGGGCTAGAATCCAAAATCTATAAAGAGCTCACCAAACTCCACACCTGCAAAACAAATAATCCAGTGAAGAAATGGGTAGAAATCATGAATAGACACTTCTCTAAAGAAGACATCCGGATGGCCAACAGGCACATGAAAAGATGCTTAACGTCGCTCCTCATCAGGGAAATACAAATCAAAACCACACTCAGATATCACCTCACGCCAGTCAGACTGGCCAAAATGAACAAATCAGGAGACTATAGATGCTGGTGAGGATGTGGAGAAATGGGAACCCTCTTGCACTGTTGGTGGGAATGCAAATTGGTGCAGCCACTCTGGAAAACAGTGTGGAGGTTCCTCAAAAAATTAAAAATAGACCTACCCTATGACCCAGCAATAGCACTGGTAGGAATTTACCCAAGGGATACAGGAGTACTGATGCATAGGGGCACTTGTACCCCAATGTTTATAGCAGCACTCTCAACAATAGCCAAATTATGGCAAGAGCCGAAATGTCCATCAACTGATGAACGGATAAAGAAATTGTGGTTTATATACACAATGGAGTACTACGTGGCAATGAGAAAGAATGAAATATGGCCCTTTGTAGCAACGTGGATGGAACTGGAGAGTGTTATGCTAAGTGAAATAAGCCATACAGAGAAAGACAGATACCATATGGCTTCACTCTTATGTGGATCCTGAGAAACTTAACAGAAACCCATGGGGGAGAGGAAGAAAAAAAAAAAAAAGGAAGTTAGAGTGGAAGAGAGCCAAAGCATAAGAGACTCTTAAAAACTGAGAACAAACTGAGGGTTGATGAGGGGTGGGAGGGAGGGGAAGGTGGGTGATGGGTATTGAGGAGGGCACATTTTGGGATGAGCACTGGGTGTTGTATGGAAACCAATTTGACAATAAACTTCATATATTGGAAAAAAAAAAAGATTTGAGAGAATATAGGTGTTTAACCATTTTTCAAAATCTAAAAAAATATGAGCCTAGTTAGGAAAAGTTAACTCCACTCATCCCCTAAACTAAAAAAAAAAAAAAAAAAATTCTATTCCCTTCTAATGTCTTCACTGTTGAGAAGAACAATAAGTTAGAAAGTTATAGCCCAGGGGCGCCTTGGTGGCTCAGTCGGTTGAGCGTCCGACTTTGGCTCAGGTCATGATCTCACAGTTCGTGAGTTCGAGCCCCGCATCAGGCTGCGTGCTGACAGCTCAGAGCCTGGAGTCTGCTTCAGATTCTGTGTCTCCCTCTCTCTCTGCCATTCCCCTTCTCATGCTCTGTCTCTCTCTGTCTCTCAAAACTAAATAAATGTTAAAGAAAAGAAAAGTTATAGCCCACTTCCAACTTTGGCTCAGGTCATGATCTCACTGTGAGTTTGAACCCCACATCAGGCTCTGCACTAACAGCTCAGAGCCTAGAGCCTGCCTAGGATTCTGTGTCTCCCTCTCTCTCTGCCCTTTCCCTGCTCATGCTCTGTCTTTCTCTCAAAAGTAAGTGAACATTAACAAAAAATTTTTAAAGCAATAGCCCAGAAGGGGGGCAACAAAATGATTTTATACCAAATGTGGGGTCTGTTTAATTAATATTGCCTGCCTGCAGATTTGGGTTGAGAGTCTGAGTATCTTGATTATTTAGTGATTTACACGATAGGTGTGGGAAGGAGAAATGAGATCTATTTATATGAGGTTGTACAGAGGTATTTAGCTTTGTGAATGCCAAAATGGGAATTCAAGATGTGATTTGCTGCAGACTCAAGTAGTCAGTCTAAAACATGTTTATTTTTCCTTACTGATCATAAGAGATCAAGCTAGAAACTCAAAAGGGTAAGATAGGTTCTGAGTCAAGATCAAAAAATGGCATGCACCAAGACCCAGATTCTTCTTTTCTTCTTATAATATATATATATGCAACTGGATATAAGAGCTAAGATATTTATATTATATATTAAAATATGATATTATCATTATATATATTATATAACATATTAAGTTAAATATGTTAAATAATTAAATATAATAAATTAATTACATATGTATAATTATAAATTATATAAATATATTTAAGATATATAAATATATTACATATTAAATTAACACCTATATGTTTAGTATTATGTATGAAAATCATATATATGCATATATTTGTTTTTTTTTAATCAACTAAGGTAGTGGTTAAAGATGACAGCAAATTCTATGACACTCCTCTGATTGAGAGATGGGATCTATGTGCACTTCCCTTGAAAGTATGTGTCTCCTTGCAGTCCAAAACAGATGTAGGCAATTACAATAGTGTAACGGTTGAATTCAAGCTCTGGATCCCAACCTCTGATCTGACACTGTGACCTTGACCAAGTTTTTAAACAACTTTCCTTTTCTCAGCTATAAAGTGAATATAATGTTTTTGCCTGTCTAATAGGTTATTGGGAGATTTAAATAAGATGCTGTGTGTGTTGTGCTTAGTATAGGGTCTGTCACTTAGTATATGTTCAATAAATGAATTATCATTATTACAATAGGATTAAGTTGAAGTGTTTTGGGAGCAAACAGAGGGATATTATCCAAGTGGTAGTGATGAGAGATCAGAAGAGACCTCCTGGGAGAAATGACTTTTAACCCAAGACCGGCAGGTGAGAAGAAGTTGCCCTATGAAGCAGGAAGTGGGGTGGGAGGTGGCTTGAAGGAGGGAGGGGGACAGGGACTTTCAAGCCAAGAGAGCAGATGACATGCAAACATCATCCAAGTGTTCCAGAAGTACTTGAGTACAGTGGAATACAGGAGTTATGTGCTTGTGATAAAACTCATTCTATTCAGTAATTACAGGCAAATGGATATTTCTGGTTGTTTCTCTGATGGTAGGTGGTAGAGAAAACATGTGAAGTTATCATAGTATTTTAAACCTGTGTCATTTAGTATAGGGAAGAATTTCACAATGGAATTTATTTTTAAAACTTTTATTCTCAAAACCAGTAACAGAAAGGAGGTTGAAAGTCTTGAAGACAATACTAGCCATACTAACATCACGAGTTGTCAAAGTGGTGGATTATTTGGTGCCTATGACATGCTAGATCCTGTGCAGGTTTGGAAGAGGTAAAAATAAGACAGAAGCATGTCCTGTCTCATTAAATCCAAAGGTTCAGTTAATGTGGGGGAGGTAGGATAGCAGGGCATAGGATAGGGTGACCGACCATCCCAGTTTTCCCAGGACTGAGGGGTTTCCCAGGTGTTAAAACCTGGAATGTCTTCAACAAACCAGGGCAAGTTGACTACTCTCCCGGCAGAAGCTGAACCAATAGCTTAGGGTCATTTTATGACATTGTAGGGAACCGTGGGCCTCTGTTTTGACACACGGAGTTTTCCAAAGGTAACTCTCTCCTGGAGGCCAACCAGTTAGCGGGTTCCGTATTAGTCCAGGGAAGCAGTGAGGAAGGCCTGAAGGTGGGCAGCTGCCAGGGGATGGAGAGGATGGGACAAATTTGAAAGACTTCAGAGACAGCCTCGGCCAGCAATTGGAAGTAGGAGGCGAGGGCAAGACAGGACTCCAGGAGACCTGGACCAAGGAGAGGTGGATGAACTGGGGTGGGATTATAGGAGGGGGGAGGGAGACACAGGAAAATCAATTATCCCTTCAAACATGGTGTGTCCTCAGCAACCGTGAAGTGCCAATTATGTCGAATTCTCTGGCGAGAGCTTCTGCTGCTCCTGTTCTGCTTGTCCCTCTGCTCTCATAGAAGACCTTCCTGCACTCCGGGCTGCAATGGTCATGCAAAGGGCTTCCTGCCTTTTGTAGTTCTCCCTCTTCCCCTGCTGGGCTACCAATGTGTATCTCTGATAGACTTCCTTTCGGTGGTTATAAGCTAGTAATAGCATAGAAAGTCCGAAGCAGTCACTAAGAGCTGCCATAGGCAGGTGACTATTCTCAAAGTGCAGTTCACAGCAGAAGCAGTCAGGGGGAAGTTTACAAAGGCAAAGCGGTTTCACAGGACTTGCTTAGGTATCTGCTCACTCTGGCCACCAAAATATCTTTTTTCCAATAATTTTTTTGGAACGGTTCTAATTGCAAAAACGAAATCACATGGAGAAAGCACATAAAGAAAAGTAAATATCACCCGAACCAACCCCATGATTGCAGGAATAGCTACAGTTAAAGTTGGGTTTCATTTCCCTTATTATATATGTGGAACCCCAAAGTACCAGATTTCACCTGTCTGTGAGGTAAAAATAAGCTTCTTCAGCAGCCACCTGAGACATTGGAATGATGTCTTGATTTTTCCCAGAGTTCCTCACCCAACAAATTCTTGGAGATTCACAGCCATCTGTGTCTATACTTACACCAAGCCACCATTTTTGTTTGCTTGTTACCACCAATCAAGCAGTGAGTTTACACTTGCCCTTGAAGCAGACTCAGTAGCCACTGAATGTTAGAGCTCATCACCCACTGTTGGTTTCTATTCCCATCTATAAATCACCTCCAATTCTGCCAGCTCTATATTATGATTGACAGGCTAGGTGAGTGATTGGAAGGTCATCCATTTTCTGCATAAACTAGCCAAGAGTGGCTACTGTGTTTGTACCTAAAGACAGTGATCATTACATAGACTTTCTTTAAAATGTCTGATTGAGTCCAAATGTGTGCTTCTATTCAGGATAAGGCACTAACAAGTTTTTGGGAGCCCTGTGGGTGGGTGAAGGCTTGGTTGGTTGGCTTCACCCTAAGGTGATTTTGTGGAGAGAAGACCCCCAGTGATCAGTATCTATAGGTCTATTCTTTTGGCCTGAAAAAGAATCAACTCAGAGGGAGGAGCCAAGATGGCAGAACAGCATGGAAGTTTTTTGTGTGTCTCACGTCCATGAAATAGAGCCAGACCAACACTAAACCATGCTACACACCTAGAAAACTGACTGGAGGATTAACACAACAATCTGCACAACCTGAACCACAGAATTCACCAGGTACAGGGCACAGAGAAGTGAACTTAGGGAGCAAGAGGGTACAGGAAGGGAGGCGCTTTTGTGAGTGGAGAGAGGACGGAGACTGGGAGTGGGGGGAGTACACGGGAAAAGCACCCCTCTCCAAAAGCAGCTGGAGAGAAAGTGGAAAATTAGAAACAGCTGCAGGGACTAAACTAAAAAGGGAGAAAGGAAAAAGGAGAAAGGAGAGGGTTTACATTCCATTAAGACTGTAAATAAGGGGAGCGCAAAGGCTGCAACTCTGCAGCTCCATACCTGGCGGTGCTCTGGTGGGAAAGGTGAATCCCCAGGAACAGAGTGGGATCCGGGAGGTTCTCAGGCCACATGGAGAAAAGCAGTTCCACTGCTGGAAGGACATTTGGTAGAGACTGTTGAAGCCACCTGGTCCCAGCGGACCCCAGAAAACGGCCACATTCGCTGGTGCTGGAACAAGGTCGTTAAGGGTGAAGCCCGGTGCCAGATGTGTGTTGTGATTTTCGATAATCCCTGAAAAGCTGCTGCTGCGCTATCTTGTGAACTTTTTCTGGGGCGGGTTGGCACCTGGCCGCAGTCTCAGGGCACCGGCAGCAGCAGGGTCCAGCAAGCGTTCCTGGGTGCAGCTGACATTTGGCCACTGCTCATTAGGCCATTGTTTGGTGAGACCCTCCTGCAGAGGGGCGGAGCGGGTCAAAGCCGCAGTCCTTCAGAAGTAAGGGGCCGGGGAAAACAGCCACATCTGAGACAATACTCGGGAGAGGTACTGCCTGGGGCCTGGTCACGGAGAGTGGAAAAGCGGAGAGTAGACGAAAGCTGAAGACAGAGGACTGGTGCGCGATTGCCGATCCAGAACAGACTGGGTAGAGCGCTGACGCCATTTTTACCGCTTCCGCACATGCGCATATGCACCTATGAGCGCCGCCACAATCTACCCCAGTAGGCTAGCAGCGCCATCTAGTGGAGAACGGAGCCATTACACTGAGCCCCGCCCAATTGGGCCAACTTCGCTCTTCAAGAACACAAGTCTCACCGCCGTCTTAGTTTATGGACTATAAAGCGCTACATAGACTGACTTCTAGGGGAAAACGAAATAATTTCCGTCCTACTTCAATCTGTTAGCAGGTCCATCTATTCAATTTTCTTTCTTCTTTTTTTCTCTTTTACACTTCTTTTTCTTGAATACAGAGAGAGAAAAAACTCGTTTTTATTTTCAATATTTATTAAAAATATTTTTCTTTAATTTTTATTACTATATTCTTAACTCTTGTGTAAATTTTTACAAATTCTACTTTACTTCCGTCATTTTATTTTAATCTACTTTAGTGTATTCACCTTTTCAAATTTTCAAACGATTTCCTTTTTTTCCCCTTTTTTTCTTTCTTTTTCTTTTTTCTCTTTTTCATTTATTTTTCTTGAATGCAGAAAGAGAAAAACTTCATTTTTACTTTCGATTTCTATTAAAAATATTTTTCTTTAATTTTTTTACTATCTTTTTTGATTTATGTAAATTTTTTCAAATTCTATTTGCTTCCATCATTTTATTTTAGTCTACTACTGTGGGTTCACTTTTTCAAATTTTCAAATGATTTCCTTTTTTTTCTTTTTTAATCTTTTTTCTCTTTTTCATTTCTTTTTCTTGAATGCAGAAAAAGAAAACATTCATATTTTTAATTTTTATTAATTTTTTTAATTTTTTTCTATGTTATTCTTTACTTTTGTGTATAATTTTTCAAATTCTATTTACTCCCATCATTTCATTTTAGTCTACATCAGTGTATTCATTTTTGAAATTCTCAAACGATTTCTTTTTTTTTTTTAATTTTTTTTTCTTCCCCCCTCTTTTTTCTTTTTTTCTCTAATCTGTCAAACCACATTCAACACCCAGACAAAACACACCTAGAATCCAGCATCATTTGTTCCATTTGTGTGTGTATGTGTTTAATTTTTAATTTTAATATTTTATAAATTTTAATTTTTCTACCTCATTAATTCCTTTTCTCTCTTCAAAATGACAAAATGAAGGAATTCACCCCAAAAGAAAGAGCATGAAGAAAAGACAGCCAGGGATTTAACCAACACAGATACAAGCAAGATGTCTGAACCAGAATTTAGAATCATGATAATAAGAATACTAGCTGGAGTCGAAAATAGATTAGAATCCCTTTCTGCAGAGATAAAAGAAGTAAAAAATAGCCATAATGAAATTAAAAATGCTATAACTGAGCTGCAATCACGGATGGATGCAGCGGCGGCAAGGATGGATGAGGCAGAACAGAGAATCAGCGATATAAAGGACAAACTTATAGAGAATAATAAAGCAGAAAAAAAGAGGGAGATGAAGGCAAAAGAGCACGATTTAAGAATTAGAGAAATCAGTGACTCATTAAAAAGGAACATCATCAGAATCATAGGGGTCCCAGAAGAGGAAGAGAGAGAAATAACGATAGAAGGGTTATGTGAGCAAATCATAGCAGAAAACATTCCTAACCTGGGGAAAGACACAGACATCAAAATCCAGGAAGCACAGAGGACCCCCATTAGATTCAACAAAAAACAACCATCAACAAGGCATATCATAGTCAATATACATATATATATGTATATATACATACATATACGTATATATACATATATATATGTATACGTATATATATATATATATATATTTATCTCAAAAGCAACAAAGATTATAAAGGACCAGAGAACACCACCAGAAACTCCAACTCTACAAGCATCATAATGGCAATAAATTCATATCTTTCAGTACTCACTCTAAATGTCAATGGACTCAATGCGCTAATCAAAAGACATAGGGTAACAGAATGGATAAGAAAACAAGATCCATCTATATGCTGTTTACAAGAGACCCACTTTAGACCTAAAGACACCTTCAGATTGAAAACAAGGGGATGGAGAACCATCTATCATGCTAATGGTCAATAAAAGAAAGCCGGAGTAGCCATACTTATATAAGACAATCTAGACTTTAAAATAAAGACTGTATCAAGAGATGCAGAAGGGCATTATATCATAATCAAGAGGTCTATCCACCAAGAAGACCTAAGAATTGTAAACATTTATGCACCAAATGTGGAAGCACCCAAATATATAAATCAATTAATCACAAACATAAAGGAACTCATCGATACTAATACCATAATAGTAGGAGACTTCAACACCCCACTCACAGCAATGAACAGATCATCTAATCAAAAAATCAACAAGGAAACAATGGCTTTGAATGACACACTGGACCAGATGGACTTAACAGATATATTCAGAACATTGCATCCTAAAGCAGCAGAATATCCATTCTTCTCCAGTGCACATGGAACGTTCTCCAGAATAGACCATATACTGGGGCACAAATCAGCCTTAAGTAAGTACAAAAAAGATCAAGATCATACCGTGCATATTTTTATACCACAATGCTATGAAACTTGAAATCAACCACAAGAAAAAATTTGGAAAAGTAACAAATACTTGGATACTGAAGAATATTCTACTAAAGAATGAATGGGCTAGCCAAGAGGTAAAAGAGGAAATTAAAAAGTATATGGAAGTCAATGAAAATGATAATACCACAACCCAAAATCTCTGGGACCAGCAAAGGCAGTCATAAGAGGAGAGTATATAGCAATCCACGCCTTCCTAAAGAAGGAAGAAAGATCTCAGATACACAACCTAACCTTACGACTTAAGGAGTTGGAAAAAGAACAGCAAATAAAACCCCAAACCAGCAGAAGACAGGAAATAACAAAGATTACAGCAGAAGTTAATGCTATTGAAACCAAAAAAACAGTAGAACAGATCAATGAAACCAGAAGCTGGTTCTTTGAAAGAATTAACAAAATTGCTAAACCACTAGTCAGTTTGATCAAAAAGAAAAAGGAAAGGACCCAAATAAATAAAATCAAGAATGAAAGAGGAGAGATCACAACCAACACAGCAGAAATAAAAACAATAATAAGAGAATATTGTGAGCAATTATATGCCAATAAAATGGGCAATCTGGAAGAAATGGACAAATTCCTAGAAACATATACACTACCATAACTGAAACAGGAAGAAATAGAAAATTTGAACAGACCCATAACCAGTAAGGAAATTGAATTAGTAATCAAAAATCTGCCAAAAAAACAAGAGTCCAGGGCCAGATGGCTTTCCAGGGGAATTCTACCAAACATTTAAGGAAGAGTTAACACCTATTCTCTTGAAGCTGTTCCAAAATACAGAAATGAGGAAAACTTCCGAACTCTTTCTATGAAGCCAACATTACTTTGATTCCCAAACCAGAAAGAGACCCCACTAAAAAGGAGAAGTATAGACCAATTTCCCTGATGAACATGGATGCAAAAATCCTCAACAAGATATTAGCCAACCAGCTCCAACAATACATTAAAAAAACTATTCACCACGACCAAGTGGGCTTTATACCTGGGATGCAGGGCTGGTTCAATATCCGCAAAACAATTAATGTGATTCATGAAATCAATAAAAGAAAGGACAAGAACCATATGATCCTCTCAATAGATGCAGAGAAAGCATTTCACAAAGTACAGCATCCTTTCTTGATAAAAACCCTCAAGAAAGTAGGGATAGAAGGAGCATGTCTCGAGATCATAAAAGCAAATATATGAACACCCAACGCTAATATCATCCTCAATGGGGAAAAACTGAGAACTTTTCCCCTAAGGTCAGGAACGAGACAGGGATGTCCACTCTCACCACTGTTATTCAACATAGTATTGGAAGTCTTAGCCTCTGCAATCAGACAACATAAAGAAATAAAAGGCATCCAAATCGGCCAAGGAGGAGGTCAAACTTTCACTCTTCGCAGATAACATGATATTCTATATGGAAAACCCAAAAGATTCCACTGAAAAACTGCTAGAATTGATTCACGAATTCAGCAAAGTTGCAGAATATAAAATCAATGCACAGAAATTGGTTGCATTCCTATACACCAAAAATGAAGCGACAGAAAGAAAAATCAAGGAATCGATCCCATTTACAGTTGCACAAAAAACCATAAAATACCTAGGAATAAATCTAACCAAAGAGGTTAGAAGAGGATGAAAACTATAGAAATCTTATGAAAGAAATTGAAGAAGACACAAAAAAAAAAAAAAATGGAAAAAGATTCCATGCTTCTGGATAGGAAGAACAAATATTGTTAAAATGTCAATACTACCCAAAGCAATCTACATATTCCATGCAATCCCTATCAAAATAACACCAGCATTCTTCACAGAGCTAGAACAAATAATCCTAAAATTTTTATGGAACCAGAAAAGACCCCAAATAGCCAAATTGATCTTGAAAAAGAAAACCAAAGCAGGAGGCATCACAATCCCAGACTTCCAGCTATACCACAAAGCTGTAATCATCAAGACAGTATGGTATTGGCACAAGAACAGACACTCAGATAAATGTAACAGAATAGAGAACTCAGAAATCGACCCACAAACGTATGGCTAACTAATCTTTGACAAAGCAGGAAAGAATATCCAATGGAATAAAGACAGTCTCTTCAGCAAGTGGCGGTGGGAAAACTGGACAGCGACATGCAGAAGAATGAACCTGGACCACTTTCTTACACCATACACAAAAATAAACTCAAAATGGATGAAAGACCTAAATGTAAGACAGGAAGCCACCAAAATCCTTGAGGAGAAAGCAGGCAAAAACCTCTTTGATCTTGGCCACAGCAACTTCTTACTCAACACGTCTCCAGAGACAAGGGAAACAAAAGCAAAAATGAACTACTGGGACCTCATCAAAATAAAAAGCTTCTGCACAGCGAAGGAAACAATCAGCACAACTAAAAGGCAACTGACAGAATGGGAGAAGATATTTGCAAATGACCTATCAGATAAAGGGTTAGTATCCAAAATCTACAAAGAACTTCTGAAACTCAACACCCAAAAAACAATAATCCAGTCAAGAAATGGGCAAAAGACATGAATAGACACTTCTCCAAAGGAGACATCCAGATGGCCAATCGATACACGAAAAAATGCTCAACATCACTCATCATCAGGGAAATACAAATCAAAACCACAATGAGATACCACCTTATACCTGTCAGAATGGCTAACATTAACAACTCAGGCAACAACAGATGTTGGCGAGAATGCGGAGAAAGAGGATTTCTTTTGCATTATTGGTGGGAATGAAAGTTGGTGCAGCCACTCTGCAAAACAGTATGGAGGTTCCTCAAAAAACTAAAAATAGAACTACCCTACGACCCAGCAATTGCACTACTAGGCATTTACCCACGGGATACAGGTGTGCTGTTTCAAAGGGACACATGCACCCCCATGTTTATAGCAGCACTATCAGCAATAGCCAAAGAATGGAAAGAGCCCAAATGTCCATCGATGGATGAATGGATAAAGAAGAAGTGGTATATGTATACAATGGAGTATTACTCGGCAATCAAAAAGAATGCAATCTTGCCATTTGCAACTATGTGGATAGAACTGGAGGGTATTATGCTAAGTGAAATTAGTCAGAGAAAGACAAAAATCGTATGATTTCATTCATATGAGGACTTTAAGAGACAAAACAGATGAACATAAGGGAAGGGAAACAAAGTAATATAAAAAGAGGGAGGGGGACAAAACAGAAGAGACTCATAAATATGGAGAACAAATGGAGGGTTACGGGAGGGGTTATGGGAGGAGGGGATAGGATAAATGGGTAAGGGGCACTAAGGAATCTACTCCTGAAATCATTGTTGCACTATATGCTAACTAATTTGGATGTAAATTTTTAAAAAATAAAAAATTAAATTAAAAAAAATCAACTCAAAGAGAGGAACTTTCTAGTTTACTTCCTGGGGGTTATAAATTTAGTTTCTCTCATTTTCAGAGCAAGGTGTGAGAGGGGTCAGGAATCCCACCCTTCAGTATTGATCCTTTCATAGCACCACTCTCTTTTAAGTTTTCCACTAATTCCTGAGCTTCTCTGACATTCTGCCAAATTCTGGACTTCTCCCACTACTGGTTAAGAATCCAGCTTTCTTTGAGTCTGTTGAAGTCAGCTACCACCTGTTAGGCCCTTTCCTAGCTCCAGAATTTGTTCTCTTCCTCTGCTTCCATTCCTTGCCCTTTATTATTTGCATGGAGGTTTGTGAAGCAGAAGTAAATTAGTATGTTCAATCCACTTTTTTAACTGAAAGACTAATCCATTTTAATGACCAAATAATGTTTTGTGCAATGGATCTGCTATAATTCATCTAAATGATGACTCACTTTTTAACTTGTACGCTATTTCTCACTTTCAGTTAGTTTGAATAATGTCCCTGTGGAGTAGATATGTGGGACTGGAGAAGTGTCTGTACAGAAAGTCCAGACAGGCCTGCTCAATCTAAAGCTGCCGTTCAAGCATTTACTCTGGGTAATTCAGGATCTTTTGGACAAATGCTCTGTCTTTCAGAATCCTTCCTCCTGTCCCTTCTAAATGAGTGGCTGGGATGTAGGGGGTCAGGTAATTTATGCCCACATGGTAGCAGGAAAAGGATTCCACCCAGATTCTTTAGTGGAGGGTGATAAGAGAAGAGCGTCTGCGGAAGAATTTCACTTCCTCCTATGTAACATCTCTTTCCCCTCAAGTGACCAAGACGTATGGGCCATCCCCCCTGATTCCATTACCTCTTTTCCCATAATTCACTAGGACAAAAGGGTAGCCTTTCTTCTGGACTCTTCTTCATTTCTGTTTGGGATAGTACCCCAATATCTTTCCTGAGGTGGCATTCACCCTCCCCTCTTCCCTGGAGTTATAAACCTAGAATGATTGCTAGAGATCATGGTTTATGGAGGACAGGGATGAAAAATTATACATTTAATATTGTCACAATAATATCTCTTATGAGCAAAATTAAACTTCGGTGCTAGAAATCAGAACAGGGGTTGCTTCCAGTGGAGGTGTGGACTGGGAAGGGATGCTAATAATGTCCTGGGATGAAAACAATAAATAAATAAAACATTCTATATCTTGAAGGCATATAGGTTGAGAGGGTGTATGGATTTGTTAAAACTCATTGAATGGTACACTTAGCATTTGTCCACTTCACTATACATAAATGATACCTCGATAAACAATATTTTTAAAATAGAAAAAGTTAACTTTGTCATCCTCATCTTTATGGTTAAATCTTTGAATATATTCACAATTACTGCCATAGCGAAAGTTCCTCAAAGTAGAATTTGGGGACATAAAAACACATACCCTTTTAGGGGTTTTGTTACATTTTACCAAATCAACTTCCAGAAAGGCACTTTCTTATTTACACTTCGAAAAAGTGTTTGAGCATGGACATCAGGATCTTAACCACCATGGTTTCATCTGTCATTTAGCTTTAGAAATACAAATGGGATAATTTACACAAAAATGTATACAGATAACAGATTCCTTGAGAATTACTAATCCTATTTTATGGTTTGGGAAGAATGTAAATTTATTGAATAATTAAGATAAGTATACCTGGGGGGCACCTGGGGGGCTCAGTAGGTTAAGCATATGACTCTTGATTTCAGCTCAGTCCGTGGGATTAAGCCCTGTGTCAGGCTCTGAGCTAATAGCCCAGAACCTGCTTGGAATTCTCTCTCTTCCTCTCTCTTTGCCCCTCCCCTGCTTGTGCACTCTCTCTCTCTTTCTCTTTCTCTCTCTCTGTCACAATAAAAATAAACTTCAAAAAATATATATATGTATATATACACATATATATACATATATATGTCAAGGATGAATTTCAACTATAAATTCAGGTATGTAGGAAAGATAAACTTACCTATTCTCTGTATCTTAACTTCATATCCATGTTTGAGTCCCTATTCTTCTGCACGGGTAGGAAAATGAACCTAATTCCTTCTAGGAGTTCGCAGCGGGGTCTCATGCAGAGACAAGGCATGGGTGACGGAAGCTGGGCATACCTTCTTGTGCTTCAATTCTCACTGCAGATACTTAGCACATTTCCTGGCCCGGAGTCCGTTCAGGGTCCAGAGACTCCAAAAATCCAGGGCCGTGCTCGGGGCAAACATTCTCTTTCCAGACATACCATCCAGCCCCTTCTCTCTGGGGTCTCACCAAGCCTCTAGTGTCTACACACCTTGTCTCTCCTTCTATGTCTTTCTCTACTATCCTTACTCCACCACACCCAGACCTTCTTCTAAGGGCTGAAACTTGAAACCTCATTAGAAAAAAAGACTTGGAAATTATTTGCTTTCCACTCAGCCCAGCTATGAGTCCAGTGACCAGAAATGGAACAACTCCTGAGCTGGCAGAAACCCACGATGTCCTGATGGCCTCTACTGGCCTGAGTTCAAATGGCTAGTCAACAGTGGACCTGCGTTCTAATTCAGACCTGCATTGTTAAACTGGCCCTCTGGCGGTCTGCAAGTGAGTACAATTTCCACAGTGACTGCCTTTTGCCTGGTGGCAGTTTAGACAGCAGAAGACTCAGGACCAACTCAGAGGGATGGATCCCCCATAATTCAGCCACCTGACAGCACTAATGCGGGTGGCTGCCAACAGGAAGCTTTTGCCCGCCCAATTCTCAGTTATTTCTGCAAGCCATGTCAAGGAGGACTGTGATGCATGGGAGGAGAGCAAACCTCAGCACTAATCCCTTCCGTCCTGGGGCCTGTACACAGAGCTGCTAAACTACTCCACCCAAGCACCAGCGGCTGATCTGAGCATGGCCTCCTCTGCTGTGCCTTCCACAGTCTCTGGTGGAAGTGTTAATGACAGGGAAATGGCCAGCAGCAGGAGGCAAAGAGCAGAGGCAGGAAAAAGCCCGGCCATGGTACAAAAGGCAATAATTAGCTTTCAGATAATCACAATTTGAAGTTACCCAAATCCGAGCCATTTTAAAAGGTGGCTGTCTCGAGGGTTAAGTTTTCTGAACCAAGAGTAGGGACAGAATAGCAACCAGGGCTAAAAGCAAAGGGCTGTGAACATCCCTGCAGCAAGGATCCCATATCAGTGGGTGTCACAGAGTTTATCCTTCTTCCCTCCCCCACTGCCACCATGCACCTGAGCATCAGCAGCACAATCACTCGGTCAGATAATCACTGGAGATTGTGCACAGAAAGCCATGAAGGAACCAGTGTCATCTCATACCGCTGGTTTGCTCGAGGACGAGCTGGCTCAGCACAGCATCACACAGTAGGCAGCAGCCTTCATGTTGGCATAAACCTACAGAATCGAATGCTTCTGCTTGCTCCTGGCTGGTTTACACCCTCTCCTGTCATTCCAGAAGGAATTAGACCGGCTCCGACTAGGTGCTATGCTGCTCCATATGGACCACCACACAAAGGATACAAAAATGTCACGCTCAGCATTAAAGCAGGGGCTCACACTGCTATCTTGTGACCCTCACAACCTCAATCTGAAATGCAGCTTCCTTATTCTGTATACAGCACGGCTGGTGTATTGCAAAAGCCAGTAGATCAGATTCCGCCCCCTCCCCTCGCCCCGACTCTTTTTAGTTTCAAAACCCTTCCCAAATAGAATTGAGTTAAAAGAAAATGCTGGTTTGCTCTTTTTCTTGGAAGGGAGGAGAAGGATGAAGGTCTTTGGAAACCAGTTCAGACGAGTTTGAATACAATTAAACAGGTGGCTCCTATCTGCCTGCCATCCGCAATTTTCAGATTTCTGTTCTAAGCCCCATGTTGCTTAGTTCCTTCCCACCGATGTGAGTAGAGTGGAATAGAGACTGAAAGCCAGTAAGATCCGTTACCTTCCGGTAATGCCCAGGTAATTCTTAGAAAAGCCACCATAGTATCAGAGTACTCTCAATTAATATGTATTGACCTTGAAAACCATTTCAAGGGGCGCCCAGGTGGCTCAGTCAGTTAAACGTCTGACTTCGCCTCAGGTCATGACCTTATGGCTTGTGAGTTTGAGCCCCGCGTCGGCTCTGTGCTGACAGCTCGGAGCCTGGAGCCTGCTTCAGATTCTGTCCCTCCCTCTCTCTCTGCCCCTCCCCTGCTTGTTCTCTGTCTCTCTCCTTCAAAACTAAATAAATATTAAAAATTAAAAATTTTTTTTTAAATCTATACTTACCAGCATTGATGTTGGTGCCTTCATCTATTTAAAAAATTGAAATAGACCCAATATAGAAAATTGACCCACTATAGAAAAAGTATGTGACTTTACATTCCTTCTGGGTCTTCACAAGGTCAAGCTCACAAGATACAGGGAATAGAAGCTTGAAGCTGAAGCTCACTGACCCAGGAAGGGATTAGTGGCCTGAAAGACCCCTGGTGCCATTGTTGCCCTGAATAGAGGAAGAGAATTTAGGCACCTGCCTTGGCCAATCTGACTAGGTCATTCCAATGAATAGATCTTTAAAAATCTCTTGAACACCCACTGTGTTCAAACTTCTAGACTAACCACTTCAGGGAAGGCTCTATCATGGTTGTAGACTGATTCTTTGTGTTTATAGATGAGTTTCCAAGTATTAATTATTTATGTCCTGTGATGCACAATGCTAACACGAGGACCATTTGTTTAAAAATACGAAAAAAAAAGGACTCTGAAGCCAATCTGGGTTTGAGCCCCAAATCAATCACCTTACCAGTTCTGTTTCCTCATCTGTGTCTTGAGAATAAAAACCCCAAATCCTCTTTCACAGGGTTGTTGGGCTCATAAAATTGAGGTCACAAAAATTGTGACAAATCATTGTTCCCTGGCTTTTTTCTCCATCCCAGAACCCTAGCAGTCTAAAGTTCTCCGAAAGCAATTCAGAGGCCCCCAGAGGGCAGGGGTTTCCATGTGACTCTTGGCCTCTTGGATTCTCTGTGACTCCCACCTTCTTCCACCTCTCCTGTTGCTGCCAGCACCAAAGGCAAGGGCCAGGCTGCCAACTCCCACTGACAACAGTGCTGTGGCTCACACACACATCCACAGTCTCTGCTATCATAGGAACGTCTGGGGTCAATGTTGCAAGTGGGCCTTTTTTGCTTTTGCTCTTTTTGTTGGCTGAGCAGAAAAGTGGTCTAGGGACAAGACACAGAGCAACATTCAGGCTGGCCCCTTTACTGTGCTCACCTCCACATGTGACTTCCATTCTCTAATCCTGTGGGACAAGATACAGACAGGAGACTCCTTTTTACACACCTGCTCAGGCACATCAGGATCCCATGAGCTAGACCTTTTCTCTCTTGCTTGTCCAGCATCTAGCATCGCTCTAGGCACAAAGTTGGTGCCCTCTAAATGCCTGTGGAAGAAGTGAATGAAGTCAGTACAAAGTACTGTATAACAAAGTACACAGGTATGAATGAAATCATGAGGGTGTTACATGACTCTCTTCATCTTGCCGTGTTTAAAAAACCAACCAGGGCAAATTTAAGATTTTAAGAGAGTTCATCATGTCTTACTTTGTTCATAGTGTGAAAAGTAATGGAAATGGTCAGGTTTGGGGGTCGGGGGTTGTTGGTTCGCTTTTTGCTCTCTTTTCATTCACCTTTAGGTCCTTCCTTCTTCCATGATTTATTGTTGGCCTGGGACCCGAAATCCTTACTTACAGGAATGTGTTGCATCTCCTAACACCGTTGCAGAATGCAGACCCAGAGTGCCAGCCACTGCCTACCACAGAGCATGCCTGTACTTTTGTTCCACGCAAAAGGTGCCCCGTTTTTGCAACAAGTGAAATGTCACTCCTCTTTTGAATGCCACCTCTGAGGAACTTTCTCTAACACTCTTCACGCCCTACTCCCGTTTGGACAACAAATGGTCCTCTCTGCATTCCCAGAGCTGTTTTTATCACCTGACCAGTGTAATGCCACTTATCTGTTAATTATTCATGTGTTTGTCTCATGGGCCAGATTTTAAGTTCCCCAAGGCTGGGGAGCGCCTCTTCTTCACACCATCACTGGAGCCAACCCCACAATAGATTCTCTATAGATGTGTGTCATTAGAAAATCTTCGGAAAAGGGGCGCCTGGGTGGCTCAGTCCATTAAGCGTCTGACTTCTGCTCAGGCCATGATCTCACAGCTCAGCTCGTCAGTTCAAGCCCTGCATCGAGCTCTGTGCTGACAGCTCAGAGCTGGGAGCCTGCTTCCGAGTCTGTATCTCCCTCTCTCTCTGCTCCTCCCCCACTTACACTCTGTCTCTCTCTCTCTCAAAAATAAAAAAAAATCTAAAAATATAGAAAATCTTTGAAAAAAAATAAAATTAAAAAGCAATATAAATATATCTGATTTGTGCTCACCCCTTCCTCCTCCCCTCCACACTCATAGACACATAAACGCAAACCATGTGCACGTATACTGTGAGCATGCCTGTGAGTACGTTTATGGTCATACCATGTCCATTGCAAACACCCAAAACGTTACAGGTCCAGTGGGTAAGTCCCTTTACCTTCTCCTCACTGTGGGGAGGCTCTGTTTTGATCTGTGCTTATACAATTAGAACAGCTGCATCTTCCCATCCCTAAGTCCTTTTCCTCCCTGTTCACATTTGTTGTAAAAAGAAACAAAGAGTAGTGCAAGTTAAGGAAATGGATTTGGCACTGTACAGGAAATAAATTTTAAAAGATTTCAGAATTTGGGTCCAATCAACATTCAACTGGTAGACCGAAGACTCCAGGTGATCTAGAGGTAAGAAATAAGAAATGTGGGGGTGGGGGGCACTGACTTTTCACAGAAGATGAGCTTCAAGCTCTTTGGCACAAGTGTTTCTGTACCAATGACATCTTGATGAAGTACACGTTCAGTGGTCTAAAATACCCTTGCCTATCCCTGTGCAGAGTGAGCATTTGTATATTAAATTTTAATGTAACGGTATATTGGCTAAACAAAATTTTATTTAGTGCAACCTTTTTTTGGTGTTATGATATATAAGTCATTATCCTGTAGGGAAATTACCCACTTTTCTTAATCATGGTCAACAAATTATTTTACCATTCAGAAACAATGAGCTTTTCCCATGAGCTCCTAATATAGCTCTAAGAATATATTCTCTTGTTCAAGGTTCATCCGATTGCATTCAACCCTAGCTCAAGAAGAGGAGAGTTTTTAAGATATTAAAAAATAGTGAATCTGATAGACGTTTGCACACAGGAACGAAAGCGTAACCCTGGATTTGTTGGTTTAGAATTGGCCCATGGGCAGGAATTTCTGATCGCTGCTCTAGATTATTACAGGGATTCTGATAATAGTATTTAGGAGTGACATAGTCAGGAACACCAAAAATTACTCATTCCAACACTACACCTTTAGTACAAAGGTATCACATGGTCCAGGTAGAAAATTCAGATATGTAGGCATAAGAAATAAATATTTTTAATTACTCAGAAAATAAAACATATAAAGACTCACTTTAGTATCATGTAAATATTATAAATAATAGCTATAAAGCAGTCAAATGTGGGTAGATGTTTATCAACTGGCTCTCTGAGGGACAAAACCAGACTAGATTTGTAGCATTTTCTGATTTCTGTGGTGTAAGTAGCATCACATCATGGTTGATTTCAAGCTACTGCCACTTCAATGACTGGCTTAGAAAATTCCTGGACTCTTAACAATCAATACTTGCAAACCATTTCTGGACATACAGGGTATTTCTACTTTTTGTTATTCGTAACAATAATTCAAAGCACATAGTTAAGTCTTTGTCCAGATTGTTGTTTTCCTTAAGATAGTTTCCTAAAGCTGGAGGATCTGGGTCAAAACTATCAAGAATTTAAGGCTCTTTTAAAATGTGTGGTCAAATACTCATGTAAAAACTTCTCTATATTAATAAATGGGAATGTTAGTTGCACTGAAATCCTTGCCAATACTGGGTATTTGAAGTCATTATTCAACAATGTGATAAGCTCCAAAGGGCATCTTGTTATTTTCAAATTTTCTTTTATTTGAATATTTTAGTTTAAGATCTAACTTTTTCATGTCTCTTGGCTAATTATATTCTTATGTGTAGATTTTGCTAAATCTTTTGCCATTTTCTCAGTAGGTTATCTCTGTGTTATTTATATTTGAGATATCAATTCTTTTACTGCTGCATATGTTGCAAATGTTTTTTCTCTCTCACTGGCACTTTTTCTTTTAATTTAATTTATAAAGATTTTGATTTACGGAAATTTTACATTTATGTAATAGCTGTTTTACACTATCAGTTTTTTCCTTTTGATTTCTGCCTTCGATATCATATGTAGAAAGGCCTTCTGCATTCTGAAGAATATAAATGTATTTATACTATTTTTATAACATAAAAATAGTATCATAGTATAAATATATTTATTAATAATTTCAGTGCATTTTTGTTTCACTTTTTATAGTTAAATATTTAATTTGGAATTTATTTGGCATATGGGGTAAAGATCTGATTTTTTTTTCCCCAAATTGGTCTCAAAAACCAAATACTGAGCAATTAATCATTCAGGGAGTACTTGGGAATATCTCTTTTATTACATAGGAATTTCTTATGTACTTTATTGTTCATACTATTCATTGGATTATTTCTTTTTTTGCTGAGTTGCATGAGCTCATAGTGACTATAGTTAGCAATATTGTAGTATATATTTGAAAGTTGCTAAGAGAATAAATCTTAAAGTTCTCACCTCAAGAAAAACATTTGTCACCGAGTGAGGTGATGAATATTAACTACACTTATTGTGGTAATTATTTTGTTTTTGAGGGGTTTTTTTTTGTATTTTTTATTTTATTTTTATTTTAGAGAGAGAAAGAACATGAGTGACAGAGAGGGACAGAGGGAGAGAAAGAGAGAATCTTTAAATAGGCTCTATGCTCAGCATGGAGCCCAACACGGGGCTTGATCCTGGGATCATGACCTGAGCCAAAATCAAGATCAGATGCTCAATTAAGCCTCTCAGGCACGCTTGTTATAATTATTTTGAAATATAGACATGTATCACCTTAAACTCGTACAATGTTACATGTCAATAATACCTCAACAAAACTGGGGAAGAAAGAAAAAACAAAGTAGTGTCTCTGTATTCAGGAATATAGTATCTCTCCATATTTATTTTTTTTATAATTTTTTATTAATGTTTATTTATTTTTGAGAGAGAGAGAGACAGAGCATGAGCCAGGGAGGGGCAGAGAGAGAGAGAGAGAGAGAGAGGGAGACACCGAATCCAAAGCAGGGTCCAGGCTGTGAGCTGTCAGCACAGAGCTGGATGCGAGGCTCGAATTCACAAACCATGAGATCATGACCTGCGCCGAAGTCGGATGCTTAACCTACTGAGCCACTCAGACGCCCCAGTATCTCTCCATATAAGTAGTTGATGGTTTCAAATACTTAACAAATTTTGTGCTGGGAAGTTGTCTTTAACTGAAGGTAGCATAAGAGGGCCACATACCAGATATATATCAGAATAGTTATCATAAAAGAGAAAAATATGAATTTTACTTTAGCCCAGTGAAACCAATTTTAATGAAATATTCCTAACGTCTCCTATTCTGACATTGATCTCTATTCTCCATTTGTAAGGAAGTGGTACTATTTTTTTCCATGTGATTTCTTAATGCTAGTCTAGAATTCTAAAGAAGACGTTTCTAAAGCTCTGAACACGTACGGGAACAAATCACAAGTGATAAATTTTGTAAATCTTATAACGCTTAGTCAAATACCACTTTCTTTACTTAGGAATGTTTAAGCGAAATTTTTAAACACTTAACAGACACTATTAACTATCAAGTGTAAGGAGCAATACCCACAATACAGTGAGAGGCCTCATTGCCTGCAATCTTCTGTTTTAAAGTCACTGGGATTCTATGCAGATTCTACAGCTTCCAGACGAAGGAACAATGACAATAGATGACAAAGATCAATCTCCACTTTCTTCATTCCATTTACACGTAGATTGTGATACCACCTGAGGAAGAAGGACAGAACAGGTAACCTTTAGGAGAAACTCAGATTCTCCTGCATGCTAGTTGCAGAACTTTGAGTAAATTATTCAATCTAGTCCATGCCTTAGTATCTTTATCTGTGTAATGGGAATAATAGTCTCTTGGACTCACAGTAATAAATGAATCAGTGACTCTTTGTAAAAACAAAAAAAAGTGTCTAGAAAAATGCATGGATTATAAAAACCACTCGGTAAATTTTCTTTCTTTCCCCTTCCTCCTCTTCCTCAAATATAACTTCATGTTGCTAGAGTTCCCTGAGGTAACTTGCCCCTTGTCTTATTATCAGACAAGGTCAAATACCAGATATATATTAGAATATTTACCATAAAAGAGAAAATATGAATCTTATACTTCAGCCCAGTGAAACCAACTTTAATTAAATATTCCTAAAGATTATCAGAAGCATTACATGCTTGCTCCCTGAAAATTCCACCAAATATCCTATCATCATGAAAGTCTGCTCAGCCTCTCCTGTGTCATCTAAATACCCACAGATATACCCTGTGCATTTATCGGGAGGTTTGTTGCAACTCCTTTCTTATTATTGGTTTTTTTAATTTAAACACTAAAATATACTCTTTATGGTGTACAACTCTTTAGGTGTTGACAAATGTATCAAGTTGTATATCCATCACCACAGTTGTGATACAAAACAGCTACCACCCCTAAGGGCTCCCAGGCACTGCCCCTTTGTAGCCAGCCCCACCTGCAACCCCAGTCTTTGAAAACCACTTACCAGCTCTCAGTCTCTATAGGTTTTCTTTTTTCTAGAATGTCATAATTTAAGTGGAATCCTATATTATCTAGCCTTTAAGGTCTAGTTTCTCTCATGTAATAAAAGCATTTGATATTTATCAGTGCCATTCTATATATCAATAGTTCATTCTTTTTTATTGGCCAAGTTAGGTATTGCATTGTTTGGAGGTATCGTAGTTTATCCATTCACCAGTTGAGGGATATTTGAGCAGTTTACAGTTTTTAGCATTAGCACAGTTGCTGTAAGCATTTTAAGCATTGGGTGCACCCCAATGTTTATTTTTTATTAAAAAAATTGTTTTTTAATTTTAGAGAGAGAGAGAGCGTGCATGAGCTGAGGAGATGGGCAGATGGAGACGAAGAGAGAATCTTAAGCAGGCTTCATGCTTAGCATGGAGCCCGACGTGGGGCTTGATGTGGGGCTCAGTCCCACAACCCTGGGATCATGAACTGAACATCAAGAGTGGATGCTCAACCAATTGAACCACCCGGGGGACTCGATGTTGAGATTTTCTTAGATGTGCTTATTTGCCACTGTATATATTTTGGAGACAAGTTTTTAAATCTTTTTCCCATTGTTATAGGGTTGTATGTTTTCTTCTTGACTTTTAAGTGTTTATAAAAATAAATTCTGGATGCAAGTCTTTTGTAAGATGATTTGAAAAAAAATTTTCGCTATTTCTGGCATGAATTTTCATTTTCTTAATGCAGCCCTTTGAATAGTGGCAATTTTAAACTCGATAAAATCCAATCCAAGGTCACATAGATTTTCTTATAATTTATTCCCCAAATTTGAGAGTTCTATGTTTTATATCTAGGTCTGTGATCTCTTTGGAGTTAATTTTTGCATAAAGTGTGAGGGATGGGTTAAGGTTCATCTTTTTTCATGTAGACACCCAATTGCTTCAGCACCATTTGCTGAAAAGCTATCTTTTTTTCTTTAAATTGTCTTTACCTCTTTGTCAAAAAATCAGTTGATCTGAGACCTTGCTTATCTTCTTATATAAGCATTTAATTCTATAAACTGTGATCTCAAAACTGCTATAACTGTAATGCACAAGATTTGAAATTTTGCATTTTTATTCAGTTAAAAACATTTAATTTTTGCTTTATGACTTTTAAGTTACTTAAAATTATATTGTTTGTTTTGAAATATTTGGGTATTTTCTGATGTCTTTCTGTTACTGATTTCTGAAACATAATTTATAAGTTTACGTAATTTACAAAACATACTTTGCTTGACTTCTACTCTTTCAAATGTGTTATGAAGTCTATTTTGTGACCCAAAGTATAGTCTATATTGGTGAATATTCCAACTGAAATGAACATTACTTTTTCTGTGGTTGGTGGAGTGTTCTATAAATGTCAGTTAGGTCAAGTTGGTTGATAGTATTGTTCAGATCTTCTATATCCTTATTTTATTTTTCAGTCTACTCTTTTTATATCAATTACTTGGAAAGGAGTCTTGAAGTCTCCAATGACAATGAAGGATTTTTCTATTTTTCTTTTTAGACCTATCAAGTGTTTTTATTAATGTATTTTGAAATTTTGTTGTGAGGTGTGCATACTTTTAGGATTTTATGTCTTCTTGGATAATTTCTACCTTTATTATTACAGAATATCCTTCAATTATTCCTGATAATATTTCTTGATCTGAAGTCTACATTATCTGACACAAATTAGCAATAACACCTTTCTTTTGATTAGAGTTTGTGGGGTATATTTGTTTGCATTTTTACTTTTAGCCAATCTATGTTTATGTATTATAGTGAGTTTCTTGTGCATAGCATATCCAGTTGGATCTTGCTTTTAAAATCAACCAGACAGTCTGTCTCTTAGTTGGTATTTTAGACTAACATTTATGTAATTATTGATATGGTTGTATTAAAATAAACCACTTTGTTATCTGATTTCAATTTTTTCCATATGGCCTTTCTTTTTTCCTTTTTTTTGTTTAACTGAATATTTCTTGTGGTTACATTTTATTTCCACTATTGACTTATTATTTATACATCTAGAAATGTCTAAAAGTTGGTCTAGGGTTTAAAATGTGCATCTTAATTTATTTAGTTAGTGTTTACTTTAAAGTAATATTACAATGATTTACATGTAGTATATGGATTTTACAACAATATATTCCTAGTTCCTCCTTCCCAAATTTTGTGCTGTTATTACCTTGTTATAATATATTTTGCTTTTATACATATAAACATAAAATACTTTGGGGTTTTTTTTTTTTTGTTTTGGTTTTAGACGTTCATTTAACTTTTAGAGTAATTAAAAGTGATCAAAATGAATTTTCTTATTACTCTTAGTCATTTCTGGCAGTCTACATTCCTTTGGACAGATCCAAATTTCTGACTGGTATCATTCCTTTTGCCTGAAAGTATTTCTGCTTATTTTTGAAACATATTTTCTCTGAGTATAGAATTCTAGATGGACAGATTTTTCTTTTTAATTTCAGCACTTTAAATTAAAGGCTTCACTTTGTACATTGACTTTCACAGTTTCTGGCAAAAAGTCTGCTATAATTCTTTTTTTTAATGTTTAGAGAGAGAGACAGAGAGAGAGACAGAGAGCGCACACACAAGTGGAGGGAGGGGCAGAAAGAGAGAAGGAAACACAGAATCTGAAACAGACTCCAACTCTGAACTGTCAGCACAGAGCCCAACGTGGGGCTTGAACCCATGAACTGTGACATCATGACCTGAGCCAAAGTTGGATGCTTAAATGACTGAGCCACCCAGGCACCCCAAAAGTCTGCTATAATTCTTATTTGTCATTCTTTTGCATATAATGTCTCTTTTTTTCCTCTTGCTGTCTTCAAATTTTCTTGCTTTCAGATGTTTAAACATGAAATACCTAGGTATGCAATTTTATTATCCTACTTAATGTGCTTTATCTGTGCTCTACTGTCTGTCATTAATATTAAACATTTGCAATCATTATTCTTTTAACTCTTTGTCTTTCAGTTTGGGTCATTTCTCTTGATCTATCTTCAATTTCACTGATTCTTTCTTTGGCTATGTGAGTTTACTAATAAACCCACGAAGGCATTCTTCATCTCTGTTACTATTTTTTTTTATTCCTGGAAATTCTGTTTGACTCTTACAGTTTCCATCTTTCTGCTAAAATTCTCTTTTATCTTGCATTTTGTTCAATTTTTCCATTATAGCCTTCAACATATTAATCATAGTTATTTAAATTTCCCTGTCATAGTTCCAACTTTTATATCATATCTGATCTGGTTCTGTCAATTGCTTTGTGTCTTAATAACGTATTGAGTCTTTTCTTTTTTCCTCGCTTTTTCATATGCAAAATTTTCATAAATTATTGTTAAAATCCTGATATTCTGTGTAGGACAGTAAAGGATGAAATGAAGTAAATAGTTTTTTTGGTTTGAGTTTTGAGTTTCTCAATATAGAGATAGGCACGTGTGTGTGTGTGTGTGTGTGTGTGTGTGTGTGTGTCTTTTAGTATGGGATGTGGAGTCAATCCAGTTAGGAATTGAGCTGGTTTGGGACTTTGGTAAGGTTTTGAATACCATAAGTGTACCATAGGCTTCAAATTCCTCTATTGATACCTTGCATTTCGTTTTCAGAGTTTTTCCAACTATCTGCTCTATCCTCAGTTCTGGGTCGTTGCTTTGTGTTGCTCTTCAGAGAGGATATCTCTCCCTGCTCTTGCTACTACCCAGGAGTATACTTCATTATCACTTCTATTTGAAGGTTGCTGGTCTGATGATGGTGGAGAGCAAGGAAGGCATTTTCTGCCGTGCTAATCAAGCTATGGTCTTAGCGCTGTTTCTCTGAGTGTGGCTCTTTCTCTGCCCCACCCCCGGCTCTAGTCCAAGCACATAATCCTGTCCATCCCCTCAGGAAAAATGTTTATGTTTATGTTTACCTCCCTTAGCTACAATGGGTTTTTTCCAGTGTTCTAAGGGTGGTAGTGCGTGCTTTCTCCCTAGAATTTAAGCCTTATGTTTCCATAGTAGAGGTAAGGAATGGGGTATGGACAGAGTTCTGTGGCCCTCTGGTAACAGCCACTGTTCCCTCCCTCAAACTTCTACCACGAGGCATGGGTTGAGAACTGCCTCCAATCCTTTTGTGCAGGTGCCTGGTAAGGTACCTAGAGAAGAGCCGCGCAAACTATCCTGATACCTGTGGTTCCAAGGAGCTACATATTTTCTCACCAGCCCATACTCAGTCTCTACCAATTCCTTAACAATTCGTGATGAAATATTCCTACTTCTGTTTGGTTGCATCTGTCTCAGGTAAGCAAGTGTCCAGGTCTGGTCTTGGCCTAAAGGAAAACTGTATCATCTTCGGTTTGGGCTAGGTGCTTGACACATGACCTCAGCTCCTTTATGGGTTCAAAAAAAAGTTGTTAACTTAAGGTGTGTCCACCTTTTTTGTGTTGTTGTTGTTGGTAAGAGCATGGATGTTGTTCTTTCCAACTCCCTACATCCAAACCAGAAACTGGAAGTAATTGAGGCACCTAGGTGGCTCAGTTGGTTAAGCATCTGACTTCAGCTCAGGTCATGATCTCGCAGTTTGTATGTTCGAGCCCCACATCGGGCTCTGTACTGACAGCTCAGTGCCTGGAGTCTGCTTCGGATTCTGTGTCTCTGTCTCTCTGTCCCTCCGTCACTCATGCTCTGTCTCTGTGTCTCTCTCTCTCTCAAAAATAAATAAACATTAAAAAAAAAGAAAGAAACTGGAAGTAATTGGTTTTTAATTTTCTTTTGCTCTTTGCAAAGAAAAATCTTCAGCTTCGGGCTATGGAGCTATGAAGTCCTCTATCTTTTCTAGGACTATTATGTTCCTTTGTCTCCTATACCAATATTGTTCTCTTCTATAGGTGGAACTATATTGCCATTAATTGGCATTTTCCAGTACTTTGTACTTATAAAGTATTTTAGAATCATTGAAATAGTTTTCTCTGTAACAATCATGTAGGACAAATGGGCAGCATCTGCCCTTTTGTCCATGAGAGAATTGAAGCATAGAGATATGTAGTCATTTGTCTAGGATCAGAGAAAAGGCATCTTAAAACTTAAAAAGTTAATGTGTTAGTTATTTTAGGCACCCGCTCTGACATTTCACTGGGGCAAAACTGCCAGAATACTGTCCCCCAGAACCATAGGGAGAAATCAAGCCTCATTAGAGCAGTTACAATAGTAAATTTTTATGTATTTTGACCACTAAATTTAAACTCAGCCTAGATAATGACCTTTGTGATTTCCAAAGAACTTTGCCAAGTCTTTACTATGCTGGTGTGCTGAGTGCAGGGCAGGCTATGGTAGAGAAAGAGGAGCTTTAATTCCCTTATCACTTTAGACCCTGGTAGGAATTGATCAACAGGTGAAGAAACAATGCCAATAGGGCCTGGAACATAGTCCTGAATATAGCACCAGGAACTACTTCGTTTCACCTGGAGGAGTCTCTTGCATTCAAGCATGCTCCTTCCTGGAATCAAGGCACCTGTGTTCTCAGTACCCTCTTATGAATTGCCTGGCCCTGAGTTACCAACTGTTGGTCTTACTTTGAGCTTCTTTGCCTCCTACTTATCAGTGTCCTTCCATCAGCATATTCAGATCAATCAAGTCCACAACAGAGAGACCAAGTATTGGATCCTTAGAGCTTGAGAAAAAGTAGGAAGTATTTTTCAACAACTCAAGGTCAAGTCACTGTGCTTTCTTCCATTTTTTTTTAAAAAAAGCTTTTGGTTTTTAACAGAAGAAAAACAGGAGCTAAAATGAAGAGCTAAGTTCTCACTCCCTTTTCATTAAACTTTTATTGTCTATGCTACAAGTCAACCAACAATAACTGTTGGCTGTATAAATCTGAGCAAAAGACACAATAGAGAGATACAACATCAGTGGTCATGGACAGGCAGTAGGGGAGGCAGAGGTGAATGAACTGGAGCCCAGACTTTGGAAGCCATGTCAGCGTCTCACTTTTTTATGGCAACGTGGAAGCAAATTGCCTGGAACAACAAAGAGAGCAACTGGACTACCATAGAATCCTTCCTATGATAAACTTGAAAGCATCTTTGCTTTAAACAGTTAAATGCATTAGAGTTGACATAAAGAGGAAAATACCAAGGTGCAAAAAGTGAATATAATCTTTCAATAAAAGTTAATGCTCAGTGGAAGGTTAGTACCACCAGGGTGCAAGACTCTGATTGCATCCTAATTTTGATCAAAGTTGTAGGAAATGTTTGCTAAAGATTTAAGTGCTCTGTGCTCACAAGTTGACTGCTGTTTACCTACCACACTTCTTCATCCTGTGCACTAAAGGCTAACATTTGCCATGAGGTTGCAAATCTAAAATCATGCTTAAACACTATTTTTTTATTGGTCAAAGCCCATGAATAAAATAATGGGTCAAACGACCTAATCTCTCTTAAGGAAATATCAACTATCAGACAACTGAAACAATATGGAACAACCCAACTTGAACTTTAATGGTAAGCTTTGAGGGTGGGGTGGTGAAGAAGGGAGTTGGGGAAGAAGATATAAATGTGCTAGACGGAGGCAACAAAAGCAAAATGAGAAAATTCCAGGTAAGATGAAATAAGCACACTAAACCCATCTGTCCCACAACTATAAAACCTGAACCGAATGTACAGAGCGTATATTGGGGTCCCTGAGGAGTGAATAGGAGCAGGCTAATCAGGGAAGAATACCAGACTTGCAGTACCACTGGACAGTGGTACATTTACCATCTATTCCTTTCAAGTATCCTTCAGCCTGAACTGAACGCAGTGGATGCCAGGAGTGAACACCCCGAGCAGACAGTGAGGTCTGGGAGAAAACCTGAGGCTCTGGTTGGAGGAGTAAAAAGGGGAACTCCTAGTGATCAGAAAGTGCAGAGGGGTGCCCGGGTGGCTCAGTCGGTTAAGCATCCAACTTCGTCTCGGGTCACTATCTCACTGTCTATGAGTTCAAGCCCCACATCAGGTTCTGTGCTGACAGCTCAGAGCCTGGAGCCTACTTCTGATTCTGTGTCTTCCTCTCTCTCTGCCCCTCCCCAGATCTCGCTCTATCTCTCTTTGTCTCTCTGTCTTTCTCTCTCTCAAAAATAAACATTAAAAAAAATTTTTTTAAAGAAAGTGCAGAAATTCTCCATTTGTGTGGCTATTTTTTCTCTCCCCTCATTTCCATTCTCTCATGCACTAGCTACAAGACAATCCACCAAGCAGTGGCAGAGACCAGTAACGACCAGTAATTTGTATATCCACATGCTAAAAAATAAACGTCAACCTAAACCTCACATCTTATTCAAAAATCACTTCAAAATGGATCACAGATCTAAATGTAAAACATAAACTATAAATATCTAGACTAAAATATAAAGAAAAAATCATAAATTTAAAGCATTCGATCTGGGAATATCAATGGCAAGAGAATGAAATGGCAAGATACATACTGGGAGAAAATATTTCTGAATCACAGAGCTGACAAAGGACTTGTATCCAGAATATAACTTTAAAAACTTTCAAAACAACAAATAAGAAAAAAAATTTGAGTGGGTGAAACACTTGAACAGACCCTACACCCATGAGAATATGAGGATGTAAAAATAAGCACGTGAAAAAGTCTTCAACATCATTAGTCGCTAGGGAAATCGAAATTAAAACCATGATGAGATACTACCACACACTTATTAGGATGACTAAAATAAAAAATACTGACCTTGTAATACAACCGATCTCTCCTACATCGCTGCCAGGAATGCAAAATGATATTTCCATTGTGGAAATGGTTTGGCAGTTTAAATGTGATCTTAACCTATGATCCAGCAATTCCATTTTGAATACCTTCCCTACAAAAATGAACACGTCTATTCTTGAAACAATCTGTTCATGAATGTTTATAACAGCTCTATTCTAATTGCCAAAAACAAGAACCAACCCAAAGTCATTCAGTGGCTGAATAAACTGTGGTATGTACATATAATGAAATAGTACTCAGCAATAAAAAGGAGCAAACCTTTGATATATTCAACAACTTGGATAAAGCTCAAAACATTATTCTATAAAAGGAGCCAGTTTCAAATGTTGCATACTCTAATGTTATACTTAGATGGTATTTTCAGTAAGATAAAACTGTAGGCATGGAAAGCATACCAGTGGTTGCTGGGGTTGGGATGAGGGAAGGGGTGAACTATAAAGGGGTAGCAAGGAAGCTTGGCGGTTGGGGGGACAAGGAACTGTTCTGTATCCTGATTATAATGGTGGTAGCATGAACCTGTACACTTGTAAAAATGTATAATGCTATATACCTAAAAGTGATCAATTTTAGTCTGATAACTTATAAAGTAGTTTTTTTTAAGAGAAATACAAAATTGAACCCAAAGGAATTTTTATCTTCAACTTTATTTTATTTTTTATTTTTTGTAATGTTTATTTATTTTTGAGAGAGAGAGACAGAGACAGAGTGTGAGCGGAAGAGGGTTAGAGAGAGACAGAAACACAGAATCTGAAGCAGGCTCCAGGCTCTGAGCTGTCAGCACAGAGCCTGACGTGGGGCTCGAACTCACCAACCACAAGATCATGATCTGAGCTGAAGTCAGACACTTAACCGACTAAACCACCCAGGCACCCCAATTTTATTTAATTTTTATTTTATGTTATTTTTAATGTTTTTAATGTTTATTTATTTTTTGAGAGAGAGAGAGACAGAGTGTGAGTAGGGGAGGGGCAAAGAGAGAGAGGGAGACACAGAATCCGAAGAAGGCTCCAGGCTCCAAGCTGTCAGAACAGAGCCGGATGCAGGCCTGAACCCACAAGCTGTGAGATCATGACCTGAGCCAAAGTCAGATGCTCAACTGACTGAGCCACCCAGGCACCCCTTATTTAATTTGTAAATAAATGTTTCTTCATTTTTGAGAGAGATAGTGTGAGTGGGAAAGGGACAGAGAGAGAGAATCCCAAGCAGGCTCTACTCTGCCAGTGCAGAACCTGACACAGGGCTTGAACTCACGAACCTTGAGATCATGACCTGAGCTGAAGTTGGACATTCAACTGACTGAGCCACCCAGGCACCCCGGCTTCAACTTTATTTTAAAATGTTGGTTTCAGGGGTGCCTGGGTGGCTTAGTCAGTTAAGCATCTGACTTTAGCTCAGGTCATGATCTCACGGTTAGTGAATTCGAGCCCCATATCGGGCTCTCTGCTGACAGTGCAGCACCTGCTTCGGATTCTCTCTGTGTATCCCTTTCTCTCTGCCCCTCCTCTGCTCACTCTCTGTCTCTCTCAAAATAAGTGAATAAACTTTAAAAATATATATACTGATTTCAAGTCCAGGAATTGAAGGCATGTAATGACTGCAGACCAGTGTCATCCTATCACTGAATCCTGCCACCAGAAACAGGGCTCCCTGGACCCTCGGAAAGCAGTTAGGTGACTGACTGGCAATCCCTTAGATGATCTGACAGCTGTAAATGGCCAGTCTGTACAATCCTGGTTGACCAGAAATATTTTTCTGTCAATAATTCAAATTGGTTGTCTACACTGCCTCAGAATGTCCAGGGAGTTGCCAACCCTGGAAATTACTTTCAAGTATTTGGCAGACTGATAATTGGCCACGATTTAAGTTGTTCTAACATCATTGCTCTTTTCTGCCTTCTAAAATCTATGCTTTTTTTGGTCCCTTTGACCACCCCCCCCCCCCAAAACTGGAAACCTCTGTTTTAAGTCAGCTCCATATCTTTAACTTTCCTTTCTTTCCTGAGACCTCTGTCTAAATCCTTCTTTGTAAGTGGGTGAGTACAAATGAAGATGGCTGGTTATCTGGTGTTGGCCTAGGCCAAGAGAGGATTATGGTCTGTTTTCTGTTCAATTTCTCCCTCCTCACCCCACTACCAATGTTCAGAGAAACCCATTCAGAACCAGCATGCTCCAGCAACTCATTCACTGACCCCTGTCTCTAGAGAGCAGGCAGCTAGGGTCACGCAGATGACCATCAACTGCCCATTTTAAACCCCTCATTGCTTTCTCCTAGCTTCTAATAATATGGCCATCAGCCGAATTGCGTATGATAAATAGACAATAAACTTACTGGATGTGTTTTACAGAGCACTACCACCTTTGTCTCTGTCGTAGTGCTTGTCCCACAGTTTCTGGACAAAGCTTTCCAGGAATTCAGATTCCCATTTAGCCGACATCATGAGAGCCTCTTATATGCAGGGTGCTTTTATGTGTGTTATCTCACTCAATCTCCAAAAACACCCATCGTCTTCAAAGTATTTCTTAAGCACTAATTTGCACTATGTGCTGTGTTAAACTCACATTTAGGCCATTTCAGAGCCTTCTAAGGCCTTTGCAACACCATCTCATGGGCATATCTATCTAAACACACGCAAGTTTTAGAGTATTACTTGAATGTTTTTATTACGTATGTTTAAGACAGAACACCCTCAAATGTGGGCACCACAACATTTAACACACCCACCTTGGGCAAGTGGCAAGTGAGGTGTGGCATAGGGTACATAGTAACATAACACGTGGTGGGTACCTGGTGCTTTTTATGATCCACAAATACAAGCTAATTGGTAAAAAGGATACCTGCAGTATTTATTCATATCATCTGTTAATCTGTCACCATCCAGAAGCTTTGGACAAGTTACTACCACAGCCTTTGGCTGAACAAAGTTTGAGCATTCAGCTGGAGGACCGCATTAAGTCTTTGAGTCTTTTTTCCCTCGTCGTGGTAAAACGTAACAATAGCTAAGCAGAGGCAGTTAGACCAGCGAGTCATCGTCTGTGATTCTTTCACTTAACCAGTGCCAAAATCAATTTTGAAGCATTATCTCAAAGTTGCTTTCAACTCGATCTGGGTGTTTCTCTTCAGCTAGAATATCACCCCCTACACTGGAATCTTTATTATATCACACTAATCTAATTTAAATGCATTTTTACTGTACTTGGTTTAATGAATGTGGAATGTGTCACTATGAAATTGCACCATTAATTTGATAAATAGGACTTGAAGGTATAATTTTTTCCAGCATTGCAGACTAATGAAGCTAAAATACATATATAATAAGAAGTGTAAATAATAAATTATTCTTAGGAGCAAAAAAATTAATTAGATCTTACCACAGATTGCATCTCAATGTCAATTTTTTTCCCCCAAAACTACTGACTTTCAAACTACTTGGAACACCATGGTAAACCTTGGAAAGTTTCTCAAGTGATTACCTTCCATCCTGGGAATCTGTTTTAAGAAACCGCTATTGTTCAGAAAATCCTTTTAAGATGCCAGTACGGATCCCCTGTTGTCATTTCTACAGGGCATTTAGAGTATCTAGATGAATTAATCTTTTTTTTTTTAAGTTGCACAGTTTTATTTATTCATAAAGACTCCTGAAAATCCTTTCAGATAGTATGCTGTGGAGATGGAAAAAAAAAAAAAAAAAAAACAAAAAAAAAACAAGAAACCAGGAGACCTTCTATGCAAATTTGCCTCCAAAGGCGACAGAATTCCATCCGCAGTGATTTCAGGGGAAAGTTCCTCCTACAAGCTGGCTGTTCACAGGAAGTCTGTGTTGTCCATGGGCTGAAGGATGTGATAACAGACAGCGATGGGTCACTCCCCAATTACTGTTCAGATGCACACTCCGTGGGTAAGAACCAGATAGCCACTAAGCTGGAAATTAGCTGGGTAATATGCACACTAAAACCAGAGACCAGATAATGCTCCAAATGAGATTCTATTCCTTGGGCGGAGGGAAAGGAATTATGACTGGCATTATGAGTTTTGGTTCAGGTTCAGCATAAGAGCAGTGACTTTAGTGTTTGTATATTAGCCAGTAATTCCAAGAACTCTAATTAATGGAATCTTTGCAGAAGACATCAGCTACAGGATGTCCCGTCTGCTTAGAAACACAAAAACTACTGAAATCAAAACGTACAGCGCTGTGAAGCCCATTTGGAGATTCCAGTCCTTGTTTTAATTTTCTATATTAAGTTGAAAAACAAAGTACCCATCATACACAATGACTATGTTTTGTGTATATTTTCTTTGTCAGATATAAGGATTTTTTAGCTTCGTTTTCAAAATGAAATTTTCCCTTAGGAAAAAATTCCAAGGAAAAGGGGAAAGAACCTCTTGGAATTAGAATGAACTATGTGGGGTCCACCCACCCTCTCTTTTTCCCCAGCTGGAGGTCTGTACATTCAAAGACAATTTAATCACCCTCTGTCCCTTCCCTGGCCTGATGCAGGACGCTGGGCCAAATGCTATCCCGGCCTTATTTTCTATTCCTAGTGTGTAGTTTAACAAACAATGTTTTTATTTCTTGTTATTTGATTTGGAGCCAAAATTCTGACGTGGCATCAGTTTTGTTGCCAGATAATGCATTAAACCTTACTGAGGGGTAAACATAATGATCTTCATTAAACCCTTTAAATGAACCCACCTCCTGCTTCTTCAGGTTGAGAAAAGCATTGACAGGGAACATTGTGGAAGCGTCTTGGAGTTATTTTCTTCTTGTAACAGGGGGAGGGAGAGATGAGTGGCAGCTTTTAGGGGGCGAAAGAAAGTTAGGTAAACATAAAAGGTTTTGTAAGATTTCCTCTCCTAATGGCAAAGTTTTAGAGCAATAAATCACAATTCAGTCAATACCATTAGTTTTGGGGCATTATATACCCTCATTAAAGTGCATAAACAATTATATTTATTGAAGGTAATGTACTGTGTAGTGCATTATAACGACACTCATTAACATATGTAATCATCATTTGAATGGGCTTTACTACAATGTAAACTGATAATGGCATGATTGCACACTGGGTTATTAACTTTTCAGTCTTAAGATAATGAAAGGTGATGCAAGAAACCAAAAGCACATATGCATGGCCTTTCATTTGTGAGTTATGCATTTCCATCCCCAATTCTAAGCTCAGGTACCCATGCTCAGGAGTTCATTTTACCTATTGTGTTGACACAGGACCAGATTCCACACGGTGCTTTGAAGTGGGGTAGGGGAGAGTATGTGGCAGGAACTAGCTCAGACCCAATAATGAAGATAATTCTTCTGGTGACCTATTTCCATCTTACATTGTGGCTTATACCGTTCATTCTCTGGTTTCAATATTTTCCCACACAGACGTGGATGATATCACCTGCTCTAAGAAAAATGGGAACTTCCTCCAAACTTTTCCTTTGAAAATTTCACTTACCAGGCAGGCATTTGGCTAATGATGAGGAAACATTTGAAAAACCCAGATTAAGGGGCAGTCTACTAAGGTGACAAGACCATGAAAGATGAAGAAACAGTGGGCAACTATTCTAGATTAAGACAAACTAAAGAGACATGATAACAATGCAGTGTCCGTTCCTAGATTCAATACTGGAGCAGAATTTTTGTCTCTTTTTCTATAAATATACCTTTTATTACGACAATTAAAAATTTTGTACAAGGTCTATAGATTTGATAACAGCATTTTATTAATGTTAATTTCTTGATTTTGATAATTATACTGTGATTATATAAGATGTCCTTGCTCTATATATGTATGTAAAAGTATCTAAGAGTAAAGGTCCTTTATGTCTGCAACTTATTCTCAAATGCATAAAAAATGAATATATACTTATAATAGTGATAGTAAATACTATACAAGGAGAGAATCAAAAAGCAAATCTGGAAAAAAAAGTCATAATTTGAGTGAAGGATATTCAGGAATTTTTTGCACTACCCTGACAGTATTCTCTAAGTCTGATATTATTTCAGACTAAAAAAAAAAGAAAGAAAGAAAAAAACATTTAGAATTAAAGACTTGACCATAAAAAGGCCATGACTTTAATTAAGCAGATCTTTGGCTGGCATTATCAGCAACAAGTCAGAATAATGATCAGGATCTCAGTACTCATTTACGTCCTTTATCTGCTCTGTCAGTGGAAGTCCCAGATTTGTGAGGACAGTTCTTAATTCCTTTGCTCCCAGCTGATATCTATTTCCTATATTTTAGAGTCAGGAATGACAAAAGGTTCGTGATATGAAAGGTAAAAGGCATTGTGCTCTAATCACCAAGATTAAAGAGTAATAGCGGTAGCCACTTAAAATTCCCTCTTAACCACGACTTCACAACCAGTTTCTACATCAGCCTGAGAGCTGTTCTCAAAAGAATGATTGACTTACATCTCTGCATAAGCCCGAACGAAAGCACTCCTGGCTATTTCCCTCCTACACAAACCACTGCCTACACACTCTTAAGTAGCACCCAAACTTGGACCAGTGGGTCATGCAGAGTCGGTGTTAGCTTCCCAACCACACTCGTTATGGAGAGAATGAGGCAAATAAAGCTACAGTAAGTTACCCACTGAAGGAAGGACCACAATGAGACTCATCTCCGAAGTTTCTGGCGTTAGTCCTCTTTTGTTCCTCTAGACCACATAACCCTATGAAAGCAGTAATACTAATGTAATTTAAATTTTGCTTTCTTGGATATGTTTTTGGCTGTCTAGTTTCCACAGCGTTTCCCAGAAATGGAGAATTCTGTAGCTGAGAGCTACCCTTTTCAAGGTTCGGTTATGAAGGCAGAATTGACTGTGCTCAAGAACTACAGAGCAAACGTAATCAATAGCTCTCTATAAATAAGAGGAAATACATAATACATATGCATTTATCTAGAGATAACTAGACTTGAAGACTACATCTACCGGGTTAATGTTTTTATTAAATCATATTAGTGTTGGCACAATAATCTTTTCTCATTATAAATACTGAGCACTTTTATTTGCTACAGGGTATAGCTTTAAGAAATTTCCAATTGACTGACAGCTGCCTGTCAACTTCTGACTCTGGAGAGATCCAGGAACTCAGCTTGCAAAGCTCCAGGGAATTCTAAGGAGCTCCAAGATGTTTAATGGCTGTCCATTAGCGTGAGGCCCAGCGGAGCCCTAGAATCTGTTAAGTGGGAAGTTCTTGCTGTAGAAGGTCATATAATTCCCTATTGCCATCCGAGAGAACTGGGAAAATTCAGCTTGAAGCAAAGACTGGGGTGCTATAAGTTTATGTACTAAGGGAAATCACTTCATGCAGTTTGGTATTACCGTACACCATGTTTTATTTATACTCTATACTAGATGAGAAATTGAATACTATGCTCTTTTCTGGCAATGGAAACTTGCCTTTTCTCCTGAACTGGGCACGGCATCAATACAGCAGCTTGCAGCCTTTTTGACTATGTATTATAGAGTGGCTTCTGTGCATTATATATTAAATCCGATATGCACTGTGAGTTTATATGCCACACACACTACATTTTTCTATATTACGTCCTGCAATCTATCATATTAAGTGAAAGGGGTGATGGAGTGGGCCTCAGGTAATGTAAAGAAGATTGCTAACAGCTTGCATGCTGCGTTGAGAGGAGGTAAGTATTTCTGCAGTGTGCTCTGTGTATATACAGCAAGTGAGCACACAGCAAACTGACCATGTAGAGAGCTCAACATCCCCGGCAATGGAATTAACCACCTATACACTAACGAAATTACCTACCGGCCCAAGCAACATGCCTGCCCCATTAACAAAGCCCAGAAAAGTTTCATGTGAGCCAAACAGTCCTTCCCAGAAGTGGGAATAAAAATGAGGTCTGGCCCATTAAAGAAAAAGCAGCAGCACCCCCCCAAACAGTCAAACAGGCTAACAAAGGGCCTCAGCACAGGAAACACGGACATGTGTTCAGCAATCACAGCCTCTGGGCTGTTAATACATGTCTCATGTTCTTCAGTCTAGTATGTGGAGGAAACCTGGAGATCCTAACTCGAAACATCATGTAAAAAAGAACACAAAAGCAGTGACTAACGATTGATAAAGGAAGAAGTGTTGACTAGCCTTTTGAAATTAAAGTGCATTTTTTCCATGACATTATCTGTTCATGTATCAGAATTCCTAAGTCTGGGAATACTCAGAATTGTGTTACCTGTCTCATCAGCATCCCTGGAATTGTCTCTTGTGGAGCTTTCTAGATCAGGATGTATACCTAAACCGGGCCTGTCTTTTTAGCATAACTTTTATGGCTCATCGGGAATTCTGATGGCAAATTTTTATTTTTCTGTGAAAATTTCTTGGTTCTGCTTGCTTATTGATTTGAAGGTAAATGTTTTCTCATCACCTGACACCTAGGTATTGTGACTGCCCATCAAGACTTTGACCTTGTGTTCAGCCACTATGAGTTCCCCTGGTCGTGGACTGCCTGGGATCCTATAGTTACTTTAATCTGCAGCTACTAATCTTGGAATTACACTTTAAGAAAAGAACCCCACTATTAGACACTCATGACTACCACAGGACATCCCTGCCCTCTCATTGTCACTGCAGAATCTGTTTCTGAAAGCCGAGGAAGTGGTCACAGGATGAAGAATCTTTTCTATCAATATTAGTGAAAAGAACCATCACTTAAGGTGCTGTATAATCACTCATTATTTCTATTCTTCTAGCCCTGATAAACTTCATGCGGTGAGGGGATTGTAGCTTTTGTAGAAAGAGACACTTGGCCTTGAGTATCAGGCTTTACAATACATCTCTGGTGCAATATTATCAGGTGACACCAATTCATCCCAGAGCATTTTACAGCTTAACAGAAGGTTTTGATTTCCTGGAGGAGTCTTAATTGATTCTGAATTCTTTAGCATTCAACCTTCCTCACGACGATTGTTATAAGACTTAATACAGGAAATATTAAGTTTAGACAAAGAAGGCCCAGAAGGGATACTTTTGCGGACTGTCAGAGATATGTTTCACTATTAAGTGGAAGTGCCGAGCTAGCTGAGGGGCCTTGGGCTTAAGCTTTAGGCCGCTTTATGCATTTCTCCAGCTGCCCTGGAAGGGGAGGGTCCACGTGACCCACCATCTCCACTGCCCGATGATGTATGGAGTGACACTGACAAGTCAAGGAAAATGAGCAGGAGTTACTTCCAGCTTTCTTCCATCAAAGGGAAAGCTGCCAAAATTCAAAACTCTAAGGATGCAGGAGAGCAGGGAAATACAACATCGGGAAAATGGCTCCACTAGGAGAAGCCTGTGCATGATACGCGGAGGACTTCCTGGAACCCATTTTGCCACAAAATTTGCACCAAGTTTCTTTCCTGCTACGGTTAGCAGTCTGTGGCAAACTTTCCCTCAAAACTTTTAGAAGGACTGATAGGGGAAACCATGAGGATGTGATATTGATAAAATAACACCAGTAATGGCACATGTTTGCTTTCACTGATGGAGAGGAACTATTCATCTTTGGGTTGCTTAAAATAGCTAGGGTCATGATTTGCCCATGTCTGGATTATAAGGATGCCAGGCACCCTGCCTCCTTCTCTTGAACAGGCGCATCCGCATCGCTCCTCACCAATGCAAGTGGGTAGGTGGGAAGGTAGGTCCTCTAGTCACCAGAGAAAGACATTACCTTAAGTGAATCTTCATTCGTTCTTTCATTCATTAAAGCAAAAGTTTTCTGCCCACCTACTCGACGTCCAGCACTCTAACATATTCACAGAAGAATGATGATGGGGAGGATCTTTCCCCCATTCCTATAGGGATGCAGCTATATCACGAGGCCAAGTTGCCACAACCGAACATTCCTCAGCCAAGATTCATCTTCCATGTGGCACTCTACAAACCAAAACACAAGGTTACTTTGCTCTCATTTTTGTATTCCCCACACTACATACATATGCAACGTTTCCCAGTATACCATCTTATACCAGTTTATTTTAAAAAAGAAAAAGTACATAATCATTCTGCAGCTGTCAGAAGCGCCTGGAAAAGCCCAAGAGTTCAGTATGAAAGGTGCTATTAGGTTGGGAAAAACACCACGGCTGCCACAGATGGCTCATTTTCACAATAGACCTGAGGTTTAAAAAAAAAAAAAAAAAAAAACAACTAGTTGTTTTGCCTGCAGCATAAACAAGGAATATTCTCCTTGAGCAAGTGGAACGGGCTTTGCAGAGATGAGGCTCCAATCTGTCTTGCTAAATTCTGACATTAAAAAGAAACACATATGGGTACCTAAACAAATACTCACATGGCACAAGTACAAGCCTAGGGTAGTTGTATCCAATGCTTTACTTTAGAAAATTGTGGGGCAGTGTCTGCAGCATTTTAAAAATTAATAATAATATTTTTATGGTAACAGTAACACAAGCTCATCTTGAAAATTGGAGAAATAAGATAAAATCTACCCATAATTTTACCATCCAAGGATGACTACAATAACTCTTTGGTGTATTTCCTTCCAGTCTTTTTTCTGTGTGTGCATATACACACACACACACATATACATATATATATATATATATATATATATATATATACACACACACACATATACACATATATTTTCACATACATATATGTATATGTGTATGTTTTACAACACATAGGTATTGTGACTGCCCATGTACATATACATATATGTATATGTACACACACATATACATATATGCATCAAATTATGTATATATACATATATAACATACACATATTCCATGAATATATTTAAAATAAACATATATATTGTATACATCATACATAGGTATTTTTTCTGTGTATATATCTATTAGAAACATATATATTTCTCTTTTTACATAATTGAGCAGTACAACATATTTATATATCTTCTCACTTTCATATTTTTCCTTTATTATTTAATATTATAATTATAATAGGAACGATTTCCCATGTCATTAATCATTAGTTGCACTCCCTGAACATTTTTAATGACTGCATACTATTCCATTATGTGTACACATCACAGCTTGTCCAATAAGTCATCTATTATTACAAATCTCAAAAAGAGTTGCCACATTTTCTGTTTTCTGTAGACAATGCTTCATTAGCCATCCTTATATTTAAATCTTTGGCTGTGTCTCTAATTCCTTATGTTAGTATAACAAAGAATGATCCCAGCTTAAAACATTTTTTAAGACTCTTAATATATATTGCTAAATACTTACCCAAACAAATTTTGTCTGCAGAGGGTAAGAAATGTTCCTGATTAAATATCAAAGCATATGGCAAAGGAGCCAATTTGGTACAAAGAGTGTAACTCATAATTTTTCATAACTTCATTAAGACTTTGTCCAGTCTACTGGAAGTAAACCCAAATGGAACTATTTTGTAGCTGACAATCAGAACTCTACACTGATCATCCAGTTTTTAAATTGGGTGTTTTAATCACAACCCCAACCCTTCAAAAATAGCATTAATATTTGATATTGTGTTTTTAATCACTACCTTTTATTTGGAACTATATCTCCACTAACACTTAATGTTATAATTTTCTGAATCATCCCATTGAAGGACCTTCCACAAGAGCAAATAGTTTTATTAGAAGGACCAGGAAAATGTTCTTGTTTATCCTAATGCACAGAATATTTTGGACCCACATGGTATCTTTCAGGAGACAACATATTCTTCCCACTCTCATGCCCCTCCTTAAAGTCTCCCTTGAAATACAAAGTAATCTGAAAATTGTAAAGAACATTTTATTGTGTATCTGTGTGTTTTTTCCCTTTATTTTGTGGCTTCAAATCCATCTTCTGTATAAATACACGGCTGAGGTCAGCCAAAGATGGCTGCGTTCAGGCTAGTTGAGCAAAGGTTGGAGTGAACCCCAGCGTGCCGAGGAGGGTTGTGAGCAGAGCATAAGGCTAAAGATGAAAAATCATGAACCAGATAATACTGTCAAGGAAGACTTAATTTTCAATATCATAACCAGAAAAATTAACCACCTCCCAGAAGCAGAAAGGAATCTATTTGAACATGGATCAGTTTATATTGGACTTAATGCTGCTCTCTGTGGTCTAATAGCAAATAGTCTTTCTCGACGCATCTTAAATGTGACACAGGCTCGTATAGCTGCTGGCTTACCAATGGCAGTGATCCCATTTTTGACTGCACATGCATCTTACAAAGGTTTTGTAAATCTACTTTTGAATACAGGTGATTTGAATTGTGAAAACTGTACCATAACACGGGGTGGACGGGTTGGTCTTGTTTTTGGTGGTCTGTACCCTGTTTTCTTGGCTATACCTGTGAATGGTGGCCTAGCAGCCAGGTATGAGTCAGCCCTGCTACCAGAAAAAGGAAACATCTTAACTTACTGGACTAGAATTTCTAAGCCTGTCTTTAGAAAGATGTTATTTCCCATTTTGCTCCAGACCATGTTTGCCGCATACCTTGGATCTAGACAATATAAATTAGTTATAAAGGCTCTTCAGTTACCTGAACCTGGCCTAGAAATTCAGTGATCGTTAAACAACTTTGTACACAAAAATAAAACCGTAATGTATGAAAAAATAAATACACGGCTGAACAACTGTAGTGATCAATATTATCTTTATCAAGGACACTAAAGCAGTGAACATATTGCTACTCAGGGTCCCACATAGATCTGCATGGAGTTGGATTTGAACCCACAGTCTCCCCATTTCCAATTCCAGGCAGTTGAGCTACCCCCAACTCTCCCCCAATCCAACACACAAAACCCCCAGGATGATCTATGTTCTTATGTGGAAAATGTGATGGATAGAGACAGCTCAAGCAGTAACTTGGAACCCAAAATCAATAAAAGTATTAGAACTGGGTGCTCACAAATTGGTAGCCATTTAATTCCCCTACTATTAATTTTTTTCTTCCAGACATGAGTTGGGTGCAGTATGTGGACTGCAGTTTGCCCTTGAAGATATGGCAGCAGGCCGAAGGAGGGACCTTTTTCACCTAGTGCTTCAAACAATCTTCTTAGTGGGTATTTATTTCTGGAAAAGATTTCTATCCAATTGGTACCCATTGGCTGAAAGGAAGACTTCATGCCATTCCATTTATTAAATTTTTTTGTTATAGATATATTCAAACATTCACAAAAATTGAGATAATATAATAAACCTCTATATGCGTATCATTAATTTTCAACTTTTTTGCTCAGGCCTTTAGTTTTAAGGGTGATCCTGGTCGATTTTCTGGAAACAATGGCCCCCTGTTGGTGGTGGCAGTATAAGGTTCACAATGTTTAGAACATCTGTCATGGAGTTTTCCTCATTTTGGTAGACGATACAATCATCCAATCAATTTGCTAAAATAAAACACCCTAGACTCCATATTGATTTGTGACATCCAATTCTTTGGCCAGCCCTGTTGGCTCTACCTCCAAAGTATATCTCCCATCTGTCTACTTCCCATTACCTCCACTGCTTCTTCCCCAATGTGAATCCTCATTGGCTTTCCTGTCCTAATTACTGCAATATAATGTCTTTCTTGCTTCTTCTGTTGTCTCCCAGCTCCACTGTGTGATCCGGTCACCACAAGGCAATCCAAGCATTTATGTCAACCTCTGGCTTACCACCCTCCAGTGACTTCTACTTTTGTCCCCCATGACCCTTTCCACTAATCCATGTGGCCAGTATATTCTTCTACAAACATAAATAGGCCAAGTCATTCCACTTCTCAAAATCCCTCAATAGCTTCCTATTACACTTGAACTCAGATTCTTTGGCCTGCATTTCCTACATATCCTTATCTTGCCTACCTCTCAAAAGTAAATTTCCAATTTATCTTCATTTTGCTCACTATACTCCAGCTGCACTAGCTTTCCTTTAGTTCCTTGAACATGTCAAGCCATGCTCCATCCACCTCAGGGCCTTTGCACTTGTTTCCCATCCCTTATCCTATACCCGAGATCTTCACTGTTAACTCTTTCCTATCATCCAGCAATCAACCCAGATATCACCTCCTAAACTAGCTCCCCAGCTCCAACACATTATTACTTATGAAATTATCTTATATTGTGTACTTATTATCTTTTCACCTAGTATTTTAACAGCTCTATGAATGAAGACATTTTTTCTGTCTTATTCACCACTGTATCTGGCATTTCTGGAACAAGGTATGTCATGGAAACTCTATACAAATTTGTTGAAAGAAATGAATGAATGAATGAATGAATGAATGAAACAAAAAGGAACTTCAGAATCTTATTGTAAGCATCTTACAGGTAATAGCTATTTTTCTGAATGAGAAATGTAAACTTAATAACAGAGCAAGCAGATTTACAAGACTTCACGGTAAATGGTGGCTTTAGTAGGCTGTGTGGGACCACTGAAAATTCTAGAGAAGAACTGCCTCATGTGGAGACAAAGCCAACAGTGTGAGTTAGCAAAGACTGTATAAAGGCTCCTTTAATCCCCAGATAATATTCCTCCCTGCCTCCCCTGGCCTAATAACCCTGCTATTAAAGTAGTGACTATGGGTGAAACATGTGCCCAGTGGTCCCTTGAGTACAAAGGCCATGTCTCCTACCTCCTGATAACTTCCCAGATTGTAATGCAGTCCCATTTTTCCATCACTTCACAGTCCCTAATTCCTGATAGTATTACTTCAACTGCCCATTGTGCTCCTGAAATTGATCTCTCCCTATTTGTACCCTAATTCTCAGCTCCAATTCTCAGTCTTCATTCTCTTCGGCTTTGGCCCTATCATCATTCCCTACTGCTGACCACTTCATTCTTGTGGAAACTCTTTGCTCTTATGACTTTCATGGCATTGAACTTCTGGCTATCTTTCTATTGCTATAGATTCCTTGCTCCTATGTACTGAATCTGTGTCCTTGACATTCTCCAAGGGTTACATTTAAGTGCTCTGCTTTACTCTATTCTGTGTTATATGCATGCCAATTATAGTGTGAAGTCATCTGTTTAGATAGCCTCGCAACGAATCCAAATCTTCAAACTGAGCTCATCTTTTCTCCAGAACCAGCTTCCCTTCCAGATTTTCCTATTTCCAACGTTCTATTTATTCATTCAGCTAAAATAATAATAAGATAAAAAAATTAAAAAGTTTAAAGCATCCTGGATTGTTCCCTCTCCTCCTAACTTCTCCCACCAGAAACATTCCATTTTAATTTTATTGTATTGTTTATTTAAGTCCCTTCCTGTTAGTATTATAATCAATTAATCCTCCCAACTCCATTCTTTTATCTGTTCCAATAAATCCAGTCAAGTTAACCTTGAAACATGCTTTGCCCGCACAACTGCATTGCTCAAAAATTATCTTTGACCGCCCTGGCTTAAGTGACTGCCCCCCCACCCATAGCATTTGCTGTTTTTGTCACTCATTAAATGCATTCCTTTATCACATTCTCTCTCATGCTATCCTTCCATGTTGCCCATGTATTCCCAACTAGCCAGAGAGACTCAGAAAGAAATAGATGTAATAATTATAGCTAACATGTATTGAGTGCTAATAAGGTTTCATGCACCCTACCAAGTGCTCTATATTTATTTTCTTGTTTAATTAATAATAGCACCTACAGTCCAGCGAAGTGCTGCTCCTTTATCCCCATGGCACGGAGGAAATGAGGATTTAGGTCACACAGCTACTCACTGACGGAGCCGGATGGGGGACGTGTGCTGCCTAACTTCAAGGCCGGGGCTGCCCCCTACACTGCTTACGTGTCTCGTGCAGCACCCATTTGTATAGGACGCCTACTAAATGTGAATGATGGTAGCACTCAGCACCCCCGTAGAAGGCTGGGGGCGCTCAGGAAGTGTTGGCGGTGCCCTTAGAACACAGCAAAGCGCACGAAGAGGTAGGTTTGTGTCTGCCTCATTCGTTCTCAAGTGGAGCGCATGTCCCCCATCAACCGAGGAACTGCTGTGATTTACAAGGCACTGGTTTCTGATGAAGAGTTCCCTGCCTCCGGGACGCAGTAATAGGAGCACCTGTTCCGGAGCCCCAGAGGGGACAACTGGAGCTTTCTGTGCGAGGGGGATTGTTCGGGGAGCGCGACGTCAGGGCAGTGCAGCGCCGCGGTGTCACCGGGCCAAGGAGCAGACCAGCTGAAGCCGCGAGGCCAAGGAACATTCTGTCCGGGCGTGCATGTCCGGGTGTGCATGCTAAGATTCCCAGAAAGAGAAAGTGACGTTGGAGGAGAAGCTGAGGCAAGATTCTCCAGGCTTGTACAAGGCATTTAGCTTTTAGTTGTTATAAAAATGAAAATAATGGTGAAAGCAGGGAGAAATCCGCAGCTGCTCTGGGCTATTCATACCATAAGAGATCCCACCAGGCCCTCTTTATTGTTGCAGTTTTGGCAAATTATTTTCTTATCACACACAACCTCCTCACTTCTGTTCCTGGATAAGCACTTAGGCTCATAAAGCTGTGGGTCAGCCACAGTTGAGCATCCAGCTCGCGGAACAGCCGGCCGTGGGGAGCTCGAGAGCCCGCCCCTCCGAAAAGCAGCCACTGGAGTCCATAAAAAGCTGGCCCGGCCGGTCCATCGGTGGCCCCGGGTCCAGGGCTCTGGCCCGCATTACCCGCCCCCCCCCCCCCCCCCCCCCGGGCCGGGCTTCACCCGCGGGGATGGCCACGCCGCGCCGGTGGAGCTGGGGAGCCCCTTCCTGGGTGCGAGCGCGCACCGGCAGGTGCTCCAGCCGGCGCCCCGCTGCACCGGGGCTGGCCCGCCGCGGACAGAAGGGGCCGGCTGCCCACCACACATGTGCGCTGGACAAATGCGCTGGCATCTCCGGCGTGGGCAGAGAGCATGCCGCTCCCATTATCCCGGCCCATTAGGGAAGCAATTGGAAAAAAAACATTTAGCAATTTGGACAGGAGTGAGGCTGCCGAATGGCTCGTTTCTCTGTGACAGCCTGCCACGTACAGATGAAAGGGAAGGCTTATAACAAATTTTCATTACCCCCAAATAAAAAAGCAACAGCAGGCAAAGCAAGGGCTTTGAGGCTGAGAGGTGGGGCCAGAAATCCACCCAGAAGACCACAAAGGAGCCTCAGCAAAACAAATCAATCACTCTCTCCAGTCACTTCCACTTGCAGAGTGCGGTTCATGCAAATGGCAATCAGGCCTGTCAGCCTGTCAGGCTTTGGCCTTCAGCTCCTTGCCTCACACTATTCATTAAGTGCACCAAAATACAGCCTGCAGGGCTCTCCTCTTGCTCAATGCCCTTGCTCACCTTTCCTCAACAACCTAAGCCCCACAGGAAAACCCACCCCCAAGCTGGGGGGCAGGGACGCAGGCAGGATTTGGTGAAGGGAAGCGACAGGGAATTTGCAAACAGCACCAGGGTCTTTGCATTTTGCTTTGCTTCCAGCTTTAGTTAGCACCGGGTGGAAATCAGACCTCAGATTCAGAAGGGCAAAGGGTCCTGTGGGGGCTCCCGGATGCTCGGGGCTGCCGTTCTCACCCCCAATCCAGGTTCTGCTGAGAGAGTCCAGGACACCCACTAGGCACAGACCCCAAATGAAACCCCAGCCTCTGAATATCCCACACGAGTCCCACGGCCCACTCCTGCTCTAATGAGCCTGGCTGCCCGCAGAGCTGTGTAATGCATTGCGCCTTTGACCTTATTAGAAGACAACTACACAAATACCGCCTTTTCCTGGCCTGGGTGTCTGTCCGCAGGTATCCCCAGCACGTTTACCATGGCAGATAAAAATGAATTGTGGCAGGGGGTTGCAGACTGGATGTTGAATAAGATCAGGGCTGGAATAGAGAGGTTTTCCATTCCATGGTTTCTCAAAATCCCAGTCTTTCATTATCAACTGCTTCAAAAACACATGTTATTAAACATCTGGGTTTTAGTGACATCCAAGACGGCACAGAGAATGGAATAAATGGGATTTGATGTGTGTGTGTGAAGGGGTGTCTAAGGATTGTTCCCCATTGGGACCTGAGCGTTGACAGCTAAAGGGCAGAGTTTGGTCACAGCCCCCAGAATATCAAGACAAGGCCCTAGTGTTACCTTTTCTATTTGTAGGAGATTAAACTAGTTTGCAAAGAAGTAACATATAAAACGTATAAAGATGTTTCAGTCTCCCTAATAGGACATATGTTAAATGTCAAGGATTTGTGATGTTTGTGGTACATACACACAGGTAACTACAGAGCTCAGATGGGGAGCATCCCTTAACAGCCTAGAGGTCTGAAAAAGATCCACTCAGGGCAAGAAAAAGGTTTGTTGAGTGCCTTCAGTGTGCCAAGTCCCTCAGACAAGGTGTGTTTTTGAATGGTAAACTGAGGTTCAAGAAGTTTTCCTACCTTGCCCAAGGCCCTACAGCCAGAGAGGGGCAGAGCCAGCGGTACAGAGTTTGGGGAGGATAGAGAGTTGGCGGGAGCCATCCACAGAGCCAAAGCACAGAGACAGAAAATCTAATTCTGCCCCCGAGTGCCTCCTCTGTCCAGAGCACTGGCCCAGACACCAGGAGAAACAAAGATGCAGAAGAAATGAGATTCTCTTTAAGGAGCCTGAGACCAAGATGCGATCAGAGGCACCACTACCATAAAACACCGTGATGAATGACAGAAGGTATCAGAGAACGAAGAGATAAATAGATGGGGAAAACATGTTTGAGATGCAGGGGTAGCCTGGTTTGACTGAGGTACTGACCAGAAATTTTTCTCTGCATACCCAAGGATCCCAAGCTAGTATTAAGGGAACTGAACCCTGAGCTTTTCAATTTCCCTAGTTTTCCCAGTCCAATAGACTACAGGCACTGGTCATGGGGGAAAGGGAAGGGGAAGTGGGTTTAAGGTTAAGAATTCTTGAAACAACCTAAGTGTCCATCTGTGAACGAAATGTGGCACATAGATACAATGAAACATTATTTGGCCATAGGAAAGAATTAAATCTTGCCATTTGTTACAACATGGATGGACCTGGTGGGCATTATGCTAAGTGACATAAGTCAGGGAAGAGCACCGGGATGGCTCAGTCAGCTGAGCATCCGACTCTTGGTTTCAGCTCAGGTCATGTTCCCGTGGCTTCATGGGTTCGAGCCCTGTGTCGGGCGGGCTCTGTGCTGGCAGTGAAGAACCTACTTCGGATTCTCTCTCTCTCCCTCTCTCTCTGCCCTTCCCCCACTTGTGTGAGGGCTGGGTACAAAAGGGTGAAAGTGGTCAAGCAGTACAAACTTCCAGTTATAAAGTCCTGGGGATGTAATGCACAGCATAGCATCTATAGTCAATAATACTGTACTATGTGCTTGAGAGTTGCAGAGAGAGTAAATCTTAAAAGTTCTCATCGTAAGAAAAAAATTGTAATTAGGTGCGGTTGATGGGTGTCAACTAGACTTACTGGGGTGATCATTTCATAATATATACAAATACTGAGTCTTTACGTTGCACACCTGAAACTCAAGAATGTTATATGTCAATTATATCTCAGTTTAAAATAAATAAATAAATAAATAAATAAATAAATAAATAAATAAATAAAGCGGTATCCGGGTGGCCCAGTCAGTTAGCATTCAACTCTTGGTTTCCCCTCAGGTCGCGATCTCACGGTTTCCTGGGTTCAAGCCCCCTGTTGGGCTCTGCACTTAGAGTACAGAGCCTGCTTGGGATTATCGTCTTTCTCTGTTGCTCCCCAACTCACGCTGTCTCTGTCTCTCTCAAAATAAATAAATAAACTTAAATAAATAAAAATGGAGGGATTTTTTTTTTCCCCAGGAGTGTGCTACATCATCGTTAAGGAGGTACAGGCCAAGAGGGTTCCCTGCCTAAAACTATGTATAAAAGACCAATACCTCAATATTCATTGTCTCCAATGGGGCGCCTGGGTGGCTCAGTCAGTTAAGCGTCCTACTCCTAATTTCGGCTTAGGTCATGATCACACAGTTTGAGAGGTCGAGACCGGAGTTGGGCTCTGCCATGACAGCACAGAGCCTGCTTGGGATTCTCTCTCTCTCACTCTCTCTCTCTCTGCCCCTCCCCCACTCACACATGCAGTCTTTCTCTATGTCTCTCTCTCTCTCAAAATAAATTAACTTAAAAAAAGATTTTTAAAAAATATTCAATGTCTTCAAGAAGTCTGTCAATAATTATAAGGTGTGGGTGGTATCATTCTTTTGCAAAGCACCTGATATATATTCTCTCATTAACTTTTCTTTACTACCTGAACCAGGTGGGCAATGTTATCCCCATTCCAGGTCAGGGTGACAGTACAACTTACCCAACCCCACATAGTTGAGAAAGGGTAAAACTTGACCCCAGGGTGTTTTTTTTTTTTAATTAAAATAATTATTCTGTTTTTTGAGTGTTGAGACTCACCAAACATTGCACACCCATTTTCTCTTATCTGTACAGTTATGTACACAGTAGATTATCACCCTTGATTTACAGTTGAGGGATGGAAGCTCTGAGAGGGAACATGAGTCACCCAATTGGAGCAGCAGTTGGGGTGGGGGGCTAGGATATGGGAGGATGTGGGTGTGCTCCCCGGAATGAAGTCCTTGACCAGCTAGAAAGCTGACTACAGCATCGTGCTGGACTAGGAACCATGGAGCCAAAGTCTAGGTCGTGCCCATTCCATCTTCAAGCAAATCCTTTTCAATCCAGAGCCTTTGTTTCCTCCTCTGTTAAATAAACATACAAACCTGGGGTTTCAGCTTCTAAGTCCAGGGCTCTCTTTCCCATTGCATCTCAGTGTCCACCTAGAAATCTGTTTCTACAACCAAAATGTTTGCAAGCGTTCTCCTTCACTTCATCATCGTGTAGCTCTCTGTTAAACAGAGCTCCAGTTTCAAAAGAAACAAGAAGGGGCAGGAGTATCTCTTGGATTGTTAGGACAAAAAGAAATTCTACACCAAGTCATTCAGGGGAAAAAATTCTGAATTTTTCAAGAAACCACTTCGTCTTTCCGCTTCCCATTGTGAGGAGACTTCATGCTTAAAAGGAGGTCCCGTGGCTAGGACGGACCAGTGTCTCATGCTGGAGGCCTCGATGGCCAACTAGGTGCAGTGGCCACTGGAACACTATGACTCAACACTTGTTTTCATTCCAATTGTGAGAAGCATTTTGCTATGACATCTCTTGATAAGGGCTGTACTGAGAACATCCCCGTTCTGCCAGACTTAGACTAGGGAGTGGCTCGAAAAATATAACTGTATAAATAAACGGATTTCTGGTCAGAAGTCTTTCTTTCATAAGATTACCCTGATTTAAAATTCATGAACCAATGTTTCTCAAAGTATGATCTCTACATCATTATGCCAAGCGTCGCATGGGGTACTAGTTTAAAATGCAGATCTCTTAGTCCCCCTGCAGTCCTATTGAATCAGAATGCCTCAGGTGGAGCCCCAGAATCTGCATTCTGCATTTTAACAGGCTCCCCAGGTGACGGGTATGCACTCTGAAGTTTGTAGACCTCCATTATAAACAAAACAAACCACTCCCATATCTATGGTGCCCCCTCGAAACAAGGACTTTGGCCAGCTAAAATAATAAAATAAAGTTTGTATTTATCCCAGGACTCAGAATTGCTCCCCAAGGAAAGCAGTTGGCAGATATTCCTGCTGATGGGTGCCGGCCATGGCTACAGCAGTTATTTCCAGGCGATGGACAATCCTTCCAGCCCAAATGAAACTTAAGCTTAAAATAACAATGATAGTTTTGTGCAATAGCAATGAACCTTTTAATTTATCATGCTCCAAAATCATATGGACCGCCTAACACCATCAGGTCCAATAGTGCCATCCAGAAGCAAGCTGGGCTTTGATCTGACCTCATATGTCATGTCTGGGAGAGTCAGAATAATATCACGGGGCTGGCTTCCATTTTGCTTTTTCTGAACACTTTCTGACTCACTTCACTTCTAAGCATAGATAGTATATATACTGCTAACCCCATCCTTTCCTATTCAGTTGTTTTAGATCCTTCTCCTTCAAGTGCTTTTCCAAATTCAGTCCTGGTGAGCATGCAAGGGTTTTAGAGAACACATGGCCCTTCAGAGCCTAAAGCAACTCAGAAAAACAATAATTCATGTCTCCAGATTCCAGAGGAAAAAAAAATCCCAGCAAGGTAAACATATTCGTAAATAAATATAAAGAACATATCAGCATTTATCGGTTTGATTCAGAACAAAGCATGATTACATATTCACTGTAGACACTGGTGGATTCTGGCTTCTTCTTAGTTAGGGGCTGAGGTCAAGGACACCTGGGAGTCCCTTTTCCCTCAGCTCACCCTTCTGCTTTCTGTCTGACCCACAAAGGGCCAGAAGCACACTTTCTCTGCATAGAAGGAAAACCTACTGGGGCATTTCTTCTTTACAACCAAATGCAAAGCTGCCTGCTGTGTAAATAGATGGAACTAAGAGACTAAGTGACACCATTCTCAATGCAAAAGACGTTAACCCTAAGTTTTCACAGCAATGCTCTGGAATTCTCAAAGGCTAAAAGAAACTCACAAAGCCCTCTGCAAAAGTAGAGCAACCTTGTTCTACCAGTGAGCTCAGATTCTGTACACTTTAGTTCAATCACTGACTGGAGAGGGCGTGTAGCAGCAGCAGGAAAGCAAGGATCCAGGTGGAAGGCGAAATGGTGTTGGGTCAAGTGCATTTGACTTATCAAGAGCTATTGGCCCAATATGGTTGTGGATTTCCTGATTTGAATGGTACTCTTTATCTACTGTTAATAGCAAGAGACTCCCTTTTAAAGGTAATTGCTACCTTTCTCACTTGTTCATGGGGCTTGCACAGTTTGATATTTCTGACTCTCTCATTTTTCATACAAATGGAAATCCCAGCAGTGTGCGCTCAGAGGTGTCTCATATCAGCCCTTCTTGTTTCTCCCCCTGTTTCTTCGATGGCCATTTGCTCCCTTTGTGGTACTCGCTGTCACACAAATGGTCCCAATTACCTAGAAAAGAGCAGGCTGTAACCTGTCGTTTTCCAGGTTTTCTGACCATATGGCCCCTACCACATCGTTTTCTCTTTCTGCTGAAAAACTTCCTGCCAAATTTCAAGGGGACAGGTAAAGTAAGGGGTTCTGTCCTTCTGGCAGAGGCAGGTGCATGCTAGCAAAGCATGAGGAAGAGAGAGGACAGGTACTGTGGTGTATTCTTGCCAGTGGCTGTGAGAGTAAATCTTTAATGTTCACACCATACCGCCACCACCACCAAAATGGCAGTGATGTGAAGGATGTATTAACCAGCCCTACTGTGGCAAATATGTTGCAATATATACATGTATCAAATCATCACGTCATTTATCTTAAGCTTATACAATGTTATATGTCAATCATATTTCAATATAGCTGGGAAAATATAAAGAGGGGTAAGGTAATTCATTTCCACCCCCGTTCTGCATGCCAGTGAAGCTGCCCAAGGTGCATTTACACGGGCTCTCTTCTAACAGCCTGCTCATCCCATAGACTAGGAAGGAATGGGTTCAGTGTAAATAAATGATAATGAGTCCATTGAAGCATTATATAAAATGGTCCCCTAGTGGCAGGAAAGAGTTAATGTACCTCCCAAAGTGCCTAACTTACAATCGGGGTGGGACTTCACTCTGGGAAAACTGGGCTCCTCAAACCTAAACTTTGATGAAAGACGTCAACAAGATGGGAAGTCAGAAAAAGGAGGGTAATTATTTTTTTAATCATGCATGAGTACTTCGCTCTGGTAGGCACTACCTCAGTCATTTCTAGTAGGCCAGAGGATGAAAAAGGCAGCGGATGAAAGAAGAGGGACCCAAAGAAAAGAAAAAAAGACACAGAGGAAGAGACATGAAAAGAAGAAAGAGCAAGTGACACGTATAGTATTTTTTTATTTGTCCTGACTGTATTTGAAATGTCTGAGTTGCAAAAATTGAATCCCCCATGTCTCAAAGCCCCTCCAGGTGGTTGAAAACAGTCACCATCTGCCTCCCAGAGGAAGTTAATCCTTGGCTTTTATCAACTACAGTAAACTCTACTTAGTGTTACTAGTTACAGGTATCGGAATTCTCTCCCTGGAATTATATTTTAAGGATCTGTGGGGGGCGCCTGGGTGGCTCAGTCAGTTAGGCGTCTGACTTCGGCTAGGTCATGATCTCACAGCTCATGAGTTCGAGCCCCGCGCCAGGCTCTGTGCGGAGAGCTCGGAGCCTGGAGCCTGCTTCGGATTCTGTTTCCCTCTCTCTCTGCCCCACACCTGCTTGCTCTCTGTCTCTCAAAACTGAATAAACATTAAAAAAAAAAAAAATTTTTTTAAAAAAGGGGCGCCTGGGTGGCGCAGTCGGTTAAGCGTCCGACTTCAGCCAGGTCACGATCTCGCGGTCCGTGAGTTCGAGCCCCGCGTCAGGCTCTGGGCTGATGGCTCAGAGCCTGGAGCCTGTTTCCGATTCTGTGTCTCCCTCTCTCTGCTCCTCCCCCGTTCATGCTCTGTCTGTCTCTCTCTGTCCCCAAAAAAATAAATAAAAAACGTTGAAAAAAAAAAAAATTTAAACTATCGTTAACTATTTTAAAATTTTAGCATAGACAGATACATACAAAAAAAAAGATAACTCTCACATACCTCCACCTGCCAGACAACTATTATTAACATTTTTGGATCTATACATTCATTATTGCATATATATTCGTTATTATGCATATATATAATTAACTGTGTTAAAATGAATCATTGCATACTGTTTTGTCACATGTTTGTTCTCTTTTTTATAACTTTCTTTTATATAACTTTCTTTTTATAACTTTCTTTTATATAACTATATTGTTATATAGTTTTCTATGGATCTATTTTCATTTCATCAATTATTATGTAAAATCCTAAAAATTATCTTTAATGAATACATATGTTTCATTCTGTGGGTACATCAAATATTATTTACCCAATTTGTCTAATTCATGATCAGATACCTATATTTGTTCCAATTATGTGTATTTGAAACAATGTTAAGGTCAACATTTTCAGAGCTAAATCTGTGTGTACATTCATGATTATTTTCTAATTCTGCTAAATGGAAGTAGGAGATCAAAGGATTCAGCCTTTTAAAGTTGACTCTTTTATATTGCCAACTTAATATCCTGAAAGCTTCTATCAATTTCCTCTTCTTCCAGCAGTGGGCATACATATATTTTCAAAGTAAAGAATCGAATAACAGATCCCAACCAAAAAGGTAATGTTATGTTTCTGACCCCAATACAAATTTGTGGCAGGCAGTAACAATCTCAGCAATATGATCAGAAAGATTTTTTGTTAGGTTGAAATGATGATGAAGAGTATCATGTTTATTAACCAAAGATTTCTCTATAAATACAAATTTGGTATCTGAGGATTGCTATAATCACAAACAATAAACCTAAGAAAGAAGATTACATTACTATATGATCAACTTTATGGGCACAGAATAGAGAGGTGTATAAGACCTCTCTTATGTACAATAAAATAGTGACCTGAGGAGTGGACCCGGAGCAGAAAATTAAACTCAACGTTTCATTCGCTCATTCACTGGTGTTTTTCTTTCAACATTTATTGACTACACCTGTTTTCACTTCTTGCTAGGTTTCATAGAAGCTCAAAACTAAGAAAAGCTTTTAAATCTAGTTCTTATAATAGATGATATACTTCCCAGAAATTTCTTCAAAAATCCAGAGGCTTCTCAAATGTCCATCCATGGATGAATGGATAAAGAAGATGTGGTATATACAGACAGTGCAGTATTACTTGGCAATCAAAAAGAATGAAATCTTGCCATTTGCAACTACGTGGATGGAACTGGAGGGTATGATGCTAAGCGAAATTAGTCAGTCAGAGAAAGAAAAATATCATATGACTTCACTCATATGAGGACTTTCAGATACAAAACAGATGAACATAAGGGAAGGGAAACAAAAACAATATAAAAACGGGTAAGAGGACAAAACATAAGAGACTCTTAAATATGGAGAACAAACAGAGGGTTACTGGAGGGGTTGTGGGAAGCGGGATGGGCTAAATGGGTAAGGGGCATTAAGGAATCTATCCCTGAAATCATTGTTGCATATATGCTAACTAATTTGGATGTAAATTAAAAAAATTTTTAATTAAAAATACAAAAAAAAAATCCAGAGGCTTCTAATAGTTGTCCAAAGTGGTAACTGATCATCTTACAAAACCAAATTAGCAAAGCACATAATTCATTAATTAATCAACTGATTTATTGAGCAGCTCATAGACACAAGGCACATCAAATAATGTGAGATGATTTCTGCTCTTGGTAGCTTCAAATCTAATACAAAAGATGACAATAAACACATATATGAGTTTAAATGGCATAGAAAGAAAGGGCTGCTGAGAGAGACTGATCTGAGTGAAAGATCTAGTTTTGCTCTGCACTGCGGTGGCCAGAAGTAGAAGTTGGGCTGTGCCTTAACAAATGAAGGAGTGCGGATGAATGAAGGGGGACGCGTCCGTGGGCAATCAGCCTGAACAAAGCCTCAGAAGCTGGTGTGCAAGGCACAGCGGGAGGAAGAGCGATGAGAAACCCAGGACAACCTTGCTGGAGTGGAGAGTTCAGTGTGAAGAAAAGAAGGAAGTTCTAGACAAGTGGCTAAGCCAGATTGTTGCACATGATGAAAGCAGGTCTAAGGATGTAGGACTCCATCCTAAGACACTGGGTAATGAGAGACAACTTTAGAGGAACATGGTGCAGGTAGGGATAAGATTCTAGGAAGATGCGTGTCTACGAGGAGCAAGTTGAGATAGATGAATGAAAGGAAGAGAGACCAACATCAAGAGGCCAATATGGAGAGGTGCCTGGCTGGCTCAGTCAGTGGAGCATATGACTCTTGACCTCAGGGTCATGAATGGATGAATGAGTGAACGAATGGATGAATAAAGTCATAAATAAATAAGAGGCCAGTTTGCAGTAGTAACCTAGGTGTGAGGTAATTAGGTGTTAGGGACCAGGCAGATACACTGAGAAGGGGAAGAGGAGGGATTCCAAACATGAGAACAGCTGAGTTTTAGGGATTTGTGGAGGCTTTTGACATTCAATCACCCTTTCTTCATATAGCCAATTAAAAAAACAAAGGGATAGCAACACATTGCCTCTCTGGTCCTGCCGTAGTGTTTCTTCTCTGTCCCCTGACTTGGAGAGACTACTTGCATTAGACAACAAATGTGGATTTTAGTAACCCTTGTTGAGAATATTTTTTAACGTAATTATTAAAAGCCTTAAATATTACTAAGAGGCAATTCTTCTCCTTTATGAATGCGTGCATTACATATAAATATATACACTGTTGCACATTTTGCTATTATGATTCACATATTGTACATCTAACTTTGGAGGAAGTAAAGCTGTGATTAAGTATCCTGTGCTTGAGAACATGGGGATAATTTGCAGAAAATATTTCAAAACTTCTATAAATGGCCCAGACCCATTTAAACTTTTAAGAAAGACTACATCTTGGTGAAAAGCATGAAGTGTCTACTGCCTTTTTTTTTAATGAGAATTTAAGAATGTTTATTAAAAAAGAAATAAATTTTCCATTTCAGCTCATTTGGCTTCCTCTGCTATTAAATCCTACGTATACCCAGGAGTTACACTGATGTACTTACATATTGTTTCTGCGTTGAGATCGCCTAATGAGGCAATTAGTAGAGCTCCTCAGACAGCTGGACCAAACACTTTTCGGCAGAGAGGAAAGGTCCACTCAAGCAACAGTGCAAAGTGCCTACTCTTACTGCCCACTTCTATTTGACAGTGTGGCTTAGACAAGGTGAGTGGTGGATTTTGGAAGGGAGACAAAACCATGCACTTTGCCCACACAGATAAAACAGGAGCTTGAGGCCAGTGTGTATACAAACCATGTAAAAAGCCTAACGTTGAAGAATAGAACTTTCTCCTTCCTTCTTTCTGAATTACCAGTTTGTGTCTTTGCTCTAATCCAAAGCTTTCCAAACTGTAGGCTTTATAAAAACATCTCTTGTTCCTTATTTACTTTCTTTAAATATAGACCATTGACTTCCTTTAAATTGATTATAAACTTTTACTAAAATTTATTTTAAAGGAAACTATAAAAAAAAAACTACCATAAGTGGAACATTTGAATAGAAGATAACTATAAGAAGAAATGCCATGACAATAAAGTGCTGTTATTATATATGATGTTATTAAGTGCTGTTTTGATGCTATTTTCTGTCAAAGCTTGAAGCCTGAGACATTTTCCTTTTGTTGCAGGGGAGATTGGCAAAGGCTACAGAGGTGTTAAAGTCATGCCAGCCCCAGACAAGAGACTTTTTCCTTGAATTACTTTATCCATCATTAAGGATTGAAGATTGAAAGAGATTTGAAAATAAAATTGTTTTTATATTTCCACCCAACGTGATGATTTATTTAACAAACACATACATAGTACTCACCAGGTGCCAGGTTTGTTCTAAGTAATTTAGAACCGTTCACGCATCTAGCGTTCATAATGAGCTTGCAAGGCAATGCTATTGTTATTCCCATTTTACAGATGAGGAAAATGAGGCACAAAGGGGCTAAGTAATTTGTTCAAGGCCATACGGCTAAAGAGTGGCAGATCCGGGATTCTAAATCATGCATTTTCACTGGAGTGGACTCAACACCCCTCCATGCCGTGTGAGAGTGGGCCTCAATGTTCTGGAAAGCCATGTTCATACACTGTCTAAATCATAGTACCTGCCACCTGAACTGTCAGCACACATGGCAGAGTATGTCCCACACTGGGAGGAGTGCCATGCTACCAGCTGTCCTGAAAGTCCACCTCCCTGTTGAATCTTGCCTTATAGCCCAGCCTTCAGCAATGGCTATGTCCCCTGACCTTCTAGACCACTTTTTGTCTGCTATTCTGGACTGTTAGCACTGACAAATTTGAATGGTTACTTGAAGTTTTAATATTAACAAATTAATATTAAATGGTATAAGTAAATTACATTAGTTTAATATTTGCATATATATGTTAATATTTAATATATTATATATCAGTATATTCATTAATAATATATTAGTGAATAACATTAACCTATTTTTTTCCCATGGTAGATTTTAAGTCCCTTTAAAGGAAAGAAATATTTCATATCTCTCTGAATCAATCATTAAACCTAACAAGTGCTTTATAAATGATTTAATGATAACCATTGTATTCATATAGAGACCAATGTTTCTAGAGAAGTAATGAGATATAAGAAAAAGAAGCACAAAGTATAAAATTTCACACACAAAAAAAATAGAGCTTCCCCAGAGAATAAAAGTAAAGACAGAGGGCCAAGCAGTCCGTGCAATGAAATTTTGTCTCCTAAATATTTTGTATCTGATTTGGTAACAAGATAAATTAATAAACTAGCTGTTATTTTGTTTTAAGTTTATTTAGTTATTTTGAGAGAGAGAAAGAGAGAGAGAGAGAGAGAGCGTGCGCACCAGCAAGGGAGGGACAGAAAAAGAATCCCAAGCAGACTCTGCACTGTTAGCACAGAGCCCCATACGGGGCTTGAACTCACAAACCGTGAGATCATGACCTGAGCCACAATCAAGAGTCTGACACGTTTTTAACTGACCTAGCCACCCAAGCGCCTCTAAACTAGCTGTTATTTAGAGCTAACTACATTGGCAAATACCATTACGTGATTTTATAAAGGAGAAAACTGAGCAACAGAAAGAGTAATTGCCCCAGATCGTAAAATCCCTATTTAAGCCAGGGCTTCCTGTATCTAAGGACTGCATTTCCTAAGTGTGCACCTGCACAAGTGGGGAGGGGTCAAATTGAACTTACCTATGAGAATAATCTAAGTTTGACATCATATGCATTTTTTTATTGTAAAAAACAAATATGTACTTACCCTCAACAAACTTTGAGGTGCATGTACAGTATAATTAACTATAAGCACAATGCTGTACAGTAGATCTCCAGAACTTTCCCATCTTGCATGACTGAAACTTTGTGCCAATTGAACAACTCCCCATTTCCCCCTCGGTGCACCCCTGACAACCACCGCTCTTTCTAAGTCTATCAATTTGACTGCTTTAAATACCTTATATAAATGGAGTCATGTAATTCTTTCGGGTTAAATACCCAGAAGTGGGATTGCTGGATCATATGGTAGTTCTATTTTTAATTTTTTGAGCAATCTCCATACTGTTTTCCATAGGGTGGCCCCATTTTATATTCTCATCAACTGTGCACAAGCGTTCTGATTTCTCCACATCCTCACCATGCTTCTTATTTTCTGTTTTTCTTTTTGTTTTTTTATATGGGCCATCCTAACAGACGGGGAGTGATATCTCACTGTAGTGTCAAATTGCATTTCCATGATGATGAGTGATATTGAACATCTTTTCATATCCCTGTTTTGCCCATCTGTGTGTCTTTTTTGGGAAAATGTCCATTTTTTATAACACGTTATTTGGGTTTTTTCTATTGAGTTGTTACATATTTTTTGAGTTTCTTATATATTTTGGATATTAACCCCTTATCAGATACATGGATTGCAAATATTTTCTCCAATTTCATAGGTTGCCTTTTCACTCATGATCGTTTCTTTTGCCGTGCAGAAACTTTTTGGTTCAATGTATTCCCACTTGTGCATTTTGCTTTTATTGCATGTGCTTTTCGTATCATAGCCAAAAAATGATGTCAAGACCAATACACTGAAGATTTTCTCCTACATTTTCTTCTAGGAGTTTTATAGTTTCAGGTCTTACATTTAAGTCTTTCATCCACTTTGAGTTGATTTTTTGTGTATGGTATAAAATAAGGGTCCAATTTCATTCTTTTGCATTTGAATATACAGTTTTCCCAACACCATTTTGTTGAAGAGACTATCCTTTCCTCATTGTATAGCCCTGGCACCCTTGTTGAATGTCATTTGACTATACAGGCATGGATTTGTTTCTGAACTCTCTATTGTGTTCCATTGGTCTTCGTCTGTTGGTATGCCAGTACACCATTTTGATTACTGTAGCTTTGTAATATATTCAGAAATCAGGAAGTATGAGGCCACCAGATTTGTCCTTCTTTCTCAAGATTGTTCTGAGATTGTTCTGTTATTAGGGGTCCTTTTGTTTCATATGAATTTTAGGATTGTTTTTGTTATTTCCATAAAAAATACACTGAAATTATGATAAAGATTGCACTGCATGTATATATTGCCTCAGGTAAGTAGTATAGATATCTTAATATTATTAACTCTTGAACATGCCACGCCTTTCCATTTATTTGCATCTTTTCTAGTTTTTTTCATCAATATTTTATAGTTTCATTGTACATTTGTACAATCTTTTGCTTCCTTGGTTAAGTTTATTCCTATGTATTTTATTCTTCTTGATGCTGTGGGACTTGTTTTCTTAATTTCTTTTTTGGAGTGTTCACTGTTAGTGTATAGAAACACAACTAATTTTTGTTTGTTGATTTTCTATCCTGCAACGTTGTTGAGCTTGATTATTTGGTTTAACAATTCTTTTTATGGAATCTTTAGGGTTTTCTACATACGCAAACAGAGATTTTTTTCCTTCTTCCTTTCCAATTTAGATATCTTTTATTGACTATTCGTTCTGACTAGTACTTGCAGTACTAAGTTGAATAGAAGGAGTGAGAATGGACATCCTTGTCTTGTTCTTAATCTTAGAGGAAAAACTTTCAGTTTTTCACCACTGAGTATTAATGTTTTGTAGAATTCACTGTAAAGCCATCTGGTCATGGACTTTTCTTTGTTGGGAGGTTTTTGATTGATGATTCAATCTCCCAACTCAAAATGGGTTGGTTCAGTCTTTCTTTTTCTTCATGATTCAGTCTTGGTAGATTATATTTTTCTAGGAATTTATTCATTTCTTCTAGGTTATCTAACTTGGTGTATAATTGTTCATAGTCTCATGTTCTTTTTTATTTCTGTGGTAAAAGTTGTGTTTTGTTTTTCATTCCTGGTTTTTGTTATTTTAATCTTCTCTCTCTTTTTCTTAGTCAAACTAAAAATTTGACAATTTTATTATCTTTTCAAAATATCAATTCTTGGTTGTGTTGATTTTTTAAATTGTTTTTCTATCCTCCATTTTGTTCCTTTCTGCTCTAACCTTATATTTTCTTCTACTAAATTTAGGCTTAGTTTGTTCTTCTTTTTCTAATGGTGTAATACTAATTTGTTTATTGAAACCCTCCTTCTTTGTCAATGTAGGCATTGATCACTGTAAATTTTCCTCCTGGTACTATTTTTGTTGCATCCCATAAATTTTGATATATCATGTTTTCATTTTTGTTTGTCTTGAGTGATTTTCTAATTTCCCTTTTGATTACTTCTTTGACCCATGAGTTGTTCAAGAGTGTGTTGTTTAATGTTCACATATTTGTGAAATATCCAGTTTTTCTTCTGCTATTAATTTCTAGTTTTATTCTTTTGTGGTTAGGAATACACTTGGTATGATTTTAATCTTAAATTTGTTGATACTTATTTTATGACCTAACATGATGTGTTCTAGAGAATGTTCCATATGCACTTGAGCAAAAATATGTATTCTCCTGATGTTAGGTGGGATATTTTGTATATGTCTGTTAGGTTTATTTGCCCCATAATATTTTTCAAATATTCTCATTTTTTACTGATTTTCTATCCAGATGTTCTATCCATTGTTGAAAGTGGGGATATTGAAATCCCCTACTAATTTTTTTTACCATTTATTTAATTTATTTTTAAAATTTATATCCAAGTTAGCATATAGTGCAACAATGATTTCAGGAGTAGATTTCTTAATGCCCCTTACCCATTTAGCCCACCCCTGCTCCCACAATCCCTCCAGTAACCCTCTGTTTGTTCTCCATATTTAAGAGTCTCTTACGTTTTATCCCCCTCCCTGTTTTTATATTATTTTTGCTTCTCTTCCTTTATGTTCATCTGTTTTGTATCTTAAATTTCACAGATGAGTGAAGTCATGATATTTGTCTTTCTCTGACTAATTTCGCTTAGCACCATACCCTCTAGTTCCATCCACATAGTTGCAAATGGCAAAATTTTATTCTTTTTGATGGCTGAGTAATACTCCATTGTGTGTGTATATATATATATATCACATCTTCTTTGTTTTTGTTTTTTTTTTTACTTAGATTGACTTTAATTTCTCTCAGTAACTTTGCAGGGTTTTTTTTTTAATTTAATTTTTAATTTTTTAAATTTACATCCAAATTAGTTAGCATATAGTGCAACAATGATTTCAGGAGTAAATTCCTTAGTGCTCCTTACCCATTTAACCCATTCCCCCTCCCACAACCCCTCCAGTAACCCTCTGTTTGTTCTCCATATTTATGAGTCTCTTCTGTTTTGTCTCCCTCCCTGTGTTTATATTATTTTTATTTCCCTTCCCTTATGTTCATGTTTTGTCTCTTAAAGTCCTCATATGAGTGAAGTCATATGATTTTTGTCTTTCTCTGACTGACTAATTTCGCTTAGCATCATACCCTCCAGTTCCATCCATGTAGTTGCAAATGGCAAGATTTCATTCTTTTTGATTGCCAAGTAATACCCCATTGTGTGTATATATATATATATATATATATATATATATATATATATATATATATATACACACCACATCTTCTTTATCCATTCATCTGCCAATGGACATTCGGGCTCTTTCCATACTTTGGCTATTGTCAATAGTGCTGCTATAAACATTGGGGTGCATGTGCCCCTTCAAAACAGCATACCTGTATTCCTTGGATAAATACCTAGTAGTGCAATTGCTGGATCGTAGGGCAGTTCTATTTTTAATTTTTTAAAGAACCTCCATACTGTTTTCCAGAATGGCTGCACCAGTTTCCATTCCCACCAGCAGTGCAAAAGAGATCATCTTTCTCCCCATCCTTGCCAACATCTGTTGCTGCCTGAATTGTTAATGTTAGCCATTCTGACAGGTGTGAGGTAGTATCTAATTGTGGTTTTGATTTGTATTTCCCTGATGATGAGTGATATTGAGTAGTTTTTCATGTGTCAATTGGCCATCTGGATGTCTTCTTTGGAAGTATCTATTCATGTCTTTTGCCCATTTCTTCACTAGATTATTTGTTGTTTTGAGTGTTGAGTTTGATAAATTCTTTGTAGATTTTGGATTTTAACCCTTTATCTGATATGTCATTTGCAAATATCTTCTCACATTCCATCGGTTGCCTTTTAGTTTTGCTGATTGTTTCCTTCACTGTGAAGAAGCTTTTTATTTTGATGAGGTCCCAATAGGAAATCCCCTACTATTATTATATTGTTGTCTGTTTCTCCCTTAAATCCTGTCAATGTTTACTTCATATATTTAGGTGTTCTGATGTGGGTTGCATATATATTTATAATTGTTATATCCTCTCAGTGAATTTACCCATTTATACTTACTTCTATGATCTCCTTCTTTATCTCTTTTGATAATTTTTCACTTAAAGTCTATTTTGTCTGACATAAGTATAACCACCTTTGCTCTCTTTGGATTACCATTTACATGGAATATTTTCTATCCTTTAATTTCAGCCTATGTGTGTCATTAAATCTAAAGTGAGTCTCTTGTAGACAACATATAGTTGGATTTTGTTTTGCTTCCATTCAGATATTCTGTCTTTTGATTGGAGAGTCGAGTTTAGTCCATTTATATTCACAGTAATTGCTATTGCTATTTTGTTACTTGTTTTCTGCCCATCTTAGTTTTTCTGTTCCTCTTTTCCTCTCTTGCCATCTTCCGTTGTGTTTTGTTGAACTTTTTCAGTGACATGCTTTGGTCCCTCATTTTCTTTTGTATCTCTTTTAGAGGTATTTTCTTTGTAGTTATCATGGGTGTTGCATGAAATATCTTACAGTTATAAAAATCTATTTAAAAGTAATAACAAATTGACTTCAAATATATACAAATACTCCACAATTTACTTCCCCTACACATACACACTTTATGATAATGATGTCACAAATTATTTTTTATTTTGTGTATCTGTTAATATTTTTATACTAAAGTTGTTTTTATACTTCTATCTTTTAATTTCTGTACAAGATTTAAAGTAATATATGCACCACCATTTGTCTATATATTTACCTTTAGCAGTAAGCTTTATACTTTCATATGCTTCCATGTTACTGTTTAGTATCCTTTCATTTCAACCCAAAGGTCTTCCTTTAGCATTTGTTGTAAGACAGATCTAGTGGTGAAGAACTCCCTCAGCTTTTGCTTATCTGGAAAAACCTTTATTTCTGCTTCATTTTTGAAGAAGATTTTTGCCAGATATAGTTTTCTTGGTTGGTAGAGCTTTTCTTTTTCTTTTAGTGCCTTGAATATATCATCCCAGTCCCCTCTGACCTGAAAGTTTTCTGCTGAGAATCTGTTCGTTGTCTTATTGTGATTCTTTTGTATGTAACACATCACTTTTCTCTTGTTGCTTTCAAAATGCTCTCTTTGACTTCTGACTATTTCATTATAATGTGTCTTAGTGTGGATTTCTTTGGGTTCATCTTAGTTGTAGCCTACTGGGCTTCTGGAATCTGACTGTCCATTTTTTCCCCCAGATTTTGAAGTTTTCAGCCATTATGTCTTTATATAAGCTTCCCGTTCCTTTTCTCTCTTCTTCTTCTTTTAGGAATCCCACAAGTATATCTTTTTGATGGTGTTCCATAAGCCCTTTAGGCTTTCTTCACTTATTTTCATCTTTTTTCTCTTTGTTCCTCTGACTGAATAATTTCAAAGGATATGTTTTGAGTTCACTGACTTTTCCTTCTGCTGATCAAGTCTGCTGTTGAAAGACTATAGAGAATATAGGGGCACCTGTGTGGCTCAGTTGGTTAAACATCCAACTGTTGATTTTGGCTCAGGTCATGATCTCAGGTTTGTGAGTTTGAGTCCCATGCCAGGCTTTGCACCAACGGCACAGAGCTTGCTTGGGATTCTCTCTCTCTCTCTCTCTCTCTCTCTCTGCCCCTCCCCTGCTCATGCATGCTTCTCTCTCAAAAGTGAATAAACATTTAAAAAAAGAGAGAGAGAGAATTTGTTACTTTAGTTATTGTATTCTTCAGCTTCAAAAGTTCTGTTTGGGTTTTTTGTTTGTTTGGTTTTGGTTTGTGTGGGATTTTTTTTGTCTCTGTTGATATTCTTGTTTTGTTCATGCATTGTTTTCTTTAGTTCAATGAGAATTTTTATGTTTAATTCTTTGTCAGGTAATTCACATACTTTTAGTTCTTTAGAGTCAGTTTCTAGAGATTTATTTTGTTCTTTTTCTTGGGCCATGTTTCCCTGTTCTTTCATGCATCTATAACTTTGTGTTGCCATCTGTGCTTTTGAAAAAACAGCCACTTTTCCCAGTCTCTATGGACTGGCTTCATACAGGGAAAGACCCTCACCAATAATATTGGGTAGAGATTGTGGGGCCTCTCAAACCTCTTTTTGGGTGATGCATCTTCACTAAACCCCTTCCTGTAATTTCTCAATTAAAGAGGCTTGCTGATTTCTTATTCAAGAGCTCATAATCTCTCTCTCCCTCTGGTGTTGATCTGTGGCACTGCAAGCTCTCTGGTTTTACAGAAGTAAATTGCCCCACTGTCCCTTGTTGTCAGTAGCCACCAGGCATCCCAAGTATGCCAACTCCATGTCAGCGCCCTAAGTCAGACAAGACAGATATTGGTCCCTTGGGCATCCCTCTGAAAAGCTGGAACATTGGATACACATTCCACTCTTTTCTTTCTCCCTGAGGAAGAAGTAACAAGATAGTATGCTCTCTTCAGGCACTGAGCTGTGTTGTCTTGGAGGAGGGCCTAACATTGGTAAAGTGAAATAGCTCTTCTTACCTGTTTTGCTGTAGCTATTTTAGCTTTGTACTCACCTTGGGCACTGTAACTTCTTAACTGGATTCTGGAAATCTCATAACTATTTTGGTTCATATATAGTTTTTAAATTGGTGTTTCTCTGAGGGAACAATGGCTGAGACTTCCCATTCTGAAATCCTACTGATACCACTCTGTGGTTTTGTTTGTTTGTTTGTTTGTTTGTTTTTGTGGAGTACTCTGCCTGGAATTATTTAAAAATAAATTGTGTATTGCAATACCAGCAAGGAAGTATTATAAGCTGAGTTGATTCCAAATGAAGAGATTTTGGGTAGACTTCCAAATTGGTATCTCCTTCCCTGACTTCTTCCTTATCCACATTTATAATTGGTTATCTAGATATCCTCTGACTCAAATGATTATCACAGGTTTACTGAAACAGCTTAACACACTAGGATGCAAAAAAAAAAAAAATGTTTTATTTTTTTCATTGCACCACCCTGCAAATCCACTCAATAAACCCTTCTCTCTCCAAACTTGAGATTTGGGGAAAATAATATAGCTTTTCCTCATCACTGTCAGGTATTGTCAAATAATCTCAATTTTAAAATGATAAAACATCCAATCAAGTCTAATTTCATAACTCTAAATTCCAATCTAATTTATAACATTACCCTTATCCCAACTCAAGTCTGGTACAGGCCAAGGAGCCTGAATTGGAAAAAGGAGTATGTATGATTTCACCCTGTCCCCACTTTCTCACCTTGCTTTTCTAGTGATTCCTCTTTCATTATGGTGTCTCTGAAGTGGAGCAGCTGATGAGAAAGTGGATAGGACAGGAAAAGTCTTACCTTGAATCTGGTGTTAGTGGATTTTTGTGGGCCGGGGTGGGGAGGCGGTTCTGTGAAGACCCTTATCATCACTGGGGATGTATTGCCTCAGTTCTCTTGACACAGACAATAGTTCTGTCAGTGGCTGCTTATGATCCCCCTACCTCTGACTTCCAGTAGTTGCACATATATACCACATTCCCACTAAGGAGTCATTTTGGCCCTTATGACAGTTCTCTTAAAAATATATTCCTTCTACTTTCTTTCAACTTACAGAAAACATCATAAAGGTTTGAAATGTCGGAAGCCTTATCTCTTTGTTTTGCCACCAGCAGATTGCCTCAGCTAAACTTTGACCTTCTTAGGCATTCTAGATTCTGCATCTCTCAAATTCCATAGTGGTATACTTATCATGCTCTCCAAATGGTTCTCTTGGACTCCTCCTCACTTGGCTTGAGGTGAGGACAGGGCACCTTCCCTCCTCTCCCTTACACTGATCACTCTCACAGACACACACAAAAATTCCTAGAAACCAGCCTCTTTAAGCTCTGCATAAATTCAGGACCCTTGACAAAATTCAAATATAAAATTAGTGATAAAATTCTCTCAGCAAACTAGGAATAGAAGGGAACTTCCTCAGACTGATAAAAATCATTTACAAAAAAAAAAAAATCCTACAATTCTCATCATACTTCATGAAGAATAACTAAATGTTTTTCCCTAAGATTAGAAACCAGGTAGCATGTCTGTTGTCACTATTCTTTTTTTTTATTATTTTAAACATTTACTTATTTTTGAGAGACAGAGCACAAGCAAGGGAGGGTCAGAGAGAGAGGGAGACACAGGATCCAAAGCAGGCTCCAAGCTCTGAGCTGAGAGAGCCTGACGTGGGGCTCAAATCCATGAAATGTGTTCTAACTACTCTTATTCAACATAGTGCTAGAAGTCTTAGCCAGTGTAATAAGGCAAGAAATGAAAATAAAAATCCTAATAAGAACAGAGAAACTAAAACTGTCACTATTTGCATACAACATAGACAATCCCAAGGAAACTAACAAAACAAAACAAACCCTAGAACTAAAAGGTAAGTTTTACAAGGTTGCATAAAAAGTTCATCACATTTCTTTATGTTAGAAATGAACAACTGGAAACTGAAATTGAAAACACAATGCATTTGCAGTCACTGCAAGAAAAATAAAACACTTAGGTACAAAATTAACAAAATGCACAGCATCTGTATATTGAAACTTTAAAATACTAATGAAAAAAATGAAAGGATATTTTAAAAAATGATAGCACCACTGTGTCATGAATTGGAAGACTCAACAAATTGATCTGTAAGTTTGATGCAAATCTCATGAAAATTCTAGGAAAATTCTTTTTAGATACAGACAAGCTGATTCTAAAATCTACATGGAAATACAAAGGAACTATAATACTCAAAATAATTTTGAAAAAGTGGAATAAAGTTGGAGGAATCACACTACTTGATTTGAAATGTGAAATACAGCTACAGTAACAAAGAGAGTGTGGTATTAGCAGAAGAATTGGAACAGACCTACAAAACAGCATAGAGAATCAAGAAATAGATCCAAGCAAGTATAGCCAATTAAGTTTTGACAAAGATGTAAAAGTGATTCAATGAAGGAAGGATAACAAATGGTTTTGGACTATTTGGACAATCAGGCAGAGAAGAGAAGAAAAAAAATAGAACTTTGACCAAAGCCCCACACTTTATATAAAAATTCATTCAAAATGTTTTGTAGATTTAAATGTAAAGCATGCAACTATAAAACTTTTAGAAGAAAACAAAAAAAAAAATTGTTTGTGACCTAGGGTTAGAGAACCAGTTTATAAACACAACACCAAAGACAAAATTTTTAATAACCAAATGATAAGTTAGACTTCATGAAAACTAAAAACTTTTGCTCTGTGAAGTATCTTGCTAAAAGGGTGAAAAGACAAGGTATAAGTTAGGAGAAACTTTGCAAATCGTGTATCTGACAAAAGACTTATACCCAGAATATATCAAGAATGCTATAAACTCAAATGTAAGAAAACAAACAATTAAATTATACAATGGGCAACACTCTTAGTCAATACAGATTGCAAATAAACACATGAAAAGATTTCAACATCACTAGCCATTAGGGAATTACAAATTAAACCAACAGTGAGGTACCATTACACGCCTATTAGAAGATCTAAAATTAAAAAAAAAAAAAAAACCATCAATACCAAATGGCAGCAGCCATGTAGAGAAACTGTTATCTTTCATATATTCTTGGTGGGGATGTAAAGTGGTACAGTCACTCTGGAAACAGTTTCATAGTTTCTTGTAAAGTTAAGTGTAAGTTTTTCACATGACCCAGCAATTACACTACTGGATATTTATCCTAAAGAAATTAAAACTTGTGTTTACAGAAAAACCTATATGTGAATATTTATAGAGGTTTCATTTATAATAGATAAAACGTGGAAAATGAGTCAATTGTCCTCTAATGGGTGAATGGATAAACATGTTCTGCACCCATACAATGAAATTCTACTCCACAATAAAAAGGAGGAGACTATTGATATATGTAGCCACCCAGATGTATTTCAAGGCACTTATGCTAAGTGAAAAATGCCAATCCCCAGGAGTTATATAATTCTGTTTAAAAAGATATGTCAAAGAAACCAAGTCATAAGGATGGAGAAGAGATCAGTGAATGCGAGAGCGGAAATTGGGGAAAGCATAGGACGCTTAAGAGGTAACATGAAGGAGTTTTTTGTGCTCAACAAGAGAAGTTTTCATAGAAATATACCTCTTTAAAAGTTCATATAAAAACTTGTGAAATCTGAATAACTCAGGTTTATACCTGAATTAATAATTTTGTACCATTGACAGTTTCCTGGCATTGACATTGTACTCTGCTTATATAAGACATTATCGTTGGGGGCATCAGGGTAAAATGTATATGGAACTCTCTAAACTATTCCTGTAATTTCGTGTGGGTCTTAACCTACAAAGAATAAATAAAATAAAATAAAATAAATAAAAATAAAAAATAAAAAGTTATTAAACACATGTACATGCACACGCAGATATGACAGCGTCCCTTCCCTGTTGCAATGACTCCAGTTTGCCAATAGAATTAATCCCACACTACTTAGACTAATTTTCAAACTCTTCAAAATGTTTTCCAAGCTTACATTCTCTATCCTATCTTCTACAATTTCCCTTCCACTCCCCTCTCATAGCAAAGATTGACCTTTCCCAAATACCCTGTGTTTATCGTTCAGCCACATCATTTATTCCCCCTGATAAACCCAACCACCCTGCACATATAGAGGGAGACTCCTCCTTCTCCTTTTCACTTTCTGGCATCTTCCCTTAGAGAAGGATAATACCCATGACACTCCACAGACGTCTTTGGGATGGCACTGCACCTTCCTCTTCATTCCTGACCTTCTCCTCCTCAAAGACAGAAGAGGTTGGCAGTAATCTGACATAGGAGAGCCTAATGTCCACAAAGTAAACAGAGTGAGATCATATGGTACTTGTCTTTCTTTGACTGACATATTTCACTTGGCATTGTACTCTCTAGCTCCATCCATGTTGTTGCAAAAGGCTAGATTTCATTCTTTTTACGGCTGAATAACATTCTATTACACACACACACACACGCGCGCGTGCGCGCATGCACACTTCTGTATATATGCTATATATACATATATATATGCTTCTGTATATATGTTTTGGTTACTGTAAATAATGCTCTTATAAACACAGGAGTGCATGTATTCCTTTGAATTAGTGTACTTGTATTCTTTGGGTAAACAGACAGTAGTGCACTCGCTGGATAATAAGGTAGCTTTATTTTTAATTTTTTGAGGAACCTCTATACTGCTTTCCACAGTGGCTGTACCAGTTTGCACTTTCATCAATAGTGCACAAGTATTCCTTTTTCTCCACATCCTTGCCAATGGCTCAATTTTTGTGTGTGCAAAACCCCAAGTCAGAACCCGAGAATGAAAGATGTATGAACAGTAGCATTTCATCCTTAAGCCAGACCTTCAAACTCTAGAAGATACCCAACTCAAGTGTTCTTTCCTCTGTGAAGTCTTCCCAGTCCTCACAGGTACTCAGCCACCCTGTCTTCCATGTCCCCAGAGTACTTGGATTACAGGACACGATGTAATAATGCACGGGCGATGACATTCACCGAACTGTGAATTCAAGGGCAAGATCTCTTGGGTTTCTTTCAGTTTGGAATTTATAGCAAATCAAAGAGAGTATAGTATATGGATACCTAAAAAGGCATCCATCTAATTATTAGAAAAGCAAGCATGGGGCGTTAGAAAGAGCCCTGGGGCCAAGAATCATTCGCTGTGAAATTACCTCAGAGACAAGTCTGTATATGTAAAAAAAAAAAAAAAGGAGAAAAGATCTCAGAGGGTGTACAAGATGGCAGGTATATCTTCAAGGAATAGAACTCAGTGTTAATCAAACATGAAGTCAGGAGGGGAAAAAATGGAGAAAAAAGGTTCTATGACAGATAGCTGCTGAACAGAGCCAGAAGCAGTTGAATTGGACCATAAAGCACTAGCATTTTTACCTGGAAAACTCCTTCAAGTGAGCCTTCAGCCTCTTTTTCCTTTCTCTTTTTTCCTACCTAACTTCCCTTTTTCCTTTGTGTCCAGATATTCTCTTTCATTTTATTCTGTACTCTTGTCCTGTCCACTACATATTTATGGATCCAAAACTATAAAGCAGTAGATAAGTCATCGCCAATGGTGCAGAGGGTGAATTCAAGTCTTGCTGGTCTGTTTCTACCATCAGCGAGCAGACCTGTCTTCTGTAGGGCAGCCAAAATGCATTCAGCTTCCTATATGCCACAAAGATTTCTCCGGAATCAAACAGTTCACTATGTTGAAGTTGGGTGTGTGGAATTTTTTTTCCTGGAAACATTCTAGCCAGCTAACCTTGAATTTATGACTTTGAAGAATTCCCTGAGAATAGGTGAAGTGAAAAATCGTACCCATGTTGTCAACAAATTCCAAGAATAACGTTCCTGTCTATCCATCCATACAGGGAAGTTTACATGCCATAAGCATATGGATGAAAACAATAATTCACTAGCATCACAAGAAGGTGGGTTTTTTTAAGTGTGGGAAAAATACAGTAAATTTTAAAGCCTACTAAAAGAAAAAAAGTAGGATATAATCTTCCCACCCCATAATTTTGCATCTTATTCCTCACTCATTGTAAAGTATATTGGAACATCTAATGTAAAATGTACATGCTTTAGGCTCATATGCAGGCAAAAACTGTTAGTCCCCTAAGAAGAGAGTAAACTTTACCAGTGTATTCATTTCAGTACAAGGAACATACTACATATGCATACATTTTGTTATTCTTGCATACTCTTGTGGCTGTTTATTTTTCTCATTGTGGGTGCTTATCCTTGGACAGGCATTTGTGCACAATTCATTTCAAAAAAGAATTTTTTTGGAGGAGGAAGCTTTCCCATAACTTTATCTTTTAGCTAGTATATGTGTGTGACAAGAACTTACTACTAGGCAGACGGTCCTGGCATAATCAGATACCATCTCTCCTACCTGAGCTTTCTCACAATATTCACTACTGAAAGGTCTCGTTCTAAAATTCTCACAGATTCTCATGCTACTAATTTTCTGTGCCTGTGCAGCTGAAAAAATGGACTTCAGTCAGAATTGTTCTGGAAAATCTAACTCAAAGATGGGCAAACATCTTAAAAATTAATCATGCCAGGGGTGCTTGGGTGGCTCAGTCGGTTAAGCCTCCGAGTTCGGCTCAGGATATGATCTTGCGGTTGGTGAGTTCGAGCCCGCCGTCAGGCTCTGTGCTGACAGCTCACAACCTGGAGCCTGCTTCGGATTCTGTGTCTCCCTCTCTCTCTGCTCCTCCCCTGCTTGCACTCTGTCTCTTTCTGTCTCTCTCTCTCAAAAATAAACATTAAAAAAATTTTAATTAATCATGCTTTTATTTTAAATAAATCTTTATATTGTTCCTAATCAGAACATTAAAATGGTGGACAGCCAATCAATATTATCTGTGGTTAATAACTCTACACATATTCAATGATCCCTGCTGCGCTGAGCTCTGAAAGGTAGGTGTAGCAATTATTTTTTGACCTGCTTCCAAGAAGGGGAAACTGAAGGGGAGGAGTGCTTATGGAAGTTACGACCTTAAGAGTCATGGGTAGATTCTGGGATGAGATGGGGGATGCATTGTTCCCAAGACACACTGCACCCCAGCCTTCCCTACTCCTCTGCTGGCTGGGGAGATAACAGCTATTTAGCGATATTAAGTAAAATAATAATGATGCATTTTATTTACAAGGCACTTATCCTCCATTGGCATGCAAGGTGTCTGCCTGGAAGCACAGCAGTGAGACAATTAAACTTTATTGAGCTGTCTGATGTCATCCCCGTGTGGATGTTGGAGGATTGTAAGACCTCGCTCAGGGTTCTTTGTATAAGACTTGAATTTTCACTGGAACTACCCTTGATTCTTTGTGTATCTCTAATTTCTTTCCATAACATCAATAAAAGAGAATATTGAGGGGAGAAAGGTCTCTTCCAAACAGGGGGTCTGACTCTCGGCTGTGATTTGCTTGGCAATTGGAGATTTTGTGTACAATCTCTTACAGCAAAAGGTGAGAAATGCAGAAGCAATGGCTTTTAAAAAAACACAGAGAGCAGCAGGAAGCCCTCTCTGCCCAATTACAAGGTGATCCCAGTTCATTTTTACGGTTTGTTTCTTTTTTTTTTTTTTTTTTATCACATATGTTTCCAAACACAGTCTTGATGTCCTGTGGGGCTGCTTTTGTAAAAAGCCATAGCCTCTGATTTAAGGAGCTTCAAAAATAGCTCTCTGTTTCTTCGGTCTGAAAGAGAGCAGTCAAGTAACAGCACATTTATTCTCTTTGAAAAATAGAAAGATGTCAAAAGCAAAGTTCATGGCAAAATTAGGCTGATTTGTTTTGTGCTTCTGTGATTCTGGCTGTGGAAGTAAACAGGGGGAAAAAACACAGTGGTTTGTTTAATAAGCAAAAAAATGCTATTAAAATGAATTTTGTGCTTAAAAACTTACCCTGGCAGGAAGAATCATCAATTATACAAGCTTTGGGGGGGTGGGGGGGAACAAAGCTTGATATCCACAGTCAGACATTTTCCCCTAGTCAGCATACAATTCAGGCATCATGTTCAGAAAACGGACAACCTCATTACTTTGATACAAATGATCAGTGGTTCTCAGAGATTCTCTGTGTTGGTTGTGACAGATGCTAAGCAGTAATCCCGCCATTAAAACTTCCACAATAAAAGCAGGTTTGGCTGAAAGTGACAGAAGGATGGACCCAATTTGGAAAACTTTCAGGAGATGCCCAGATGAGATTCTCCAGGAAGTACCACCCAGGAAGAGGCCACTGATGTTCTAATTGAGACAGTATCCGTAGCACTGACTTCCCTCTCCTTGCACAGCATGATTTGACACTGTGAAGTCCAATGGTGACAACTCTGCTGCCCCAACCCTGCAGATGTCTTAGGAGGGAGTACCAGCTAATTTACAGGGTCCTGCACCGCTCCGTGCTTTTCTTGATTTGTATACGTAGGGTCTAGAGTGAAAGTGGCATCTAGTTTTAATCCCCAAGGAAGTAACCTGTGATTTCTTCTTCCAGAGCTTGCAACTGATGGAAACTTTCCCAATTTTTGAAGCGATAAGAGTTCGAAATCTCTGGGAATGGGCTCAGAAACATCAGTCCCATTTCCAAGTAAAATATACTCTTTAATGTTGAATTGGACTATGGTATACTGAAACGCTGAGGTTTGGAGATTTTTGTTGTTTGTTTATTGGTTGGTTGTTTGGTTGGTTGGTTGGTTGGTTGTGGTCATTCTTCATGAGATCCAATGGGGAAAAGGGCCCACACAAAGCACACTGAATTTTCCAGGTTAGGTCTTTGTTCTAATATGGTGGTACAATTAGTCATGTGAACCAAACAGCCTTTTGACCTTGTTACCATTCTTATTTTTTTCCATGAATATTTTATTGGCCAAGATATTGGGGGTGAGGGTGGGGTGGGGCAGAGGTGATGGGTGTGGTGGGGCTGCACATTCTGCACCAATACAATGATTTTCTAGGAGCATAAATCATTTCTGGAAGTGCTGATTTTATCTTCATTTTTCTCAAGTGCACCAAGCTCCCAAATACTACAAAGCCATATAGCATGTGCTATTCCTTCTGCCTAGAACATTATTCTGCCGTCAGCTTGGTCCACTTAGCTTCTTCTCTTCCAGTGGATCCCAGCTCAGTAATCACTCTCTGATTGCCTTCTCTGCTGGTTCCTTATCATATGCTCACTAAGCATGTGCATCTCCTTGCTACCGCTTATCACAGGTATAACATATTTTTTGAGTAAGTCACCCTTTGATTAATGTCTTAAACAATACATAGAAACTAGAAGGTAATGAATGCATGTATGCTCTACACATGACCAATTTTCGGTCAACTGTGTAGAGGTAAAACAAATCAATAAATCCACAGATAATTTAAAGATGACTTTTTAACTAAGAATTTCAGGCCTCTCCCCATTTTACCTCTCATCAATGTACAAGGGAAAGAAAAGAACAGACCCAACTCATTTGTGTCTCCTTTCTTTCTTTATTCCCAAGTTCTTGAATCCACTCTTTTAATGAGACTGAAAAGGTCACTAGCAACAAAGAGTAGAGAGATAGGATCCTCAGACTTGGGGATCAAAAGGGAATGCCAGTGGTTAGATCAAAGGTCAGCAATGCAGTGTAATCAAAGATAACTCCCATGATTTTAGACCACGGCTTTTTGAAAGCATAAAGTAGAAGGAAACTTAGCACTTTTTTTTTTCTTATCTCTACCTCTCCTCTTTAGATAAGATAGATAATCTAGAGCCTTTTCATTTATTTTCTTGGTATATAGACAAATAGACAAGACGACAGAAAGTATATAGTCTGATAGATAGGTTGTCTCAAATTGTTCATACTCTATGTACTTTTGTCCAAGTATAGCTGATGTTGCATGAATTTTCAAATATCGTGGCCATGGCCTATAATAGCTGCTACTTTCTCTCTTTTAGCTTGACTGATCCATTTCATTTTACCAAAGAATCCATCTTTAGACACACGATGTCTGACATTCCCATTGTCTACTCATCTGGGGCCAACAAATTGCTTTCCTGAGTATGATTTTTGGTCCTACTGTTATGAAGCTGGAAACTGATAGAGAAACATTAGCCCGCCAATGAGACTGGCAGTATCCCATAGACCACTCTGGTGGTCTATGTGGGACTTGTTCAGCTCCTCAAGGAGCAAAGATGATAACAGACCTGCTCTGAGATTGGAATTGCAAACCGCAAAGTACTGTAGAGGCTTACCAGAGCTCCAGGATGCAAAAGGTTTTCCATGAGAAGCAAACCCATTCCATTTGTGGCTTTTGCTAGTTTTGCACTATCAAGAAATGTATTTTTAAAAAACCTTTTCTACAAAGCAAGCAAAAGCCACAAATTCGATACCTTTGGTTTACATGCAAAGCATGATGCCCAATTCAGGTTAGACTTTGTACTGCATTAGCTAATGTAACAGAACTTCTTCCAAGAAGTTCCCAGGTCAACCAGTTTAAGCTTCACATTTCAAACACACTTTGATTTGAGACCTCAGCAAAACATTCACAAAATAATGAATGGCCGTGTAATTGTCTAATTTCAACCTTAAAATATTTAAATGTTGCATTGTCCCATCTCAACACTCCTGATAAGCTCTCATGAAAATTATGGGCTAAAATTGACAGTTGATTCCATTAGTGCAACAGAGGCAAGTTCACATCATAGAAACAGGAAATAATTCATGTTAGAATCATTTACTCAGCTGTGACATGACAAAAGGCATACAGTACAGAGGATCTCCAAGAGAAAAATGTATTCCTGGAAATGGTTGAAGGGCTTTAAATTGGGGGGGGGGGGGAGGCAGGAGGGCAGATATGTTGTGAATCTCCTTTATAAGAAAACTTCCAACAGGCCTCATAGGCTGTTCTATGACCCATACTAGATTCTGAAGTCTCCATGATTGAGGATCTTCACTATTGTTCTCTTACAGTCAGGTTTACTGTCTAAAAATTAGGTTCAGTTGGATTTTCCAAGTCTCTTCTTGCCTCTTTTCCATGGAGTTTGGCGCTGACATGGGTCAAATGACCACAATGCTCCATTCTGCAGCATTTGAGGTGACTGCATTTATAGGGTAAGTAGGACCATTCTCATTATCTTTTATATAATCTGTGAAGTCTAAATTGGATTATTTGGTATAAAAGGTTTAAGGTATTATCATTTTTAGTAGCACAACTTCATTGAGAAATGTATAAGAAACATCTGAGAATTTCCTGGTCTTTCCCTATTGACTTTGTTACTTATGATTCTATGATTTAAAAAAAAATCTTAGAAAGAGTAATAGTAGAATTTTTCAAATATCTCTTCTTTATCTCCCAACATATCATTAAGCTTTGGATTCACAGAAGCAAAATGGCCTTAGATGATGAAGATATAGATTATGGACTGAGGGCTACATAATTAAACATGTAAGATATCAAGGTAAAGTACCAGAATACATAAAGAGGATAATTTCTTTAGTCAGCAAATGGGCAATAACAGGAAAAGAATTTTTGTCTTGGGATAGTGAGCAGTTGTATAAACATATGATGCAAAGGCTTTTTCAAATAGACATAACATTGCCATATGTTCCATCTGAAAACTGCAGAGGGACTTGGGAAAATCAGAATGATTTAAGATCGCCTATACACATCTCTGCCACCATTTGGTTAGCTGAGCCCAAGCAGCTAAAAGTAAGGAGCGTAGTTTAATAGGGACACGTCGAGAGACCATAGTGTGCCCCAGAGATTTTTGTGTTAAGATAAAGAAAGCCATCAAACATCACCGACAAACTGCTGCTTCCCTTAAGATATGGTAAAGTGTGTGCACTACTTCTGATCGCTCAGTTCCACCAGAGCTCATGGAATGCTTTCTTCTAGATTCAGGTAAGAGCTGCTTAACATGGCAAGAGAGGTTTAGGCTGTGGGGAGCATATGGATTTGCCCTTCTTCAGTACTTAGCTATGAGAAAGAGACAATGTGCTAGGGTGTCAAAAGACTAGTAAAGTAAATAGATCCCTCTATATAAAGGAAAGGCAGCCTACAAAGCAGGCACAATGGAACAATAGCACCTCAATGCCAAGTACAGGCTGTGCCTGCACAATATCAAATCAACCAATCGAAGGGTGAAAATTCAACACGCACAAATGTTTTGTCTTCATAACGTAACCAGTGTGCTTGCTTTCTTTTTGTAACTGGAGCTAACAATTGTTTGGGGATCGTGTAGATACAGCCACCATGCAAAAAATTGGCACCCAAAGATGATTCATTGAATGTCAGTTGTACAGACCACCACTCTCCATTTCATAGACTAAGGGGGAAAGAGGAGATTGATACAGGAAGCAAACTATATGACCAGCAATGTCAGTCTGTTCTATAGAGCTGGCTTCATTCATCTCAACAGGGTCCAGTTAGTCCAGATGACCAGCAGTGATCCTTGTGAAAATTGCTTCTCTTCATCCAGAGGATGAGACTTATTAATACACAGATATTTTTATTGTCCAATCCCTTAATAAAGAGGATAGTTGGGAACTTTTTCTGGCCAGAATTAATCAGATTGCCCTTAAAACATCAATTTACCTTGTCATTACTTAAACATTCATTTCAATTTGCTTCTCTTGCTGTCTATAGTCTTTTCTCCAGAATAAGAACAAAGTCTGTATCACTTGAAACCACCCAACCATAAGAACATAAATAACACTAGAGTGAATCAAAATCAAACCAAGCTGCTCAAATTTATGTCCCTGAAATATTCATTCACATATGCATGCATGTTCTTGTTTATTATTCACTCTGCATGGCACCTGATGGGCTCTCAATCTGAAGTCTTTCTTCAGTTATGGAAACCCTTAGAATGATTTCTTCCTGTGTTGACTACCCCCTACTATCCCAGCTCTAGTTGTCCTATAAGTCCCACTCAGTGAATGGCGAAACCTCCAAATCTCCCCTTCGTATCTCTGAAAGTTCAAACTTCCTATCATTGGGCTATGTTTCCAGGGAGAATACCTCCCCTCACTTAGACTCACTGATCTGTTCATCAGGTATCCAGTATGTCATTCAACCCACTTAATGAATTTTTTTTAATTTTTTAAAATTTTATTTGAGAGAGAGAGAGAGAGAGAGCACACATAAGCAGGGAGAGGGGCAGAGAGAGAGACAGAGAGAGAATCTTAATCAGGCTGCACACTCAGCATGGAGCCCAATGCAGGGCTCAATCCTACAACCTTGGGATCATGACCTGAGACAAAATCAAGAGTCGAATGTTCAACTGACTGAGCCGCCCATGTGCCCCCAATAAATTTTTATTTCAACAATCACCATTTTCATTTCTAAGAAATTGCAACTTCCAGATCTTGTTTCTTAAGAACTTCTTGTAGTTTAATAATCTCTTGTTCATATATCATGTTTGCAGAAACCTCATTTATCCCTTTGATATTATATACTTTTTTAATGTTTTATTTATTTTTGAGACAGAGAGAGAGCACACAAGCAGGGGAGGAGAAGAGAGGGGGGAGGACAGAGGATCCTAAGCAGGCTCTGTGCTGACAGCAGCAAACCCAATGTGGGGCTTGAAGCCATGAACCATAAGATCATGACCTGAGCTGAAGTCTGACGCTCAACTGACCGAGCCACCCTGGTGCTCCTGATATTATATATTTTTAAAATCATTTTTGCATTGTTTATGTTATTTCTCATATTTCTAGTATGAAAATTTTATATTTGTGATAGTAATAGTCTGTCTTTCATTGTGTTGGCCATCACCAGATAGTAGGTAATTCTTAGTTATCTACTTAGTTTAGCTTTCCTCAAAACAGAGCTTGAGAAAGTGGTGTAAAGGAATTTATTTTAAAGGAATCCCAAGAAGCACAAACAAAGGAACAAAGTGAGCTAGGTAAGCAGGAAAAGCTAATATAAGGGAATATTTTGAGGTTGCTCTGTTCATCTGGGACCTCTGAGAAGCACCAAGAATCCTTCTAGAGCTGTTTGCTAAAGGACTTCCATTGCCCAGTAGTTGAAGGCTGCCCTGGGACTGTTGATTCCCTCATACTTTTGGATTGTGTTTGCCTATGGGCCAAAAGGTTTCCCTTAGTTTGGGAGAAGGTCCTGGGGCATAAAGCAGAGAAGATATGCACTTACAGCTGGCTCTGCTCAATGTGTATCCAGACATGCATGCAACTGTACAAGGCTGTTGCAGCTAAAATCAGAGGCAGCCACAAGGATCTCCTGCAGGCACTCTGTGGAAGAGTTCTCCAGCATGGATCCTAGGTTGTGATAATTCCTGATGGAGTGACCTTTCTGCAGGAGTGGCCTTTGAGCAGTCACATTAACCTAGCCTTGGATCAGCAGCATCTGGCTTGACCTGGCAGTGAGATGGCTGGTTTGGCCTGCCACCTTTTTAGGGTGCGTCTTTTTTTCTGTTCTACAGAGAGTTCTCATTCTTATTTTTAGGAATGGCTATGAATATTTTTTAAAGTGTCTTCTATAATGTTTTCTAGGAGAGGAAGATTTCCACCTGTGCTCAGCCATCTGCCTAATGTGTAAATTAGACTCTTTTGTTATCTGTCTTAAAGCATCACTTGCAAGATCACCAAGATTCCCCCCCCCCCCCCACTTTCCGGTAATTTGGGATTTAGAGAATACACCCACATTCACAACATCTCTTTCTGTCCATGGTCAATGTTGACCTCCTCTCTGCTATCATGTCACTCAAATTCAAAATGTTAATTAGTGGAGGTGATGTCCTGATCCTCTGAAAAAGCTCCAGAAGGACTGTTGGGGTCAGTCCATTTGAAATATTCCAAACCCAGCACCCTAGAAAAGCTCACCTATTAAATATTTTATGTCATTACTCTCTTTTCATCTTATAGGATTGCTTTAAGTTATCATGTTGTATTAGTTATCTAGGGGTGCCATAACAAAGTACCACAGACTAGGTGGCTTAAACAACAGAAATTTATTTTCTCACAATTCTGGAGGCTGGAAGTCTGAGGTCAAGATGGTGGCAGGATTTGTTTCCCCTGAGGCCTCCCTCCTTGGCTTGCACCCTCTTGCTACATCCTCTCATGGTCTTAACCCCATACCTATCTGTGGCAAATCCTCTTCCTATAAGGACACCACAAATGTTGGATTAGTGTAGTCACCCTAATGACTACATTTTAACTGCTTCTTTAAAAACCCTATCTCAAAATACAGTGACATTCAGAGGTTGTAAGGAGTAGGATATCATCATATGAATGGGGGGGGGGGGGGCACATTTCAGCCCATAAAACACATCTATTAGGAATTCTTCAGATTTCCTTCAATATTGTTCGGATGTAATGAAACATTACTCCAGTCCCCATGCTTTAAATAGAAGGAGTTACCATTTCTACAGAATTTGAAATCATGGGGGTTTTTTTCCTCCAATTTTCACTAGAAAAACATTTCTGCTAATAATCTCTTTGAGTACACAGAAAGGAACACAAGACCATATGATAAACTGACAAGATAAAATCTTTAGGTAAAATCTAAATACAGCAAAACCTCCTTAATATGAGCTAAGATTATGCAACTTACGTGAGAAGATAAACTAAGGTATAAAATAGTTTTAATTAATTTATTTTTAAACAATATGTAGATACATTAACAAATTAATCAAACAGTTCAAAGGGATCTTGAAGGTAAAAAATGTCTTCCTCCCACCTCAGTCCTCAGTTCCCAGCTGTCCTTCCCAGAGGCAACCACTATTATCTGTTTCTTAATTATCACTCCAGAGATACTCTATGGGAATGCAAATATGTATATTAATGCATTCTTTTTGCTTTGTACGGTTGGGGTTTACTTTACACATATTTTGCATTGTGGCTTTTCCACTTAACAGTCTTCACAATTATTCCATATCACAGAAAGGAGATGTTCCTCATTATTTTCAAAGGCTGAATAATTTTTTGTTATAAGGGTGTACAAGTACAAATAATTTTTTATCCACACCTACTGATGGTCAGTTAGCTTGTTCTCTCCTTTTGTTGCCACGATTAAGGCAGTAATGAATAGCTTCCTTTATACAACTTTGCACAGAAGTGTAAGCACACTTGAAGGATAAATTTCTACCCGTAGAACTGCAGGTTCAAACGTTGTGTGTATTTTTAACTTTGAGATACATTGAGAGCTTTCCTTCAGAGTTTGCATCAATCTGGAATCCTACATTTTAATAATCTGAATTGATGAAGAGTTATACCATGTTCATTGATGGAAAGACAACAGTAAAGATGTCAATTCTCCCCAATTAATCTTTGCATGTAATGTAATTCCAATAAAAACTCCCAGAAGAAATTTTTTTTAGGAACTCTACAAATTTATTCTAAAATGTTTGTAGAATAATAAAAGTATACAAATAGCCCAGTCAATGTTGAAAAAGAGGATCAAGGAAAAGGGGGTACAGTCTATCATAAAAAGCTTTGATTAAAAAAAATACTAAAAGAAAATTGATCAATACCATATACAAGTTCTCAGGGGAGAAAGGGGGAAATGACATATTGCTTAGAAAATAATATAGGGAAAACTCTATAGAGAAAACTCTATAAAGAAAAATGGTCTTGAATTTCTACATATGTCATATTCAAAGTGGATGTCAAATGGAAAAAAATCTAAAGAAGAAAGGTAAAATTATAAAGCTCATAGAAGAAAATGTACAGAACATGCTTGAAACTTAGGGATAGGGAAGGACCTCTTAAAATAGATGCCCAAAGCATAAAACATCTAGATGTCTATAAAATAAAGAGAATTTTAAGCAAAGTTAATGAACAGATGACAGTTTGCGAGAAGATATTTGTAATCTCTAAAACTGAGACAGGATTAATATTTAGGATTAGCTCTGAATGGCTGGAAAATAATACGAAAAGGACAGGAAACATTAAAAAAATGAGCAAAGAACATTATCATGCAGTTCACAGAAGGAAAAACCTAAGTCAGGTTGTTATAGTTCAGGTTTCTTGAAGACAGACTAAGTGATGAAAATTACACTGGAAAAAGTTTATTAGAAAGTGCTCTCAGGATAAACACCTGTGGAGGAAAAGAAGGAAGGATTTTGTAGAGGGAGAAGTGGGTCTGTAGTGCAATCTCAACAAATAACTCAGCCCATCTATTTTAGTCTGCTTTGGCTGCCATAATAAATTACTACAGACTGGGTGGCTTAAACAACAGACATTTGTTTTCTCATAGTTCTACAAGTCTTAGATAAAGGTCAGGCAAGATTGGTTTCTGGTGAGAGCCCTCTTTTAGGCTTTCATACAGCTGCCTTCTTTCTGTCCTTACATGGCCTTTGCTCTGAGTTCTGTGTGGAAAAAGAAATCTCCCTCTCTTCCTCTGCCCATAAGGTCACCAGTCCTATAAGATCAGCACCCCACCCTTATGACTTCATTTAACCTTAATTTCCCCCTAAAATCCCTATCTCTAAGTACAGTCACACTGGAGATTAGGGCTTCAATATATGCATTTGGGGGGCTGGGGGATAGGGCACAATTCAGTCCATAGTGCCACCTGATGAGAGCTCCAAAGTTGGAATGGTGTGGCAGATCTTATTTTCCAAGAATGCCTGCAATCTTCTATGCCACATGTTCTCATGAAATGACCATGGCAATCCTCCCACAGAAAAGAGGGGTCCACGCCCTCTCCCCTTGAAATCTGGTGAGCTTTTCTGATTATATTAGCCAACAGAGAATAATGAAAGTGTCTACATGACTTCCAAGGCTAGGCCATAAAAGATAGTGTAGCTTCCATACTGTTTTTTTGTTTGAATACTCATTCTTTTTTTTTTTTTTTTTTTTTTTTTTTTTACTGTTTTTTAATGTTTATTTTTGAGAGAGAGAAGGAAAGAGACAGAGCAGAAGCAGGGGAGGGGCAGAGAGAGAGGGAGACACAGAATATGAAGCAGGCTCCAGGCTCTGAGCTGTCAGCACAGAGCCCGACACGGGGCTCAAACCCACGAACCCTGATGGGGTGAACCAGCTCCTCATTACTAAGAGGTCTGAACTCCTACTCAACTCTTTCTGTTGCGGCTGTAAGTATCCATTTACATCGAAACTGGGCAAAGCAGTAAAGACATACCCAAGTGAAACTTTTGAATCCTAAATACCTTCTTCCTCTCTCAATTCTATAATACAGCCCTGCTTCCTGCTGAATCAGAATCCATTGGTCTGATGTGAGTTTATGTGGCATCCATGAGGGTGGATCAAACACCTTGTAAATCCTCACATAGAGGTGTTGGCATGGATTACAAGAGAAAAAGAAGATATGCCTATTCTAGTGAGAATGAATTGATACCCTTTTCAGGGTGGAGAGGTTCAAGATACTCATTCTGCCATCAAGTCATGCCTTCAGAGATAGTGCCAAACTCAGAGGGCCCAGTGTTAGTTTTTGTTGCTGGCAGCTTAAACTTTTCAACAGTGACAGTAGCTAGAACAGCCTCAGTGAGTAACAGCCCAGACTATTGAGCCCATACATAGCTTCCATTCTTGTTACCATAGTTATTCATTCATGTGCCCACTGTGCCATCACTGGGATAACCAATGACAAGAGTCTAGTTCACATCACCTCACCAAATTATTATGCCAACTTGATTGTTTAGTGCTTCCTCTACGGTAGATGCTCTCTGTTGGGCATTAGCATTGTAAGATTTTCACACTTCATGTTCCTTCTCATATGTCAGCTCACGTGCCTCTGTCTGAGATTGTGTTCCCAGTCCTCCAATCATTCTCTTTCAGGTCAAGTCCCTGATAAACTGTCCAAGTCATATGCTACTGTATGTTAAGTCCACACATACTCAACCTTGGGCCATTTTTCTTCCTAGATAAAGAAGATCTACCAGATGCATCATCCAAAATTAAGCCCATTAGGAAGACTTCCCCTCACAACTATATTTTTTATTGTTTTTTAATTTTTTAACATTTATTCATTTTTTTGAGAGACAGAGAGAGCCAGAGAGTGAGTGGGGGAGAGGCAGAGAGAAAGAGGACACAGAATCTGAAGCAGGCTCCCAGCTCTGAGCTGTCACCACAGATGTGGGGCTCGAACTCATGAACCATGAGATCATGACCTGAGCTAAAGCAGATGCATAACCACCAAGGCACCCCTCACTACTACATTGTAAAGCTATCCACGATTGGGCTGTATTGGACCTTCTGTTCCTGTTATCTACGGCTACTTAACCCAAATGTAGCAGCTCAAAATAGCAGTTTTTCCTCTCACATATCTAAAATTTGGGCAGAACTTTGTGGGAACAAGTGAGACAGCTGAAATCTAGGGAACAGAATCATGAGAAGTCTTTTTACTCACGTCTGCCAGTTGGTACTGGCTGTTGGCCGGGACCTCAGATGCTGAAGCAGCTGCAAAATCCATACATGGCCTTTGGATAAGGATATTTAGCTTTTTCAAAGCGTAGTATCTAGGTTCAAGAGCACGCGTCTCAAGAGGAAGAAAAATCCAGGAAGGAAACGTAGCACCTTTTATGACCTAGCCTTAGAAACCACTCAGCACCACTTCCACATTATTCTATTGGTTAGAAGTGAGGTGCTAAGGCTGGCCTGTATTCAAAATGAAGAGAACTGGAATCTATCTTTTGATAGGACCAAAATATAGGGTCATAAAATGTCAAAGAATTGTCAGACATAATTTTAAAGCACCGCTGCTTACAAATATACTAAGCCAATCCATCTGTGGGCCAAACTCAGCTTTTTTCTTCCTTTGTCAGCTGTTCCTGAGAGACTTCCCATTTGCCCATGCATTAGTGTAACAGTGTGGATGACATGACATCCCGGAGCACCTGCTTGTGCAGCTTACTTTGCCTTCTGATCCTACTTGGGCTGGATCTCAGATGTATCATTTCCATCTCACAATGGACAGCTGCTGGGCTTGTCCAACTTTAGGACTTGGTGGGCCTGGCAAAACCTATCTCACAATGGGAAGTTCTGGCCACATGGTCACTTGATTATGCATGGTCAGGTGCTCCATGTCTACCAGGGCCCAGGAGCTGGCCAGGAGCTAATTTTTAAATAGCATATAATTATTCGCTATCGACGGCATGCCGTTGCTCCAGAACTCTAGAGCTTGCCATAAGATCCACAGAGCATCTTATCCCACATCAGACACCTCTAAAATGATAGGATAAGCTGAACTGTATATCCCCATTGGCAGGACTGCTAGCCTAGCATCCTGGGCCTGCTACGGAGCTTTCTTCTGTGCTGGGGCTCATGCAAAGCTGAGTCTTTCACATGGAAGACGTGGTTATCAAAACCAAAGAGAGACCATTGTATTTCTTGCTTTGTGATGGGCAGTAATCGTTGTTTGGGATGGAGAGTCCTGGTATATTCCAGACTACTACATTTCTTTTCTTTTTTGAAGATTTTTTTACAATTTAAGTTTATTTATTTATTTTGAGAGAGAAAGAGAGAGAGAGAGAGCACGCGAGCGCACACGAGCCAGGGAGGGGGAGAGAAAGAGGGAGAGAGAGAATCCCATGCAGGCTCTACACTGACAGCACAGAGCCGGACACAGGGCTGGAATACACAAACCATGGGATCATGACCTGAGTTGAAATGCAGAGTCAGAAACTTAACCAACTGAGCTACCCTGGCGCCCCCAGAACACCGCATTATCTGCAATTTCACTAAGATGACTGGTCCCTGAATCTTCACAGTGTTCATCTCATTGTCTCTGAAACACATGTCTTCACATGGCTTCCAATATACTTACTCTTTCTTGCTACATCTAGTCAAGTTAGTATAGTGTCATTGATGTAATAAAAAAGCGTGTCCTGCAAGATGTCCGGACAGTGCAGGTCTCTTCAGACGATATTATGATAAAGGGATGGCTATTAACATTTGTCTTTATAAACTAAACATGAATACTGCTTATGTTTTAAATGAATGCAAACTGTTTCTGATCCTCCTTTCTGATGGGGCTGAAAAAGAATGCGCTACCAGACCAAAAGCTGCACCCTACATTCCTCAGATCAATAGTAATCTCTTTTAGAAAAGACACCACATGCAGGGGTGCCTGGGTGGTTCAGTCAGTTGAGCATCCAACTTCGGCTTAAGTCATGATCTTGCAGTTCCTGAATTGGAGCCCCGTGTCGGGCTCTGTGCTGACAGCTGAGAGCCTGGAGGCTGCTTCAGATTCTGTGTCTCCCTCTCTCTCTCTCTCTCTCTCTCTCTCTCTCTCTCTCTGCCCCTCCCCCACTTGCACTCTGTCTCTCCCTCCTTCAAAACCAAATAAACATTTAAAAAAAAGTTACCACATGTGGCAGGACAGATGCAATGGGGCTACAATTGGTGGCACTTGCACTAGTCTATTGTCATTCTTCAGGATCCATCTGGTCTTTGTAACCGTTGAGAGTTGTAACAGTTTCACTGCTACATTTTGCAGGATCAGTCTAGCCCTGATCCACTACCACCAGTGTGGGGTTCTCATTGCCTTCAGGCCAGGGGGTGATCCAGCCCTAGAATCCTCTCTTAGTGTGTGCTTTCTCAAACCACCCCGCTTTGGGTACAACTGTTGCAGACTGTATTCCGAAGAAAGCAGATTCTGAAATGGAGATCAGCATGAAGAAAAGGTATTAGAGAATGTTCTTAAGATCAACACACATGAAGGACTGAAAGGAGACAGGATTGGACAGAGGAAGAAAAAGGACTGCAATGCAGTCTTAGCAAAAGCTTCACCTGATGCCACAGAGACCTTTGTAGGTACGCCGGTCCTTCTGAGTTGCCCCATGTTAGGATGAGAGGGCCAGGCCTATAGTCCCAAATATATCAGTTATTGGATATAGACTGATTCTGGAAAAGGCACATGAGCTTGGACAAGGCAGCTCTCCTCTTCCAAGGGTAATTTCTGAAGAGGGCTGACAGCTGACAGCCATTAGTCAAAAGCATTCCCAGCTGGAGGAATTAAGTCCCTTCCTGAAGGAGGATCTGGGCAACACATCACAGTATCCACTACACAAGTATAGAAAAAGATATACAGATTCACTAATAATCATGTACGTACAAATTTTAATAATTAGCTACCTCTCACAGTCATCAGATTGTCATAGATGTGGGGAAACAGGAGCCTTTATATATTACTGATAGGAATATAAATGAGTACAGAAACTCTGCAAACAATCTGTTATTATTTAACAAAATTAAGTAAACATATACGTCATGACTCAGCAATCCCATAAAAAACCCTAAAGTTACGTGAACAAGAATACTCATCACAGTGTTGTTTGTGGTTATGGAGACTAGGAGTAAACTAGGTCAACGTCACTAGAAAAATAAGCAAAACACGGTGGTTGTAACACATTAGAATGAGTGTCTACAGCACATAAGGGCAGGGGAATGGGAACTGGGTATACAAATAAAGGTGAAAAATAAATAAAATAAAGAGGGGTCATGAATGAACCAATGATTACCTCAACCCTTTGCACCTAAGGTCCCAAATGAGACCATTAATGTAAATAGATTAAACAATTTGGTGCAAATTTTCTCTTATGTAAGTTTGCAATTCAAAATCTAATAGGAGTAGAGTTAAGTTGGTTAGAAGAGTGCTCCTAGAAAAATTCTCTCCAGCTGGAAAGATACCTCACAAGTCTTTATGCTTAGAATGACACAGCCTCCTACCTACTTAGACACTTGCAGATACCTCCAGTTCGTAGAATGTAGTATGTACTCTATAAATGTTGAGTGAATGAATAGCGAACAAATATATAAATTTATCAATAGAATGAACAGCATACATTTGGATGAAGGATTAAATGAAGAGGGTGGCAGTAAGTGCAAGATTTAACTACATTATGGGGAAAAAACAACAACAACTAACCAATCAATCCTGGAGCTGAAAGCAGTTAAAAAGGACATAGAAGAGATAAATTAAGATCTAAAGAGGAAAACTTCTATGTGGTCATCCTAGCTTCTCTGTTCATAAGATGGCCACAGACTGGATCTAAGACAACAATCGAAGTCGATTACCAAAGGTTATTATTTGCCTGTTCAACAGACTCTAATAGATTCCTTCTTTCACTTTAATAACTCCCTAGAAGGAGAAAAGGAATGTGAGCACCCCACGCTTCTCACCACTGGCCCCCAACAAGGAAAAGAAGAAGGCCCTTTGCTTCTTCATGACACATTTTTTCATGACAACGCAAGGCTCCACTAGATTCTTTTCTGGTCTGTGCATCATCTTGAGTTCACTCACATGGAATCCCTCCCTTCCATGCTTATGCCAACACACATCACTTACAGTGTCCCCCTCCCCATTAATTAACCCCACCCTTGGTAGTACCCAAAGATTGTCAACTGGAAAGAGCATATTAAAATCAGCCAGTCAGCCTAACAAGAAATCAGCAGGCACTGAAAATAGAAATTTCCGTTCCCTTGTCAAGGACAAAGCCCAACAGGGATTCTCCTGAAAATTCCCAAGGGCTGCCCAGGGCAGTTTTCTCGTCCCTCTTCTGATCTGATCTCTCTGCCCCTCCTAAGATACTGGCTGGTCTCAGAAACATATCAGGACTTTTTCTACATTTAGTTCACCTCTTTTTAAATCTATGTGTGTGTTTACTTTGTATTTCATATGCTATATTATCACTGTGGTAGAGGTATATATCTTACAAACAAAAATAAATATGCATATACTAGCAAAGCATGCTCAAATAATTTTAAGGGCAAGATTCAAAAGACCCGAAGCCTGTGTCCTTCGTCTCCAAGGTCTGGACAGAGTCTTGTTCTAATTCTCCACCCAGTTGGCTGGGAACCATTGGACTTGCTCCTGCCAGCTCCATTCTTCAGCTTTTTTATTGTTTGTCTTTGTCTTGGTTCTAGACCAAATTCCTGCAAAGTCCTTCCTTCATTTGGCACATGACTATTATGAAAGCTTTTATCTCTTTCCCAGACTGAAAGGCCTTTGGTTTTCAATATTCTTTCTGTGCCTTCAAATGGATCTGCCAGGCATCCCTGGGGGCTTGGCATCTGATCTCCAGCTGTGGCTAGGCAGACAGGGGAGGGAAGGCTTTTGGGAAGCACAGATCTGCCCTTACTTTCCTGTGCTACTAGCTTCCTCCCTAGTTTCCCCATCTATTTTATTGGTCCACTCATTGCTCCCAACATGCTGCAAGGAAAAATACCATAACCATTTCTTGAAGGGAATGTCCCTTCCTCTATTCTAGAAGCTCTCTCTCTTTCTAGATTGTAGAGATGTAAACATCTCTATTATGATGTATCATAGACCAGACACCAACTTGCCTTTCTGCTACGTAGCATAAAGAGAATCTTAGTAGAATATTGATGCACATATACAATAAGGGAGATTTTATTTCAAATAATTAAAAGAGGAGAGGGAAAGAAAATCTAAATAGCCTAGAGATCAATAAAAATCAGAACCAAGTATTATAGACAGAATCAAAGTACTAAAAAATAAGTGCTGGTATGAGCAAGAAACTTGAGAAGCTGAACATGGTGCCTAACCCATAATAGGTGTTCAATAAATATTGATTATTTCTGATTGAACATTATTCATTCAAAGCAGAAAAAATAGTCTTTTCCTTCATACATTGCTTATGGCTGTGTTTTCATAAAAAAAGATCCATAAATGTGTCTCCTATGATTTTCTTATAATTAGCTATGGAGCACATAACAAGATCAGATTTGTGTGAATTGAACACCTTCCCACCTGAGCAGTGAGAGCTGAGTTTTGGAAAGACATAGAAGTACTGTGTCTGTGGCCTAGAAAGCTGTTTCGTTTATTGTCCAAACTGGGACACTCTTGAGAGTTAAAGGAGATACCATTAATAAACAGAATGAGAAACAGAATGAAGGGATTGTCCCAAAGTAGACATCACATGGTCATACTATGAGCTACCAACTTGAAGACAACATTGATTTGAATCCAACCATACACAGTCATTGATTTCTCATTACATTATTCATTGTCACTCAGCCAGTTATATGATTCAGTACTTACGGGTTAGTTAAGACCAAATGGAAAGGAAAATTCTACATTTTAAACTAAATCTATCATTTCTAAATTTAGAAAATTCTAAATTAAATCTATCATCATGTTCTTGGTGACCTGTAATCAGAGTTGGGTTCTAATAAATTTCTTTTTCTCTGAGTCGGTCACATATTTCACTACCTGATTCTATTACTAAATTTTAAATTAATATTGGTTCTTATTTTGATCTCTGAGCGCTTTAGAAATGAATGGCCATTCACTACTTTTCAAACCACTGAATTTCTCATTTTCTGATACCAAATTCCTGCTTCTGTCCCACACTGGTTTCTCTCCCTCCCCTCTGGCTCCCATTATAGACTATTTTTCTTCCATCTGTTCCTTCTGTTTTCACATTTTATATGCTCCCTGGAAAGTCTGATTGGCTCTCCCAGTCAGCTAGTTATAAAGGACTCTTAAATCTTCACCTTCGTCTCCCAAGAACCCCCAAGAATTAAATAAAGTTTAAGATGTTTTCAACATCTCAACAATGCCCCAATCCACTCCTCTTTCAGGGTTCCCTGTCTCAAAAAATGGCACCACCATGAAGCCAAAACCCTTGTTTCTTCCTTGACCCCATACTCATTTACTCCATTATCGTCCATTGCGTTACCAAGTCCTGTCAATTTGATCTCCCAAATGTCTTTCTCTCAATCTTCAACCATGACCAATCTTGACTAAACTAGCACCATCTCCCAGGTTCTTAACCAGTCATTCCCCCTCCAGACTTGCCTCCTCTAGTCCCTTTTTATATTGCAGCACAAGTGATTCCTAACAGTGCAAATCCGTTCCATTTGCTTTTCTGCTTCAAACTGCTTTCTGGCTCTTAAATGTAGTTTGAATACCGTGACTTAAATGTCCTCCCACCATCTGGCCCTGCCCACCTTTCCACACTGCTGTCCTTCCTCTTCCCTAGTGCTCTATGCTGTCATCTCCCAAAATTCAGGCTCGTACTTGCCTCTGACTCATCCTATTGCCACGGGCTGGGACATTTCCTGCTTCATCTAACTTACTCCTACTCATCCTACTGCTACTGACTCAAATGCCATTTCCTCAAGGAGCCAGTGTCTGATCCCAAAACTATATTAGATTTCTTCCTATATATTCCTATAACACGCTTTCTTTGTATTAAGTTGAAACACATGAAATTGCCTTGTTGTAAGTCAGTAACAGTCAAATAAAAGAAAATTCGTATAGTTGAAGCTAATACTTGTGTCTGCTAAACTGTAAATTCCCTGAGGGCAGGAACCTGGCCTATTTCATATACTGTCTCACACCGTTCCTAGCACACAGTAAATAGTCAGTGGATATTTGTTGAGTGAAGAAAGGAATGCATGAGCAAATAATTAACTACATTTTCTAGAAATGGGTCATCATTTTAATCCATCTAATTTGAAGCTACAACAATTTTCTTTTTAACAGTGATAATTGTTTTCTGTTGCACAAGTGTCTGCCCACTCTACTTAGTTAGATCAAATACTGAAAATATATATTCTGAGTTTTTAGCAGAGCACTGTTACGTGAACTGATAAGTAGCATCTTGGTCTACAGAGCACAAACGTGAAGTAATTTTATACAGGTTACCACTCTTGATGAGAATTACAGAAGGCAAAGAATCCAGGGGAAATTGGTCTCAAAATCTCTATATATTCTAAAATTATTTAGCCCCTGTGAGAAGTCCTATAGTGGCACCTTTGAAAAGGTGACTCCTGAAGTTCTAATTTGAAAAGGACTGTAAGAATGGGATACTTTCAATAAGTATCATTCAAAAGGCCTATCACTTTGAATATTGCATAGCCTCTCAAAAGATAAATATGGGCATGCCAGCACTTTGCTAATTCCCATTAACTACGGCAATCCTTAGCGAATTGCCGCATTAATGAGGAAGTCATTGCCTATACAGTGTCTGCAAATGGAGGAGTGTATCTTTGCTACAGTTCTTCTGACAAGTGTAGTTCTGCCTTAATTATTTATGATCATACACCACAGCACAGGAGCGCTCACGAATATTTTGTATGAGTAATGAAGTTTTAGTAATAAGAGCCTTCACTCCATCTTGCTGCTGTTAAAGCTTACAGAGGAGCAGGGTGAGAATTTAAGGTTTTTGTGGATTAGTGAACTGGGAATTAGCAGGATTCCCTAGGATCGAGTTCTAAATAATACAATGAAAATAAATATCTACAAGTACAATTCTTATTTTTGCAAGCTCTTTAACAGCCCTCAGAAGACCCTCGATGAACCACAAGGAAAATGATAAGAAATGAGGCAGCTAATGATAACAATAATTACGATAATAATACTGCTTATATAACTCTTTATGGATATGTCTACACAAACATGTAGGATGGATGTTGAGACAATTCCTAAATAATTCAGAGCAAATAGCTTGCAGGTGTGGGCAGTGGGGGGCTGGGAAGAAGAGAGTCCACTTGGTCAGAATCCTCCAGTCCACATTGGCCGAATTTGCCGAATGATTTCTCCTATTTCTCTTGAAAAATTCTGATACTGTTAAATCTCAATTCTGCACATAATTTACTTCTGATGATGGTAAGTCTTTTAATTTCTCTGAGAATAAATTTCTTTATGTTCTGCAGAGGGAGATCCAACTTAAACTGTTTGTGATATCTTTTCCAAACATGACATTTTTGGTTCTACAACATTCGTGACCACAGATCCACTGTCACTTATTCTTTAACTAATAATTTGTTGAGCAGCTATTGACATAGCAGGTCCCATAACAAGGACCAAGGAGAGGTTCATCCAGAAAGCTGTTTAAAGACAATATTAAACCCCTTTTCATCTTCAATCTTCTACTCCTACGTGTCATACACAACTACTCCTATTTGATCATTTGTTTTCATCGAGACCATGGGAAAACATGAAGGGCTAGATGTTTTCAGAAGCATGAGCTATGAGGTGTGATCCTCCTTTCTTCCTTAGTCTTCACACAGAGCATTATCCACGTTGGTCCATCGAGTGAATATTTCTCTGGGTTTATCATCTTGCACCAAGCCTGCAGGCAGCCTCCTGTACTCACTCAGCTAAATAAAGTACATCTGAGAGCAGAGGGGCTCCTGTTACTCAACAACTAGAAGAGAAAAGAAACTGCCAGCCAATGCTAAGGGCATTCCAGAATGAAAGACGAACCAAAGACCCCACAGGGCAAAAAGATGGCATACGATGGCTACATTAAGAAATGTCCAGGAGCTAATAAGAGTAGCCCCCAAAAAGGAACAAATAACAATTCATTTTAGGCAATAAAATGAGTGGGAAATACAGAGTAGGAAAAAGACATTGTAAATTATTGGATCTGCCAGGTTGAATTTTTCAGTTATGCCACAGCCCTAGCCAATGAAACTACAAAAAAAGGAGAGAGAAAAGCTGACCTGAGAAAAACTCACTGCCTTAAGGATATGTGTTTAGTCTTCACCCTACTCCTGATCATAACCTTTTGATAAATAATTGTATATTAGGAGAAGATTTTATAGCTTTATTTTCTTTTGCTGGAAAATTACACATGAGAATCCCTACTCTTATGTATAAGGGGTTCTAGGGCTTGAGTCAACACTTCAATCTTTGGTCTGTCTCATAACACCAATTATTCTCATTAATATTAACAAACTTTAAAAATGAGTACATTCAACCATTCAACAAATATATATTGAATGCCTATCATAAGTCAGGTCTCATTCTTAAGTGTGGAGTATACAGCAGAGACATAATAGATTTGGTCCCTGACCTTAATGGAGCTCACGGTCTATGGGGGAGATAGACAATAAACCAACACAAAAAATAAAAAAAGCAATTTTTTAAAACTCTGGGGTTTTTGAGAAACTATAATGGAGATGAGGGTAGGGAACATCTAATTAAGGGAAAGACTTCCCTGGGGAAGTGACAGTTGATCTGAGACCTAAGGGATAAGGAGTTAGTAGGGAACGTATAATGAGGGCACATGCTAACTACCAACCATGCTGACACTGGAATGGGTTTGGCATATGGAGAGAAATACCTGCGCATGCAAATGGAGATTTACATTTTCAAAAAGCTGCTTTGTTTATAAAAATGCAATAAATGCTTGGTGATTTTTAGGCAAAAATATACTGGTAAGGTGAGAATAACTTTGATCAAACCTGAAGAGTATGGTTTCTTGTCAAGATAAAAAAAAATCTTTGAATAATAAAAGACCTGCCTTCATCTGGATATGTCTAATTTTAACGTTCAATTTTAAAATTATATCTAAAGATCTCCAAAGACCTTTTCCTGTAGCCTTCTTTCATAACCTACTTCAATTCTGAACTATCCCAAGTGCCAATGATATTTCTTCATAGCACGTTTCTTAAGTTTTCTTTTAGTATGTGTCTTCAATAAAGCCACATATATTCATATTTGTACAATATTTATACATATTTACATTTATACAATATAGTGTAATCACCACAGTCTGCATAAAAGTCTTCAGTATAATTTTAAGGACTGTTAGCAAATTCGTTGTCTCTTCTCTAGGACATATTATATTAAAGATTTCCATGATGTAAAAAGTCATTCGGTAGTATTTGCCCAGTTTCTGTACCAGTATTGATTACTAGAAAGTAAGTATTTTATATCTATATGACACACATATACTTACGGCATAGGACCAAAATATAAGACAATGAGATCGTTCATAAACAATGAATTCACATTTGACCTGTGAAACGGGCACAAGCCAAGTGCCATCTACAAAATATCCCTATGGCAAAGCCACCTAGCACTACCAAGCATTACTGTTTTCCTATTCATAAACTTGAACACTTCCCAAGGCTGTTTCCTCTGCGCCTGTTTCTTTTTTCCCTTCTCTGGCTTGGTGCCACCCTTGCATTACCAGGGTTACACGTTTATGTTACTAGCCTAGACCTTCTGGTAATCTCTTTTTTCTTTTCTTATAAATTACCACCACATGCTCTCAACATTAACATTTTCCTCCTAGATTTATTCATTATGCTTTCAGTTTCCTTCATTTAAAACCAAATTCTTTATCTGAAAAGCAGCATATAGAGCAGAGGTGTTCCTTAAATCCAATATTGCTTTGATATAATTATATAATTGTACATATATGGCGTCTGTGATTTTTCTGTATTTATGTGCCTGTTCAATTTCTGTCTATTTCTCTATTACCATATCCATGCAACCTGCTTATAAAAGCTGTCAAAACAACACAACATATAAACTCAGAGCAGGTTCAATGAACTGTTTCAGCTGCTTTTTCTTCTCATTTCCTTCCACTAGCTTCAGGAATCCTCGGGCTTCGACAGTGGGAATTGCAAAACCCTCAGGGCAAGTCCCTTTGTGGCTCATTCTGCATCTTATTTAGTGCTGGTATCCAGAGGCTATAAGTAATTCCAAACAGGCTGGCGCCACAGCTCAGGTGACTCCAAACATCATTCAAGTTTGTCGATATTCTCCCTAACTTCACCCGAATAAGGGATCTGTCATCAAGGACGAATGTGGCAGGGGGAGCAATTCAGCTACACCAAGTTTCAGCCTCAAGCACCAGCATGGCGGATGACTTAATGAGCCCAAACTTGAGGCTTAGTGAACTACTCTCTGTTCTCGCTTGGAATGAAAGAAAAGGCTTTAAGTGCATAGGGTGGATTCAAGTTAGACGCAAAGATAAATCCTCTGAGAACATGGTAAACACTGGAATATGTTACCAAAGGAAGTTGAAGAATATATTTTCCCTGGTGGATATTTGTTTATTTTTTTAAGTACATTTTCTCCATCGTCTGGACTTGCAGACAGATGGTCCTGTGAACCCAGGGAAAACAGACTCAGTGACCTTTGATGCACACCTGACTCCCTCCCGTCTCTCCTTAAATGTCACGTCCTCAGAGAAGCTTTTCCCTCCCTCCTATCCCACAATTCCCTTTTTGTCTCGCTCCCTTTCCCTGTTATATTCCTCTCCATTTCTTATTAAAAAACTGTAACTGTACAGTGGTACTTGTTTTTGTTTTGTTTTGTTTGGCGAGCCACTTGTTAAACATTTGCCAGCACACCACTGTTCCTAATCGTTCTTTCTGCTTCCCCTCACCTTCCGCAATAGCAGCCAAATTGATCCTTTAGAAACTTGAACCGGGTCAAGTCATTCCTCTGCTCAAAAACCTGCAGCAGCTTTCCATTCACTCGGCTGAAAAACAAAATTCTGGCCACAGCTTAAAAGTTCCCATATGATCTTCCAGCCCTCTACTCTTCTGTGTTTTTCTGATCCAGTCTTCTTTGCGGGTTGTTCACACTCGCTTCCACCACTCGGCAGCCTGGCTGTTCCTCAAACATATCAAGCGTGCTCCGGCCCCGGGGTCATTGCATTTGCTTCTCTCGGCCTACACAACTTTCCCCCAGATGGAAGCTTGGCTCCTTTCCTCACTTCATTCACTAGTCTCCTTCCGTACACGTCACCAGGTCAGAATGATCTTCTCTGACTATTCTATGCAAAATAGCACCTACCACCATCATGCCCCTCTCCACTCCCTTTTACTGACTTTCTTTCTCTCTACAGCGGGCATCACTGGTTTACATATTGCATATTGATTAGCCCTTGGGCCTGTGCTTCTCATACGCAGTCCTCGCTTCTCCTCCGTCTGCAAACTACATTTGCTTGGTTCTCATTGCCAACTGACAACTAACAATGGCTGGCCATTGGGAGGCACTTGGTGAAGACTGTAGGGTAGAAAGGAGAGAGAAGCCAGGATATTTCTCCCTCTGTCGCTCTCGGCTTTCAGGTGACAACGACAACAGTGACTCAGTCTCCCTGGTGGCTTCAATCCCACCCAGATAACTTCTCCCTCAGTGGTCCCAGTTGCCTATAAGCATCTTTATTCTTGGGCTCTGGGAACCCTACTCCCTATTATCCCCCAGTCCCGGAGATGATGGCAGGGAATTTAAAAAAAAATTCCCTGTTTTAAAACACCTGGAGGAACTTGTTACCCTAAAAAGACCTTATAGTACACCTGCCTGTCTCTTTCATGAAGCTAAAGAAGGATGGGAGCTAGTCGGTCTTCTTCACCAGGAACACTTGTTCTCATTTTTTATTTGACTTGCACCAAGCCCTCCTTAAATGTCATTTCCTTAGATGTTTCCTTCCCACCTGTTTTAATTAGATCTCCTATCTTTGTCCTCTTATTTTGTTTTCATTTCCATTTCTTATAACAACTTGTAGTTGTTTATTCACTACAACAAATTGTGGTTGTTTATTCGCTTGTTTATTTGTGTAATGCCTCTTTTTACCACTCAACTAAACATAATAAGGATCCCATATCTCTTATTCAATAATCTTACTCTTATTACTTATTACTCTTATTTAACACTCAGTATGGGCCAGTGCCTGGCCCATACTAGATGATCTATAGGTATTTTTTTCATTAAGTAAATGAATTTAGACTGGACCCCTCATAGTTACCTTCATAATATTTTGGACCTAGTAAAGGCTCAAGAATTGTTTGTAGAGTTGATTAGGATTTATGGGTTTCTCTAAAATATTCACCTGTATGACCAGTATACTAAGGTTTTCCATAAATCGTGGAAGAGGTATCTTTCACAGTGTTTTCCATACGTACAATACATTTTTGCATGTTACCTTCAAAGGCCTTGATACCAGTACACAACATGAAGGCAAATGAAGCAAGTATATTCATATGAGCATACTCACTGGCCTAGTGTGGCAAAAACGAAGAGAAGTCTCAAAACGGAACTATGGGTAGGGTGCCTAAATAGCTCATTTGGTTAGGCGTCCATCTCTTGATCTTAGCTCAGGTCACGATCTCACATTTCATGGGATCAAGCCCCACATTGGGCTCTGTGCTGGCAGTGTGGAGCCTGCTTGGGATTCTCTCTCTCCCTCCCTCTCTCTCTCTGAAAATAAATGAATGGAACTATGGGCAAATGATGTTCTTATACGGTAAGGTCCTTCCTCTCAGGGTTTTGTTTTTGTTTTGTCTTTTTGCATGTTTTTTTGTTTTGTTTTGTTTTTGTAGTAATTTCATGGTTTTCTCTTCTAATCTAAAGTGAACTAAACTATCAAAGGGTAAGAGCAAATTTGTGCTTGACATTTTCCTTTTTGTCTTAAACAGTTACCGCGTTTGGGTGGCATTATGGATTTTCCACATAGGTTTAAATTGGTCTTTGCAATGCTCTGTTCTCTGTTCTTGTTTCTAAAGTAAAGAGAAAGGCTCAAACGAACACAGGGAAGTCTATCATGCATCACTTTTTTTTAACTTTCCAATTTCTAGGGGCGCCTGGGTGGCGCAGTCGGTTAAGCGTCCGACTTCAGCCAGGTCACGATCTCGCGGTCCGTGAGTTCGAGCCCCGCGTCAGGCTCTGGGCTGATGGCTCAGAGCCTGGAGCCTGTTTCCGATTCTGTGTCTCCCTCTCTCTCTGCCCCTCCCCCGTTCATGCTCTGTCTCTCTCTGTCCCAAAAATAAAAAATAAAAACCGTTGAAAAAAAAAAAAAAAAAAAATTTAAAAAAAAAAAAAAAACTTTCCAATTTCTATTTGCTCCTTTATTCTCCATACTTCTCTGTCCCCTCTTTTGTTTAAAATCTCATTTAGCATTCTCTTGAGGGGAGAACATGAGATTACAATCTAACGATTGTAATGAGAATGGGTTAAGTTGGTGCCGTTTCCCATTTTCATTACAATCTTGGTGGCAAGAATAATGTAACAGAATTTTTAATGCCTCATATATTACATGAACATTTTCCCGTGAGCTCCCGCTCCTTTTCTGCGGACAGCACTGTTGCTATGTGCTGTAGGACTTTGATCTTTTTATATTCTGTATTATAATCAATTGGCCATTTCACCCCTTCCCCACAGATTACAGTCAAATAAGTGAAAAATATTTTGATCTATAGCATACCACTACACCTCATGGCTACAAAATCCTCTCACCTGTAGACCAGTACCTACAAGATCCATGTAGCCAGTGATTCAAATTAGATAGAAGCTACCAGCCAGGTGTCCTGATGGCCAGCCACTTCTCTGAAAGGCACTCTGGGAATCAGAATTTTGTAATTTAGAGCATAAATAGAGAGCGTTGGTTAATTTAAATACCAGGAGCTCTTAGGGAGTTGGACCGGGAACCCCAAGTGCTCGCCTTTGAAATGAAAAGCCTCAGAGATCCTTGTTGCTCTAAGTGCGGTGCCCAGACCAGCAGCAACAGCATTACCCAAGAGCATATGAAAAATGCAGGCTCTCAGGCCTCAGTCCAGTCCAGACCTGGGCCCCAGGTTCATGGACTCCTCTCACCTGGCTTCCCAGAATCTCCCTGTGATGTCACTCCCACCTAAACATTTTCTGGCCTTTTGCCATTACCAGCCTTTCTAGGTTCCATTTTCTCTGAAACCATTTGACAAAACTAATTTTCAAGTGGCCCTTGCAGCAGAAACATCCGGGTCCGAATCGTAGCTCTGTTGATACTGCTGTGGGGGAAATTTATCTGTCTTCTCTGTGCCTCGATTTCTTTGTTCATAAATTGGGGATAAAAATACTTACTAAATTAATTAGAGAGTAAGAACAAACCACTGTGGTAAAGAGATCCCCAAAACACACGGGATCAAACCAGACAGAAATGTCTTTTTATGAAGTGGCCCAAATTGGAGGTCAACTCTGCTCTACCCACTCTAAGGAAGTGAGATTGTCTCCACCATATTTCTGTGTGATTCCTTAGGGCCATTATCTTTGTCTTCATATTTGACACTTCATTGCAGAAAGGGAAGAATCCACACGAGACACACCTTAGCAATGGGCCCCACCTAGCTAGAAGGGGCTGGGCAATGCGGTCCTTCACCGGATGCCTCGCTCTAATTCTATGACTGTGCACATAGACCGGGCATTTTGGTAGGAGGGCAGCAGTCCCCCCACCCTCACCTAGCAGGGCTATGCGGGGAGTTCAAGGAATCATGGAGACAAATTGCCCAGCACATTGCCTAGCACCACACACATTAAGTTCTCAATAATGACAGCTGATATATGCTTATCATCTTATTATTCACTCTCTTGGTAACACAATCACAATCTAATAAGGTTGTTCCAAATGTCAACTCATGGAATGAAAAGTGAATAATTTTCAACTCACCCTCCTAAACGGAGCCATAGATGCCTCAGATCAAACCACAGTGGCTTCAAGTCGGGTTTGTGTGACTTTGGCATCAACTTGGCCAAGTCTGGATCTCCAGAGAGCTTAATAAACAACTCCCTTGTCTCTACCACTTCTGTCTTCTATATCTGTATGCCTCAAGTCGAAGCAAAGCTGGAGACAGGGATTTGAGTGCCCATAGTTGATCAAAAGTGAGGTCTCAGGAGACAGTGCATGAGGGAGTCTGACCCTACAGAAAGCTCTGGAGCAGGAATTGCACTACAAAATCAGTCCCATCGTGAGCCTTTTGTAGCCCATAACAGTCAGCCTAGGGCTGGAGGTTGCACAGGGGCAAGGGAGAGAAGTAATATTTTTTACACAGTTCTGTCAAAAGGAAGGCAGCTCAGCTATTGGCAGAACACTCTGCAGTTGGGGGGGGGGGGGGGGCGGGGGGGAGGGAGGGGAGGGCTGCACCAGCCAAGTAACAGGGATGCAGGCGGGGCCTACCAGCAATCATTTTCTGTGGGTATTTGCTTCTTACTTCCATTAGAGAAATAAAGTATTAGAGAAATAAAGTACTGGGGAAAATCAGAGTAGATAACCCCTTATCAAGGTGGGCAGATCAGGAAAGATTTTGGTCTCATGTCCACAGACTAAACCTCTAACTCCAGCCAGCACTTGGCCACAGGGAACCATAAGAAACATGAATCACACAAAGTAATTTTTCACTAGTACTGGAAAAATGATGCATACCACATCAAGAAACAAAATGTTTTCTGTAAATAGGCATCCAAGCTACAGGTTATTTAACCTGTTAATGCAGTACCATTGTAGAAGAAGGTTAGGTACTTAAAACTAATTGCAGTTCCCCAAACAACAATATGGGTTTGGTCCCAATAACCATTTTTAACAGGTCATCAGATAGATCAGTCAGAGTCTCTGGCTCATCGATAGAAAAATAAATGCAAAAATAAAAAACAAAATTGGGTCCAATCAGGGATTCTTGGGAATGATGCAAGGCACCCTTATGCATTGGGTACTGTCCAGCTTTTTTGAGACCATGTCTTTTGTCAGAACCTACTTTTCCCTTACGGGACCACTCTCCAAGACCTTATCAAATCACACCAAGGTCATAGGCTCCAACTGAGTTTCCTTTGCCCCTGACTCTGAAACACAGCCAATCCCAGGCCATAGTTCCACCTCAGTTCAGTCTGGCTTGGGCCTTGGCTCCCATCCCTGGGCTCTGTCATGGTACTGTGTATAAGCCCAGTATGTGCCCCAGTTCCAATAACTACATCAATGCTTTATCCACCGCCTGATTTTCTGTTTTAGCTCCTGGCCTGATGCTCCAGGTCTGGGTCCCTGTATCCCCCAGTCCATTCAGAGATTTGTGTGATCACTGGTCCTAAGACTTCCTACTGCTCACTGACAGATTCCCAGGGCCACCTGCCGCCTGCATCTGCACCTATTGTCTATTACCAGACAGTTCTCCTTCCCACAGAGGGGAAAGAACAGATGGAATATTCTTAACAGAGTGGTGTAAAGAGAAAACAACAGAAAAACTGCTATAGAGAATCAGAGTTAAACTCCTTTATTAGGACAGGGAAGTTGCTAAAGACGGGGAGCCAAGGAAATGGAGACGTTACCTTTATCAGTCAGGATGGCTGTTGTCATTGGCCTGGCAGAGCCTGGTGGCCAAGAACTTGTATTCTGGAGTCAGAGCTGATGAGCATCCCCGCCCACCACTCACTAACATGTAAGAGAGGATATATATTTTATGTCTCAGCCTCAGTTTCCCCATCTGTGAAACAGAAGCATTAATTCCCTCACAGAATGACTATTGTCCTTGCTCGGATGAAAAGAGGTATTACATGGAAAGTCTGTTGTAGCCGTTTCTTAAGCACAAGACTGATATACAGTAAATACTCAATGAATATTAGTATGTAATTCTAGAGGAAAAGATACATGTAAGGTAGTTTGTGTCTGGGGAGAAGGAATATGTTACATACTTAGAATAAAAACCTAGGCTTGAACAGCCACTTTGTCAAAGATCCGTAAGTTCAGAAAATGAAAAAGCAATGGGAATCAGTGAGGTGAAAACCAGAGCAGAAATGTGAGTCCAGAGCAGAAAGAACACTGGAATGGCAGCCTTGGGGGTGGGAGTTTTAGGAAAGGTTGATGAGAAGGTGATGGTGGAAAACTGGCAGTGAATCAGAAAGGTCGCAGAGAGAAGAAGTGGGACCCTGGTCATGCTCTAGGGAATGCATGCACCGCACAGTGCCCCAAGGCAACAGAGAAAGCTATTAGAGAAAAAGTAAAGGGAAATAGAAGAACCTGGCACATTTTATTAGAAGGACAGTGAATGGAGGAAGGTATAACAAGGTACTCGGAGCGACTCGGAGAGGAAGAACAGTAGGGAAGTCCATAGAGGGAGAGGTAAAGAAGCAGTCAGCTGTGACAGAGAGAAGAGGCAATGAAGAAACATAATAATATATAACGCTAGTTCAAAACAACAGCTGGGAATAGGGAATTGATAGTGAAGCAATAAATACCAGCAATGAGGGAGCTAAATACCATTAAAATGCACAATAGTTAATAACAATGAAGCTGAAGTCTGGAAGCAATTAATAAATTAATAAACAATAACAAAGTACAAAATGCATAAAGAAAAAAGTGAGGTTATAAACATGACCCTTTGGTAAGAGGAGAACAAGGGGTTCACTGGAGGAGAGAGGGGGGAGGATGATTCAGCTGGATTGCAGAACTACGTGCTCCAGGTTCTAAGCAGCTAACAGACAAGAGAGGACTGATTCTATCCGCCTACGAGCACTGGGTGGAAAAGCCACCTGCAGAGAGCGTTGCATTCATTCTCCTGATGAAGCCGTCATCCCCAGAGCTTCTCATCTACCATCATCATAAATAAAAATGCTCTCAGGGACTGACTGCCTAGATTGTGCCATTAATGGTGCACAAATATGCCAGGCTTCCTACTAGCAGTAGTGTTTGCAAGTAACTACTAGAAATTGTCCTAAATGTAAGTCCTGGACCAGATCAGAGACCCCATTCTTAGGCTCAACTTCTGCTCAACCCCTCAGTTCGACTATGAACCTCAACACATCTTTTTGAGCCATTCTGGGAGTCTCCGGAAGTTCTGAGAATCAGTAGGAATCCCCCAGCTCAGGTGGGGGATCCTCAATGACCACATGGACCCCATCAGTTGTAACCTCAACCACAGACCTGAACGTCTCGGTCATTAGGGGAGCCCCTCACCTTTGGGACCACAAGCACCCCTGTGGTTTGCTTTCAGGACCTCTCCTTTTCTAACATAATTATGGTACTTGGGAGCTACATTTCTTTTCCAAAGCAAAGGTCAAGTATTCTTTACTCTTGGTTCAGAGAATATTCTCTACTCCAGGAAGCACCTATAAAATAAAAAGTAAAGAACAGTAACAACGACAGAAAGATGAGGACCTGTTTTGTTCCCACAAACTAGGTTGGGCAAAACTACCATGCAGGATGGACAAGGGATAAAATGATAAGCTGGTTTGGCTAGATTAAATAGGACAGTTCCCCACCCTTTTTTTTAACAGGTCTATCCCTTCCCCATTTCGGGGTGACTTCAGCTTATTATCCCCGTGGTATTTCCCAGCAGCAAGGACAATTTTCCGGAGGTATTTTCCAAAGGCAAGGACAATTTCTCGCCCTTCGTTGTCTGCCACACAGCATCCCCTGTTTGTTTTTCCACATTGTTCCCCACCCCCCACCCCCATTTCCTTTTGTGCCTAGCATCTCCTATTTCATCAGGACTCAACAGCTGACACTACGGCCCTGGCTGCAGCATGAACTTAGCAACCAAAAACACCCTCAATTGGATGGAGAGTTCCTGAGCATCCACATTTCACTTCAATGATAAGAATAAGAAAAAAAAGAAAACCAGACCCAGAAGAGAAACAGCTGATACATATTACAGATAATTCCAGGGTCTGTAGGGAAAGACTATAAGGAAGAAGACAGAAGAAAAGAGCAATTGAAGGAATAATTGAGATTTTCCATAGACTAGGATACTAAAGATATCAAGATGATATTACTTTTATATTTGTATAAAAATGTGAATGATCAGCCATACACAATTGGAACTTAAATATGTTTAATGTATTCAAATCAAGTAATTCTTACCTTTATTGTATAGATGCAGAATGTATAAAGGTAGTATCAACTGCGTTCAGTGGCAATAAATGTGAAAGAATAGTTTCCTTGAACCTACTACTGCAAACATAGCCCTCTCTCTTAAAGAACTATCCTGAATAGCAGGGAAAGTCCAAGGGTGTAAGTGAAACTCAACATTTCTGACTTCAGTAAGTTTCTGGTGAGTAAAAGCTTCAGCTCAACAGAGCAGAGGCCAAGCTTTGTTCTAGGTGCAGCACATTGCATTTGTTCCTTAGGATTAATCTCTGCACATTGACCATGCCTTACCGGTGATCATAAAAATTAACATCAATTCTGGAGACAGTTCATAGACAGATGGGGGTGACCTTTTCACTTCAGGATCTAAATTATTTGCTATTGGATAAACAATTTGTTTTTACTGGGTTGGACATGAATTAAATTGATTCCAACTACTGTAAGTTTGATACAATTGATACACTATTGTATTGTCTTTTATTGTTAGGTTGCTTGCATGTATTTAAGGATTTGTATATAGGTATAAAGAAGCCTGTTTCCTGATTTTTTTTCCATGACAAAGAAAGCTATCATGAACAAGTTCACAGTGAAATCTGCCCTTAATTGAAAGAAAAATAGTAAAAGAAGAAAAAACGCAGAAGAGTGGTTGTCACTCTCATCAACAAATTTAATAATGGCCTTCTGTGCTCTGCTCTATTCTATTTGGAGGGGGGTTATTTAACAACAATGACAACAAAGTGTATCCCCTCAGTATGGGCTAAATGACTGTGGGGTCACACCATTAAATATTCAGATCCATATCATATTCTAAGAGTGCAACCTTCTGGGTCATTACATAATATGTAGATGAACTATCCATGTGGTCACATGGGGAAAAAAAGCAGCAGAATGCCATTACAACATGGTTGATTCTTCTTCAGACTCTACAACTATTCAAACATTTTTGGCCCTGGAAGAGGTGAAGTCTGAAGGCTTGGGGGCTAGATCTACTACTGCCACTGAGTTGTTTTGTAATCTAAACAAATCACATTCTAGCTCCAACTCTTGAGTCCCCAGCTGTGGGTTATGAACAATGGGGCTTGCCCTTCCTACCTCATGAGGCCATAAAGGAGAAAGTACACTGAAAACACTCTACAAGCACAAGATGCCTTTATGGTGACTATTAATTAGCCACAGGACAGCAATGTTGGAAAAGAATGCGAGGTCATCTAGTCTAGGCCTCTTCACAATAAATCCTCTGAGCCCTGAATCCAAGTTCAAACAGGTAGTCAGTAATGAGCTAAGATGAGCACCCAGGTTTCCTGGTTCCCCTGTCAGCCCTCTGCACCATGCTAGTCACTTGCCTAAGTCTTGGTTGTCTTCTTTTTGGCATTACAAAACAATCAATCTATAATATCAGTGTTACATTGTCTTTCAACATCGGTATTAAAAAGAATTCCATTAAACCAGTCGAAATATGTCACTGGTATTTTTTCATAATAAATAGCTGATACTTTAGAATCCCAAAAATGTCAATTTCAAGTACTCAGATTGTCCCTATTTAAGCTCAAAATGCAAAATATTAGCAAATACTTGTTGAGCACTTAAGAGTGTGCCCGTGGGAATGCGAGCTGGTGTAGCCACTCTGGAAAACAGTATGGAGGTTCCTCAAAAAACTAAAAATAGAACTACCCTATGACCCAGCAATTGCACTACTAGGCATTTATCCACGGGATATAGGTGTGCTGTTTCGAAGGGACACATGCACCCCCATGTTTATAGCAGCACTATCAACAATAGCCAAAGTATGGAAAGACCCCAAATGTCCATTGACGGACGAATGGATAAAGAAGATGTGGTATATATATATATATATATATACAATGGAGTATTACTCGGCAATCAAAAAGAATGGAATCTTACCATTTGCAACTACGTGGATGGAACTGGAAGGTATTATGCTAAGTGAAATTAGTCAGAGAAAGACAAAAATCATATGACTTCACTCATATGAGCAGTTTAAGAGACAGAACAGATGGACATAAGGGAAGGGAAACAAACATAAAAACAGGGAGGGGGACAAAGCAGAAGAGACTCATAAATATGGAGAACAAACTGAGGGTTGCTGGAGTGGTTGTGGGGGGGCGGATGGGCTAAATGGGTAAGGGGCACTAAGGAATCTACTCCTGAATTCACTGTTGCACTATATGCTAACTAATTTGGATGTAAATTTTTAAAAATAAAAAATAAAACAACCTAAAAAAAAAAAGAGAGAGAGAGAGTGCCAGCTTTGCTAAGGGTTTTCCATTATCCTATGTAGTTTCTACAATAACCCTAGAAAGTTCCCATTGTTTTTCATCCTTCTTTTAAAAAGGAAAAGTCCAGGGGTACCTGGGTGGCTCAGTCGGTTAAGTGACCAACTTCAGCTCAGGTCATGATCTCTCAGTCATGAGATCAAGTCTCACATTGGGCCCCATGCTAGGCATGGAGCCTGCTTGGGATTCTCTCTCTCTCCCTCTTTCTCTTCCCCTCCCCTGTTTGTGCCCACACACACTCTCTCTTTCAAAATAAATAAATAAACATTAAAAAAAAACAAAGATGCCAAAAATTCTTATCTGTCTAGAGTATAATCAGTCTTAAATTGGGAATAAAAAAGATTTGGGAGACTTTCAATCTCACTTGGCTGTTCACTTCCTCCTTAGCACCTCATTCCTTAGCTGTGCTGTTTACATCCTATGGTTCACAGGGAAAGAGAAAATGAGAGTTCTTTTGGAGACTGCCTCCCTGTTTCAGAAGAAAGGGGCTGGAAATACACAACAGAAATAATAAAAGATATATTTCCACTACATCCAAAACCTGATTATGAGGCTTTTTTTTTTTTGGCATAGACAAAAATCTCAAAATTTAAATTAAATTAAAACAATGAAGCTTTACTAGTGCTTAACATATCATGTAGGAGTAACACTTATGTATAATTTATAAATTAACATGCATGTGTCAAGGGTCCATGCTTGCAAACTTTTCTTTCATATATGTACACATTTAAAAATTTAATAAAAACCTCAGAGACCACTAGCTTAGTCCATGGCACTGTACGAAACAGTAACCCTTTTACATCTAAGGGCATAGACTTGTGGTCAGACAGTCCCAGTTCAAACCCAGTCTATGCTCTTTAAGTCACTTGCTTAAGTATACTGGTCAGCACCCAATCAGGAAAAGACCAGGTAGTTCAATCGAGGGAATTTAATTTGGGGAATGAGGGGCAAAGGTGTTGGAAGGGCTGAAAAGCTCAAGAGGAAATAGTAAGGCAACCCGAAGATTTGCAGCAACAGGAATTTGCTCCTTCTGTTAGGTATTGAGGAACAAAGGAGGAGAGGGTGTTAAGAGCGACTAGGATCCAGAGGGAGTGAGGACCCGAAAGGCGGGGGGGGGGGGGGGGGGGGGGGGGGGGGGGGGGGGGGGGCTGTCCAGCAAGAGCCCAGGCGGGAAAGAATATACCACTTAAGGGGCTGGGAGGGACTTGCCCCTCCCTGCTGCCCTCTAGTGTCCTGCCGGTGTCTACTGGTGGCTAAACCCAACCAGAAGCCTGTGGCCAAAGAGCCTGGAAGCTTAGTTTAGAGGGATAAGCCTCCTTACTAAACCACATAGAGCTAGGGCAGGGTGAAGAACAAATATATGGTCCTCTCCTCTATAAAGAATTGTTTTAATGTTTATTTATTTTTGGGAGAGAGAGAGAGACAGAGAGAGAGCCAGCATGGATGGGGGGAGGGGTAGAGAGAGAGGGAGACACAGAATCTGAAGGCGGCTCCAGGCTCTGAGCTGTCAGCACAGAGCTCCACAAGGCTCCTGAACCCACTATTGGAGTTAGGCAACCATCACCACTAATTTAGAACATTTTCAACACCGTAAAACGAAACCCATACCCTTTAGCAGTCAGTCGCCATCCTCCCCAGACTCCGGCAACTACTAATCTACTTTCTGTTTCTATGGATTTGACTATGCTGAACATTTCATATAATGAAAACACAATATGTGGACTTTGCTGATTGCTTCTTTCGCTCAGCATAATGTTTTCAAGGTTCATCCATGCCATAGTACACATAGATACTTTACTCCCTTTTGTGGCCAAATAATATTCCACTGGGTGGACAGACCAAATTTTATCCATTCATCAGTTGATGGACATGAGGTTCTTCCCACGTTTTAGTTCTTGTAAATAGTGTTGCCATCAATGTTCAAATACGAGTTTTTGTGTGGATGTATGTTTGCATTTCTCTTGAGCATAGGAGCAGAATTTTTAGGTCATATGGCAACTTTATGTTTAACATTCTAAAGAGGGGCCAAACTATTTTCCAGAGTGGCTGCACCATTTCACATTCCCACTAGCAGAAACAGCTAAAGGTTCCAATATATTCACATCCCTCTAATGCTTTTTATTATCTGTCTTTTTTATTTCAGTCATCCTGGTAAATGTAAAGTGGTATCTCATTGTGGTTTTGATTTGCATTTCCCTAATTATTCAACCTTTTTAACAGCTAAATAGTTATTTGATTAACATTAATATCATAATGTATTCATATAAATTAAATATTAATAATTATTTTCAGTGAATGAAACATGAAAGATGGCCAATTTCATCTGCACACAGAAGAGCATTCCGGTGCTCTGAAAAAATGCATAAAAATGCAATGTAACAGCTAAGAAACCATTTCATGTAGAACTGTAACTGTACCAAGATATTTTCTGATTTCCCTTTTGATTTCTTCTTTGACACTGGTTGTTCAGGACTGTGCTATTTAATTTCTACATATTTGCAGATTTTCCAGTTTTCTTCTTGTTGCTGATTTCTAGTTTCATACCAGTGTGGTTGGAAAAGATACAAAATATGATTTCAATCTTCTTAAATTTGCTAAGGCTTGATTTGTGGCCTATCATATGATCTCTCTGGGAGAATGTTCCATGTGTTGCTTGAGAAGAATGCGTATTTTGCTGTTGTTGGGTGGAATGTCCTATGTATGTCTGTTATATCCATTTGGTCTAAAGTATGGTTCATATCCAATCTTTCCTTCGTTTTCTTTCTGGATGGTCTATCCATTGCCGAAAGTGGGGTATTGAAGAGCCCTGCTATTACTATATGATGGTCTATTTCTCCCTTCATACCTGTTAGTAGTGCTTGCTTAATATATTTAGGGGTTCTGATGTTGGATGCATATATATTTATGACTGTTATGTCTTCTTGATGAGTTGACCCCTTTATTATTATATAATGACCTTCTTTGTGTCTTGTTACCATTTTTGGCTTAAAGTCTATTTTGTCTGATAACAAGTACAGCTACCTCTGCTCTCTTCTGGTTTCTACTTCCCATACCTTTATTTTCAGCCTATGTGTGTCCTTAAAACTTAAATGAGTCTCTTGCAGGCAGCACATAATTGGGTCTTGTTTTTTCATTTACCCATTCTTCCAAATAAGACATGCAGATGGACAACAAGTACATGAAAAGATACTCAACATGACATCATCAGAGAAATGTGAATCAAAACCACAATGAAATATCACCTCACACCTGTCAGAATGGCTATCACCAAAAAGACAAGAGATAACAAGTGTTGGCAAGGATGTAGGAAAAAGGAATCCTTGCGCACTGTTGGTGGGAATGTAAATTGGGGCAGCCGCTGTGGAAAACAGTATGGAGGCTCCTCAAAAAGTTAAAAATAGAATTACCATATGATCCAGCAATCCCCATTTCTGGGTATTTATCCAAAGGAAGTTAAAACAGGATCTTGAAGAGAGATCTGCACACCATGTTCACTGTGGCATTATTCATAATAGCCAAGATGTGGAAACAACCTAAGTATCTGTCAACAAATGAATGGATAAATAAGATGTGTGTGTATATATATATATATATACATACACATACACACACACACACACACACACACACACACACACACAGAATATTGTTTCTATATAGAATATGGTACATTATTCAGCCATGAAGTAAAAGGACATCTGCCATTTGTGATAATATGGATGGTCCTTGAGGATATAAGGCTAAGTGAAATAAATCAGGCAGAGAAAGTCAACCACTGTATGATATCACTTACATGTGGAATCTAAAAAAACTGAATTTGGGGCACCTCGGTGGCTCAGTCAGTTAAGTGGCTGACTCCTGGTTGTGGCTCAGGTCATGATCTCGTGGTTCATGAGTTTGAGCTTCACATCAGGCTCTGTGCCTGCTTGGGATTCTCTCTCTTCCCCTCTCTCTGCCCCTCCCCAGCTCATACTCTCTGTGTCTCTCTCAAAATAAATAAATAAACTTAAAAAAAACATGAATTTGTAGAAACATAAAGTAGAATGGTAGTTACCAGGGGCTGGGGGTGGGGACATGGAGAGATTTTGGTCAAAGGGTACAAAATTCCAGTTAGAAGATAAATAAGTTTTGGGGACCTAATGCACAACATTGTCATTATTGATAACAATGCTGTACTGTATACTTGAAGGTTGCCAAGAGAATAAACCTTAAAGGTTCTGACCACAATAAGAAATGGTAATTATATGATGTATTGGAGGTGTTAGGTAACACTATGAGTAACATATTGCAAAATATAAGTGTATCAAATCAACACAATGTTATATATCAATTGTATCTGAGTAAAGTTGGGGGGAAAGATATCTTTTTATCCCTGTCAATTTAAGAAATATGTAGTAAAGAATGATTTTGAAAAAGTTAAAAAAATAAGTTATGTAATTGTCCAAATCAGCCCCAACCTTAATAAATTTTGTGTGTGTTTTATCTCTCAGTTTCTGATAGAAGTGTGTTAAAATCTCCCATAGATTTGTCCAATTATGTTTATCATTCTATCAGTTTTTCTTTCTATTTTTGAGGATATGTTGTTATGTGTATACAAGTTTCTAATTGTTTTACCTAATTGGTGTATTGTTTATTATTATGCAGTATGTCTATTCATTCCAATTAATATGTTTGCACTAAATTCTTCTGATGGCATTAATATTGCAATATTAGCTTTTTGAAAGTTTTCCTTGATGTGACAGATAGAATAATGCCCCCCCAAATATATATATATATATATATATATATATATATATATATATATATATATATATATATATATCTTAATCTCTGAAACTCATAAACATATTGCCTTACCGGTCAAAAGGGACATTAAAGAAGTGATGAAGTATCTTGAGATAGGAAGATTCTTCCAGATTATCCAGGGTGAGGGTGGGGGGGTCGGGGGGTGGGCAATGTTATCACAGGGTCCTTATAAAAAGAAGGCATGTGAGAGTCAGTATCAGTCAACAAGATGTAATGACCAAAGTAGAGGTTGGAATGATACAATCACTGGAAGAGGCCATGAGCCAAGGAATGGGGGCAGTCTCTAAAAGCTAGAAAAGAAAAGGAATGGATTCTTCCCTAGAGCCTCCAGAAGGAATGCGGCCCTGCCAAGAACTGTAAACTTGGAAACCATAAGTTTAAAATGCAATACGACTGACCCACCCCCACCCCTGGACTCCACCCTCTGCAACATTTGAAAGAATCTATGGATCATTCAGTCTCTTAAAACAGGGTCTACATTCTTAACTACCAATGCTAATTTGATTCATTAAATCAGAGATTTAATTAATATTTCCAGCTCATTCACTAAAACTTCTCTTACAATGAACTATATTTCAGAACACTGTATCTTTTTCCTGTTTTAGTCACCTATTCATTTTTAATGAAAATTCAGCCTATTATTGTTGTTAGCCATTGATATATACCAACCTTATCTTTGCTTATTTAATACTTTTAAAAGTAAACAGCCATTCTTAAAAGCCTCAGGAACTGGTATGTATGGTGGACTGTATTGTCTTTATTATTATAAGACTGAGGGAAGCAATTCATCTTAGAGCTGGATACTGACTACATCATTAGAATCACTATACACTTCTTGGACAGGAAGGCTACAGACCTATGAGAAGACCTTTCCAGAAGTTTTGTTCCAAAATGAAATAGTACCAAACTACAGAGTAATCTATTCATTATTCACTGCACAAATAAATAATAAGCATTCACCATGTGCCAGACACTGGTTGAGGAACAGAGGACGCCTAGCAATGAACCAGACCTTCATATTCCTGCATTCAAGGAGTATGCCTTTCACCAACCTTCTGCCACTGCTGCCTGAGGTGAGGTCGTGAGCAGGGCCTAGATCTACAGCAGCAGACATCTTGCCCCTGGGGCGGGGAGGAGGAGGGAAGCCATCACTAAGGACGACAGACAAAGCTTCAAAACGGTAAGAAACCCGTTTAAATGAGTATGAACAGCTCAAGGCCCCAAAGCAATTCACTTTCAACGGCCAGGGTTTTTCTACTTCTAATTCGCAGAGCTTACTTTCAGAGAGCTAATGTCCACAGAAGGGAAAAAAACAAACAAACAAAGAACAAAAAATAAAAAATAAAAATAAAACTCATTCAGACTGTCCAGATCATGGCCCCGTTTGCTAGCTGAAACTCATCTGAGGAGCAAAAGCATAGAGAAGACGTATTTCTCTAACTGGCATTTTCCACACACACCTGCTTTCAGACTGGAAATACCTGACTTCCAGAACAATGCCTGGTCCCTTGGGGTCAATTCCTCTAACTGCCAGATCTCCTTACTCTTGCAAAGCTCCCGGATAGCTAACCTAGGGTAGTTCTGACAGAGCTAAACCTCAAACTGTTCAAAATCTCTATAAAAGCCTCAATTCCCAGGACATTTCGAGCCAAGTCTCTAAATGTGAGTCTGCTCTCAGGGCATAAATTGAGCAGGAACATGGGGATCTCTAATCTGCTACCTTTTTTGATGGCTCATGAGGGAAGACACTGAAAAACAAAACTGAAAGGGCCCACCACACACACACATATACACACACACACACACCCTCCTTAAAATCCCCAGATACAATTGGGCTTCCCTGCTAAATACCCTCATTGTAGTTAGCAGTTTTCCTTCATGTCGGTATCACAGCATATTACTCAATGCTTATGAATGTTTATATTTGATATATAAAGGTAAGAACTTTATCACTTTTGCTCACCACTGCATTCCGAGTGGATGAATGAATGCATGTTTTTATTCATTCATTGGGTCATACAAGACGTAGGTGGAAAACTGACCTCTTAGTGTAGGCCACGTCCCTGCCCTTGAGAATGGAGGTTCTGAGATGATAAAGCAAGTTGGTAACCTATAATTGCCTCCATGGCCATGGCGTATGACAACCGGGGGACCACACACGCACCAGAATCTCTTTTCCAAATTGCCCATGTGTGAGTTCATGTTTGGCTCTGCTCCTCGAAGATACCGCCTTCTTCCCATTGCCCTGCCCAAGCCAAGATTCAGTTTCCAGGCCTCTTTCCTAAGGAGATCCTTGTATCACATATCTCCTTGTATCACACGTATAGCCAATTGTGCAGATGCTTGGCTTATGGTTACTTGGTTTCCAAAACTGCCCCCAAAAGGCAGCACTGGTTGACAATACCCAAGATGCTTTTAGAATGGAAGGTATAAAATACAACATACACAAAACATCTTTCCTCACTGATAACCAAAGAACATCTTAAAATGTAGGACTTGCTCATCTTTGGATTTGAACTGGTAACCATTACATCACTGATGTTACTGTCACCCAAGTTTATAATGTAAATTCTTTAGTAAACATTAAAAGCGTTCAGCTCTGGGGCGCCTGGGTGGCTCAGTAGGTCGAGTGTCCATCCGACTCTTGATTTCAGCTCGGGTCATGATCCCAGGGTCTCCGCACTAGGCAGGGAGCCTGCTTGATTCTCTTTCTCCCCCTCTGTCCCACTCCCCAGCTTTCTCTCTCTCTCTCTCTCTCTCTCTCTCAAAGAAGGGGCTCTATTATATTCTTCTAATTTCCCATGGCACACACTTCAGCACCTTCATTTTATTTCCCCAGGAAACTTTTCCTGAAATTCAGATGCTAAAAATGTAAGCCGCCCTACACCAAACACGTTAGGGACATTTGTGCATCAAGAGGAATATGTGAACAGAAAGGAGCAGAACAGAGGCGGATTTACCATGAACTTGGTAAGGTTCTTTCACGGCCCCAGGATCGCACCAGCAATATACTAACAAAATCCGGTATGTTTTTGTAAACTTTGCAAAAAATAAGCTATTTATGCATTGTTTTGATATAAAAGCCCCCAAGTTGTATAAGCTCAAAATAGGTTATATAGATAGGATTAACCTATAAGCTCACAACCTATATCCACAATCAAAGCTGAAGTTCAGAAAACTTTGATATTGATTTGTTTCTTACCACCTAACAGGTAATTTCTTTCCATTGGGAAGAACTACCTGAATTATTTTCCCTGTTACTTTGGTCCTTTTCTTGTTTTGTTTTTTTTTTTTTTCTTCTTTTTTTTTTTTTTTTTTTAACCAACCCATTCATGCCCATTTTTTACGAAGCAAAAGAGGCTGACAGGTTATGCTCTGTGGTTCTCTTCCAAGCTTCAGTATATTCTTTGTGGATATGTAGCATTCTGTTGGGGGTAAAAATATGCACACAGTCACTTCCAGCTGCTCAACCCAAAGTTGGACTAAAATTACTGAAATCATAATAGTTATTTGTATTTGAGAATCTATAGCCCTAGCAAAACCTGCACTGACGTAAAATGAGTATTTGATTATTTTTTATGAATATTTGGAGAAACAACCATCTCAATCACAGAAATACACACACACACACACACACACACACACACACACACACACAATCTCTGGAAAAGAATATGTTTTGACTGCAGGGATGGATTTTGTATGAACAGAACCCTGAGGCATCTAACAGTTTAAATAATGGTTTCTATTCCAGGGAAGAAAAAATATTTTTTCTTGATAGCACTTTTTTATATTCACTACATTGGAATTACTTTTTCAAAATTCTGCCAGTGAAGACTTATCATATGTGGGTGCCATTGCTGTAACATAAAGATAAGGATTGAAGCAAATTCCACTCATAAGCTCGTGAGCCCGTAAATTGGAGCTATCCTTCATAACACAAAGCATTTTACCAGTCCAAAAATTATTCTTAAAGGCAAGACAGGAGTTTTCTTCTGCAGAATTTTCCTCTTTTCAACCGCCTGAGCATTTTCAAGTGCTTAAATCATATTTGTTCACAGACTATTTACGAGAGAAAGATACAAACACCACCCACAGCCTATGGTGATAGAAAATATAGAAAATAAACTCTGGTTAAATGTTGTATTGATTCTAGATTTAGACAGATATCAAAGCCTCTCAACAAAGCATACAATATTATTTCTGCAGATTAATAACAGCATTAAAATCTATATAAAACTGAATAAAATGATTGTCATTGGGTTTTTTTGAATGGGATAACTTCATTCAGAAATGTTTGCATGGTGTTGGGATGTCCTAATTAGCCACCCACACCCCTAAGTTCTTTAAGTCTCAGCCTAAACATAAGAAATCACTTCTCTTACACATCTACTCCTCCAGAGGAAGCCCACCTTCCCATTGGATATTTTATAGTACCCTGCACTGACCCTTCATTGTTTGAAACAATGGTATTATCTGTATGGCTTTGTGTTTAATGTCCCTATCCTCTGATAAACTATAAGGTCCACAAAAGCAGGGGCATTGTGTTTCTTCTTGCCCATCATTATACCGCCCACTTTACATGGCATCCTAGAGAGTCAATAAATATTTGTCAAGCAAATGAATAAATGAATAAATAAATGAATAGACAATAGAAATATTACATATTGTTTCTGGATCTGTTCTGAGGCGGAAAAAAAAAATCAATTGGGTGAAACTCCTGCTTTATTTGCTACGATTTTAGTCTCATCTTGATAGATTTTTGAAGTTTCAAGGGGTTTCTGAAATACAGCCCTCCCACCCACCCACTTTTATTTGACACACTCTGCATTTTCTTTACCTTCTGAGGAGGCAGATGGGTCAATCTAAGGAGTGGTAAATAACAAATCTATTTTTTTTTAATTTGCAATCATTGCATTACATTATGAAGGTAAAAAGCAAGGTAGAAAGTGACGCTTAACCCCTTTCTTAAAGTGCCACGCAGTACCATAGGACAGTAAATCTCATCCGAATGCTCAGGTCTACAAACACCTTGCTCACCAGGAACTCCAAATACTGTTTCAAGGAGAAATGTGGATTCTCTATAAAGGATCTGTACCTGTTCCGTTGTCAACATGCATTAACACATTTCACTATCACAGTATCAGGGAGCAACTTGCAAATTAATACATGGGCCGCTGCTGCTCATAACACAAACACAGCACCCACAGGTCATTAGAGCTTCCTGTAACCATCCTAATTCTTTAGTAATTTGGCGTTGTTTTTCCTGTTTATATCAGAACTTGCACTTTGCTTTATTATTGTTGAGGAAGGGGCTCAATATTTCTTTCATAAAGATAATTGTTTCTGTGGGATTTGGGGTTTTTCTCCCTCCCCCATTTAAGAGATGCCTATGTGGCTGAAAACACATAAAATGGAGACGCACCTCTTCATTAAAAAACTTTAACCTCTCACTAATGATGATATTAATACCCAGCGTGCGATAAACACCTGAGACGTACTTTGTCCTAAACAACACAGCCTTAGAGAACCTTGTAGTCAATAAAATAAAATACCCCTTTCTCTTTAATTAACATATGAAATAAACACAATCTGTGACACCTAGCGTGCAGCAGCAATTAAGAGGCATTGCTTAGTTAAACCTCCTAATACCTCATTTAAATATGCAATTAAGGGATAATTGCCTTCAATCAATAAAAAAATTGAAATATTTCGCAGGGGCTTCAATTATTTTTTGCTAGGCTTTCCACTTTCCACTTGGCCAGCACTAAGCTTGGGAACCTTACTCCTTTGGTTAAAGTGACATTACCCCCTTTCTTGGTACTGGCTTTTAAGCATGCTATTAACATCGCAAGAGACCAATAACTGTGCTAAGCTTTAGAAATCATCTCTTTTGGCCTGGCCAGAATTTCTCTGGCTCTGAAACTGCCTCCTTGTGACTTTCCTTAGGTTACGTTCTTTGTTTTTCCTCAGTCTTAAGCCCTCCATTTTCATCTCTTTGCAAAGGAATCCGCAGTGAAGGAGGAACAATTGGCTGCCCTTTTCTGATAAGGCACCAAGTGCAGGAAAGGCAATATTGTGGCCATCAAATTTGTTAGTACATCGACTTCGGTAGGCCTGGATTTTGTCCCTTCACCCTCTCACCTCAAAACACAAGTTAAGAGTGTATGTATTTATGGGGCGCCTGGGTGGCTCAGTCGGTTAAGCGTCCGACTTCAGCTCAGGTCATGATCTCGCTGTCCGTGAGTTCGAACCCGCGTCAGGCTCTGGGCTGATGGCTCAGAGCCTGGAGCCTGCTTCTGATTCTGTGTCTCCCTCTCTCTCTGCCCCTCCCCCGTTCATGCTCTCTCTCTGTCTCAAAAATAAATAAAACCTTAAAAAAAATTTTTTTTTAATAAAAAAAATAAAAAAAAAAGAGTGTATGTATTTAGAAACTGCTATGTACAGAGAAATATTGTAAACCAAACCTTCAGACCAACCCTGGGAAGTGTGTGAAGTGAATCAGGAAGTAACAAGAACCATCACTGGGGAGGATCGAGGAATAACTAAAAGGGTTAGGTGTGTGGCCAGCAAAACATAACCAAATATTCATCCCAGAAAGACACAAATTGAATCATATGTTGGGTTGACAGGGGATGGTTTCGAGTGCTGAGGCCGAGTGGCAAATGCAAATACGTGGTAATAACCTTATCAAATAAACCATAAAATGAGAATATATAATCAATCAGCAAGGAACAAATACCCCACAGACAAAACCGAGTGAAAGATTAGTTGACATCTGATGAATTTGGGGCCATCTCAGTGGCTCTGCTACATAATGCAGGCGGTTAAAAAAAAACAAAAACAAACAAACAAAAAACCGCCGCAGCCTGAATTAGCTGAATTGGTGGCCCAGCACATGTCTAAACTTCTGTTTCACTCCGATTGAACGAGTTTGACCTTCAAAGATCAATGTCACTTTGTTCCAAATGTGAGAAATAATGTAAGTATATCATGGGTCTCGGATGCGAAAAATCGTGTCCTCTTGGATTTGGAGTACTCAGCCTGAGAGCCCAGAGGAAGGCATACAGCTGCATTTACTGACCACCCAGCCAGACCAAAAAGAAACCTCAGGAATGGATTAAGTCTGTGCATACACAGAGCTTGGCACCTCTGTGCCTAAATTGTGACTTCTTTCCTTCCTATTCGATCATACTTCCTGGTCTCATCAATTTCATCCCACAGACACAGACAACTGAGCTACTCCAATACCCACACTCTGGTGCACAAACTCTGACCCTCATTCTCTGTCCTACTATCACTTTCTGAGGCACTCAAGGCTGTGAGAACCTCATTTCCTTGGGGCTTCTACTAAGTCTTTTGGGCAACCTTGATCTCTCAAAGAATACTAGTCTCAACCAATCTCCATCGATAATAACAGCACAAAGATAACCCCAAACACCGTTCTAACTGAATTTCATAGCCTCTTTCATGTAATCCTCATAAGCCCCAGGGGAGGGTCAGTTCTCACCTTCATTTTACAGATGAAGAAATTGTGGCACTAAAAGACTCTATGACTAGAAGTAGCTGAGGTTTAAACTTAGGACAGTTTTATCCCAGAGTTCACAAGCTTAGCTGCCACACTAGATGAATTCTCTTAATCTCAGTTTTCAAAAGTGTGGCTGATTATTTCGTGGAGTGAACCAGTGAATTTGAAATAATATAAACCGTGTTCTTCCCAGTTTCCTCTTCATGACTTCAATGACCCTGAATTGAAAAAAAACTCTCCTGGGTTTCTCCTTTACTCACACACAACTACCACACTCACAGCACTTCTGACACCACATGGGAGGGTTTTCCACACAATTCTCTGATACCAGCTGGGTGTCCTACAATTCAATTCAATTCAGACACTAACCAAGTTAGTGCAGATCCCACAGCTAAGACCTCAGTCCCATGAGACTGCCCCCTTCTTCAGACCCAACTGCAAATAATAGTTCCCCAGATCACCCACAATTTCTATTTGACTTGGCTGCAAATTGGAGGTTCCTGTGATTCCCCTTCTTGGATCTGACCATTTGCTAGAAGAGTTCATAGAATTCAGGGCAATACTTACTTACATTTACCAGTTTATTATATGATAAAAATATATGACAAGGCTACAGAAGAACAGCCAGATGAAGAGAGATGTAGGGCAAGGTCTGGAAGGGCCCCGAGCACAGGAGCTTCTGTCCCAGTGTTGTTGGGATGCACCACCCTCCCGGTACATGGATGTGTTCATCGACCAGAAGCCCTTCAAACCCCATACCTCTGGGATTTTTAGGGAGGCTTAATCATGCAGGCATGATGAATCATTAACTCAATTTCCAGCCCCTCTCCCCTTCCCAGAAGATGGGAAATGGGGCTGAAAATTCTAAGCTTCTAGTCAAGGCTTGGTCTTCCTAGTGACCAGCCCCCATCTTGAAACTATCCAGAAGCCCACCAAGAGTCACCTCATCAGAAAGAACAAAAGACACATCTAATCACCAATCAGTGTCAGGAACGGATGTCAAAGACCAAATGTTAGAACAAAAGATGCTCCTAATACTCTTATCACTTAAGAAATCACAAGGGTTTTAGGAGCTCTGTGCCAGGAACCGGGGGCAGATATATATCTATCTATAGAGAGAGATAGAGAGATAAGGATATAGATATATATAGATTAGAAATGGATAGATATATACATTATGTGTATATTTCTATTATTTCATAAACATTCAAGAGAATTGAAACCCTACCATAATCCTTCTAGAAAATAATGCTCTATTTTAACTCATTCACTGTTCATTCATTCATTCATTCAGTAAACGTTACTGAGTCACTAAAATATTCATCAGGCATCACTGTGCTAAACACAGAGATAAAGAGATGACTAGCCTTGCCTTCGCCCCAGTTCCCCATTCATCTTCTGCACTGCTTTAAAGAAATCTGTGAGATTTAGTAACATGAAATTGCCATCATTCAACTGTTTCTGACCTACAAAAGCAGCAACCTTGAATAGTTCAACCTAATAAAACAAAAAGCCTTTGGTGGCTGCCCAATCTGTGCGAAGGACAAAGTTGAGTCTTCTGAGAATGTCAGAACTGATCCTTGCTTGCCTACTCAGGTACATCTCTTGCCATAGTGCTTGCTTCCCCACTTCCGCCCTTCCTCCTGTAGGCCCTGTTTCATATGGCCTTTGAGAGGACTAATCCCTGCCTACTCTTTGTTGAGAGGTACTCCTCCATGGGTTCTTGAGCTCCTACACATCCTGCTGATATGCTAAGAATGCAAAGCCCTGACCATTCTTCACCTGGGTGATTTCTCAGGTTTGTTTTTGCAATGAGCATCCTTCAGGGATAAGGCAATGTATACCTCTGGGACAACAGGCAGGCTTGGTTATTGCTTGTTGTAAAACAGCAGGTTCCCAAAGCTCAGTGTTTCTCAGCTGTGACACAAACCCATCTGGCCCATGACATTGCCCCAGTGGACCTGGGAAACCAGAGAAACTGATGCGCGTGCTGAATCTCAGGCTGCCTGCTCTGCGGTGAATAACGAAGTCCTCTGTCTCTAACCCAGGAGTCCCATGTCGGCCAGTATCTCTGAAATGGTATTAGCCAACTTACTAGAGTGCAAGCCAGGTAAAACCAAGTCCTAGAACTGATACTCTTCTTTTCAGATTCAGAGCAACCAAGTTCTGTATGAAATTTCAGTTTACTCAAGTGGAGTTCATCACTTCATCCTTTGTACCACCACAGTGCTTGGTGGACTCCCTTATTATTGTACTTAATAATATTAGTATTGATTAGAGAAATATGCAGCTACTGAGCTGTGAGCTCCATAACAGTGGGAGCCATGGTTTATTACTTTCTTTTTTTTTGTTATGTAAAATTCCCAGCATGGTTCCTGAGAATTAGTGTTCATTCAAAAAATGTTGAATTAAATTGTTGAATGAATAGTATAGTATTCCTGCTCTTTGGTAGCTTAGAACCTAAATTTGTTTCTTTGTTGTTTTTGTTCTGAACCTTTTGTTTGTTTATATAGGGTGGCTTTTTATTGAGGGGACATGTGGGCAGAGGGATAAAATCATGATAAAAACATACAAAATTATATATTATATATTACAACATTATAAAAGTTAAAATTCTTGTTTCTTTCATCAGTACCATACTTCAGAAGTTGTTGCTGGTCTAAGATATGGCCTTCCATATATTTTCTATGCATATTCAAACATTTATGTCTTCTCATTTTCTTTACGTGAGTCAAATACACTCAAATACACTCATCTGTTTCTTCCACTTAATAACATATTGTGGATATTTTTTCAACTCAGTACCTACCTCATTATTTTTAATGGCTGTATGGTATTTGTTTATTAGCTTAAGGTTATAGATTACATAATCTGTTTAATCCTCAAAAAATGAACATTTGGCTTTTCCCCAAGGTTTTGCTATTACAAAAATTCTGCAATGAATATTTTGATATGCATTTCTGTGCCCTGTTGTGAATATACCTGTCAAAGAAATTCCAAGAGGTAGAATTGCTTGGTAAAGGTGTATGAAATTTAAAATTTTTATATGTACATATTAATTGCCAAATTGTTCTCCCAAACTATGCACCAATTTACACACCCACAAAAAAATGTCTAAGTGTGCTTGTTTCTTTCTACCCTCTCGAATACCAGGCATTGTTAAAATTTTTGTATTTTCCAAAAGAATATTTCAATCTCTAATTTCTACTTCTTTGGGCATATTTTACATGTCTATTGCTATTTGTCTTTTCTTTTTGTGAATTACCTATTCCTTTCCTTCCCAGGATACTCTGGGTTTTGTGTGTGTGTGTTGGGGGCTTACTGGTAAAGAAAATGCAGCTTCATTTACTTATTTATCTGATATTCATCCTCCCTCTGAGCTTCTTCCTGCTGGGCAGAATCTTTAATCCAACAGGTAAAGTTAATCCAATGAACCCTCTGGTTGATTTTTAAGAGTGCTTTGGTGAATTCAGAAAATTCACCTTTGTCAGATGTGTTGCAAAAATACCTTCCCAGGTTTGTTCTGTTTTCATCTTTCTTGCTCATGATATTTTGCATCTAAGTAGAAATTTTTAAATTTTTTAGAATCAAATCTGTCTTTCCTTTACAACGTCTGGGCTTATGTAGTTCTTTGTTTTTCTTGTTTTATTTAAATTTTTGTTCCATCTTGAATTTATTTTGAGCTACGAATGAGTTAGAAATCCAAGTTTTTCTTATTTTTTCATAATTGCATCCTAGATGTCTCAAAAGTCAGTATCTCTTTCCAAACATTACACTCACTATACACCTATGTTTCCTGTCCTCTCATTGTTATGAAGACAATGTTAAAATGAGTTTTTCTTAAAGGATATTTGTGGAGTCACAAGTACTTTCATATAAGCTGCAAAATGAGGAGGATTAATATTTACTATGGAATTGCTATCCGTTGAGGCATTTCAGATGTTTTGCTTTCTCCACATAAAATAACACTTGAAATAAGAAAGCCATAGTACAGGATTTAGCGCTGGCTTTGTTAGGCAGATTATTCCTTGATGTGCTAGTCCTTCCTTCTTAAGGTCACCAAAGGTGGCAGTGAGTTTCAGGAGAAGGAATTGAGATTCCGGGAGTCTGGGCTCTGGTCCTGCATTGCGTACACAGTGAGCCTGTGCTTCACCTGGTAGAGCTCAAGGAGAAAAAAAACATGGGGCCACCAAGAGGCTGGGTGTTTGGGAGAAATCAAAGAGCTGGGGTGGGATTGCAAGAAGAGATACCAAATCCTGACGGAGGGCAATTTGACAAACAGCACACGATTTGTAGAGTTCTGAGAGCTAGGCCGGCCACTCAGAGAGGCAGTCTTCCCTGCCTTCCCTGTGTATGTTCGGTCCCGGGCTCCCTGTGCGCCCACCTGAGTCCCTCACCCCGCTGGGCAGCTGTTCCTCATCAATTCAATACAAGAATGCATTCATTCAGTAAATACCTATTGATGGCTCCTTCTGCACAGGTAGCCCACTAAATCTGCTCCCTACCTTCTTAGGGCTTTCATTCTAGCAGAAAAGATAGATATTATACCATTTATTTGATCACCCATTTTTCATTTTAACAAAAGAGAAGACGGGATGCTATGAGAGCACCTGGGTAACTGGACCCACTCCAATGGCTGAGGAAAGTCTTTGGAGAGTTGAATTCCAAAGGATGAATGGGAATTAACCAGCTGGGGTGGAAGGAGAGTGCGCAGCTGCTGAGGAAAACTGCAAAGCAAAGGTTAGGGGGCGGAAAGGCGCATAAATGGAGGGTGTGCTTCCGCAAAGGAAAGAAGGTCCATCTGTGGGTTGGAGGCAGAGGAGGCGAAGAGGTGGACGTGAGCAGGCGTCGCAAGCTCTATCTTGAGTCATGGAGGCCGGACTCATAAACGGTCTGAGCGAGGAGGGCCGGGGGTAAAGTACGTGTGCACTATGCCTGCGAATCCCAGGTGTGTGCCAAAGCAGAAGGGGCTGCCCCCTGAGTTCAGGGACCAAGGGAGGCTGGGCCAGAGCCGTCAGGCTTTAGGATTGTACCAAACCTGGATTTATGCATTACATCTCTGGATTTTAAATGTCGCCTGAATTTGAAAACAAAAACATAGACTCTAGGTTAGCAAAACATACTCATTCATTCCCAAAGTCTGCCAGCATCTAGTTTGCAAACCACAGAATTAGAAGAACTATGAGGTGTTCCCAGGCACCTAAGTTTTATGATCTCTCATTTAACAATATATACTGGCCTTCTCCATTGTAAAAGGAAAACTTGCCTTGCTTCCTCTTCCTCAATGTATATAACATTTCCGAGTAGATATCTCAGTTTGTTACTCATAGGTTGACTTTTACATTGGCTTTTACCAAGTCTCTTTAGTTTACTAAGTCATGAGGTCTCTCTAAAGCCAGTTAAACATATGAGAATTCGTCAGACTAAACTTTTAATAACTAGAAGTGAGATGAGGACATATTTTCAAAGATGGTTGAGATATTGAACTAGAGGCACATTGATAATTTTAGGAACACTTCTTAAGCTTACACCATTTTAACTACTTCGCACAGTTTTGCCTCTGTGCTCCATCTAAAATATACACAGAAATCTTAACCATCTCTGAAATTATTCTTAGGTCAGCAATTCAGTAGATGCAAGCCAATTACCTACATTTTGACAATAGATTGAAGTGCTGTGTTGACAGTGTTGTAATCAGATACACGCTTATTCCCTCTCAACACATTAACCTATTTTAACAAGTTTGCTGTGTATGGTGCAGAAATAAAGGGTGTGTGTCACACAGCTACGTTGTTTTGGGGTTTAGGTGGAGGTTTTTTCCTAAGGATTTTTCCTTGCCTTTTATTTTTACTTTTTTTAAATGTTTATTTATTTTTGAGGGAGAGCGGGGGGGGGGGGGGTGGAGAGAGAGCAGGGTCAGGGCAGAGACAGAGGGGGCAGAGGACCCAAAGTGGGCTTTGCAATGACAGGCTGACAGCAGCGAGAGGACGCGGGGCTCGAACTCGCAAACCCGTGAGGTTATGAACTGAGCCAAAGACGGACACTCAGCTGACTGAGCCACCCAGGAACCCCTCCTAAATATTTTTCCTAATAATCTTAGTAATACAAATTTGTTGTAGAAAACTTGGAAAATATACCAAAGTACACTTAAAAGTAAATATTATCTATAATCCCACCATTCAGAGATAACTTGCTAATTGAAATAGTATTTTATGTAGAAATTTTTATTCTACTTTTCTCACATTAACTTATGTCATAAGTATTTCTCATATCATAGAAGTTGTTTAAGGAGCAATATTTATTCTACAGGAGTACATTTGATAATTTGCATTGTATAGATAAGCCATTCCCTGCTGCTGGGCAATGAGGTTGTTTATAGTTTTTTACTGTTGTAACAATAAAGAACATACTTTGGCACATTTACTGAAAAGATCTTTGAGGCAGAGACCTAAATCATAAGTATCAAAGTGGAAACACAGTATAGAAAAGAGTATTATGCTGAGTAACTTTGATATTGTTACTAAATAAAACACGTGCACATTATTTTTGGAAAACAGAAAGGAGAAAGATGTACATAAAAGGCGTGATTTCACATATTCGAAAGCAAAGTCATGTAAGGAGGCAAATAATGCTAAAGTTGTGGGTTTTGGGGTTTTTTTTGTTTTTGTTTTTGCTTCTCTAACTTCCTTGGGGGGGTGGGGTGGGATGTCATGTTCCTGATTTGATTAAATAGGATCAGCACAACATACTGATTTACATTAGAAAAGAGAGCTTCTGGGTTGTTAATGCTCTAGCTGTTGACAAACCATAAAACATTCCAAGCTGTTTTGTGAGTTAACATGTCTTCACTTAAGTTAACTATGTAGTTACTTACATAGTAACTCTTTGTCCCCAATACAGCCTGGGGAGACTCCCAGGCTCCAAGTCAGTTTCCAATGGGGCATTCAGGCCTCTCATTTGATGCCATCAGAAATGAGTTCAGGTCCAGCCACCTCATGCATGGCCTCCTGACCCAAGTGCTTCAAATCTCTCATACTTGCCATTTTATCTCTTCTTTCCCTTGCAAATAATTCATCAGGCTTTCAGCAGAACAGACAGGAATTAGGCACTCCTTTATCCAAAAGAAAGCCATTTATACCACCAAACTTCCACCCTACAATCTCACTCCTTTTCATTTCCAGCACCTTTTAAAAGTCATATCTTATTTGTTAAGAGTAGTTAACGCCCTCTAGGCTTTAAAACACGGTGATTTGTATAAACACTTTAACAGAAAGAATGGTATCTTCTTTAAACAGTTGCAAATTCCTCACACAGGATTTCTCATTCGAATGAACTGCGTCCTCATCACAAAAGCAACGTTAGTGTAAACCAGGCAGCTTAGATGTGAACACATCCTGATTATACCGACTGGCCAATCGACTGACTGCTTACCATGCGTCCCACACCGTGCTAGAGGTCCTATATGTCCAAATACAAGATGCATGGGAGGGGTGCCTGGGTGGCTCAGTCCGCTAAGCGTCCAACTTTGGCTCAGGTCATGATCTCAGGTTCGAGCCCTGCATTGGGCTCTGTGCTGACAGCTCAGATCCTGGAGCCTGTTTCAGGTTCTGTGTCTCCCTCTCTCTGACCCTCCCCTGTTCATGCTCTGTCTCTCTCTGTCTCAAAAATAAATAAACGTTAAAAAAAAATTTTTAAAAAAACGATGCATAGGATCTTATAGTCTTCTAGTTTCCCAATGAGAATTTTCTTTTAAAGACTGATCCAATTTTGAAGATATAATATTTTAGGGATGTAGACAAAACATTCAAATATCTGCTTCCTGAGTTCAATGTAATTAATTTATACATACACATTTATAATGACCTATAATAGAATATGAAATGATATTCATTTAGAAATATTTATTTTCCCACGTTTACATATCACAAAATCAAACCTTTAATGTGTATTTGTGACACCAATGTTCTTGTCATAATCGGAGCCACTTTTTGAGATTCCTAATAGTTTTATAGGTCACACGATGTTTCTGTCCTTCTAAGTTGCATAAGACATAGTACAGTCTTTTTAAATTATTTTCTTTGATTTCAAGGTGGAGTATTAGGTTAATCATTTTCCTCCTTTTTTACCACAGTGTCATCACCAATCCACACCTGGCCCTTCTCTTGGTTTATTTATTTTGTTCCTTTATTCTTACTCCCCATTCACATTCACATTCTTTTCCCTAGTGGTACCACACTAATGTGTGTGATATATGTCCTTAAGTATCTGTTTATCCCTGTGAAAGAAGTAGTATTGTTGTGGGTATGTATTGTCAATTCGCACAAATGGTGTTATGCTATACACATTTCTCTTGATTTCTGACATTTTGTCACATTCCCTTTTCCAATTCCATCCATGTTGCTCTAGAACATCTGGTGGTTGCTCCCAACTGTTGCTTATAGTCCTTACGAAGGCCCCACTAAGGTTGCCAGATAAAATACAGGATGCCCAATTAAATTTGAATTTCAGATAAACGACAAATAATATTTTAGTAATAATTTGATCCCATGCAACATTTGGGACATACTTATACTAAGAAATTACTCGTTGCTTATCTGAGACTGAAATGTAACTGGATCTCCTGTGTCGTATCTGCTAAATTTGGCAACCCTCGCCCCCTACCCACTTTGCTTATCCATTCTCCTAGTGATGGACAGGCACGCTGCTTCTGTCTTGTCACTATAGCAAATGATATCACAACAGATGTCCCTGTGTGCACTTAAAGGGAGTTGGGAAATACAAAGTTTACTTGCCAAATGATTGCACAAGGATTACCAACCTTTCAATTTTGCCTCCAGGTAAAAATTGGGAGATATGATACCTTCTAAGTTTTCAGATGATGCTACCACTGGAGTGATATCCTAAGCAGCAAGCACCAATGATGAATAATGCCACCTTCATTAAGTATCAACTTTCCATGAGTCAGATTTTGCATTCTCGTTTGTGCCATTGGACAAAATTGTTTCTGGGCTCTGTGTTTTGTTTCATTGGTTGATTTATCTCCTACATCACCAGTTACTCTCTGTCTTAATTAGCATAGCTTCGTAATAGAGTTAATTTCTAGTAGGGTAAATTCACTAACTTTTTCCTTTTCAGAAACGTCTTGCCTATTTGGTCCTTTGTCCTTTCATATAAATTTTAGAAACCCTGTTGGCATTCTCAATTTGGAAGAAAGCTGGCACCTTTAAAATGTTTTGAGTTTCCTCCATATGGCTCTTGTGGATCTTTTGGTAGATTTATTCTATCAGATAATTTAAATGTATCTTTTGACTATTTTTGCTCTTGGACCTTTTTAAAAATTATGTTTTCTAACTAAGTTATGCAGAAATGCACTTGATTTTTTTAAAGTTCGCTCTTTTTTACCAGAGCGATAAGCAGAATAATGACCCACCCAAAGATATGCACGTTCTAATCCCTGGAACCTGTGAATATGTCACCTTATATGTTAAAAGGGACTTTGCAGATGTGACTGAAGTTAAGGACCTTGAGATGAGAAGATCACCCTGGATGTTGAGCCCAACCCAATCACATGATTCCTTCAAAGTGAAGAGCCTTCCCAACTGTCATCAGAGGAAGGTGTAACTACAGAAGGTTTTGAAGATGGAGGAAAGGGGCAATTAGCCAAGGAATTAGGATGGCCTCTATTCCTCCAGAGCCTCTAGAAAGAAATAGCACTCCTGCAACTCCTTATTTTTATCCCAGTGTGTTGGACTTCTAACCTACAGAACTATGAGGTAATAATAATAATAATAATAATAATAATAATAATAATAAAATGTAAGCCATTATTTGTGTCAATTTGTTACAGCAGTAACAGTAAACTAAAACAGTCAGCCTTCTTGTTGAAGCTTCATATTGTTTTTAATAATTTGGTTTTAGTTGTGGTGGTAGTTTGTCTAATCCTTATGCCTCTACTCATTCTACTACACTGGATGGGACCTCCAAAGTCGAATAGATGTAGTTGACTTCCTTGGTTTATTTTCAGCTATAAGAGAATATCTCTATCATTCTTTTTATTAAGAATGATATTTTGATATGCCCCCTTTATCAGATTAAGAAAATTCCCTATTGTCCTAGATATCTAAAGTATATTTTTGCTTGGTTTCAATCATAAGTGATTGTTGACTTTTATCATCTTTTGAGATGATCATATGATTTTTTTCCTTTTTAATAAGTTAAGTAATAAATTCCACTTATAAATTTTCTTATGCTAAACCACTCTTTCAAACTTGGAATAAATCCAACTTAGTCATGGTGTATTAGCTTTCTATACCTTATTTCATTTAGTTTTCTAATATTTTCTTTAAATCTTCACACTCCTATTCACGAATGAGAATGCCTGTAATTTTTCTTTCTAGGAATATCCTTGGCATGTTTTGTTTTCAAGCCTGTACTCATCGCCTAGATTGGGTTGGAGACCATTCACTTTTGTTCTGTGCTCTCCAAGATTTTACGTAAGATTAGAAGAGTCTTTTCCATTAAATAACGGTATAGTTTCATCTATAAAGCCATCTGGTTTTTCAGTTTTTGTAAAAAATTTTAAGTAATGGTTCATTTATTTCATAATTTTGTGGAACTACTCTGTTTCTCTACTTATTCTTAGTTAGTTATTATTTTCTCTGAATTTGTCCAATTTGTCTTAATTTCCAATTTTATTGGCATAATTGCTCCTAGAATACTTCGTAATTTCTTCTTTATTGAAAGTTAAAGAACTCTTTTCATTACCACTATTACCTTCTGGCGCCCTCTTTCATTTTTTTTTCCAATTAGTCTTGCCAGGATATCCCAATTTTCTTATTCCTTCCAAGAACCATCATGTTGATACTATTTATTGTATTTTTGCTTTCCATTTGTTGGTTTTTCCTATTATCTTTATTCTTGCCTTCTTTCTACTTTCATTGTGTTTGTTCTCTTATATCTCTAACTACTTTTTAAATTTTTTAATTTACATCCAAGTTAGTTAGCATATGGTGCAATAATGATTGCAGAAGTAGATTCTGGTGATTCATCCCTTATGTATAACCACCCAATGCTCATCCCAACAAGTGTCTTCCTTAATGCCTCTTACCCATTTAGCCCATCCCCCCACCCACAACCCCTCCAGCAACCCTCAGTTTGTTCTCTATATTTAAGAGTCTCTTATGTTTTGTCCCCCTCCCTGTTTTTATATTATTTTTGCTTCTCTTCCTTTATGTTGATCTATTTTGTATCTTGAATTTCACAGATGAGTGAAGTCATGATATTTGTCTTTCTCTGACTAATTTCACTTAGTTAGCATCATACCCTCTAGTTCCATCTATGTTGTTGCAAATGGCAAGATTTCATTCTTTTTGATTGCTGAGTAATACTCCCATATCACATCTTCTTTATCTATTCGTCTGTCGATGGACACTGGCTCTTTGCATCCTTTGGTTATTGTCGATAGTGCTGCTATAAACATTGGGGTGCATGTGCCCCTTCGAAACAGCACACCTGTAACCCTTGGATAAATACCTAATAGTGCAATTGCTGGGTCATATGGTAGTTCTATTTTTAACTTTTTGAGGAACCTCCATACTGTTTTCCAGAGCGGCTGCACCAGTTTGCCTTCCCACCAGCAATGCAAAAGAGATCCTGTTTCTCTGCATCCTCACCAACATCTGTTGCTGCATGAGTTGTTAATTTTAGCCAGACTGGTCTGAGGTGGTATCTCATTGTGGTTTTAATTTGTATTTCCCTGATGATGAGTGATGTTGAGCATTTTTTCACGTGTCTGTTAGCTATCTGGATGTCTTCTTTGGAAGTGTCTAGTCACATCTTTTGCCCATTTCTTCACTAGATTATTTGGGGTTTTTTTGGGGTGTTGAGTTTGATAAATTCTTTGTAGATTTTGGATTTTAACCCTTTATCTGGTATGTCATTTGCAAATATCTTCTCCCATTCCATTGGTTGCCTTTTAGTTTTGCTGATTGTTTCCTTCCCTGTGCAGAAGCTTTTTATCTTGATGAGGTCCCAGTAATTCATTTTTGCTTGTTTCTCTTACCTCCGGAGATGTGTTGAGTAAGAAGTTTCTGTGGCCAAGGTCAAAGAGGTTTTTTTCTGCTTTCTCCTCTAGGATTTGAATGGCTTCCTGTCTTTTATCTCTAACTTCTTAAGCAGAATGTAGCTTATTGTCAGTCTTTCTTCCTTTCTAATATAGGCATTTAAGATGTTAAGTTTCTCTCAAAGTACAGCTTTCAGTGCATTCTCCAAATTTTGACATAGTGTGTTTCCATTATTGTACAAGTCTAAGTATTTTTTTACTTCCATGATGGCCTATTCTTCTTTGACCCATGAATTATTTAGTAGAGTGACTTTTAACGTGTAAGCCATGAAGATTTTTATTATTGATGTTGTTGACTTATAATTACATTTTAACAATTTTATTGGAGTCTATTTTACATATAAAATTCACTCACAGTAAATGTAGAATCCAATGCTTTTTTTAGTAAATATGTAAAGTTGTCAACCATCACTGCGATCCACTTTGGGAACATTTCCAACACCCCAGAAAATATCCCTCATAGCCCTTTGCAGTCAAGTTGTAATTGCATTTTTGTCAAAGAATATGACTTTATGATACTGATTCCTTTGAACTTATTGAAAGTTCCTCTAGGGCCTAGATCCATACTGCCTAATGCTATAGCCACTACACTGTGATTATTTCAATTTTGGTTACTCAAAAATAAATAACATTAAAATTTAGTTCCTCAGTCTCACTAGGCATATTTAAAGTGCTCAATAGCTGCATTATTGGACAGCACAGGTATAGAACGTGTCTTTGTTCATCAGTACAGGAAGTTCTACTGGACAGCAAAGGCCAAGACATATTTTCTATCTCTCTTTTTAGTTGGGTCTAATGTAATATTTAATCTATCTACTGAGTGTTTAATTTCTTTAAATACTCCATACATAGCTTTTCTATCATCTTTAACAATTTTAATAATTCCTGTGCTTGGGGGCCTGAATCTCTTGTTTACTGTATCTGATGATGCTCACTCATGATGGATAGCCACTGGTTGTTTAGTGGTTTTTTATTATGAACCCAGTGCTTGATTGCAATGTGTGGGAATCCTATGAGCCTAAATTGGAGACAGTTTTCTCCAAAAAGGATTTAGTTATGCTTTTTCTGTCATTTAAAGAGCACCGGTGACAAAGGACCACTTTTGCCCTCCCAAATAATGTTGTCAAAGTCCCAGACTCGGTTGACTTTCCTGGCTACTGGCCCAGAACAACCCCCCTCCTGTGCCCCCACTTAACACTCCAAGCTCCTACCCTAGCTCATTGTATATCATCATTGTGTATCATTTAGAGAAGATGGGAAGTTTGTTAAGTATCTCTGTCATCTCTTAGCAGCCCAGACATCTATCAACAAGTGTGTCCCTATTGTGATTAGTTGTTCTACACAGGATCCTTACAGTGTCCAGTCCACCATACTGCCAAAACTTGCTTCCTATTACTTTTTAAAACAATTTGATTAGAAGACCTCTAGGAGTAGCCGCAAATAGTACTGATTTAATTTATCTCAGATTTATATGTCTTCCTCAAATAGTGTATCTTTTCAAAATAAAATAACTAAAGGAGCATCTCACAAAAGACTATAAAGATTTGAACAGGAGGCAATTATCTCTTCTGTGAGGGGAAAAACATTTCATCTCATTCAGACTATACAGGGTTTTTTGTTTTTGTTTTTTGTCTTTGTTTTTGTCACTAAGGAAGACAACATAGCGCAGTGGAACTACCTTTGACTTTGAGGCCAGATAGCCCCTAAATACCATTTCAAAACAGTCACTCAGTAACTATATGTTCTATGCAAGTACCTTAATCTGGGCCTCACTGTCCTTGGCTGCACAAATGAAAATGATAAACTCTGCCTACTAGAGTTGTGAGGATTAGTGAAAAAGAACCTGGCATATAGGTTCATATTCAATAAAAGTTGGTAACTCTAGTAGTGAAAATGATAATGAATAACAAAGCATTGAGGCATGTCTTATTATCTCCTATTTGGCAGATGAAAAAACAGACGCTTTAAGAAGGTGCATTCCAAAAATAATTATGCACTGAATTCATATAAAGCTTTCTGGTCTTCAAAGTTCTGAATCATAGTAGGTCTTTGTTGCCAGTAGAGCCACCCGTGGCTCTGGGATAGACAAGAAGCCATTGTTCGCAGGAGTTGTGAATGGAGCTTGGATGTGTGATCTGCGGGGGTCCACCACAACCCCATGTGGTGCAGGGCAGAGCCCAGGGAGCGAAAAGAAAGGGAAGTGCAGCAGGCTTGGTGCAGAAACTCCTAACAGCCAAGAATCCTAAATTTGAACCTGATCTACCAAATCATTTGGAAGGAATACTTGTCAAAGAGTGGATAGAGAATATTTTACTTAACAGTGTGTTCAATACTTAGGCATACAGCTTGCGGGCCTCCATTTGCTCCCTAGCCCAGGCCACACAAATGTTAGTGGCAAGACTCTCAGAAAATCTGCTATGCTCTCATGCAAAGGGAAAAGCCCTCCACCCCAGGACATGGGTTGCTATTAAACAGTTTGAGTAAGGCAGTCCTGGGGGGATAGCAGCTTGCATCCACTCGATGATGAAAGTCAGATATCCTAAATTTATAATTCTGTTCAAGGTTTAGAGCTCTGTTGTTTTTTTTTCATTGTATCCTTACCTACATGACTTCCTGCCCCCAGCTGAACTTCAATCTAACCCATCAAGGTGGATTCAAACATACCATGAGATGAGAGGACGTGAGTGCAAATCCCACCTTGTTGGGGGAGCTCCACTTTGGTCCAGCTCCCTGACAAGTCAGTGCACAGTCCAGTTTACAGGGCTGAGCAGGTGCACATGTGAGTCTTCTCCTATCTCCCCTGAGAAGTGTTCCTCCACCAAAATAAACCCAGTGGCTTTTTCCCTAGGCATGAACTACCCACATCTCTTTTTTTTTTAATTTTTTTTTAAATATTTATTTATTTTTGAGAAAGAGACAGAGTGTGAGCAGGGGAGGAGCAGAGAGAGAGGGAGACACAGAATCCAAAGCAGGCTCCAGGCCCTGAGCTGTCAGCACAGAGCCTGATGCGGGGCTCAAACTCACGAATCGTGAGATCATGACCTGAGCCGAAGTCGGACACTCAACCGACTGAGCCAGTCAGGCACCCTGAACTACCCACATCTCTTACCCAAACCATTTGCCAGCTGGGTTAGTGGTTCTCCTACCCAGCTCTGAATAGGAATCAACCAGAATATTTTAAACCTACAAATTTTCAAACCCCATCTCCAGAGATTCTGATTCAGTCGGAGGTCTGGGATGGAACCAAGGAAGTGTTCTGGGGTTGTTGTCATTTGTGTTGTTGCTGGTGCTTGTGCGTATGTACGTGTGTGTGTGCGTGCACACCTATGTGCGTGTGTATATGTGTGCATCTGTTTATTAAGCTTACCAGTGATTCTGACTTAGCAAGCTCTGAGAATCTGGCTTTCAGTTTGTGTTTCCTCTTATGTTGTATGCCTTATTTTCCTATGTAAATATAAATCCCCCAAAGGCAGAAGCTGTGTTTTACATGTGTGTGTCACCCACTCAGCATCTGGCAGCATGCACCGTGTCGAGCAAGCACAGACTCTGTAAAAACACATTGAGGTAGAGATGAAACCCGGATCTTCCAAGGCAAGAGCAATGAAATTGAGCATTTCCACACCCACATGTTATTCATGAAGTCACCTGTTGTCATTGTTGCTTCTTGGGTTCCGCGTGCTCTGGTGTCACGGCGTCGAAAGCCTTTGGACCCTGTGGAGCCATCGGAGCCTCCCATGACTCACAGCATATTGGCAGTGGCAGCTTCAAGCCCAACCTCTCCAACAGCTCTTTGTTTTGTTTGCTTGTTGAGCTGAGTTTAAATCCAAATTCAACTGTGAATCATTAAAAAGGGGATTTTTCTTAAAACCAATGATTTGTCTTTGGACAACTGGCAGTCCCGGCCCCTGCTTGAGCCTCATTAATTTCAGCGAGAGTTGTTAGGGACGGAGGAAAGCCAGCTGGGGCTGCCAGCTTTTAACTCCTGCTCAGGGGGCTTAAAGAGGTAGTCCTGAGGTTCCTGCAGCCATGTCCTTCTTTAAAATCAATTAAAAAGAGCAAAAAGTGAAAAACCCATTATAGGAAAAAATACCGTCTAGATGATCTCACTTTTTGTATGGGTAGTTTTGCTGTTCCCCAGGCATGTGGGCAACAATGTCCCCACCTGAATCGGATCTAGGGGCATGGCTTGAGACATTCACTTAGACGAGGACCTTTTGTTAACCAGAAAATTGGTCCCTTTGCCTCCTTGTTTTATATATATATATACACACATAAGTATGCTTTACTTTCTCTATTTTTTTCTTAAATGGTACTTATGCAGACACCTTATTGATGTTTTATTCATGTGGACAAACTGCTTCCATTATGTGAATGTACAATAGCTGGAAGTCAATGGGAATCAAACAGCTAAAGCTCTGTGCAATGCTTTAAAAATTGCAGGACCAATAATAACAACTTATGAGGCTGCCAATGTTGAGATGGAGTTGGGCAAACTTTATACTGCAACGTACAAGGTATATATTCACACCTTCGTAGAAGACTCATTACCATCTGTTTCCATAAATAGGGTGAACCTATGATCTGCTCAAGATAACAGCATAAAGTCTTCATCTTTTCCTGCCCTGTATATCAGGAAAATAAACCTAGTAACTAGAATCGGCCACTTGTGTACCAGGACTACCTGCTGTGCACCAGGCACCATGGTGGCCAGTGAGGGACATAGAGCTAATAAGTCAAGACTCTTACCCTGAAAGCACCCTGTCTGGAAAAGGCGCTCATTTCATCCACCCTGTGAAATCTCAGAAGAGAAGATAATGGACACAAGTCACAAGGTTAGAAAATCCATAGCTGCAACATGGAAATGACATAACAACCCCACAAAAATCTTCCCAACTATTTGGGAAAGAGGATGCATGGAATGTTCACCTAAAAGTATAGCAAGGAAAAATGGAAAGATAGAAGATGGAAAAAACAATTCTAATTTGCAAGGAATGAAATGGTAAGAGTTGTAAAGCCATAAGAGCAAATTAGATGTGTTTACTCACGACTTGTATGCACATATTTAGTTGACTGTCTACGCAAATAGATTAGCTTACATAAATTATAACCCTCTCTTTGAAAAATTAGTATAGCTACTAGATCTAAATCTCTGTTACACATCCCTAATCCACCCTGGCCAAGCAGCTCCAATACTGTCAGCCCAGCCACCTGGCCTCGGGGCTCATGTCCCTGCCTTGCCCCAGAATTCTGCTCAAGGCCCCTTCTTTACAGAGGCTTCTACCTGTAAGCCTATGCAGGTCTGATGTCTTGCATTCCTTCATTCCCTCTGAATACAAGCAAACAAATACATATTGATTGGTTCATTACTTTCATGCAGCTATATTGATTTTTAACTTGTTTAATTTTCTTTTTGTATGCTTATGTCTTTTTTATGTGCGTCAAGTATCCATACATCAAGCATCGGGTTGTTAGATCGTCAGGAGCAGAAATAACGTGTTATGCTTCTATTCTATCTCTCCCGCATTACTAACTTATTGTTAGTTGGCTAAAGGAGAGATGGAGGTTAAAAAATAAACCTAGTGAGAGGATTAATTAGAGAGGTGGGGAAGATGGGTTGGCATAGGAAACCTGATTATGAGCAAAATGATGACAACATATTTTTATTAAGTTGTACACAGAGTGAAGAAAGGGATGTGAGACTCCTAGGCCAAAACAAAACAAAACACACACACAGACACACACACATACACAAGCTTTAGAATTCAGCTTGTACTACTCTGATTTTCACAAAAGTTGTGGGATTTCATCTCTATTACTAGGACAGCTGAAATTTTCAGTAGAGATCTCAAGCAACTAAGTGTTAGAGCCGTGAAGATATCTTTCGCAGGGCTGTGATTGCTGGTGTCCGTATCTACACAACAATGACAACGTCTGGCAAGATGATACCTCCAGACTGCTTCAGCCTGCATTACGATGAATGTGTGACACCAGAGATGCATGTCTAGAGCTCTATCCAAAAATCAATGCATATGGCACTGATGTCTGGATCTGCAAGCTGGTGTCAGAGCCTGTATCATTCCTTAGGGTCCTCCTCTTTCAACCACATTCTTTCTACCTGATCCCTTATCCATCTATCCCCACCTACTACTCTGGCTACCGAGTGCTGGCTAGTCTCCTCTACATACATAAAAAGTAGATAGATGATAGATAGATAGATAGATAGATAGATAGATAGATAGACAGATAATAGATAATAGATAAATAAGATCTATATATGGTTCAGTTACTCATTAGTATAAAGTTCCTCTGATGACCTCCTACCTCTACAGCTGTTGCAATCTGTCATTTCATTGGTTCCCTAAGATTCTTTCAAGATGTTTAGCCTTCCTACACATGACTCCATTCCTTGACTGTACTAAGCAAGGCACATGATCTTGTGATCTCATGCTTAACTATACAAGGTTGCCTGGGTTGACATTTTTCCAGTTTTCTGGGTTTCCATTCATGCAGTAAGATTCTTGTGAAAAAGAGAAGAAAAATTGTATCTCCCTCAGAAACATATCTCTTTGAAGAAAACAACTTCCTGATGAAGTAATTGGAGTTTTCCTGACACGGAAGTGGTATTGTCATTGTTGCTTGTTTTGTTTTGATTAAAAACAACAACAACAACAACAACATTGGACGGAGACAAGTTACCTAGTTAGATACTCAGGTGGTGGAAAATGAGGCCAACAAGACAAATCCACCATGAGCTTTCCAGGCCCAGAAGTTTTTAGTGGAGCCCAGATCCAAGTGATCACATTTTATATGAAGCTATTATTTCTGGTCTCTGCTCCAATTTAGTATTTAACAGAAGCTTCTCTTCTGAAGTTTAACATGCCTTCTAGTATTATATTTTCCCCATTCTCTCCTTCTCATCTCCAGGCTACCTTCTTGAAGAACCGTGACAACTGGATCACAATTGTTCTCCTGGCTCCTTCCTTTGTCCATCCTCCTCGTTCCAACCAGGTTTACCTCCTCTCCACTTCGATCACTGCAGCCATCACCACACCCTGACTTCATTGTCACTCAGAAGTCCATCACCTTCAGGATGAAGGTGGCCACTGTTTTAAATTCTTTCACTTATTTCCTCCCCTAAATGACTCTATTCATAGCAACTTGGCTTGTACTCCTATCTTCCTAAAGAAACTTCCCAGAGATGACTGAATGCCCTCCTTCCCAATGGCAGTGCTAGCGCTGATTGCTTATCCTACCAGCCTTCTTTGCAGTTGGCACTTTCAAACAGCCTATTTTTCTCGAAATTTTCTCCTCCCCTAGTTTCTATTACCCAGGAAGGACTCCTCTCTTCTTTCTGGCCTTTCCATCTCAGACTTCAGCATTGATTGGTCTTGGCCTGCCTCCCCCCAGAGTTCTCTCCACTGATCTCTTCTCTTCTAACTCACTGTGCTATAGCCCACAGTGATCTCAGTCTGCATCTTCTGCTTCCTCTGTCAATCCAGACATGTATTTCCAACTCTCTACCTGAGAATCCAATATGCCACGGTGCGTAGCACATAATTACTGCTTAATAAGTATTTACTATATTCAATTTATTATATATACTATATTCAATTTAGTAAATACTAAGTACTAATTATGTACTGGGCACCATGGCAAATGCCAAGATGAAAAGATACATCTTTGTGAGCTACAGAGGGAATGCTTATGTGAGACCCTGGCTAACCAGAGAATAAATTTCCATTGACTGGAATTTGTCCTTAAAGTCCCAAAAAGGGCAAGTTCTCAGGGATGAATAAAGGAAAATGGGCTAAAATTGTACCCTAAAATTCAAATTAGTCCTGGATAGACCTTATACAAGATTCCAACACTGGGATGTATTCAGACGGTCTTAAGGAAATTACTACATGATTCCTCCCAAGGAAATTAAGATCTACAGCAGAGGGTGGCAAACTGTAGCCTGCAGGCGAAATCCAACTTGCTGACTATTTTTGTAAATGAAGTTTATTGGAACACTAATTTGCATATGGTCTATGACTGTTTTTATACGACAATGGGTGAAGTTGTATAGAAACCATGGTAGCTCCCAAACTCCAAAATATTTACTATCTGACCCTTTAAGGAAATCTTTGCCAACCCATATTTTACAGTATGACCTCAACCTGCCTTGTTATAAATATAAACTAGGGTATTTCTTAAAATTATATATTTATATGCCCCACTGAGACCTAAGAAATAGAATTTCTGGGGGAGGGACTTGGGACTCAGGATTTTTAATAGGCACTACAGGTGATCCTTAGGATAGGAAAGTTTGGAAAACTCTTGCAGAGCTTTTAATAGCCCAATCTTTGGAATCCTAGGGCTTTGGATTTACATCTCAGCTCTACCACTGCTAATTCTTTTCCTTTGGGCAAGATGCCTACCTCTCCGAGCCTCAGTTTTCTCAGTATAAAGTGGAAAAACAAATGTACCTTGCTCACAGAGTTGTAGAGAAGACTGAATGAGAAAACGCTTCATCCAAGTGTGTAGCACATGGTGTCAGGTTCAGTATGCATTTCATCATCACCAACATCATCATTTTCTTCCCTTCCTCTTCCTCATTTACTATCACCATCCATAAACTCTACCTGCTTAGCAAGTTTTTGATGGGGTTCCATTTGAAAATAGTGGACTCCTTTACCTTCAAAAGTTCATGGATCCTGAGTGCTCCAGCCTTCTTTTTAAGTTTAAAGATATTCAGCAAATAAACCTTTAAGTGATTGATGACATCTTTTATTTAAGGAGTGCAAAGTACTCTACAAACAAGTGGACGTGATGGGGGAGATGGAGAAGGTAAATTGACCTACCCCAAACCACACAGCAAATTCAGGAACAGAATACACAATGCCTAAGTCCCACCCCACTACCAACACACCTTTCCAAATCAGCCTCATTATCATTTATTTATTACCTTCTTGAAGACAGGATACAGTAAACCTATCAGCAAAAAAAACCTTTTATGGGCCCACAAAATGCTCACAAGCGTTCTCTACCTTGACCGGTGTTGGGATGTTGATGAGGTGAGGACGGTGAAGTTACCTGAAGAACCTCAGAGTACCTTGTGTATCACTCCTTTCTCGGAACACTTCAGTGGACCCTGGTTGATTCTCCATGAATTTCTCATCATGTGCTTTAAATTCTACCTCTCTCCTGTATCTAACTGCCCTCATCCCTCACTACATTCATTTACATCACACCTTGTGGTATCCGCTCCAGTTACAGAGATCTAGAATGGCCCAGCTGAACAAATCCCAGGCATTCCTACTAAATCGTAGACTCCATTAAGAGAAGAAAAACACCCTGAACAAGAGGTATGATGGTCCTAACTATACTCTCTTCTGAGAGGACCACACTTGGGAAATTATGTTCTAATCTAGAAAAGACATTCTCAGAAGGGTTTAGAAAAACAAGTGGCCATCCAGAGGAGAAGCTCTGATTTGGCAAGGGGCTGAGTAGTCCCATGAGCTTACAACATGATAGCATCTTTCAGATACTGGAAGGACTGTCATATTGAGAAAGGCTAACTTCGAATGGCTCCAGAGATCCGAAATCAACATTGGATTTCCTGATATTTCAGGAAATCATATTACTGCTCCATTCAGGGAGGAAACTTCACAATAAATTGAGCCGTTCAACACTGGAATATATTGTCTGGGGAAGCATGTGATCTGGTTGTGATCAAGTTTGTAAAGGATATTGTGGTGTTGATACAGATTTCTGACATAGAGTGGAATTAAGTGACTTTTCTAGCAGGGCTAAGTGGTTAAGAGATCCAAACTGTCTGGACTAGAATCCTACTCCAGCCTTATACACAGTGTGACTCAAACCTCTCTGCACCTCAGTTTTTTCACGATAATAGTACCCATCTCCCAGTGTCATGGTGAGGGATTAAATGAAGGAATATATGTTAAAGACCAAGAGCAGAAGCTAACTTATAGTAAGCATGACATGAGTGTTTTTAGCATTTCATGATCACTTTCACTTTTATCATCTAGCAACTATAGGAACAACCATTTTGTGTCCCTTATACGTATCAAAGCTTCTACTATTTTCTGCAGAACACAGAGCAACAACCCCAGACAATTAACTTTACACAAATGCAGCACTTCCTTGTCCCCACTAAGGTTCTGAAAAAGAAAGATTGGGGCACCCAAGACAGGAGACTCCCAGAGCAGGCTCAGCCCTTAGAACCTTTGAAAAGAGAGAAGAGAGGGTTCTCAGCCTCTTTCTTCTCATGGTTTCCAGCCACAGGTAGAAGCTCCTAGAAGTCGCTTCTAGAAACACAACAGTCACAGCCAAATAGAAAGAAAACAAATCATGAAAACTGAGTTCTAAACTGCACCTAGCACAAGGATAGCACTCAAAAGCACTAATACAGCTGTAATGCAGATTAACTGGGGCTGCGGACCAGGAGCTGAAAGAAATGTGACTGAGCTCTAAAGAAATCAGACCACGGGTAAAAAGGAATTTCAATAAAATTCTCTAAGATTGTTTTTCTGCTAACATGGGCAGTGTTATGTCAGTCATCCCTGTAGTCCATGGAGTTCTGTCGGTTACTGGAGTTACCTGTGGAATGCATAGATCTGCTCACACCCCTCCCCTTCTTTAAAATCCCCTGGGGCTCTCTATTACTCACACTACCAAGACTGAATCTCCCACAAGGCTTTCAATGTCCTTCATAGTTTGTCCCTGTCCCACCTATCTTTTTCTCATCCCCTGGACTCTGGGCAGCCACAGGAAATGTCTACCATTCCTGGAAAACAAATATGATCTTCACACCCTCACCACTCCCTCCCCTTTATCTGGCTACAAACCCCACCCATCCTAAAGACCCAGTCTTCCCTAATCCCCCCGGAGAGGCTGTTGCTCCCTCCTTTTACTTTGTAACACCTCTAATACTTAAGCATTATATTGTGATGATTTATTTGCCATGTCTGTCTTACCCACAAGCCCATGAATTTCATGAGAACAGGGATTACAACTTATTTTTCTGTGCATCCCTAACACTTAGCATCATTTCTGACAGGCAGTAAGCTGTCAATATTTTTGTTTAATTAATAAAGGAAATAAGGAAGAAACAATGAGTCTAGACAGACCCAGGATCCTATCAGCATAGTCTAATGCATCCCTGAATCAATTCAGAACCTATAGGTTCTTTTCAACTTATTTAATCTAAGCCGTGTCTGGCATTCCATTGCATATTTTTAGTGGGACTTTAATAAAAGAAGCATACCTCACTCCTTTCAAATCGGAAATCTTCTCTCAACCCCTCCAGCTACCTTCCTACTTCTGTAAATAGCCAGGATTCTCGTCTCAAGCTCTGCACAGCTGACACTGTTTCTGCCTGTGGTGTAATGGTGTCTGCCCCTTTTGTTTATATTTATTTGTGTTTGTCCTGTCTCCTTCATTACATTTTAAGTCGCTACCTATAAGTGTTGACTTCTTTTGTAATTCACTCCAGTGCACAAGATATACATGGATGACTGACTGCCATATTAGTGACTAATGTTTGATAATTTTATTGAAATTCCTTTTGACTCATACTCTGATTTCTTTAGGGTTTAGCCTAATTTCTTTCAGCTCCTGGTCTGCTGGCCCATGTTGATTTGCATTATGACTGTATTAATGCTTTTGAATGCTATCCATGTGCTAGATGCTGTTTAGAACTAAATAAAATGTCTTGCCCTAGTGATTTGTTTTCTTTCAACTTGGCAGATTTGTGTGACCCCTGTGTTTCTAGGAGCTGAAATTGTCAAGACTCTTTTAATGCACCTCTTTGTTCGGGCAACCGCACGCCTGGTGGCTTTGAGAATAGCTGTCGTTTGGAGAATAGCATTTGTAGACACAACTGCTGCTGAAAAGGGAAACTCTATACATGGACTATTTCACCGGGAACAAGGCAGCAAAAAGAGCAACTATTGTTCTCTGTTAAAAGACATAAACGAAGCCTAGTGTATTAATTTGATCCGGAACATGATGCAGCATTTTGCTCTAAATCTGGACATGACTGTATCTATATTGTCCATGTCAGTGCCGTTCTGATCCCAGTCAGTGTTTGTGAGCACCCCCACAAGGCACCCAGTATAGAAAGGATCTGGCCCCTGCTTCAGTGAACTTCCAAGATGGCTTTGAGTAAACAGCGCTAGCCACAGCGTGAAACTCCTCAAGTCCCTGTTACGCTCCCGAGCATCGTAAACTCAGGCAGTCTCGGCACGGTAAAAACCACAGACAGCTCCAATCTGAAAGAACCAGAGGCTTAGGATACTTCTTTGAGACTTGGATTTGTGCCACTACAGTTTAGCAGAAGTTGGAGACCGAGAGGGCACATTTGCTCCTCGCCTGCCAGTGAAATATGGCTCCTTAGTGCATTTGTTTGCGGCTCTGTTCTTTCTATGGAGGGATCAAGCATTAGGCGTTTGCCACTTCTGCTACACTGAATCTTCCGGCTCAACCGCATGTGCCAAATCTCTTGTCACATGACACATTAAAAAACTGAAATTCAGCTGCTTGTCTCTCTGTCTAGAATATTTACAATTCTGGAGCAATCCATTCCAAAAACTATGGACGAATTAAAAATGCATGTGTTCGTTAAAAGCAGCATCAGTAACTGGTCAGAAAGAACCTCAAGCTAACCCTATGGGCCATTTACCATCCTTTTCCTAAAAATATCCAGAGTGAGGTGCATCACTGGGGGTTCCAAAAAAACTCAAAAAGTAATCATTGAAAAAATCAAATGTAAACAGGTTCAAAGAATCAGAGAACAATTTTTTAAAGGAGGAAGAAATGTTAAAGACAGACACATTTAGAAAAGGTAAATTCCAGAAGCATTATTTATAAGTCTCCCAAAAATTAATTTCAAAGGAAATAAGAAGGAAAAGGGGGGCATTTATTGATCAAAAAGTTAGCAACAAAAGAAACTGAGAAACAAAATGTAAGTGAAGGAAGAGCACCGTTAAACCAGGAGCTCTTCTAAGGGTAAAAAATTCAGAAAATCTTTACACCCTTGTTAATTGGATAAGCAAAAATATCCCCATCATTTTCATTTAGTTGACCATGTGCATTTATTTGGTCACCAGTGGAATCAGACATTTTCCCATGTGTTTTGTAACCAATCTATTTTTCTCTTTTGCAAATTGTTTATTAATGACCAATGCTCACTTATCTATTGCTTTTCTTATCAATTTGTCTGAACTCTGTATATAGTCAAAACCACTGTATTTATTGTGCCTGGGATATCTCTACTCCATGACAGAGCTATAAGCCACAGACAGATGCACATATACATATTTCCTTATTTACAAATGTATGTGTAATGACTTGATTCTGAGCCATTTTTCATACTCATCAACATACAAATAGATTTTTTTTGGAAGCCAAGATTCCAGATAGGTCAGCTAAATATTGTAGTGAATATTTAATATATGCATAAGTAGCAGCACGTTGGGGTAGCAATCAGCATCTGGGAAATTAGTGGGCATCCTCGGTACACCGAATAATGGTGGGACACAATAAAATGGAGTTCGTTTGGGTAACCGCAGTGTGGGTAAAAGTCACTGGCTACTCACAATACCTGAGAGAGATTCATAATGTGGAAAAATTTGAGAGCCATAGTGACTGACAGCTTTATCCTGAATTTTCAATATCAGCTTAAAAGCAAACATTGAACACAGGATCCCTGCAATATCCTCGTTATAGGCAGTGGTGAATCACATTCCTAAATCCTATTTCATTCATTAGGTCTTTATTTAACTGGTATTTATTGGATCTCTACTACGTGCCAGACTCTGAGCTAGGCGCTGGGTAAATATTACTCCAGAAGATAATCAAAGTCTCTGTCCTGGTAGAGCTCACTATCTAGTGCGACTGAGATAGACAATAAACAAATAGAGAATAAGTGAATAATACAAACTGTGATAAGTGATAGGAAACAGGGTACCGTGATAAAAGTAACACGATCATACACATACATATACACACACTCATAGGTGCACACACACATATAATGAGAAAAAAAATGGAAACTCAGATGCGTGAGAAAAGGCTAAAGAAGGAACATTTTTTTGCCTGGAGAAGAAGTGAACTAAAAACGTTTCTGAAGAACTCAGAGGGTTACCCTCATCCGTCAGAGATGCCCAAGGTAAAATGAATGCAAACAGAAGTATATTAAATTTATCAGTCACATATTTTTAAAAATACTATCTTCAAAAACAGGGAGGTTAAAATGTTTCTCCTCTCATAGAATTTTAAAAGGGGAGTGTCTCTTTTATCTGAGATTAGCTTCCCAAACGTTCAGAGAAGGGCAAACGGTTTTAAAACGTCTGCCAGCTCGGGGTGCTCCTAATTCTTCCTTCTTTTCCTCTGCTCCTTGGAACAATTATTACAAGCATCCCCCTAACAGGAAAAAGCCTGTCTGAGGATCATGAGGTGAGGGGGCTTCTATTCTGACCTCTCTGGGTCCCAGAATCTTGACTTCAATTTTCAGCTGCTTCCAGTCTATTCAAATATCCTGCTTTCATCACTTCTCAAAAGATTCTTTAACTTGGAATTCTGTAGAGATAACCAGTGATTAGCTGAAAAGTAATGAAGCCACGGTATGCAATAAACAATAACCGAAGCATATATATGTATCACTAGTTATTATCCTCACATATGTAGATTATCAGATATGGCCGCAGCCATAGACCTCCTCCCCCACCATGGTATCAGAAGGTGACACATCAACGTTGCCATGAGGCCATTTGTGTGTACTGGTTGGGCATGGGTGCAAGGACGGAAGGGACACACCTGTCAGTCCCACATTAAAGACGAGAAAACTGAAGTTGTAAGATTGCTTTGCAGAAGGTTCTGAGGTGATTCGGAGCGAGGAACAGATTTTATACAATTCTCAAAGCGCTAGCCTCTAAACAAAGTAAATGAGTGAATGCACATTTCCAGTTGGCATGGAGAAGTCTCTGGGGTTGAGGGGTTGGAAATTTGCTTTAAAAATTCTAAAGCAACAATCCTCTGAAAATACAGTTACGGCACGCTAATTAATGTGTTCCAGTGTCCCTCCGTTCTGGTCACCTCCAGCGCCTGGGATTGTTAGAACCACTTGGCTTTGCTTGGCATTGCTCACCCTTACGAATGGGAGCCCCGGTGGTCTTTCTGACAAGCCAAGGCGGAGTGTGTCAGCTGGCGTGAAAAGGATCCTTCTGTGAAATGTATTTAATACTTAGTGTTTTATTAAATGGTCTTGAACATTCTTTTTCTATCCATCTCTTCCTTCCCAGTCACATCTGATTTTTTTTTAAATCAAGGCCACCTTCCAGAGCTGCTACCAGTCCCATATTTTGCAATTTTAAATGTGTTCTCTGCTGTAATTGAAAAGACAACTCATTCCTATTTCCAACATTTAATGTATTTCCTTTTTTTTTTTCCTGAAAGCAATATACGTGTGTAATTAATAAACAATTTAGTATGTTGAGGAACCTAGGAACTTGGCAAATGTTCTGGGGATATGAAATCTCAGGAAAAGCCGCACATTATAAGAAATAGTAAGTAATTACTTATGTAAGCTTTCTTTTTAAATTCTAAGAACATTAACTACTAATTACCTACTAATTACCAGTACTTCAGCAGGTGTTTGCACTTAACTGTAGGCTAAAGCCCCTGTGAAAAACAAACCCCTCACAGCCTCTCTCAAGATCAAAGCTGAATCCCACTGGACCTCGAAACATGCCATAGTTTCGGCAAAACTGGTTATAAGCCAACTCGCTCACCACTTGGCTGCATAAGGTGAAAAAGTAAATCCGCGTTTGTCAGTTTGCCTGCCTCTTGCTGCCCAAATGCAGTCATTATTAAGCAGGGAGAAGGACTGGCTTGAAAGACGACACAGGGTATGTGAAGTTCCACGTGAACTAGCATGAGCGTCTTCATCAGAAGGGCCTCTGTCCTACTTGTGCTGGCTGAAGCAGCCCTCTGCATGTGAGGTGATTGGAGCACCTCCCGGCCACCGCCCCACCTTCCTTTCCCAGATCTGCCATGAGCAGGTGCTTGTTTCCCTGCCTTTTGTTCTCTTCATCTGTACATGGAAGCAATCTTTGAGACTCCGGCCCACCTACAAAGTGCGGGTGCTCGGACCCTCCATTCCCAGCATCTCAGAACCCAATTGGTGTAACATTCACAAAGGACCCAGGATTTCTCCACATGCAGCGGGTCCCCACCCGGAGAAGGCCATTCCCCACAGCCACGGGCAGGGTCAAGACTCTCGAGAGTTCACAGCTTCCTCTTCAAAACACACATCACCCTTTGTCGATACGGAGAAGGAATGCAGAAACCAAAAGGTGGCGTCTGGAGGCACAGTCCCACCTTATCTACCACGAGACAGTCGGGTCTGCCCAGGACGCATTCTAAAGCCGCCACATCTCTCACTTTGCTCCTTCTATTAGTTTCCTGTGGCCGCCATAACAAAGTCCCACGAGTCAGGTGGCTTCGAACAACAGGAATTTATTCTCTTCTGGTTCTGGAGACCAGAAGTCTGAAATCAGTGCTAGCAGGTGGGGTCACGTTCCTTCCAGAGGCCATGGACAATTTGTTCCTCACCACTGCCAGCGTAATGCGAGCCCTCCTTGGCTTGTGTTGGCATTACTCCAAGCTCTTCCTCTGTGGTCACTTTCTCTCTTCCTCTTCTGACTGTCATATCTCCCCTGCATGTTCCTTATAGAGACACTTGTCATTAGACTCGGGGTCTACTCACATAATCAAGGATGATCTCATCTCAAGATCAAGTTGATTACATCTGCAAAGTTGCTTTTCCCAAATAAGATCATATTCACAGCTTCCGGGATTGGGAGGTGGACCTATCTCTTGGGGTACCACCATTAAACCCACTACAGTCCCCTAAATGGTCTTTTACACATTAATTCACTTATTCAAGAAACTGTATTGAGCCTTACAATATTTCAGTCACTCTTTCAAATAGAGATGAATCCGTGAGCAAGACAGCTAAGATCTCTGCCCTCAGGGAGCTTATGTATTATAATCTTCCTCCTCAACGTGTTCTGTCCATCCATTTCAAATATACACATTTTCTTAGAATCTGCAAAGTGCAATTGATATTCAAAACACACACAACTCTTGGAAATCTAGTTAAACCCTACCATGTGTGCAGGTTAGGGAAACAGGAGACATGCATGAAAAGTTTCTTTTCAAGTTTTCAGGAGAACAAGAACAGAAAAAAGCATAGATGTGCAAATTTTATAAATTCATTTTATAATGTAATTGAAATGCCAAAAGATTGAAGAATTCAATGTTGATGAAGAAACGGATATTAGTGCAATGAAGAACAGCTCTGTCTTTGTCAGCTGGCCGTCTTTTATATGTCACAGACTGTCACTTTCCATTGCATTTCAACTGACTAATTACCTCAGTTTATTAAAACTGAATATGAATTCACATATTTTACTATCCAAGCCTTCAAGTGCTCCTGTTATCAAGAGCTATTACCTGATGATGTATCCCACAGTTCGGAAGTTTCTCAGGTGAGCAAATGAGTAGCCCACGGAGATGGGTGTTTCTAGAAGCTGGACAGCCATTTGGAAAGGAATAGTCTGCTGGCGATTGTGTATGACCACATTATTTTAGTTAGTCAGAGAGGAGGCAACCAAGTCCTGCAGCCCTTAGGAAGAGGTGGGGAGCAAGACTGGACCAGCACAAATGAAAACTCTGCCTTTAATGGAGGGCTGCTCTCCTATCAGAGGTAATGATCAGAGGTCATCAAAGGAAGGGACCATAAATTAGTTAGGTTGCCGTGTCTGAAAGCACCTCGACTGCAAATTATACACTTACATTTTAAAAGTTTGTCGGGTCTTGGTGGGGTGGAGGGATGGTTCTTGGTGGTGATGGTGTTTTGTGCATGTGTTAGGGGAAGACTGGGGGGTTGTTGTTCTGTTTTGAATCCAGAACCGCACTGGAATGCACTCACAAGTGTGATGGATGGGATCATGTTGAATAAAATTTATGTCAGCCTCAGATGAAAACACAAAGTTCATCATACCCCAACCGTATCTATGTGACTGCAAGCTTTCAGAGAAGCATGATCAGAGAAGCAGATTCTGGAAATGAGTAATTAGCATTTTGATCTCCAACACGGCCCCAGAAGTTGTTCGAATTTCAGTTGGATCGCATCAAATAACGTGCTGGAAGGAGCAAGGGGGGGCCACTTATCACTTTTCCAAAGGAATAGCAAAGCTTTTAAACTGCAGACATTCTGATGAGACATGGTCATTTCTTGGCCAGGCAGGTAAAGTGGTGTGTGAGTGATCACAATTTCTCAGTGATGTTTTCGTAAATCACGAGAAGTAGTCAATATTTGTGGAAAAGAAATCAAACAACAATACTTGGGGAAGTTATGTAGGTGTGGAGAACCCGCAAAGAACACAACACTGGGTCACAGAGGAAAATGCCACTTATCCTCAGCTCTGGTTACAAATGCAAAAATGGAATACTCAGGAAAGGGAAGGGGCTTGTTTTTTCCTTAGCAGATTCAAACCATTTGTTAAGAAAGGGCGTCATTGTGTGCCTTTCCACGGTTCCTCATGCTATCTTGCTCCCATCAGAATGTGTGTCTGTTTCAAAGTTTACAAGGAAAATGCACGCCAAACCAGGGTACAGCCTTGTACCTGCTTATTCTCTGCTCAGCAGTGTCACCTGGCTGAGGGTTTCTCCTGAGCCGCCAAGTGCCTTCGGGCCCTACTCATTCAGTCACAAGGTACCGGCCCAAGGGCAACACTCGCCCTGGGCACTGTTCTTAACGAAAATGAACCACTGTTTTAAAAATCAAGGTGTCTGCCCGTAACGATCTCAATTTCCAGAATCTTTTGAAGAGTCCGCAGAGGTTGCCTCACCGAGCTGAAACTCCTACAGAACCTCAGTCAGTGGCGCTACGTGGCTGCTTTCTGCCCAAGACGAGTGCCCGTAACTGCCACAGCCCTCCTCCCCCACACCTCACTTGTGAATGTCCCTGGCCTGGCCTTCCTGGGCTTAGGAAGTTACAAAGTCTGTATATATCAGGTGGCCCTTAAAGGCCTCACCAAGTCCCTCTTCACACACTGCTTCTAGGATGCACATCGCCCGGGTCCTCCTTCCCCAAAAAGCTCATCTGTCCCGGGCTAAGCACTGTGACCCCGCTCTTGTCTAAGAACCCCAGGCACCCACTCTCTCAGCAGTGCCGTAGGGACTTCCTCACCAACAAACCCTGTTTCCCAAAGAACATTTCACTTGGAATCCCAAAATGCTAAACAGATAAAAGGAGAGCTACTCCGCTTATATCCGGGGGACCAGAATCCTGCCTCCCTCCAACTCCCCTAACCACTACCCACAAGCCCCTCAAACAGTCCCTGAAACCCCTTGATGGAAGCCTCTAAAATCTCCCCAAAATGCTGATATATCTTTCCCTTGGTACTTTTTATACACTGCTCCATGATATTAATGATTTGATATATGTTGAGTTCTGTAAGAAAACTGTCCCTAAAGAGCTGTGCCGAATGCTTATATTCCAACAATGCATTTTTGCATGTAGAGTGTGTGAAGTAAACCTCGGTTAGCTTTTCTCTGCCATGTTGGGAAAGCCATGGCTCCTGACTGAGGAAAGCTGGAAGTTCTCTTACCTACAGAACATACTGCTGAAGTCGGCATGCGGAGAACGACACCCAGCCAGCGTCCAAGGCAGGAAGGACACACCATCTCATTTGTTCACCTACAGAGAGGGCTCTGGACCCATCTATCGCTCCGAGGTCCAAACACCGTCTGGGCAGGGTAAAATAATCACTGCAGGAATGAAAAACACAAAGACACCACTGTGTGGGTAATGTTCTGTTTCCCGATCTGGTTGCTGCTTATGTGGGTTGTTGGGTTTGTGAAAATTCATCAAACTCTACACTTATGATTTCTGCCATTTTCTGCATATGGGTTTTATTCAATAAAAAGTAAAAAAAAAGACAAGACAAACAAGTGAGTATGAATCTGTGATTCAATCTTTCCTAGACTGACGTACATCTGGTACCTGGTGGACTTCCCCTTGCTCAAAGCAGGGACTGGACTCATTCACACGTATATCACCGTGGTCCAAGTCGAGGGCTGCCCCACAGTAAGGGCAGCAAGCTCTTGTTGAATGAATGAACATGGCTTTGGCATAGTTCAGTACAGTGAGATTGGTTCAATCCCTTCTCCACATATCCTCTTTATAACCTAAGCATCTTTGCAGCCAGTTGCCAGTTGTTGGTTCTCCATAACACTGGTCTCCCATCCGAGGACTTAGACAGGGCTGAGAGCTCTATCCTCAGCCTGTGCTGTCACAGAGCTTTGTCTGGACACTGATGAGCATGCACTGTACTAGGAGCCAGGAAGACAGAAGTGGACACAACTCTGTGTCAAAGGAATCATCTACAGACACAAGTTGTCAGAGCCATGGGGTATCTGCCATAAGACTTACGAACCGAGCACCACAGCAACAGCTCTTAAATCTATCTAGAGAAGTCCTGGGAATTCTCCCAGAAAGAGGTGACATGTGACCTGGGTAAGAGTTTACCAAGTGATGATCTCATAGTTCCGTTAAGCATCGTTCATGTTGTGATTCTTCTCAAAATGCTTCTCTCTGACTCTTCCAGAGAAAGGAAAATCATCTGGCTCCTCTCCAAATCTAGCTCCGAATTATACTGCAATCATGTGAAAATGTTCTACTCTTTCCTTTTTTTTTAATTAATTATTTTTAATTTCCATCCAAGTTAGTTAGCATGTACTGCAACAATGATTTCAGGAGTAGATTTCTTAATGCCCTTTACCCATTTAGCCCATTCCCCCTCCCACAACCCCTCCAGCAACCCTCAGTTTGTTCTCTATATTTAAGAGTCTCTTATGTTTTGTCCCCCTCCTTGTTTTTATATTGGTTTTGTTTCCCTTCCCTTATGTTCATCTGTTTTGTATCTTAAATTTCTCATATGAGTGAAGTCATATGATTTTTGTCTTTCTCTGACTAATTTCGCTTAGCATCATACCCTCTAGTTCCAGCCACGTAGTTGCAAATGGCATGATTTCATTCTTTTTGATTGCCAAGTAATACTCCATTATATATATATACCACATCTTCTTTATCCAATCATCCATCAATGGACTTTGGGCTCTTTCCACACTTTGGCTATTATCGATAGCAGTGCTATAAACATTGGCGTGTGTGTGCCCCTCTGAAATAGCACACCTGTATCCCTTGGATAAATACCTAGTAGTGCAATTGCTGAGTCATATGGTAGTTCTATTTTAAAGTTTTTGAGGAACCTCCATACTATTTTCCAGAGTGGCTGCACCAGTTTGCATTCTCACCAGCAGTGCAAAAGAGATCCCCTTTCTCCACATCCTCGCCAAAATCTGTTGTTGCCTGTGTTAAAGTTAGTTATTCTGGGATAAAGAAATTGTGGTTTATATACACAATGGAATACTACGTGGCAATGAGAAAGAATGAAATATGGCCCTTTGTAGCAATGTGGATGGAACTGGAGAGTGTAATGCTAAGTGAAATAAGCCATACAGAGAAAGACAGATACCATATGTTTTCACTCTTATGTGGATCCTGAGAAACTTAACAGAAACCCATGGGGGAGGGGAAGGAAAAAAAAAAAAGGAGGTTAGAGTGGGAGAGAGAGCCAAAGCATAAGAGACTCTTAAAAACTGAGAACAAACTGAGGGTTGATGGGGGGGTGGGAGGGAGGGGAGGGTAGGTGATGGGCATTGAAGAGGGCATCTTTTGGGATGAGCACTGGGTGTTGTATGAAAACTAATTTGACAATAAATTTCATATATTAAAAAAAAAGTTAGGGGTGCCTGGGTGGCTCAGTCAGTTAAGCAGCTGACTTCGGCTCGGGTCATGATCTCACGGTCTGTGAGTTCGAGCCCCGCATTGGGCTCTGTGCTGACAGCTCAGAGCCCGGAGCCCGTTTCAGATTCTGTGTCTCCCTCTCTCTCTGACCCTCCCCTGTTCATGCTCTGTCTCTCTCTGTCTCAAAAATAAATAAACGTTAAAAAAAATTAAAAAAAAAAAAAGTTAGTTATTCTGACAGGTGTGAGGTGGTATCTCATTGTGGTTTTGGTTTGTATTTTCCTGATGAGTGATGTTGAGCATTTTTTCATGTGTCTGTTAGCCATCCAGATGTCTTCTTTGGAAAATTGTCTATTCATGTCTTTTGCCCATTTCACCACTGGATTATTTGTTGTTTTGGGTGTTGAGTTTGATAAATTCTTTATAGATTTTGTATACTAACCCTTTATCTGATATGTCATTTGCAAATATCTTCTCCCATTCCATTGGTTGCCTTTTAGTTTTGCTGATTGTTTCCTTCGCTGTGCAGAAGGTTTTTATTTGATGAAGGTGTAGTAAGCAGAATTATACCCCTTCAAAGGCATCTACAGCCTAACCCTAAAACTGGTGCATGTGCTAATAATGCACAGGCAAAGGGATTTTGCAGGTGGAATTAAGATTACAGACCTTAAAACAGGTAGATTCTGGATTATCTGGGGGCATCCAATGTAATCAAAGGAGTCTTTCAAAACACAGGTAGAAGGGGAAGTCAAAGAAATCTGAAGCATGACAAGGACACAACATGCCATTGTTGGCTTTGAAGATAGAGGGGGCCGTGTGCCAAGGAAACAAGGCCCTCGTTCCTACAACTGCAAGGAACCAGATCCCACCAAAAACCTGAAGGAGCTTAGCAGCAAATTCTTCTTCTTTGGGGGAAGCAGATTCTTCCCCAGAGCTTCCAGACAGGAGCCCAGCCCAGAGAACACTTTAATTTCAGCCTCCTGAGGCCCTGAGCAGAGAATCCAGTCAAGCCTACCTGGACTTCTGACCTCTACTACAGCAGGAGGGGATGGGGGGGGGGGGGTTGTCTTAACTGCTATAGTTGTGGTAACATATTATGCAGTGACAGGATGAATTTGAGAAATGTCCTAAGTACTAGTCAGGACAGAAAATGCAGGAACACCTGAGCAGAGCTACCTGCACAGAAGGCCTAAGGGGAGGCAGAGAGGACAGAGCCCAGAGCAGGGAAGGAGGGGAGGGAGCTGGCCCACTGCTACAGCCAAAGGGCAGGCAGTCTCCTGGTCCTTTGCCTGGCCCCTTCCCTGGGCCCTGCTGCTAAGAGGGGGAAGAAGGTGCTGGATGCCCTTGAAGGAACAGTACTCAAGCAGACAGATGTTGCTACTTCTTGTTTTCATCAAGAGAGGAAAAAATATGAGGAAAAAGGGAAGTATTTTGTACCATGACTGGTAATACTGACCCTTTTCACCTGACCTCTGCGTCCTCCTCTCCCCACCAAGTCAGGTCTATGTTCCCATCTTCCCCAACTCAGTACTGTGCCTGGTACATATTACATGTTAAGTAAGCATTGAGGGAGTGAGGACACACTTAAATGGAAAGCTATAGATAAACACTCATACACGTACTGGCCAATCCTTTCCTATCCGCCTCTCTCCGATGAAAAACACCATAGTATAGACAGGACAGTAAGAGGCCACCTGCCCACTGGAGTTTCAGGAGTACACGAAGTACTTTCCTGCCTTGAAAGATTTTATCAAATAGTACATAAAATTCCAGCATTAGAGATTCATTCCTTTGGGTTTGAAGAGCACTTCTGGGAGGGGTCATACCTAACAGAGCAACCGCTAACTCCTTAACTGGATGGCTTTCCAGTTTGGCAGCTGGAGAAGTGGGCAAAGGCTCTGGGCAGGGAGATACAGGATGTGGGGTAAGGAGAAGGACAAAGCAAGAGAGACACTGAGCTAGATAGCAAGAAGAGAACCAAAAAAAAAAAAGTTGCCTCTTTCTTGATGCCAACCACAAATATGGATTCCCCCAAGTACCACGCTAGTGAACATGGGTACCAGATTGGAGACAACTGCATAATTTTGCTGCCCCTTCAATTCAGAGATGGAGCGTGGCCCCCTCCTCTTGAATTGAGCTAGTCCTAGCAAATTTTCTGGAAGGTAAAATGTAGCAGAAGTGATGCCCTTGGATTTCCAAGGCCAGATTATAAGACTTGCGGCACCCTCCTTGGTCTTCTGAAACACTCATTCCAGGAGCTCTGAGCCACCATGGAAAACATCCAGCGACCCTGGCATGGCCAAGCTGGGAGGTGACATGTGGAGGCTCAGGTCGACATCTTCCAGCCATTGCACCAAGTTCCCAGGCATTGGGGTGAAGCCTCAGTCCCCACCCACTGAATGTCACCAAGTGGCCTCAATCGATGGCACTTGAGCAGAAGAACTGCGCAGCCAAGCCAAACCTAAATTCTAGGTCACAAGATCAGAAGTTGTTTTGGGCTACTAAATGTTGGGGTAGTTTGTTATGCAACAATTGATACCTGGAATAACAAGGCTGGCCTCATTCTAGCTTCATTTGGGGTCTAGAAATAAAGGCCACAGAGAAGATAGCTCCTCTGCCATCCTTATAGGAAAGACAGGAAACCTTTATCCCCTAGTATGGACCGTGTCAAGGAGAATGTCACGGGAGAAGCGACACACCTCTCAACCTCCAGAATCTCTGCCACAGACATCTGCTGTGCTCGTGCCAACCCCGAGGCCCGATGGCGACAAACACCACCTGTCTGTTACAAATCCATCCTCTGAGTAGGGAATTACCCAGATTCAGCAGCCCCAGCCTCACAGCACAGGACTCCTGTGTGGCCTGAATGCCACAGCTGCCCTCACATAAACGGAGGGTATTCTCCAAGGAACAATACTCCACGTGCCATTAACTTAGGAAACATCCCCGGTTTAGTTTACCTTTCATGGTTCCAGCTTAGTCACCTCAACTGTTAAATAACTTGTGACAGAGTGCAGGATTTCCTTGATGTGACAATTACATGGCACTAAGTAATCTTGTACCTACTGGGTTTTCTGCTCCCTCTGTCACCACCTGCACCTGAGCACAGGGCCTCCTGCTCTGTTCGTGGGGTGTGTGGAGTTTGGGTAACTGGCAGAGTCTCAGGAAGGCTCTGTGAAACAGGTGATCAGACCAGGGGTGGGGGACCGCCCACTTTAGTTTGCATTGTATTAGCCGGAGGGCCCCCCTAGATGGCCTACTCTTGAAACATCTCTATTTTATTTTGGAAAATGTTAACTTTTGTTTTTAATGTTTATTTTTTTTTTTTTGAGAGAGAGGGAAAGAGCATGAGTCGGGGAGAGGCAGAGAGAGAGGGAGACAGAGGATCCGAAGTGGGCTCCGTACTGTCGATACAGAGCCCCACGTGGGTCTCGAACTCTCAAACCCTGAGATTGTGACCTGAGCTGAAGTTGGAGGCTTAACCGACTGAGCCACCCAGGCGTCCCGGAAAATGTTAACTTCTTATTTGGCATTGGTACATTTGCATTGCAGAGTGGTACATTGTCTGGCTTTTTTAGGAAATGCAGGGGCCCCTCAGACACGAACTGTTATTCGGTTCAGTATTCATTAAGTGCATGCCATAGCAGGGTGGGGGATTGCTGGAGACAAAACAAAAAGGACTCAGATGCTGTACTTGCTCATGAAGAACTCACAGCCTCGTGGAGAAGATCGTCCTTCATCACTGGCCCCACAAAAGCCTCTGACTTGCAAAAGTGATCCGGCGGAAGGGGTTAGAGACAGCAGAAACGGGAACGAACCCTGAGCCAGGGGTTAAAAGAATCGGCCTCTGATTCTAACAATAAGTGTATGAACTTCCCAAGGGCGCCCAGCTCTGATCTGGATTTCCTCATCCGACGCACGTTCGTCATAGGTTGTTGTGAGCGTCAAACGCGATATTGTCTGCTAAAAGTCATCTAAAAAGTATTAAGCTCCGAAAATGTGAGTGGGAGCCTGGCATGACCAAGCAGATGGTTAATTTAAAGCCGGGGATCCCAACGCAGCATTAACCCTTTGCGTGTTTCCCAGTCCAGCTAGCAGACACCCCGTTCGTTCATTTAATAATGTGCCCTCCTGTCATTTTCACTTCCATTCTCGATGTCTATGTCATCTTTCTCTCCTTCTCCATCCGTTTTCTACAAAAAATATTGCAAGATGCTCAGATGTGGCAAGGCCCCTGCCTAGCACATGCATATGCATGAGGTAGAGCTCGTGCCCCTTGGAGACACTGATGTCACAACTCTGGGGAAATAGCTAAGTAACCATGACAACATGGCACAGTGTTGCATCTTGCTTTGGAAGGCTCTGAGGATGGCCAGCCCGTCACGCAGGCAGGACAGTGACGTTCCCTCGGCAAGGAGTGCAGAATGTCCCGGTGATGGCAGCTGGCCAGTGGTGACAGAGGGCTGTGCATGCTTCCTTCCATCTGGCCTCCCTGTCCCCACTCTGGTGCCTGGAGGGGCAGCCTGTGATTTGTCAGTCTGAGTATTCCCGCTTGGGAGCAATGGGAGACAATCCGAATCAGGGATACGGAGGGATGCCGGACGTACAGGTCACTGTCTTGCGAGTTTGGGTCGAGGCTTTGATCTTTGTCTGTTTCTTCCCGTTTTAAATAGGTGCCACTGATCCGAAGGTACCTATTCCAGAAGGGTGTACTATTTTAAAGTCATTAACTAGAGCTAGCAAACTCTGAAGTCTGGACAAAGGAAAGAGGCCGCCCTCTGCATAGAAAACCAACATTTGAAAGCGCTAAGGATGTGAGTTTTTCTCTTAAGCCACCTTTGTGTCAATAATAATAATTTAGTCACCATGTTACTTCCTAAGTGAACTTTCTCAGATAAACCCTCACCACTGTATTTTCTAGATTTTTTTTTAAGTATGTGTTTAGTGCCCCCATCATGTGCTGCTGAGGTTTTGGAACAATTTTATTCCATTTTTTTCTCAGCCCCTCCCGCTGCCAAAAAGTAATAATATAGCGAATACTCAGCATGTATACATTGTAGCACTCAATTGCAGAAACATTTCCACTATTAAAAAATAATAATTTAATGGGGCCTCAGTGTATGAATGTTACCCTATTGTTCAGGCCTATAATTTCAATAGCATTAAAAAAAAAAGCTCCCTCACTAACAGGATGTATATTGAGGGCTTATTCCAAATGCTGTGCTCAGACAATTCAGTAATGTGTGAAGGAAAAGAAAGCAAACTCCTTCAGCGACAACAATAAACAATGAAATGAATGGGCAATCACTGGTAAAGCACAGGACGCGGTACCCATATCATCCCGGCTGGGTGGCTTTGTAAGACCCATGGCATCAAGGACCTCTCTCCATAATATTACACTACTTTCAAACGTACCTCCTCACAGCCAAATGCCAGCGCCAATACGGCGAGAGTTTTGGAAAGTATCAGTCACAGGTGGCCCCTGAGGGCCCTGACCAGAAAAGCTTCTCTGAGAAGGGGGACCCTGCTTCTACTCTAAGTCTCTCCATTGCCTCTGTTGGCGCTGGCCTTCCTGTCCCCATCACCTGTTCCATGGCCATCTGACCTCTGCCGCTCATCTACCGTCCGGGGTGGTGATGATCTGACTACTGGCCAACTGCCAAGAGAGCATCTCTGGGTTCCACACTCACAAATGTCAGGACAGTGCAGCTATTTTTACTACCTTGTAAGAGGGAAGGTTTACAAATAAATTCACAGGCAAAAACTACGATTCACAAGTATGGCAAAGGCAAAGGTGCAGCATGAGCAAATACTACAAAGGTCACATTATGAACTGAAAATATTACACTCCCTCATTGTTCTGAGCAATAGTTTTTAGAATCTGTCTTCTCAGGCAAGGGCAACAAAACAAAACAAAACAAAACAAAACAATGAGACTACATTAAAAAAAAAGGGCTTGCACAACAAAGGAAACCATCAACAAAACAAAAAGGCAACCTGTTCAGTGGGAGAAGTATTTGCAAATTTCATAACCAAAAAGGGGTTAATCAAAATATATGAAGAACTCAACCAATTCAATATCAAAAAACAAATAACCCAATGAAGACACGGACAGAGGACCCGAATGGACATTTTTCCAAAGACATCCACGTGGCCATTACACACATGAAAAGATGCTCAACATCACTTATCATCAGGAAAATGCAAATCAAAACTACAATGAGATACCACCTCACACTAGTCAGAATGGTTATTATCAAAAAGACAATAAATAACAAGTGTTGGTGAGGGTGTGGAGAACCTTTGCCACTGGGAACCTACATGTACTGTTAGTGGGAATGCAAAGTGGTGCAGCCACTATGGAAAACAGTGTGTGCGTGTGTGTGTGTGTGTGTGTGTGTGTGTGTGTGTGTGTGATATATATATATATATTACTCAGCCATAAAAAAGAGTGAAATCTTGCCATTTGCAACAACACGGATGGACCTAGAGAGTATTATGTTAAGTGAAACAAGCCAGAGAGATAAAGACAAATACCGTGCAATTGTATGTATGTGTGGAATCTAAAAAACAAAACAAATGAACGAACAAAACAAAACAGAAGCAGCCTCATAAATACAGAGAACAATCTGGTGGTTGCCAGAGGGAAGTGGGGGGGTGGGAGGACAGGCAAAATAGGGGAAGGACATTAAAAGTCACAAACTTCCCGTTATAAAATAAATAAGACATGTGGATGCAATGTACAGCATAGGGAATATAGATAATAATATTGTAACAACTTTGTATGATGACAGATGGTAGCTAGATGTATTGTGGTGATCACTTCATCATGTACATAAAGGTTGAATCACTACGTTGTACATCTGAAACTAATATCATATCGTGTGTCAACTATGCTTCAATTAAAAAGAAAAAAAAGATTGTGTTCCATAATAAAAACACTGAAAAGAAGAAATAGTGTAGGTCACGCTGGACACTTCGCTTAGAATCTGAGGCCACTGCAACAGCTGTGTATGGTGGTACAAACTCAAAATTAGTCAAACGATAAACAGAACAGGCATTTCACATTTCTCTTCTCTTGAGACATTTCAAAGAGATGGTTTTCCTGATGCTACTGATGCTGCTGATTTACTATGCCACCTAAGCCCGGCTACACACCAGGAAGGTTAGCCAGATTTCTGGTCCTGAGTCCTCACTGTTGTTGTTTTTTTTTACATTTATTTATTTTTTAGAGATGGAGAGAGACAGGAGCATGAACAGGGGAGGGGCAGAGACAGAGGGAGACACAGAATCACAAGCAGGCTCCAGGCTCCAACCTGTCAGCACAGAGCCCGAAGCGGGGCTCGATCCTCAATGACAGCAGAGAGCGAGATGCGGGGCTCAAACTCACGAACCGTGAGATCATGACCTGAGCCGAAGTCAGACGCTTAACCAACTGAGTCACCCAGGCGCCCTGTCCTTGCTGTTTTTAACACAGGTAGAATACTGACTTCTGGCTCAGATGGTAGAAATATGAGAAATTCTGTACGCTTTGTATTGAGTCCAGGTTTTTAACTGCAAGTGAAAAGAAGTTGATTCTTATTGATTGGTGAAAAGGTAACATTACTATAAGGATACAGAATGATAGAAAGAGTGGAAAATTAAGCTTGAGGCTACTTTTCAGGAAACATACCCTAAACAAAGCCTTGAACTGGTCTAACAGGAGATTAAGCTCCACTGCTATCACTGAGCACGAGAGCTTGGATGTGCACTGAACCCTCTTCTGCATGAGGAGGCTGAGTTTACCAGCACTGATTCCACTCTTGTACCAAGAACTCAGTTTTGCAGTCACCCTTCCTGCCAGCTTCAGCCTGCAAACTTTTCATCCTTAGACTTGTTACATGGTCACAAAATGGCTGCCACTCCTCCGAACACAATTCACATTCAAATCAGGAAGGAAAGGCGGGAGGTGTTGCCAGTGATATTCCCCTCTTTCATCCTCCCTTTATTAAGAAGCAATAATTTTCCAGTAACTTCCAAGGAGACTTTCTTGTACTTTTCATTATTCAGAACTGAGATCTGTTCCCTAACCTCTCTCAGTCTTCAAGGTAATCTGGAAAAGAGGATGTCTATGAAATGGGGTTGAATCATCCCTCAGGGCCAGACACATTGACAGTCGTGACAAATTTGGGGTGCTCTTGGTGAGTATGTAAAATAAGGGCACCCCATTGATTATAGAAATTTTGTTTTATGTGATTACCATTGATCTCTTAACCTTGTTCATTGGTGCTAATTCTTCCTCTAAACATAATAAAAAACTCAATCAGGCAGACTTTTCTCATCACTCCGGTCAGACTGTCTCAATTTGTAATTAGAATGCTCGGTTCCATGAGAGTCAAAATTTCAATCTTCTGTCAAATTCTCCCTCATTTTCATTTTCTCATGAGAATCTGACATCTGGCCCACAGGAAGCATTTGTGCATTCTATATTCTAGAAAATTCCAAGAAAACAAGTCGTGCAAGATAAACGTCTCTTCTCTGGCTTGTCCATCAACAGCTGACACACCATTGCCTCACACTTTAAACTTCTCAGATGGGTCACATGTTCCCCCAAGTTCAGGAAATATATATCAAGCTCTAAAATGGGTCACATTAAAGCCGCTCTCACAAGGCTAAACGAGGGCAAGACATTCTCTCCCTTTCTAACTGGTGAAACTAGGATCACAGTATAGCATGAGCTCCTTTTGGAGACGTTCTTCAAAAAAACCTCTTTCAATCTCTAATCTATATTCCTATATACCCACCACATGGATGAAGATCTTAACAGTCATATAACTGGGTTTCAGCTATTTCATTTTTGTCATATTCTACAGAGAAATCTGTCTTCTGACTCAGTGACATTTGATATCTATCCTCTTAGAGTATTTACTAAAATATGTGTTATAATGTCCTATTACACATGGAAAAAAAGTAAAATGGTCTTTTTTTTTTGCCACAACTGATTGCATCGGCCACAGGTTTTATAATGCAATATACCATTCTACCCCTACCCAAAGTAGTAATTGCTACAGGAATTATCCTCTTACCATAAACAACAGAAATCAGAACAAAATATATGAAATAACTGTTTTCAGACATTGAACAAAGACAATGAAAACCTGTGGTCTGCAAAAAAAAAAAAAAAAAAAAAAAAAAAAGATCCAAGAAAAAAACTAGATGAGCCTTACGGTTTTCCCAGCTCAGACGTGGTGGCAGTTTCTAGGCCAGGGAATGAAAACTCAAACAAAACCTGAAGTTCTTACTGAGTTGAAGGAACATTGACCAGAGTTCAGGAAAGCCAAAGCAGCTAGAATTTTCAGTGTGAAGGAAAATGCACAAGAAAGAGTTCCAGAAATCTGTATTGGAGTCTCCCTAAAGCTTTGTGGGTTTTTTTTTTTAACTTTTTAATGCTTTATTTATTTTTGAGAGACAGAGAGACTAAGTGCGAGTGGGGGAGGGGCTGAGAGAGAGGGAGACACAGAATCCGAAGCAGACTCCAGGCTCCGAGCTGTCAGCACAGAACCCAACGTGGGGCTTGAACCCATGAACCGTGAGATCACGACCTGAGTTGAAGTTGGATGCTTAACCAACTAGCCACCCAGGCACCCCAAAAGTCCCCCTAAAACTCTGATTGATCTGCTTATGTATAGGTCAGTACCCAATGAGGTCAGCAAAGAATAACCTCAAAGGAAGAACAATTTTTGGGTAGCTAGGAGACAAATAAATCCCAGAGTTCAAACAAGGCTAAGAATTCAATGACTTCTCTCAGAAAGTCCTCAACTTAGAAGTGGAGTAAATTAACCCTGTAATAAATATTACTCTGGACTTATCCATATCAAGTTTAAAAACTGGTCTTAAAAATACCAACTTATCTGAACTAATTTATACGTGTGTTGAAACAAAGTCAACCACTCTTTAAAGAATACAACAAGATATGATGCACAGCAACATAAAATTTGTAATATTCAAATGCTGGCATTGAATAAAAATAACTAGATACACAGGAACCAAGGAAAAGGGACCCAAAACCACAAGAAAAAAAAAAATCATTCAAAGGAAACAGACCCAGAAATGACAGATATTAGCAGTTATTCCAATGGAATTTAAAAAGTTGGTCTAAAAACGCTCCATATGCTCAAGAAGATTTTTTTTTAAACTGCATGACTATAAAAATGAAAGAAATTAAAAACACCCAACCGGAACTTCCAAAAATGAAAAATATTGTGTATGAAATGAAACAAGTACACTAGAAGAAACTGATAGCATTTAGATACTGGAGAAGAAAGATTAGTAAACTTGAAGACAACAGCAGAAGCCACCCGAAATGAAGTACTGAAAGGAAGAAAGAAAGAAAGAAAGAAAGAAAGAAAGAAAGAAAGAAAGAAAGAAAGAAAGAAACTGAAAAATACTTGGTCTCAGTGGCCTGTGGGACAGTATCAAATGATCTATATTACACGCGATCAGAATTCCAGAAGGAAAGGGCAGAAGGATAAAGATATCTGAGGAGAAGAGAAGGAATAATGGCCAAAATTTTCCAGCATGATGAACAACTATAGACTTACAGATGCAGTAAGTGTGATGAGTCCCAGACAGAATATCACACCATAGTTAAATAACATCAAAAGTAACTGAAAACCAACAATAAAGAGAAAAAAAATCCTAAAAATCAAGCAGAGAAAAAAGATTTATTACATACAGAAGTAACAAAGAATGAAAGCAGACTTCTTGACAGAAACTGTGCAAGCCAGAAGACTATGGAGCAACATCTTTTTTGAAGTGCTTAAAGGAAACCCTATCACTCCGGACTTGTACAAAGAAGTCTACACTTGGTGAAAACATCTTTCAAAAATAAAGGTGAAATAAAGAATTTCTCTAACAGACAAAAGGTGAGAGAACTCATCATAAATAGTGCTGTGCCACAAGAAAATTGTTAAAGGAAGTTTTTCAGGCAAAAGTATATTAAACTACAGTGAAATTTGGATCTACACAAGGAATGAAGAGCGTTCAAAATTATAAGTTTGTGGGAAACATAAAACCTCTTATAGTATGTAACATACATAGAAATAACATGTACGACAATAGCACAAAAGGTATAAAGGGAAAATCGAAATACGTTGTTAGGTCCTCAGTCTGCATGAAGTGCTGTGGGATTATATGAAGGTAGACTGTGATATTTTAGTCTGTTGTAAACTTTATGGAAACCACTTAAAAGTGAAAAAAAGTAGTATACCCAATAAATCAATTATGGAGATAAAATGGCATTATCAACAACAAAATAGTCAAAAATGAAACATGATTCAAGGTACAGTGTTTTCTTGGGATTTAACAGTCATTTTGTTGCCTTTAACCAAGCACCGTGGACTCCTTTGAAGGACTAGGCTTTCAATGTTAAACTCTGGAGGTCCTACCTCCAATCTAATCATTCTTTAAAGCAGAACTAGTCTTGATAAAAAATACAAATGAGATTGCCTTTTTGTTTTTTGTTTGTTTGTTTTGTGAGACATAGAGTAGGAGAGAGAGAACGTGAGCAAACAGGAGAGGGGCAGAAGGAGAGGGAGGGAGAGAATCTCAAGCAGGTTTTGTACCATCAGCACAGAGCCCGATGTGGGGTTCAATCTCATGACCATAAGATCTTGACCTGAGCCAAAATCAAGAATCAGATCCTTAACCAACTGAGTTGGTAAGTAGGACCAACTGAGTCACTCAGGTACCCCACAAATGAGAGTTCTGAAACAGAAACACATCAATCCACTCCCACACTACCATACAGACATATGAGATAATCCAGTGGAGTCTAGTTACAAGTCGTTTTTTTATGGCTGTGAGGCCCAAAGCTTAGAGATAGCTTTAGATCTCTAACAGAGAGAGAAAGGCCGGCCACGTCAAGCTGGTGTCATACACTTTTGCAAGCTCAGAGAAGGCAGGGGCTATATTAATTTTGCCACTGGATGATGCCATCACCTAGCACAGCAACCAGCACTTGTTAGGCACTCATAAATGTCTGAGCCAGAAGGAAGGAGGGACACAGGAATCTAGTAGTGGGGACAGAAGGAGTCCCCAGAACAATGTGTCTGTATCTGTCAGAAATCTACGCATTTCCTTCATTTCTTGCACACAACAATAACAACAACGAAACCCAGAAACTGAAACTAGGAGCAATAAATGCCTTAAATGAATGTGGCACTTAGAGGAAAAGACTAGAGTCTTTTCAAGACTAATTTTAAAAAGCAGCAGATATATCCCTCTCAGATGCCTTAAAAGATTTCCCTTGACTAACTAGTCAGGTTTGTGCCAAGAAACATCCATTTGCTCTGACTGCTCAGCTAGCAGGCTACAATCTGACAATTGTCCTAAAGATTGATGCATAATATAATCAGGAGAGTACATCGGCACAAACTGAGAGGTGTGGTTATTACAATACAGGTCTTAATGCACATCAGAGGCCATTCCTCAGGCAGAATATTCAATTTAGAAATCTACTGTCACCTACCTACATCTGCCAATAAATCGTCAGAGAGATACATTTATATTGAGGGCAAAATACTTTGCCTTCTGGTTCCTCTTAAGCTCCTTGAAGATAAAATGGTTTATCCTCAGCATCTTTGTTTAAATGGCAATAAAAGCCTCACCTAACATGAAGGTCAAGGTAAGTAGGACAATTGACACACACACATACCAATTCCACATGAAGGGAGAACATCTCTGCTCTGAGTCTAGCAGGGTTTAGAAGAATGGATATTGCTCTGCTACAATCCCACTGGTCGTTCAAACGTATAAAACACGAGGCTTAAGATGCGTGACTGTATATGATTTAATACCCAGAATTTTCCTAAAAGAAAAAATTAAATATACAAACAAAGGCCATTGAGTCTGTTTTATGAAAACATGGTCAGATGGTTAATCAAAAACACCTAGTCCTAAATACAGCACTGCTATCCCACCAACACCATCGTATAATGTGTATGGCTAATACACACACACACACACACACACACACACACGCACATCTATTTCCACACACATATCTAAGTATATATAATATTTTCTGCATCATTTTTTATTGAAATAAATCTTTTTTTTTGGTAACGGCCAGAAACTAAGAGGAGGAAAAGCCTTACAAATATGACCCCTCTCCTCTCCTACTGACAGGCTCTTTCAGGACCCCTCCCCAGCAAAACTTCACTTCCATCAATTGCTATTCTAATTAATCTACACTTCTCTCAGCAACAGCTATCCACACCACTGGAGCAAATTCGGTCCCAGCAGCTCCTGCATTGTAGAGAGACTGCGGAAGGAGGAGGTCCAGCTCAGTGGGATGTCTATTTATTTTCTATTTCACAAAAGGGAAAGGGTTTCTTTCAACCAAAAAATTTGGCTTGGGAACCCTGAATGTAAACTTACAGCAGTGACCTAAGCTCACCTCAGGAACAATATTAGCTGACAACCACCTTGGGAGTGAAAAATAAAATCCATCCCAGCTCCCTTTGACTGATCTAAGCTCCTTTTGCTGTCATTTAACACCGCAGATTTGATTTAATTTGATGAGACTTCTAAGGCAATTTGGGAACTTAAGCATTTAATACCAACCTTAATCATTCCTCTTCCAAACACTTTCAAAGGTTCCCTGGTTTGTAAACAAAAACCAGAATCAGATGCGAGAGCAAAAACAGTACTTTGTTTTTCTACTTTTTTAGTTTGGAAGAGTTGTCTTGCAGAGAAAGAAGCAGGAGGAATGAGTGGTGATCACAGAATGACAGCACTCAGCATAAGGAAGCACCCTGTCACAATTAAAATTAGCACAGATAGAAGGGAGACCAGAGAAGACAGAAACTTCCCTGGCACAGGAGGGGTTCAAGCAGAGATGTGGGTGGGAGCAGGAGATGCTGGGATTGCACAGCCTCTGAGATCTGTGGCCATACCCCACACGGTTCCAAAATTAGGCAAGTATTCTCCTTTTGTGTTACAATAAGGTGGGATTTCCACAACGGCATATCTGGGCTACAAAGGTGTGGTAAAGGACCGCAGAGCGTGTGCTAAAAAGACAGCCTGATCATGTTCAGTTAAAAAGGGAGGTACCGAAGGATAACAAGCCATTTGTCCAAGACTCATCCTGGCCACTCTTTCCCTTCGTGGTGTTCCCACCAAACGTAGCAAATCCTAGCTGAAATTTGGAATCTGGCAACACAGGCATGGAGTTGGATCACTGTGACTTCATGTTGTTATTAAATATTCATTTGGAGATTGTCCTCTACTGAATGAAGCAGGGTAAAATACTACTGTTCAGATGTCAGACAGGAAGGGAAAATTGCTTCAATCCAAACTGAATTTCAAGTGTGTACACAGTTTCCACCGAGCGAATGCCTGGAGGCCAAAAGCTGCTGAGCCCTGCCTTTGGGCTCTGTCTCCAGGTGGACAGGACCCCCGTGTGCGATTAAGGGCATGACCCCTGTCTTCTCCTCCGTATGTCGCTGCTCCGAGAGGCTTCTTGAAGCTGCTCATAACAGCCTTCCATGACTCCACATCAGGCCGTTCCGAGTATTTCTGCACCTGCTGCCATGAGTGCACCCAAGCCACCACCTCCTTCTCCCACCTGGATAGGATCCCTGCAGAAACTTCCAGTGTGCTCTCCTGCCCGTGCCCACCTCCAGGGGGCGCTCTCCACAAAGCAGGCTGCAGATCTCGATGCTGCCCCACACATTTCTGTTTATTATCTCTAGTCCGAGCTGGAGTGGAAGCTCCCCTAGGCAGAGAGTCCTCACTTCTGTTGTCTCTTACTGTAACGCCGGCACGTGGACTGGTGTCCCGCACACCCTAGACATTCAGTAAGTGTGTGTGGTGTCTACATGGTGTGGTGTGGTGTGCAGGGAAAGCCTAGGCTTCTCAGCCAGAGAAAGCTGAGTCTGAATCATGACTCCCCTATTTTGGAGAAATTGGTGAACATTTCTAAGTCTCCATTTCCACACCTGTAAAATAAGGTCCACCTTGCTGAGTAGTTGTGAGAGTTGGAGATAATATATACGAAGCCCCGAGCCCAGTGTCTGATGGCTACATGCTCAACAGATTAGCTATTAGTAGTCACAAATAGTAGTTACTGACTTCACATGTTAGTCTAAGGACAGCTCTGCTATCCTCCTTAGGAAATGCTACATTCATTTTCTATTGTTGTGGAACAAATTCCCACAAACTTACTGGCTCAAAACAATACATATTTATTTTCTTACAATTTTCATGGGTCAGGATGCTGGGTGTGACTCCTGAGCTGTGAGTTCTCTGCTCAGGGCTGCAATTAAGATTTCAGCCAGGGCTGGCATCTCATCTGAGGGTTAGGGACTCCTTCCGAGCTCAAGCGGTTGTTAACAATTCATTGTCTTAAAGCTGTAAAACTCATGGTGGCTTACTTCTTCAAGGCCAGGAGGAGAGAGCCTCATTTCCTCCATCTCCGACATCTAGATCTTTTCAAGGGCTCACCCGATTAGGTCAAGTCCATCCGGGATAATCCCCCTTTTAACATGAAGTCAACTGAAGAGAGAGGTTAATTACATCTGCAGAATCCCTTCACCTTTGCCATGGAAAACAACCCAGTCATGACAGTACTGTCCCATCACTTCTGCCATATTTGATTAGTTAGAAGCAAGTTACAGGCCCCTGCTCATACTCAAGGGCATGAGCCATTGAGGGTCCTCTTAGAATTCGGCCTACCACAGACATCATTCCCACAGAATCTGATCATTGCTGGTTGACCTGGAGTGGTAATGAGCGAAGTCAGTGAACACCGCTGTTAGTACATTTTCCACCCTGCTGAAAACCCAAGAAAACCAGACATAAAGGGCATGCCTGTGGCAGCTGGTCAGGAAAAGAGCAAGAAGGGAAATCAGAATTCATCACAAGTTAGTTTGGAATTCAGCCCTTTCGCCCCTTACTCAGGAGAAAAGAGTAACAGGAAGTGCAACGATGATGGTTGCTACAGATTCACCAAAATCAACTGGTCATTGTCCCCTTGAAGATAAGTCAGTGTAGACCTATGTAGAGAAGAATTTGTTGTTTAACAGGGCACTTGGGTGGCTCGGTCGGTTGAGCGTCTGACTTCAGCTCAAGTCACGATCTCATGGTTCGTGAGATCAAGCCCCGCATAAGGCTGTCAGCACAGAGCCAGCTTTGGGTCTTCTGTCCCCACCCCCCCCCAACCCCTCCCCTTCTCACGCTCTCTCAAAAATAAATAAAACATTAAAAAAATATTTTGTTGTTGCCGAAATATGTGCCTTCCTGCGCGCGCGCACACACCCACACCCACACACACACACACCCACACACACACACACACACACACACACACACACAGCATAAACAGCCAGATGTGTTCTACTGACACTCAAGGATATCAGCAGCAGTTTCCTCAGTGTGGCTTTCCAGGTGTTGGGGCTGGGCTGGTGAGTTACAGTGTGTTTTTGTGTGTTTGGATGAGAAAGCAGTTGATCTCTGCAACTAAGAAAACAGTAGCCACAGCAACTTCTTTCACACGGGGTCCCAGAAATGGCAGCTGTCTCAGGGCATATTAGGTCATCACCTTGTTGGGTCACAGACAGGAAGCCTTCAGAGTGAACTGTAATCTGTTGTCTCAGCAGTTGTGCACAGGGTTCAAGGGAACCGGCTAGGGTGCAGTGAGTAACATACTCGGGCATGGGCAGGAAGGGGCTTGCTGAGGCCCCTTCTGTCCTGCTGGCCCCGTGGAAGAACTGTGCCTGAAAGAGGGCTTCTCTAAAATCCCAATGGTAGGAGCATTTCAGATTCATGAATGCACACCGAAGTCTCCAGGAGCACACCAGCTGGCCTCCAACCAGCCAGGACCCGGCCGTGTGGTCCAGGTTCAGACCCTATAGCCGAGAGGTATACAGCATAAGAAGCCTTCTCTGCTGGATGGAAAAATCCAGTCAACAGCTAGTGATCCTATTCACACTTGGATTGCTCCCCTCGATGCAGCCTTTCTTTCTCCCTTTTCTCTCCACTCGTATTTCCCTCTTTGTGCCTCACACTCTCTACCCAATTCTGAGCCTCGGGACTCCCAGCTCCAACTGTCTCCAAACCTTTGCTATATAGATCATAGATCATGTAGCCATAGTGTAAAGGTCCTTTGAATGCCTTCACCAAAACATTATTTTTTTTACGAAAAAATCAATGAGCAGATTAGATGTAACACACTGCCCTTGTCAAAGTGATAAATAACTCCCTTTGAGTCTGGTGAATTCTTTTTGAATAGGTAGTAGCTTGGATAAATTGTATCAACAGAACCAAATGATGCAACAGTCAGTGCTGTGGTCTGAATGTTGGTGTTCCCCCAAAATTCGTATGCTGAACCCCTAATCCCTCAAGTGAGGGTACTTGGAGGGGTATTAGGTCATGAGGGTGGAGTCTTCATGAATGAGATTAGTGCCCTTATAAAAAAGGCTCCAGAGAGCTCCCTTTCCCCTTTCGGCCACATGAGGACAAAATGAGAAGGTGGCCGTCCACAGACCAGGAAGTAGGTTCCCCTAAAACTGAATCTGGCACTGCCTTGACCTTAGAATATGCAGCCTCCAGAACTGTAAATATATTTCTGTTTATTCTGTAAATATATTCTTTGGTATTTTGTGACAGTTGCCCAAATGGACTAAGGTAGTCAGTACAGAAACATCTGTGAGGAAAAGAAAACCTCTTGCAGATGGGGCAAAATTCATTTCTGCTAGCAACTCGTAATATTGCTGTAGGCACTTTTACCTGCCAGAAAAAGAGAACTTCATTAGAATTCAAGGCAACCCTTAGCGCATGGAGGAAAGAGGAACCCTGTTGTGTGGCTTCCCCCATGTTCTCACATCGCCTTCTCTTCTGCTTCCACCCGTCGGCACGTTCACAGAAAGCAGCTTGCACTGTGCAAGATTACCGTTTTATGCTGTGCCGCCCTTGCTCCTTAAACATCCTCAAAAATGATTTTCTGCATCGTAACAGGCACACTTACAAATATCTTGGTGATGACACAGAAAATCTGAACACTTCAGCCATTCTGTCAACGTTGGAGGAAAAAAATATTCCTGACCCAGCTCCAGCTGAAAAGCAACTTGCTGAAACATCACCTAAAACAGGAGGTTCCAATTCATTGGAACTCAACTTATTACACGCTTGAGCAGCTACTGGAACAAGAAAAAGCTGTGCAAGATTTTGCAGGCCAGGATGTGAGAACAAAAAAAAAAGAAAAAGAAAAGAAAGAAAGAAAGAAAGAAAGAGAAAGAAAGAAAAAGGAGATATTCTTTGAACCTTACTCAGTGGAATCTGACAAGCTGGGTGGGCTACCATCCTCCACCTTGGGAGGTCACTGTTGACAAAGGCCAGGCTGGCCTAGGCATTGGGCTGCTGAACAGGTGTCTTTAACTCTTGGTCAAATAAATGCCAATTTAATTTGACATCAAGAAAATGCTCCTAAGATTCAGACCCATGCATGGGAAGTAATGGACAGAGTTATCTTTCTCAACAATGATTCTCAACTAATATTCTAGCCCTGTTTCTTGGGTGGCTTTGATCACTCTAGAACGTTTGATTTAAGCCGAAACTGTTTGGAACCCCAATTCTTTTCCCTCTTCTCAGGGCCAAGGGCATCTCAGGAAAACAAAGTCTCTTCGGTTTATCTTGAAATAATGAAAAACAATTGTTTTCTTTCAGACTCTAGTTAGAAAGCCAGTGGTGACAACTGTCAGGTCCACGGAGCTGAGAAGGTGTGGAGGTGAAGGTACCATGTGGTTTTAAAGGCTCATTCTCATGTGCAGTCACGGTTGACAGCCTCTTCCCTCTGAGATGTACCGGAAACTAAACTTTCCTGCTTCCGGTCACCTGCCAGAGGCTCCAAACATTTTCAAATGCCTGGCAATGAAATGGTTACAGCTGAAAATTTTTTACCATGCTTACAGTAGTCTACATGCCAATATCTCAAGGGCCATCTCCTTTTAGTTTACAGAAAGACAGCTAGTAGAAGGCAAAGCAAATTAGATGAACCCTACCTCTCTCCAATCCTCCAAATTTTAGCAATCAATCCCCCTGGCATGCATTTGATTGCACTCTGGCCAATCACATCTGGCCAATGCTCACTCCAAAACAATGGTTGTTGACATTGCCTTTAACAGTATATATCTTAGTTTCGCATTTACTAGGAAGCTTTTGTCACTAAAACAGCCATTACCAACAGACAAGGTGAACAAATGCCTGCAAATATAAAAATTCAAGTCCTAACACAAAAAAGTTCTTGCTTTTAAAGTAAGGTCATGCAATTTTAGACACATTGTTATATTCATCCCGAACTGTCCCTAAAAGTTGTTAACTGAGAAAAAATCTCTGTGTTGCGTTTGTTACCGCACTCCACACGCTTCAGCAAGCTGAAGCTTCTATGTCAGTGTTGTTCAGTAAAAATATGGTGTGAGCCAATTGTGCAATTCAAAATTTTCTAGTTGTCACATTAAAAATGATGAAAAGAAATGGCTGAAATTAATTTTAGTAATAAGTGTTATTAATCCCTATGTCCAAAATATTATCATTTTAACATGTAATCAATACAAAACATTCCTCAGTTTTTTGGTTTTGGTTTTGGTTTGCATTCTCTATTCTTGTAATAAGGCTTAGAAAGCCAGTACTATTTCACACTTACCGCACATCTCAATTTGAATGAACCACATTCAAGTGCTGAACAGAACCCTGGAAAGCCTGGATCTGAATGAAAATAGCTGCCCAATAGTCATGATGTTTTAATTGCCAGTGCGATGATGACCATAGAGTAGAAATTGAACTGGGATCTAACCAGACCTATTTTCAAATCCTGACTCCACTATTTATTGGCTGTGTGACCTTGCCAAATCACTCAGTATCTCTGAACTTTAATCTCCTCATCTTTGAAGCAGGGATATTAATCCCTGAATTCCAAAGGATTAATGTGTTATAGGAAACATATGTATATGCATGGTGCTTAGTACAAAACTCAATAGGAACTCAATAACAAGCATCTAACATTATTGCCATCAATCATGGACTATATACATGTAATAGTAACAGTGTAAAATATGTCTACATTTTTTTTAAATCTGGAAAAATATTTCATCCCTTTATTTATAATTTTATCTAAAGAACATTCTTGTCAAATCAGCATTTCTCTGGACTGGTGGTTGCCCTTTGTTTTGTTATTATTGTGGTTAGAAATACTTAATCTGATAAGGTAACATTGACAGAGATAGGACTTTATGATTTTTTTAAACCCATGAGAATAAAAGCTCTAAAACTCTGCTGTTTAAAAATGACAAACACTTGGACCCGATACTGTTTAGCATATACTGCAACTTGCTGTATCTTAGAAGTCATCTGGGACGTTGTTAGACAATTATGTTCTGGGGCCATGGGGAAGACCCTACCCTGTGGGTTTCCCTGAGAAATGCAGACATTACCAGTGTATGCAATGTATGTTTCACATAAAGGAAGATTCTCTATTAGGGGCTTGAGATAGTTGGGAACTTGAACTCCAGAGAAAGAAGATAGAGTAAAAATCACTCCTCATAGGAATGAGAAAAGGCCAAGACAAAGAGTTCCCCAGTAAGGGATGTATATAGTGGGACTTAGACTCCTGCATCCTGGGAGGGGTCTTACCTAGTATCTGGTTTTAAATTTCTCTACATTGTAATTTCTTTCTCATCCTCAACCTTCAGTAAAAATCTTGTAAAATATTACAATATGGTCTCAGCTATCACAGTGGGAAGTTTAAAGGGAAAGACTAAACACATTCCTAACACAAAGCAGTAACAGGCAGTAAGGACCAGCCTCAGGAAGGCGGGAGATCCTAAGAGAGCAGGAGGTGAACTTCACTGGGCCTAACTACAACCTGGCTGGAGCAGAAGCAGCCAGCGGGCTGTAGGGGGAAGGCGGTGCGAGCGACACTGGCTGAGGGGGTGATGCGTGCATCAGCAATGACACACTGAGAATGTTAGCATCCCCTGGGGAGTCCCAAACATGTAAGAGGGGATTAGCTCATTAAAGGAACTGAACTCCAAAAGGATGAGTGTTCAATTATTATAATGTAGACACTGAAAAAAAGTGACATCATTTTGCATTATAGTCCGTGGGAGGCTTGAACATTCTTGCTACATAGTGGGGAAACACTAACCTCTCTAGTCATTTGCTCACATAGTTGTACATTTTTGGACAAATTATACAACTTCTCAGACCTTCAGTTTGCTCATCTTCAGAATGAGGGAATTGAACAAGATGGTTTAAAGTTTCTTCCAGAGATGTAAACTGATTACATCATGATTTGAGTATCGGCCACCTAATGCATCCGGTGAGTAGAAGCTAGATTTTGATACAGCCTGGTCATTCAAGTAGCCATTCAATAACCTGACTCTACACATGTAGCAGAAATATCCTGATTGCACACTTCAATCAATTCAAGTACGACCGAGTTTAATAGATCTAGTGAAGATTTATAAAATGAACGAAAACTGCTAAAAAATAGATAGAAGTTAGAGCACACTCATTCAGCCTTATTAAAGCATTCGGATATCACAATGTATTGTACCTAATCTTGGATTATTTCACATCTGTGTTGTTATGAAGAGGCACATAATGGATGCTTAATAAATGGGAGTTAAGTGAATGACTGAAAAATACTTCCAGATAAGTTCAGTTGACTCTGATGCTACTTAATTATTTCATGCCTTTCCATTTTTAACTTCATTAAATTCATTATAGCTATTGCGGTACTCAGAAGTGAAAGCTTATACTAATTTTAAAAGTGAAATCTGACTAAACTGTCATAACTGATATTAATGACAAATAAAAGACGTGTGTGGACATCTAAAAAAACCACTAGCACAACAATACAGAAAATTCTGAAACAAAATTTTTTAAAGAAATAACTGGAAAGGCTCTTGACCAAGGTGAAATATTAAAATAGTCCATGGTAATAAGGGAGGCTACAGCTTAGGATGGGATGAGGTTGCAAAATAAATTTCAAGAGAAGCAACGAGAGATTTGCTTAGCAGGGTTTGCACCCAGAAGAAGAGCAAAGGAAAGGTGACAGTTGGGAAGATGGCATAAAGCTAACACTTCAACAGAAGGGCAGAGCTATGAAAGTCCAGATCGCTATTCTTCTCCATAGAAGAACATAATATTCAATCTAGAAAAGTAGAATCATGGCAAAAGTAGAATAATGGTTTAAAAAAAAGGAACATAAAAATTTAGATAGTTAAAAATCATAGAAGTTCAAGTTTCCGGGTCCTGAGAATTCTGTCCAGTGTGCTCAGAGAACAGTGAACCATCACCACTCAACCATCTTTGAGGAATTATTAAAATTAAGAGAAAAGCTAACAGGTTGAGGATGTAAAATACCGTGCAATTTGCCAAAAAAGGGGTGAAAAAGTGGATTCACTGGATGGCGAATGAATCTTGGGGAAATCTAATTTGAATTAATAAATTTATGCCTTGTAAACTTTGAGGAGAGAATATGGTGGTTTTACTAGAACCAAGAAGGGATCACCAAGAAGGTACTGATCCAACCTGACTTTAACCCTTATTAATAGAGTTGTTCATAGAATAGATTATAAATATGTCAAAAACATATAGAGTCTCTGGATTTTAGCAAAGCACTTGAAAAAACCCTAATCTTCCCTTGTAGACAAAAATAAAATAAAATAAAATGTGGACAGTAAAATATAAAAGGTAAGTTCGTTCATGGTTATTTGAATGATTACAAAGTCAGAAAATATTAATTGATAACATGGAAAACAAATCCTATCCTGCTCAACATTTTCATCAGTAACCAAAGTTAGGACATAGAATACTTATTCAGTTGAAGGAAAACACGATGCTGGGCAAGTTAACTAAAGCCCATACATTTGTCAGGACTCTTGACTGCAAGGGACAGAAGCCCAGTTTAAACTAACCTTACAAAACAAATTACCCAGGGGGTGAATTACTTCAGGCATAGTTGGATGCAGTTGCTCAAATAATGCAATCAAGCTTCAGACTCCACATCTTGGCTCTGCTTTCCTCTTTGTTTGCTTCATTTTCAGGCAGATCCTCCCAAATGAGGTCAACTAGAGCATTAGCATCCCCAGGTTTATGTTCTTCTACCAGCTCAGCAACAATAATGGAAAGAACGTGTCTCTTGCCCAAGAGTTCCAGATAAAGTCCTAGGTTTGAGACTGCCCTGACTTGGGACATGTGTCCATCACTGAACCAATCACAGTGATTCTTGATTGTCCAAGCTTGGGGAGGCACATCCACTTAGAGCCCAAGAATAAGAACAGGGATGAAGTTGTTCTCCAAAGGGATTCTGTGCAGGCAAAACATAGCAAACTAGTACACCAAAAAAATAATAGGCTAAGATAGTGGTTAAAAAAACAAGATTAAATAATAAATTGTAAGTCCTGAACTTGATTTAAAACAATCAATTTCATAAATTAAAGATGAAGATAGACCACATTTGTCAACAAATGGTTCATGTGAAAAAGATTTAGAGGTTGTGTTAGACAATAAACTCATTATGAACCAACAATGTGTTACAGAAACTGGAAGAACTAATTCAATTTTAGGTTGCCTTAATAGAAATATTATAACCCAATTATAGGATGTTATGGTCACACTGTTTACTTCATCGGTCAGATCACAGCTGAATTAACATTTTAGAAGGACATTCCCAAGGTACAGAATATCCAGAGGAGGCTGATTAGGATAAAGAACTAAAAATCAACTTAGGGGAAAACCCAAAGAAGTTGGGAATTTCCAGCCTAGGAAAGGGAAGACCAAATAGCAAGGTTTAAATATTTGAAAAGCGATCATATGGACATAAAACTGACCAGCGGTGCTACTTCAACGGGAAGAACTAAGACCTGCAATTAAATTAAAGGGAAATGGATTCAGGTTGGTTTAGCAAGTAGTACTGTCCAGCAAAATAATTGGCTCCCTTGAGATGAACTGAGCTTCTCTCAAATATAATTATCAGAGATGTTGTAGGATTGTGTTTGGAATTAGTCAGCTCCTAAGATCTCTCTCTCTCAACTCTTGAAGCTATGATCCAGTGGTTCCATGAATATTTGTTAATTTCTCCATTATGTAAAAGTTAACAGGAAGTGCACACTCTTCCTACATTTCCAGGACTAAGGGAAGAACCCAGGCCTCCTGGATCTGTTACATCAGTGTGACCACCCTGGCTGATTGGAAGAAGTTCAGCGCCATGTGGAAGTAAACTCTATGTGGAGGAAACTTGGAATATAAGACACCAAGGAAGCTGAGGGTTTGGGCAAATGCCTCACTCACGTTGACACTCGTATGCATTAGTCACCACTCAACGTGTTTTAAAGTAATTAAAACATCACAATCTGATAATTATTCTTTTATCTACTTATTCAGAGAAATGGTTCAAATTTCTCTGAAAATAATTTTGATCATCCGTGGATTTCTTTATCCATGTTAATTTTCAACACATATATTGTAAAAATGAAATAAGGTAGCAAGTTTACTGCAAAAAAATGTGATGAAGTATGTGAAAATATTTTCATAAATTATCAAATAGTACATACATGTAAGGACTTATCATAATTATTACTCATTCAACCACAGCACAGATAACTTAGAGTTGGTTTTATTAAAATATTCTTTATAAAATTGTGAGGATTCACTAAATCCTTGGAAGACACAGAATAATCAAGTAAAGGAGATCATGTTGCTCTGATGTGAGAACCAATTCTAGCCTAAGGAGACACTATGTTGATAGAGCATACTTAAATGTCACTGAATAGCTGTGGGGATTAAATGAAAATTTGTCTCTGAAAAGTGCTTTGCAATATGCTGTATAATTCCAAAATCAAAATATTATCATTCTGTTCTCATTATTAGAATTTTTCATTATCCTACTACAATGAATTGGCTGCAGAAATATAGACGCCTAGACTAGGCCAACTCTACCTGACAATTAATATCAGAATTCTGGCACACAGCATGGGCAAAATCAGTTAACAGGTTCCTTATACGCAAGTGCTTGGATTATTAAATCCACCTCTGATAGCTTAATTATTATTTATTAGTAGAGGACACAATCTGAAACATAGGGACTCTGCGGCCACTCCATACATCACAAATCAATCTTAGAAATATTTCTTATGTTAGCAAAATTGCATTTGGTAAAAGCACTAGATCAATAATAAAAGTATGTTGGAAACCTATATCAAGACAACATCCTTAAAAGGAATCATTGAAAGCATTTCAATTCTCCATTATCATAATTCCAAAAGGCCAATGGGTAGGATTTATAAAGCCTAAATATTCTATAGATTTGTGTTAGTGGCTTTCTAACAAGATATATCTCATAATCTGGGATAGGGGATAACTAAGAAATAATAAAGCTGAACCTTCTCATTTTACAAATGCGAAAACAGAGGCCTTATCCAAGGTAAATCAGATTGGGAGAATGGACTTAGACAAGAGACAGGAAAATATTACGTAGTCTTTATGGTAAAATCTGACCACACATTTAACAAAATTACCCATTATATCTGTAAGCCTTTTTTTATGGTCATGATCTTCATGGAATATGTATTATTAAACATGTGAAAGAAGGCCTAATAGAAGTTGGATGTTGTATTTGAAGGGCTATGGTTTATTTCCAGTAATAACCAAAATTACAATCAAAAAGGAATAAAAATGGTACCCAATACAGCAACACACACGAATACACAAGGAAACCAAAATTACTCCACTGCATGTACAAGTTCTGCAAAGAGATATGTTCAGGCATGTACAGCTATGGAAAATATGAAGGACTTGTAAGAAATGTATGATACATTTCGTGGGAAATACTGACCTTGTTTCCACTTGGGATCAAAAATGCAAAGAGATTCTTTCGTATGTTTTATTTCCCTGGGGACAGCATATGACTTAATACAAAAAAAATCCTTGAACAATGCAATCTCTCTAGTTTTCAGTGGTGCTTTTTTTCCTCCTAGCCCGACTTTACCTCAGAATTATTTTTGCATTGTTCAAAAGCAAAAAGGAAAATTTTGGCAAAGTTTAACCCGGTCAAGATGGATGTTAATTGCAATGTTATAATACTAATTTGTGCATCCTTACTCAACCATAGGAAACTCATTATGGCCTCATTTAACATTCTGAAAACATTTTTAGACCATTTATAGCTTCAAATGGAAATAAATATAACTATATGTGTAGAATTGTCATTTTAATCAAATTAAATTTTCCAATTAGAGAGAGAAGTCTTGTTAAGATCACCTATAATTCATATTCATAGAAGACTTCAGTTCAGGTTATAGAACTCGGGAAGACCATTTGGAACAGGAAATTTTGATCCTTGCAGTGATGTATTTATCAGTTTTGGTGACTTTATTAAACACAGAAATACTATTTTATGATAATGTATTAATGATCCATACTTTAAATCTTTTAAAATGCTGGCTAGTGTAGGACTCAGAGGTTGAATGTTGAAAATGGTAAAAAAGTGAATAAATATATCCCTGAACAGCATCATCTGTTTAGAAGGAACAAAGAGTTGAAATTTTGCTTTTCAAAATAAATGAAAACTCTGACAGTCTCTCAGTACAATTGGCCAAATGCTTATCCATGGTGATTTAAAAATAGTACATGGTTTTGGGGGCATCTGGGTGGCTGAGTCGGTTGAGCATCCAGCTCTTGCTTTCAACTCAGGTCATGTCCCAGGGTTGTGAGTTCAAGCCCCACTCTGGGCTCTGTGCTGGACGTGAAGCCTATTTAAACTTAAAAAAAAAAAAAAAAAAAAAAACCCAGAAAAGAAAAGTACATGGTCATAATATCTATAAAGTGTAAGTAAGAGGAACCAAATCAAAATAGAAAGTTGAATCTGGCCAGCTTGAAGAGTTTAATAGTATCCATTAATAATAGATCCATAAACTGTGTCCATTTAAATACCAAAGTTGAGTTCTTAAGCAGAATAAATAAACGCACTCTGTGGAATCAAAGACTTTTTAGGATGACTCATTACTTTCAACCCTGACATTCAGCTAATGATGATACATTACACTGCATTTATATCACATCACATTTATATTACATTAGGAACAATCTCTATGACCCGATGTTCAGGGTCTAATTTTTTCCTTCCAAACTTACACTTTTTAAAAACATTTGATTTCAAAAAGCACAAATCTGTGTGCTATAATTAACATGCTGCCTGAGGTGTATAAGATTTAGAAAGCAAGAACTTCTAGGATTCCTGAAGAGATCTAACCTTACAAGACAGATGGTAATGCAGCCATCTCAAACAGCAGGCTCAGAACTGGGTCTAGGCAGAGGAGGCTGTGTCCCCAGATGTGTGATTGGAGGGGACTGGAAAATGTCTTCTGTTCCACCTCTGGCCTGAAGAGTATGTTATTCTGTTTTTCAAAAATGCATCCCTGTGGCTAAGGCCTGCATCTGCCAGAGTCTCCTATTAAAATTTATTCCACACATTACTGAGAACATTTGTTCAACAAATATTTACTAAGTACCTACTATGTTTTAAGTACTACAAGGAATACAGAGATGTGTAAGCTGTGGGGATACAGAAGTACTAGGAAGTGAAAACCATTAGGGAAGGAAAAATCTGGGTTCACACCTCATCATTATCTCTTACTGACTATAGGATCATGGAAAAGTAACTAAGCCTCAGTTTCCTAACCTATAAAATGGGGATGATAGTACCCATATATTAGGTTGGATTGTGATTAACTGAATATATAAAAGGGACTTAGAAGAGTACTTTGCACATAGTAAAAGTTGAGTAATTATAGTTGTTGCTATTATTATTATTATTATTATGAACCATAGACACTACCCTCAAGGAATTCAAAGTGAAATAAGAAGATGAAGTATGTGCACGCATAAGTGCAAGTCAAAGTGCAAGGAGCAGTTCAGAAAAAGATAAGACTAAACATTAAAAAAAAAGGGAGGGGGGGCGCCTGGGTGGCTCAGTCATTTAAGCGTCTGAGTTCAACTCAGGTCATGATCTCACAGCCCGTGAGTTCGTGCCCCGCATCAGGCTCTGTGCTGACAGCCCAGAGCCCGGAGCCTGCTTCGGATTCTGTGTCTCCCTCTCTCTCTCTCTGCCCCTCCCCTGCTCATGCTCTGTTTCTCTCTGTCTCAAAAATAGATAAAAACATTTTTAAAAAACTAAAAAAAGGAAAAGAAAAAGAGAAGACAACCTCCAGAAGTAGGGGTCAGGGAAAGTTTGAGAAAAGAGGTCACATTTGTGCTGGATCTTGAAGTCTGAGCAACTATTTCTTTAAAAGTACCAAGTACCTTAATACCCAATCAAGATTTAGTTCATTCATGCCTGCATGCATTCATCTATTCATCATAAACATTCTTTGAGTTTGAGAGAGCAACTTGAACAGTACATTTTGATTACCATGAACGATTTCTGGGATTTTTGTGCTTGTAGGGAGGACAAATCTGGATGGGGTGCTGATAGAAGAGGCAACGGTGAGTACTGGGAGTCAGCTGTAAGTGAAGTAGGCTGAAAGAACTCCTAGAGGAGGGGGGAAATGGGCAGAAGGCAGGGAGGAAACTTCCCCTCATTCGCCAAAAGTTTATTTAGAGAAGGACAGTTCCATTGGAATAAGAATGAAATGCATCCTGATCACTGGGTCAGGTCTGAAGACTGGAAAACAAAGGATCAGACAGTTTGCATCGAGGAGATTTTCAGTAATGCATTTCATCTCCAATATTGGCTTATAAGCCATGCCTCTTTTTAAATTTTTTCCTGTGATTGCTCTGGACTTCACACTATGCATCCTTAATATATTCTAGTCTACCTCCAAATAATCATTATACTTCTTCACGTACAGTGTGAAAACTATTGACAGTCTACTTCCATTTCCCTTCTCATGTTCTGTTATTGTTTCATACATTTTACTTATACGTATTTTATGAACCCCACAATGTGTTGTTATTATCGTCATCCTTGCTTTAACCAATTATCTTTTAAAGAGATATAACAGTGAGTTGGAAAACATCTTTTATCTTTGCCAACTTATTTACCATTTCTGGGCTCTTCATTCTTTTTCTTTCCATCTGGTATTTTCTTTCTACCTGAAGATCTTTCATTAACATTTTTTTAATGTGCAGGTTATGAGTAATGAAATCTCTCAGTGTTTGTTTATCTGAAAAGGCTGAAAGTGTACTTTCGTTTTTAAAGATATTTTCTCTGAATATAGAATTCTAGATTGACAGGTTTCTGGTTTTGCTTTTTATTTCACCACCTTAAGGATATTATTCCATTGCTTTGACCTTGTATATTTCTGATGAGAAATCTGTAATATTTTTTGTTTTTTTTTCCCTCTGTACGTAATATGCAGTTTTGCTACGGCTTCTTTTAAGAATTCTTTTTATTGATTTTCCTCAATTTAATGTTTCTTGCTATATTTTGTCTATGTATGTGCCTGTTTATCTTGCTTGTGTTTATTAAACTCCTTGATCTGCAAATTTATAATTTTTGTCAAATTTGGGAGGAACAAATCAGGCATTACTTCTTCAGATAGCACCGCCCCTCCCCCGATTCTTCTGGGTGCTCCAATTGCACAAATATTAAACCACTTAGTATTGCCCCACAAGTCACTGAGACTTTCTTCATTTCTTAAATTGGTTTCTCTCTTTGTTTAATTCTTGATCAATTCTATTGCTGTGTTATCAAGTTCACTGACTTTTCTTCTATTGTATCCATTTGCCAGTAATCTATTCAGGGAAACTTTCCTTTCTGATGCTGCAATCTTTGTCTATAGAAGTTCCATTTAGGGGTGCCTGGGTGGCTCAGTTATTTGGGTGTCTGACTCAGGATCTCGGCTCAGGTCATGATCTCATGGTTCATGAAATGAAGCCCTGAATCTGGCTCTGTGCTATTACTGCAGAGCCTGCTTGGAATTTTCTCTCTCCCTCTTTCTCTGTCCCTCCTTACATCCTCACTCTCATTCTCTATCTCTCAAAATAAATACACAGACATAAAAAAAAAAAGGTCTTATTGTATCTTGCACTTCTCTCCTCAATCATGTGGGTGGTTTCCTTTAAATAGTTTAACATAATCTTATAGCTCTTTTAACATTATAATCTGTTAGTACCATAGTCTCTGTCATTTCTTGTCAATTTCTTTTGTTTTTCTTTGCCATTTTAGGCCTTTTTTTTTTTTTTTTTTTTTTTTTTTTTTGCTTCTTGGCATATCAACTTTTTATTGGGTGACGGCCATGGTTAATTTTCACATTGCTGAGTACTGGATATTACTATGTCCCTTTAATGAGTATAGGCTTTGTTTTCAGTGGTCATGTTACTTGCAGATCGGTTGGGTCTCTTCAAAGTCTGTTTTTAAGCTTTCTTTGAGTTGCTTGAGAGTAGCCTTTATTCCAGGGATTTGACTCAACCTCTGCTGTGTGACTGCTCGATTATTTTGAGCTTACTAGTGCTTGGTTGCTCTTTGCTTAGCCTTGCAGTGATATACTTCATGCATGCACAGCTTGGTATTCAGTAAAGACCCAAGGAAACTCCATTATAGATTTCTAGAACTCGTGTTCTGAGTGGCTCTTTCCTTTCTAAAACCTTGCCATGCAACTTCCAGCCATCTCAGCCTCCCTCCTGTACTCTGATCACCATCTCCTCAACTCAGTAAGACTACCAGCCTCAGTTTGGGTTCTCCCTCCTGGCGCTTATCATCTAGAAATTGTTTCCAAGCCAATAGTGGGAATATTATAGAACTTACATCATGCTTCCCTTCTCTGAAAGATCACAGTCCTGTGGTACCTGTTGTCCGATGTCTTTAAATGTTGTTTTACACTTTGTAAATAATTTTCTAATTTACTGTAAGAGAGTAAGTCCAGTCCTTGTCACTCCAAGTCCTTTGTCGTGGCCAAAAGGACAAATCCAGAATTGGAGGTGCTGAAGAAATAAATTTAGACTCTTATATGGTAAATGATGCCATTAGAAATAATAAGAAAGAATAAGAAATACAGTGGTGATGCAGGGTCTTTTTTTTTTTTTTTTTTTTTTTTTTTTTTTTTTTTTTTGCAGTGCTTAAAAAGTCTATTAGGGCTTGTAGGTTTTAAAAAAGTACTGCCAAAAAGCATTAGGTAATTTTACTGTGTCCATTTAGAGGAATATTTCTAGAAGAAAATTTTAGGTCCCTATCCTATTCAACATTTTTATTAACGGCTTACATTGAACAAGTCCATCAAATTTGACAAAAAATACAAAGCTAAAAAAGTTAGCTACTCTTCCGAGTGGATTCAAAAAGCTTCCGATAGTTGAGACAGGCTGAAATTTAATGCGAGTAAATGTACAATTTTTATTTAAGTCCAAAATACCAAGGACACATGTAGAAGATAAAAAGATCTGTTTCCTTAAACAATTTACATGAGAAATGTCTACCATTTTATTTGCCATAAGCTTGTCTTTTTTTAAATGTTTATTTATATTTGAGAGGGAGAGAGAGACAGAGCACGAGCAGAGGAAGAGCAGAAGGAGAGGCAGACACAGAATCTGAAGCAGGCTCCAGGCTCTGAGCTGTCAGCACAGAGCCCGACATGGGGTTTGAACTCACAAGCCATAAGATTATGACCTGAGCCCAAGTCATATGTTTACTGAGCCACCCAGGCACCCCTATTTGTCACAAGCTTAATGTGAACTGTGTTGTGACTGATTTTTTTAAATATTAGTAATAATGAAAGGAAAGAACCAAGGAAAGAAATGGAAAGAAAAAGAAAAGAAAGGAAAATTAACTTCAGGCCAAAGACAATAATCCTGCCTTTAAGCCCCTGAGGGCGTGGACTTTGTTCTACTTATTAATGTATCCATCTCACGATGTTTTTAAAAAAAATCCCAATATGCTTTTGTACAACAAATTGTGTTCAGTTCCAGGCATCACATTTTAAGCAGTACATTCAGTCTAGGGTGCATCCAGAATAGGGAACCCCACATTCTGGATGATTTTGGAGAGTATCCCAATATAGAAATGTTTGAGGGGCGCCTGGGTAGCTCAGTCAGTTAAGCATCCAACTCTTGATTTCAGCTCAGGTCAAGATCTCACGGTTCGTGGGATCAAGCCCTGTGTCGAGCTCTGTGCTAACAGCATGGAGCTTGCTTCGAATTCTCTCTCATTCCTCTCTTTCTGCCTCGCCCCTTCTTGCACGCTTTCTCTCTCTGTCTCTTTCTCTGTCTCTCTCTTTCTCTCTCAAAATAAATAAATAAAACTTAAAAAAAGAAATATTTGAAAGCATTTTGTATTCAAAACAAAGAAGATAAAGTTAAGGGGAGAAATGTAGACTATTTTCAAATATCTGAAGGGCTAGCAAATATTTGATGGGGTTGTCAAGTTTCTCCGTGTCTCTCTACAATAGAACACTTCAACTAAGGGAGGAAAGTTACTGCAGAATAGGTTTGGATCTAGCAGTGGAATAACATCTTTCTATAGGCATGAAGTCCCATGCACTGAACTTAATATATTTAAAATATTAAAATCATTCAAAATATTTTAAAGAGGTGTTTTAAGAATGCTTCCAACTCTATAAAATCCACGAATCTCTAGTATCAGTGAAACAGAGTAAATGTTTATGCCTCCCTCTGGATCGTGACAAAAAATCCTTGGCATTGTTTTGCTGTCATGTCTTCTGCCACAGACCAGTGTTTTTGCTCCTAGAGGATAATCAGTTTTGAATTTTGCCATCTTACAGAAGCTCTTGATGTAAAGATGGAGGAAGAAGAAGAGATAGAGGAAAAGAGGAAAAGAAGCACGTAAGGGTTCTGTATTGGGAGGCATGCAAAACACACAGAAATAAGCCCTAGCCCTTCCCACGGGCTGTCACAGGTTTGTATTCTATAAAGCAACTGCTAGTGTACTCAAGTTTCGCATTAGTAGGCAGCATTTCCATCTGGTACTACTTTTTGACTGTTCCAATAACTAAAATATAAAAATATACATCTGTGGCAAAATGCTTAGAAAACTGTTGAGGCTAAATAATAGGCACATTGTGATAACTACACCATTGGCTCTGTTTTTGTTTATGTTTGGCATTTTCCATACTAGAAATCTCTTATTTTTTCGTCTATCAAGTGTCCCCCAATTATATTCAGAAGTGTTCCCTAGCACAACACCCTTTGCTTCTATGACCCCTGACTCCAATTTCCCCTGGGAAAGTGGAGGGACTTGCCTGATAGGAGAGTCTGCCCCCTTTTGAGGAAGGCATAGATGTCATCTACCCTTCCCATGCTGTAAGTTGTACAGAGGTGGCTTCCATAAGAGGAGGTTGGTTCAGTTATACTTGTTGCTAAGAGAGTAAGTTCAGTTCGGTGGTAAAGCATTAGAAAGGCCACTGCTACACATTTAAGCCTTGTCCTCTAATCCAGCCTTCATAAAGCTAATAGTCGAATACCACTAACCAAATTTGTTGTCTTTCTCAGAGAATTCAGAACTCTGCAAAAAAAGGGTGATATATGTCGGTCCCTTAGAGTCCCAGCAATTCTACCCCATGACTATACAGACTTTCCACTCCTTCTGCCCTGGTAGGTTCATCTTTGTTGACCAAGCTTCCTGAGACTTTTCTTCCAAAGTGCTATACTTCCTCACGTGCTCTCTCAGTGCTCTGATCATACCTATCTTACACGACGTACAGAATTATGTTGTCATTATCTGTTTGCAAACCAGTGTTGCCAACTAGAAAGTGCCTTCTAAAGCAAAAAGAAAAAAAAAAGAAAAAAGTTGTCTTTTTCACCTGTGTATATCCTACACTGACATAATGCGGGGTCCTCATTTAGGTGTGCTCAAAATGCTCTACAGCAGAATGAGCGAATGAATGAAGTACTTCGTTTTTGAGCAAATAGTTATTAATGCTGAATAGTGGCTCCTTTTTAAAACCTTAGTCATTTTTGCTGAGACAGTCTAAGACCTTTAATGCCTGAGACAACAGTCACGTATCTCAATTGAATTTTAATTTATATTGACTTTATTAATTTATAATCTACAGGGTCTAAAGGCAATATGTTAATTTACTGAGTTCTTTAATATTACACTATGGAACTAGGAGTCAGGAATCCTGAGTTTTATTTTTGGCTCTATCAGTGACACATCTCTGCCTTTGAAGAAATCACTTAACCAACTGGTGTCTCAGTTCTATATGTATGAAGTAGAGGCAATAACCTTCTTGGTAAAATGTCCTAATATTCCTTATCAACTAACACTTTCCACATAAAATCGGTATTTCAGTTTTAGTAATAATTTCAGACCACAGATGAACCTTAGAAATTATTGAAAGCCATTATACTTAATACCTGGATATATGGTTTTGTAAAACTTTTCATTGGTATAAAAAAATTCTTTAATATTGAAAGAATCAGAGTCCATGAAATTACTCCTGTTCAATGGAGAAGTAATCATTTATATACTTTGACTAAATTAAGGAATAAAGACAAAATTTGGATATTATTAAATGTGGTGATACTTGAGGGGGAAATACTCACATGAAAATATAATAATTTATCTGTTGAATAGTTATTTTAAGAAAGAAAGTCTGATTCAGTATCAGAATAGAATTACATAGCTTCTTAATTTCTAGTAACTGGAAAATCTCCCTTTGACACATTCCTGTTTCTATAATTTATTCTGTGAAAGAAGGCAAATGAACACAAAGAGATATTACTACAATGGCCAGGGCATCTGTAACCAAAACTGCCATTTTCCCACTCAGTAACTATTGCTCCCTTTTTCCTAAATACAAAACTCTAATTCTGTTGTTGGCAGCAAGATGTTGGGATTAAAAAAGAAAAAAAAAAATCCCTCCCTCCTTTGCAGCTAAGTGTGGCCCAGAGATTGAGGTCTCGCCAAAAAGATGGCAGCAAATGTATGTTGGATGTGGTTTCTAGGGAGAATCCTTAAAAAGATAACAGGTGTCTCTAACATTCCTGTTGCCCTTTGCCTTTCCCTGTTCCTCTCATCTGGAATATGGACATGGTGACTCAATGATCAGTAATCATTTTATGACTTTGAGGATGGAAGCCACAGCTATAAATTAGAAGACACCTGCATCCTGGGCAACATCATGGAATCATCATATCAGTCCCTGGGCTTTTCACAGAACTAACTACCTCAAAACTTCCTTTCTGTGAGAGAAAATAAACCCTCATCTCTTTAAGCTATTAGGATCAGCTTGATGATGCTAGCTGTCAAATGGAATTTCTGCACAAATTTCTGTACAAAACACATCCCGCTGCAAGATAAAGGCAGTCCCAGACCCACATTAGTTTAGAAGTTTTAAGGGACAAGAAAAGCATTGCGAGATGTTTTACTGCCTTCACTTGCCAAGTTAAATTTTAAAATCTCCTACTGAGAAATAACTAGCTACCCTCAGACACTCTGAATGGGGCTATGGCCCCAAAGGAACTTTTTTTGCCTTCTTTCTACCAGTTATCCAAACCAAATAGCTCTTCACTAAGCACAAAAACAGATTCCATTAAGCTTTTAGCATCTGCGACTCCAAGTATACGTGGACCATGAGGAAGATGAGATTGGCCCCTCTGGATATCGCCACTATTGTTTTTGTAATTACAAATATCTCTCCACAGGTTTGTTTCTCCCTACTGACTGAATTCCTTGAGGGCTGAGATGGCCCTATTAGTCATAGTGTCCTCCACAGATCGATGTCGAGTGAGTGAGTGAGTGAGTGAGTGAGTGAGTGAGTGAGTGAGTGAATGAATGAATTCCTAGGGTCTGAAGTTCGCAGGGATACTCTTCAGGTGCCTAAACTCTAATATGTGGACTCACAGGAGTGAGAGCCTTCAGCAGGCATCAAGCATATCCAGATGCCAAGAAAAGCCAGTTAATGCTTTCCTCTTCTGAAAAAAAGGGATGGGTAAAATGGGGGATAAGAAAGGAGAGCAGTCCCTTTACCTCCACATTGAGGATTGAGACATTACACGTGAAAAGGAAAGTACTTATTGTACCACTGGTTAATCTTTTTAACATTATGACTAAAGGAATCTTTGTCTCCTTTTTTAATGTAGGAAAACAATCCACATTCAGATCCACAGGAAAATAGCATAAATTTTGTGAGAAGAGTCTGGCAGGGTGAGTAAGCAGTCACAAAGTGAAGTGGGGCATTTCCCTCAGAAGGAGAAACATGGTGGCATGAAAAGACATGGAGCATTTGGGAAGTCTTTACTACTACATGCTATGCCTGCGTCCAAGCACAAAATTCTGCTCAGATTTAGCAAGAACAATTCTAAAACCAGTCCCCAAAGGTTGTTTTTTTTTTTTTTTTTTTTTTTGGTTTTGAAACACTTTAATCAAAGGAAATCTTTAAATAAAGTCTAATATGCAAAACACCAAAAGTGGAACTTCCATGGTCAAACTTCCCCGGGTGAGAGATGCAAGGACTACCTGCTCCCCATTCTTCCATGTCCCCTTGTCCCCAAGTTGCCCTTGGTAGACAGAACACAGTTTGAAAACCACTCAGGACTATTTCTTTGCTTGGCCTATAAATAAACCTATAGGCTATGGAAATATTCATTCTTTTACTCATTTCCCAGAGTAGCCCCCCAACAAGAAGCTCAGAACTTCAACCAGAGCCTGGAGTCCAAAAGACCTCCCATTCCCCTGCCATGCATTTTACCTGCCTAGTGTCCCTCAATGTGAAACAAGAGATTCAATTATTCTTTTAACATTTGACGGAATACATTCCCTTCATTTGACAGCATACTTCAGTTTAAAAGAAGTAATTTGTTAAATGGATTATGCAAAGTTTTAGCATTACTGCCTAATATCTTTCTTCACATATGCCTTTTGTTAACTTCCCAAAACAGCCTTTGGCTATCGGAAAGACTAGGGGAGAGTCCAATTAGCTACGTTGGTCCATTCTCCTTGAGCAAACAACCTATTTGGTGTTTCACATTCTTTTAGTTTCTCAGGTATAAATGTGATTTAGTGCCGTCCTATCTGGACACCAGATGTTTTATTTGAAAATAGTTACTAGGATATAAGTGGAATGAAAACTAATCAGGTTTTTATAAATTCAAGTAAGGTAACTTGTTTCTTTGAGAAAATCTTTGGTGACTGAGTAAGTAAAGAAGTATTCCATCAGATGAAACTTGGGCACCACACAAGAAAGCACTGTGTAATCTTCCCACACAGCTGTGGGTACTCCATAAATATTAAACAGTGAACAACAAAACCACCACGGCCATGACCTGCAACACCCCTGGATTCTCTTGGCTTTACATGAACATAACCTAATGTTGGTAAGGGAAAACCTGTAAACTAATAGTCTAAGTTTACAGTTAGTAGGAGAGGGAAGTGTAGTTCTTGTCAAGCAAGTTTAAAAGTTCCAGTACTTATTTCCAGATATAGATAATGAACTTAGTCACTTCTGCTATGCTCAGTTATTTTGTTGGGATAACTTAGGGTCAGGTTGTTGGTTTTAAAGCCAAGTTCAATTATAAGCGGTTGGTGTGTGTTCTTCAAGTTTACTTATTGTATGGGGGAAATCAGTGAGGTGGTCAAAGGGTACAAACTTCCAGTTATAAGACAAATAAGTCCTGGGAATGGAATGCACAGCATGGTGACTATAGTTACAATACTACATTGTATGTTTGAAAGCTGCCAAAAGAATAGGTCTTAAAGGCTCTCACCACACACACAAGAAGTTATAACTATGGGAGGAAATGGACGTGGTAACTAACCTTATGAGTGGCAATTATTAGTGGTAATCATCTTGCAATATATGTGTGTATTGAATCATTACATTATGCACCTTAAACTTACACAATACTATGTCAATTAATATCTCAATCAAACTGCGAAAAATTTTACTTATTGTACTTGTTTACTAGAGGTGCCATAACAAAGTTACCACATATTGGGTGCCTTAAACAACAGAAATTTATTTTCTCACTATTCTAGAGATTAGAGGTCTGAAATTGAGGTGTTTCCTTCTGAAGCCCGTCTCTTTAGCTCATAGATCATAGATGACCATCTTCCCCCTGTGTCTTCACATGTCTTTTGTCTGTGCGTATCTGTGTCCTAATCTTTTCTTGTAAGGACATCGACCTTACTGGATTCGATCCAACCTTTATTACCTCATTGTAACTTGATTACCTCTCTAAAGGCGTGGTCTACAAATACAGTCACATTGTGAGGAGTTAAGGATTGGAACTTCCACATATGAATTTTAGGGGGATATAATTTGGGCCATAAAACGTATTACGACTAGAAGGGACCTTTGTGTTTACTTTTTACAAATCCTTCATTTTATAGTAGAAGAAATTGGATGTAGAGAGGTACAGTGACAAGCCCAAGAAGAGATTTGCCATAGAGGTAGAATTAAATAGGGACAGGATTAGAACCACAACAGTCTGTGAGACTCAGAGTCCATGGCTCTTACTCTGAAAAAATTAGAGAAAAAAGTTGTTTCATGAAAATCTTGCTTTATGTCCAGTGGAGTTGTAGTGTTAAAAGCATTCCAGTAGTCCTTGATCACTGTTAATCTATGGATTGGGCACAGTGAAGTTCACACAGATCTGTATACTTCTTAGTTCCAGATGTAATTCTGGTCTTCATGTATGAGGGAAACTATGTGACTTCACTTACCCACGAAGAAGTGTGTACATTCTGGGTGCCCTCACGATAACTCACTGGAGCTGGGGAGAATATATTAGAATTTCTATCTCCCTCTGCTCATCCTAAAGTAACAAACAAATTTGTTTAGATGTATTAAGTGTGCGGATCGATAGTGGTCAGGTGTCATGTGGCACCTAGGAAGGAATGGACATTTTCCAGAGAGGCACTTTGAAGTGTTGCCATGACTTACAGTTTATATCATGTGTCTGGTTAAATGAATTTATGGCTTATATCATTTAGTTCGAACTGAATCACCCCCTACAAAATTGACAAATGGCTTTAAAAGATTCTTTCAAAGAGACTGACAATTGAAGATAACATAAATAATACAAGAACAAGTAAATAAAAAAATAGCTGAGCTGAATACTGTTGTTCCTAGTATAAGTTCAGCATCTGACACAATATGAGGTAAAAAGCAATGATGATCTAATTATAACTGACATATTGAATCGCATGCTCTTCTTTTTAAGGGGGCAAAAAATCATGGAATTTCTATAATTGATGGAAAAAAACTTCTTTTTAAAATTTTGCTTATTCTATCTTTATCTCATCTTTTACATACTTAATTGTGGTCATGTGTTCATGTATACAAAACATGTACATAGGGTGCTATGATGTACTGAACATATTTTACAGTGTTCATAATGAGTACATGTGTAAATTCTTGCTGAACCTATTTTTTTTTTTTGCTGATGTATGATCTAAAACAGTTGGTGGCCACTGACCACAGCATTTGGAATGGAGAAATGTCTTCCCACAAGCAGCTACCCTGCCTTTACTCTAGAGCTTTCTGGAACACAATAACAGATCTGTATGTGAGGGTATTACTGCTTGTTTTTAGTTGTTTATTGAAGTTGAACATACATGTAGAAATTGCACAAATTACAATGACTTTTCTCAAAATGAACACGTACATGTCTCCAATACTTAGATCAAGAAATAGAACTCTAGGACCCCCAATCTCCTCTCATGCTCCAGTCTAGCACTAATCCAGCCAAGGCTAATAACGACCCTGTTTGTACACCGTAGCTTAGTTGTGCCTGCTTTTGAACTTTATATAAATGGAATCATGCTGTCTTTTCATTATTGATTTATACTTTATACATTGTGGATACAAGTTTTTTATAGTGAAAATACATATGAATTTGCATGTTTTGAAAATATCTTTTTCCACTCTGTGGCTTGGCTTGCCTTTTTACTCTCTTAAGAGCATCTTTTGATGAATCGTTCTTCATTTTAATATGCTCCAATTTTTCAAAAACCTTTCTTTTATACTTAGAGCATGTACGCCCTGTTTAAGAACTCTTTGTTTATTAAAAGGTCATGAAGATGTTCTCCTCTGATTTATTTTAAAATTGTATTTTTTGGCCTGTAAATTTAGAATCAAAATTTATCTGGAGTTGATTATTTTTATATGCTATGAGGTTGTGGCTACAATTCATATTTTTATATGGATATCCCAATCAACCAGAATCATTTATTTTAAAATACTCTGCTTTTCCCACTGCACTGCAATGAAACCTTTTTCATAAAACTGACTACGTGTGGGTCTGTTTCTGAATGTCCTGTTCTGCTGGTCTATTACCTATCCTTGCATCAATATCACACTCTCTTAATCACTATAGCTTTAAAATAAGTCCTCAATCTGGTAGAGTAAGTCCTCCATCTTTGTTCTTCTTCAAGGTTATTTTGACTGTTTAGATCCTTTGTACTTACATATGAATTTTAGAATCAGCCTGTGAATTTCCATTAAAAATACTGGGATTTGGGGCGCCTGGGTGGCGCAGTCGGTTAAGCGTCCGACTTCAGCCAGGTCACGATCTCGCGGACCGTGAGTTCGAGCCCCGCGTCAGGCTCTGGGCTGATGGCTCGGAGCCTGGAGCCTGTTTCAGATTCTGTGTCTCCCTCTCTCTCTGCCCCTCCCCCGTTCATGCTCTGTCTCTCTCTGTCCCAAAAATAAATAAAAAACGTTGGAAAAAAAAAAATACTGGGATTTGGCATGATTTCATTCTTTTTTATAGCTGAGTAATATTTCATTGTGTATATGCACCACTCTTCTTTATTCATCCATCTATTGATGAACACTTGGGTTACTTCCATAATTTGGCTATTGTAAATAATGCCACAATAAACACAGGGATGCGTACATCTTTTTAAATTAGTGTTTTTGTATTCTTTGGGTAAGCACCCAACAGTGAAATTACTGGATCATAAGGTAGTTCTATTTTTAATTTTTTAAGGAACCTCCATACTGTTTTCCACAGTGGCTGCACTGGTTTACATTCCCACCAACAGAGCATGTGAGTTCCTTTGTCTCCACATCCTCACCAACACTTGCTGTTTCTTGTGTTTTTTTATTTTAGTCATTTGGACAGGTGTGAGGTGCTATCTCATTGTGGTTTTGATTTGCATTTCCCTGGTGATTAGTGATGTTGAGCATCTTTTCATGTCTCTGTTGGCCATTTGTACATCTTTTTTGGGGGGGTGGTATTGACTTGTATAAGTTCTTTATGTAGTTTGGATATTAACCCTTTATTGGATATGTCCTTTGCAAATATCTTCTTCCATTCAGTAGGGTGCCATTTGCAACAACATGGATGGATCTAGAGAGTATAATGAGGAGTGAAATATGTCAGTCACAGAAACATATATACCATATTATTTCACTCATATGTGGAACTTCAGAAACAAAACAGACAAAGAAAAAAGAGACAAACAAGAAAACAGACTCTTAAATATAGAGAACAGACTGATGGCTAAGAGGGTAGGTGGGTAGGGGGATGGGTGAAATATGTGAAGGGAATTAAGTGTACATTTACCATGATGAGCCCTGAGTAATGTACAGAATTACTGAATCACTATATTGTACACCTGAAACTAATATAACACTTTATGTTAACTATCCTGGGGAAAAAATGCTGGGATTTTAATTGTAATCACATTGAATGTATGGTTCAGTTTGGGATAAACTGACATCTTTACAATATTGAATCTTCCAATCTATGCCCATGGTATATTGGCCTAGTTATTTAGATTTTTAATTTCTCCCAAGAATGAATTACGGTTTTGCAGCCTAAAATGTGTATTTTAATTTTATATCTTACATTAAATTTATTCTCAGACATATGATGTTTTCTGTTACTATGGTAAAATGGTATCATTTTTTAAGTGTTAGTGTCTAGTTATTTGTTTCTGGTATAGAAAAATAGAGATTTATGTTAGCAAATGATCTCGTATCTACATACCATGCAAAATTCACTTATTAATTCTAATCATTTTTCTTGTATCCTGAAATCTTGCTAAATTCACATATTAATTATGATGGCTTGTCTCTAGGTTCATTTACATTTTTGAGAAAATCATGTCATTTATAAATAATATAGATATTTTATTTCTTCCTTTTCAATACACGTGCCTTGTTATTTATTTATTTGAGTTTTGTTTGTTTGTTTGTTTTTGCCATTAATGTGCCAACTGAGGCCTTCAATTCAATGTTGAATAAAAGTAGTTTGGGGAGACTTTCATGTGTCATTCTCAGTCTAGGGGAAATCTTCTCCTACTGCACCACAAGTATGATTTTTGCTTTAGTGGTTTTCATTTTTTGTAGATAATCTACAAATTTAAGAAAGTTCCCTTCTATTTTTAAGAATTTGATAAATAATAAATTCATTTGAATTTATTATTATAAATTCATTGAATTTTATCATTTTTCATCTCTTTATATAATGAATATTTTCTTATTTTCTTGGCTCTGTAGTAATGTCTCCTATTTCATTCTTGACATTAGTAATTTGTGTTTTCTCTGTTTTCCCCTTGATCGATCTTTCTAAGGACGTATCAATTTTATTAATGTTTTCAAGGAACCGATTTTTGGTTTGGTTCATTTACTCTATCATGCATTTAATTTTCTATTTCATTGATATCTGGTCCCATCTTTACTGTTTCCTTCTTACTACTCTATTTGGATTTGGCTTGCTCTTTCTGTTTTCTAGCTTCTTGAGAAAGAAGCTTAAATCATTGATTTTTAGCTTTTATTATTTTTCAATATATGCATTAAAGTCTAAATTTTCCTCTGAGCACTGCTTTAGCTCAATGCTATAATTTCTGATATACCATACCATTATCTTTCAGATGAAAACATTTTCCAATTTCTATTAAAGCTTCCTCTTCATCTATTGGTTATTTAGAAGTTTATCAGTCAACTTACCAAACAGTTGGGCATTTTCTAGTTACCTGTTTGTGATTCGTTTCTATCTTATTTACACTGCAGACAGAGAACATGCTCTGAATAATTTCAGTATTTTGATATTGGTTGGAGCTTACTTTGACCTGGTACATCATCAATTATAGTAAAGATTTGCTGTGCACTTGAAAAGAATATGAATTTAGATGTTGTTGGATATAGTGTTCTGAATATGTCAATTAGGTCAAGTTATACCGATATCCTATATTCTTAATAATACTGACATATTTCTGGGTCTCTTTTTTAGTTCAACTAATGTTTGCTTAATTTTTAAAGTATATTATTGGGGACATGCAGATTTAAAATTGTAGTATCTTCCTGTTGAGCTGACTCATTTGTACCTATGAAATGTCTCTTCATCTCTGGTAATGATACTTACCTTAAAGACTATTTTGTCTGATATTAGTATAGCTAATTAGTAGAGCTTTCTTTTGATTAGTACTTTGTTGTGTTCCATCTACTATCCTTACATTTATGGTGTAACCCTTGTAATCAACATATATGTAGATTTTTGTTTTTCAGTCTCACCTTGTCTTTTAGTGATGATAGTATTTGGTCCATTTACTTTTAATGTAATTAATGACAAATTGGGTTTGCATGTAACATCTTACTGTTTATTTTTTATTTGACCCATCTGATTGGTTTTTTCTTTTCTTTCCTTCATCTAAAATCTAATTATATGTATGTTAGATATTTTCACTATACCCCAAATATCTACTACATTCTTATTCTTACTTCAATTCTTTCTTCTATGTATTGCTTTATTTTGAGATATATTCTATTAATCTGTCTTCTCATTTTTTAATCCTGTCTTGTTCTGTGTCTAATCTATGTTAAATTTATCCACTGGTACTTAATTTCACATATTTTTTTTATTTCTGAAATTTCTATTTGCTTTACCTAGAGTCTAATTTTCTGGTGAAATTTTTCCATTTTTAATCTATATTTCTTTTGTTTATTTTTTTAGCATAATAGAGTTATTTGAAAGCCCATGTGATTTAATTACAATATCTAAATCACCTATAAGTGTGTTATACAATCTAAATTTTCTCTTGGAGTTTGATTGTATTATGATGTTTCTTGTCATACCTAATGATTTTTTGTTTGAATGATAAACATGATGACTCCAGATGATTTAACCTTTCACCAGAGAAAGTTAATCATTTCTTCTGCTAGTTATTATGGACTCAGGAGGAGAATGATCCTCTTTATCCAATCAGGGAATAAGGTGAGTCAAGGCTTATCTTCAGTTATCGTAAGACAGTATGGTTCTGACTTAACCTGGTTCCTTGAGTAAGGCACTTTTAAAAGCAAGAGTATTAACTGAGTCTTTGTTTCCCCACCACCCGACCCACCATCCCCCATCTGTTTTTAAATTTAGATTTATTAGCTTCACAGAAAACATTAGAATTTGGCAAATATTTTTTTAATGTTTATTTTTGAGAAAGAGAGTATGAATGGGGGAGAGGCAGAGTGAGGGGAGGACAGAGGATTCGACGTGGGCTCTGAGCTGACAGCAGCAAGCCAGATGCGAGGCTGGAACTCACAAACTGTGAGTGAGATCATGACCTGAGCTGCAGTTGGGCGGTCAACCCATGGAGCCACCCAGGTGCCCCTGGCAAATATTTAGAGAGAAAAGTAATCATGTGTTTGAGGCTCCCCAAAAAAACACTTCAGCCTAGGCCCGGTACTGACAAAATCTTTCAAAAAAAAAAAAAAAAAAGAATGAAGATTGTTATTTCTAGAGGTTCTCTCTTTTCCAGAACTTAACCCTTCTGTTACTCTTTGCTGCTCCATTTCTATGATGTCCTTAAACATGTTTTGTGTGTGTGTGCGTGTGTGTGTGCGTGCGTGTGTGTGCGTGTGTGTGTGTGTGTGTGTGTGTGTGTACGTTTTACCCATCTTTTCTGGTTCTTCTAAGCAGGATCGCAAGTTTGACACAAATAATTCCATTCTACCCAGTAATGGAAGTTCCCAGTGGCTGGTAAGTAAAGGAAGCAGCAGTCTTGATTACTTATTACCTGAAAAAGGCTTTTAATCTCTAAATTCCATCTAAGGAGTTTTCCTTCTTTGGTTGTTTTATGGGGGAAAGATTACTTTAGGGCCAATATTCATTTTTAAAATCTTGTTTGATTAAAAGCTAAGGGTAACATGGAATGGAAAGGTTGAATTCTCCCTTTGTAGTTTGAATTCTAGCCAGGCATAGGGTAACTATAAAAAGTTAAATGGACATAAAGCAGGCTGGCAAGAAAACTGCAGAACATGGTGACTTGTGTAATGTTCTCTTTTCACTGTCAAGTAGAAACCCTCTGTTGCATTAACTAAATGTCGAATGGAGTAGCTGAGAACACTGTGGGCTTCTTAAATATACTACACACATCATTTGCCAACTTTCTGTACAACAGGGGTAAGTTATTCATAAAAACTACTTTTTCATTATATATTAATTCTGATCTGAATTTCATTAGGGTATGAAAATTGCATAGAGTAAAATACTTATTCATACGAATACATATCTCTCTGAGGATGTTGTTTTGGAATTATTATTTATCATATTTTTAATAGGAGAATAATCTTTTCCTTCAAGTGTTTAAAGATGCCCAATGAGTCCTAGAATGATGTATTAAATTTTTCCTATTAACATAAGCAAATTCTGCCACTCCACTTTGTTTTTACTTATGATCAATAATAATAAAAATATTCACAGTTTTAATAACATAATGTCTACAGATTGTTAAATGCACACTATGAGACAGGTCAAGTGCTTACTGCTCAAATATGCACCATCTCACTGAGTTATCACATCAGCTGTGCCAGGTAGATATTCTTGACCTCATTTCATCAATGAGGAAACTGAGCTTAGGCTCATACTCATTCTCTTAACCACAACTGTGTGCTTATTTCTGAGGATAAATGAAAGCTGATATAATTATTTCCAATTTGATAGATGCTTATCTCTTGTTCAAATTTCATCAGGTAAATGGATAGATAAATAGAGAAAAGTACAAGTCAAATTTATCATTTGTATTATTTATCAAAGGCTCAAATAAACGTTGACACAGAGAAAAGAATGCAACCATAATGAATTTCTGGAATTTTCTGAATCACAAATTTCTGTCCCATCTTTGTCTACCAAGCACTTAAAAAGCCAACCTTATGATTGCTTCCCATCCCCGATCTTTCTCCCCAGATAGTCCTTCTGTCCCTCCTTTCTTGCTTCCTCTGCAGTGCACAGCAGACTAATCTGATCCCTTACTGTCCAACAATCTAACGCTAATAAAAGGAACTGTGTTAATCCAATCCACTGTCAAGACTAGGTCTATTGAGTTGTGTTTAGTGATTGATTATTGTCTGGATAAAATCATAACCGCACCGAATGACCTTTACCCACCCTCACTTCCTTTTTCCCTTCACCTTGGCTTTTAATTATTATTACCATCATTACTGCTGTTACTGCTGCTGAAACTGTTATTATTATTGTTCACATGTCTTAATTAATGCTTTCATTTTACACCACTTAGCCAGACATGTCTACCTTACTGATATTTCTCCACCATATGCCTCTTTCTTGTTATAGTCTTAATAGAGATATCAAAGACTCCTATCTCATCACAAATTAATTTGACTTCCTCTGGGATACTTAAAAGTTTTAGGTCTCTATAAAAGCATCTGGTATAAATTTACTTATTTTTTTTCCATCCTACAGTTTTTATATCATTTGTTAATCAAACTAATATAAAGGTATGTCTTAAATAATAACCCCCATGCCCATGTTTATCTACATGATATTCAATTTCAATTTTTCTGGTCTTATTAGCATTTCATTATTTGAAGTAATACTTTTCTCTTCCCTCACACTGAATCAACTTACAGTTAAAATTATTTTTAATGGTTTTAGAAACTTCCTTAGATAAATTATATAAATTATAGTCTAGTTTTTGGAAGTAACACTCCTGAACATAACCCCTCTGGGCACTGGCAGATAATACTCTAGGAAATAGGGATCGGTGTAGCCAGGCAACAGTTTCAAAATCATCACATGGTCAAGCAGTAAGGTGAATATGAAAAATGCAGGCAGAGGTTCTATAGAACCTCCCTGGAGGGGATGTCTTAATATGTTAGCATTACAAAAATGTCTCCGGCTCCCCAATCTTAAATACATAATTTGTGAATAATATTATGGGTTTGCAGCTGGCAGTGAAGTGTGATATATTGTTAATGCTTTTTGCAAATGTTAGAGTGGGTATCTATCAAGACTCTATTGTCTCTGATGGCTTTCATAAGGCACAATCCAAAAAATACTTCAATCTCCTGCTAAACTAGAGATTTTACTGTTCTGCAGATCATTAGAATTTTTATTACATCTAAATAATAAAAGCTATTATTAGGGTCAATTCATAGCTATGGAGTTTGCAATTTTAAGATTTTCTCTGTGGATTTGGTTTGTACTCTCTAGAATCTAAGCTTTCATTTTAGAGGGGGAAAAAAAAAGAGATAAGTTAACTTTTTGTAGCTTTCTTGGATAGGAAGACAGCCCTGACAACATTTAAATACTGTGCCAGAAAGCCAAGCATATCAGTTTCCAATTAACATTCTCAATCCAAACTCATCTCAATTTTTCTCAGGTGGAAGGAGATTGGGCTATATTGAAGGGTTGTACTTATAAAGTGATTATGAAATTTTCTCCTGTCATCCAGTTTTGTGTGATATCTCTGGGCAATTTCTGATGTTGCTACTGTAGCAACAGCATATTTAGTGTTTGTCATAGACAGGAGCATTCTGAATTGTGAGGGAGGGGCCATGATTTATAATGCTACAAATGGCTCTCAGCGCTAGAATACAAATTCAAATATGATAGTTGATACCAATCTGCAATGTATTTTGGAGTAATCCCAATTGCTCATGAAAATCCCTTGATGGTTTGGGGATACATTTTGTCTACCAAACAGTCACTCTGACTGCATTGAGAATTCAGACACAATTTTTAAAATGCAAAAGGGATTTCAGGGTAAATTAGATTTTTTTTAAAACCCCAAGTGTTCAAAATAGAGGCATCTTTGCTTTAAGCACCAAGACCCTGTAAGACTCTGCAGATAGGGTGGCTCTGAGAAAAATTCCATTCCTGGTAAATGTGACTGGGAATGTCAACTGAGAACAACTTTAAATGATGTGTGTATGGTTGGCATTTTCCTACATGAAGAGAGAATAGTGTATATCTCATCATTTCTTTTCCCAATGTCTTTATTGAACAAGAGCACCTAGTATGTGCTAACACACACACACACGCACACACACATTCACTGGCAGCTATTTCTACCAAAGCCTAAAGAGCACCAGAGTGGAAACAAGTGTGCAATATAGCTATTGGACCAACAGAGTTAGAACATATTTTGATTACCTATTTAGACTCCAACACATCTATAATACATTACTTGTTTAGAATTTAAGAATAAATTCATCATAAACAAATCTCAAGTTCAAGTGCCTGTATCTAACTTGAGGGAAGAAAAGCAGATAGGCACAACTAGCTAGACTAATCATTATACTGTCACCAGCAGTGAGAAGGAACATTCCCAATGGCCTTGCCTTCAGCCATTGTTATCTGAATGGGATGGCCAGCAAGAAGACATTGAGGGCTGGGAAACAGAGAGGCTGACTTTTTGTAGCAATGAACATGGCCTTTGCTCTTGGAAAGCCCCAAGAGAATTCCTCAACACTAATCCCTAAATCAAGCATAGACCAGAATCATTTGCTATTCTTCATCATGTCATAGATGGGGAGGAGGTCAGTAGACATTTCTCATGTTGTAAGTTAAAACTGGAGATGTCATAAAAAAAAAAAAAAATGTCACGGACTGGGTGACTTAAACAACAGAAATTGATCTCTCACAGCTCTGGAGGATAGAAGTCCAAGATCAAGACGTCAGCAGGTTTGAGTTTCTTCTGAGGCCTTTCTCCTTGGCCTGTAGATGACCATCTTTTCCTTATGTCTTCACCCTGGGCATGAGTGTCTGTATCCTAATCTCTCTTTCTTATAAGGACACCAGTCAAGTTGATTTAGGGCTATCCAAATGACCTCACTTTACCTGACACACTTTTAAAGGCCTTATCTCCAAATATAGTCACACTCTGAGGTACTGGGTTTTAGGACTTCAAAATATGAATTTGGAAGGGACAGAATTCAGTCCATAACAAGCTTGGATACTGATCTTATGAGTTTCCTGATTCTTCATGGTTTTGCAACATTAGTTAAAAGAATGTTGACACATTTGGGTACCCCGCCCCTGCTTGATATGGTAAGAATATAGTGTTAGGGAAGCTAACAGAGGAATTTAACACTTGTTGATTTCACAGTGTATCCGTTAGTATCACTTGTGCAGCTATCAGCTACCTTACACTATAAGCTGTGGAGGACTGTTTTATAGTTGAAGCTTGGTTGTGTGACTTGCTTTGATCAATAACATGTGAGTGGAAGTGAGGTGTGCCTTCTCCAAGAAGAAGCATAGAGCCATTGCATGCCTTAACCATGGTCTCCTTTCTTTTGGCCATGAGTTCTAAATTTTCCCAGGCAGGATGCATACCATGGGCAAAATAAGCCTTTGTCGTAATTCACCAACGTTCTGGAGTTGTTCCTTACCACAATATGGTTTAGGTCTAAGCTGGATGATACATCTTGTACTCTCATCCCTGCCCCGGAGGCTCCTGTCCATCTGTGTGGCACCGTTTGTCAGTTGCTAGAAACCCTACTAGCATGTCCCACTCAGATCCTTCTGCCCATCCTGGGCAGTGTTATAAGTTTTCCCTGCCCAAATAAAACTCTAATTCCTTTTTCCCTCCAATCAGCACCAGGAAATCAATTGAACCAAACTGACATCCCTCCAATCAGCACCAGGAAATCAATTGAACCAAACTGACACATAGGAATATAGATGTCTGGAAATCTCTGCTGCTCAGTTTGGCATGTAATTTTGCCATAGGAACCTCTGCTTTAAAAAGGGATACAGTGATCCAAATAAAAGTCTCTCTAACATTGAGATTTCAAAAAAAGTTGTTTGGGGAACACGGACATTCCAGCACCTCTGACACTGCCATACGTACTTACCGGATACCCCTTCCTGCTACTGTTAGAAAAAACTTCCGAGCATAAATCCTTATGATAGAGCGACACCTGAGCTGTATATACCTGACAATTACTTACCATGTACGGGCACTGAGAAAGGCTCTTCACATTCATTATTTCACGTAATCTCTTCAATAGCTCTGTACAATAGGTACAATTTATTATCCCCATACTATAAATAAGTAAATTCCTCTCTAGCCATATGGTGGGGGGAATAAGGGGTTAGAAGTGGAGACAGGTATTTCCTCTTAGAATAGCTTGGTGAGTTCAAAATTCAAAGTTGATCTACCTCTTCTGTTTCAAACACTTATAAATAACAGATGAGAAAGAAAACATAACAAAATGAAAAACAAACAACAAACCAGAAAGATGTATCAAGGCTCCAAAGCAAGCCAAAACTCCCTGCGGATCAAAAAAGAGACAGGAGCCCAAAACACAGATGGAAAGGAGTGATAATGCTCAAATCATGACCTATCAGATGCTGGTGGTAGCTGTAATGCTTGCTCCTACAAGATAATGGAGAGCTAAGTTCACTACTCGAAGCCAGAGCTGGAAGGTGGCTCTCCACTAGTCCTGAAAGGAAGTTTTTAAAAATGCTGCTAAATGAGGCCCGAGGCTTCAATTTTTACAAAGCCAGGAGTCCAGCCACGTGGGAGGGACCAAGCTTCATTCTAGCTCTTGTGAATAGATCAGCTATGTCCCCAGTACCATCAGAAATATGGTACATTTGGGGTACCTGGGTGGCCCAGTCGGTTAAGTGTTGGATTTCAGCTCAGGTCATGATTTCACAGTTCATGAGTTCAAGCCCGACGTCGGGCTCTGTGGTGACAGCTCAGAGCCTGGAGCCTGTTTCGGATTCTGTGTGTGTGTGTGTGTGTGTGTGTCTGCCTCTTCCCCACTCACACTCTGTCTCTCTCTCTCTCTCTCTCTCTCTCAAAAGTAAATAAACATTAAAAATTAAAAAAAATATATGGTACAATTATAAAACCTTGTCCTCAACTAAGGTGTGAGGGGCCTGAGTAAAGGCAACAGCAAAACCTCTAGGCAGAAAGAGGGAAGCACAAAGGAAAGGAGCAAGTGAAAAAACAATCTCCCCACTTATGATGAGCTTATAAACCCCAATTCCAAAACACAGAGAAAAGTAATGTTAACAAAGAGAGCTATAAACTAATCAATTAGCTAATTAAACTCACTCCAAATAAAATCAATGTCATAAAACAGTCTAACAAAGACTGTAACATATTTATGATTAGTATGGCCATAAAAGCAGCAATATCCGAGAAAATATAATAATGAAATAAAATCAAAGAAATAAAACAAGGTGCTTATGAAAAATAATTAACTAGAAGTCTTATAAAGGAAAAGAAATCAGAGAAATAGAAAAAAGTAAAGGACAAATCTACTGGATAAACCTTACACTGGAAAGGAAGTAGTAAATTTGAACAGTTCCAACATGTATCCAACAGGAGCTCCAGAAGAAGAGAATTGAAGAAATAGTGGCTGAGGATTCCCAGGGTTAAGAAAGACAGGAGACCTTAGGTTCAATATAACTCCAAGTTCTGAGCAAGATAAAGAATAAATCCATGCCCAGATTAAAAACAACAACAACAACAACAACAACAACTAAACTACGAGCTGCCAAAAATGACATATGGCCACAAAATAATGGCAATTAAGCTGGCAATAAAACTTTCATTAGCAACAATACAAGCCAAAAGACAATGGAATGATATTTTCAAGTGCTCAGGAAAAGAAACAGTAAGCTCAAATTTTATACACAGCTAAACATTTAATTAAGAGTAAGGGTAAAATAAGGCTTTTTTACACTTATAAAAATAAAAGAGCTTACCACCCACAGATGTTCATTAAAAGAATTATTAAAGAATATGTTTCACAGGAAGGAAAGTGAAAACAGAGCGACAGTGGATGCAAGTGACTTGCAGAACTCACCAAGACCCGACGTTCACCCCCCCCGCCCCCCCGCCCACAGAACTCACCGAGGCCGGACGTTCAACCCCCCCCAGAACTCACCGAGATCCAAAGTTCACCCCCCACACAGAATTCAGGGAAACCCGATGTTCACCCCCCACAGAACTCACCGAGATCCGACGTTCACCACCCCCCGCCAGAACTCACCGAGATGCGACGTTCACCCCCCACACAGAACTCACCAACACCTGACGTTCACCACCACCACCACCCCCCCCCACATACACACGCCCCCATGGGAGAATTATATTTTCCTGTCCCTCTTCAAGTCAGGCATGGCCATTTGACTTGATCTGAGCAAATGTGAGCAAAGTGATATATATAATTAATTCCTTTAAGTGAAAGCTCTAAGAGCCAGCACATGCCTTCCTGTTCCCTTTCCCCTCTGCCTCAGCCACCAGCACCCTTCCAGATGGACACAGTAGCGAGGATGGGCTTCAGAATGCAGAAGTTGAACCTCCAGCCGACCTGGAATGTGCGCAGGAAATAAAACTTTGTTTTATCAACCATTACTTTTTAAAAGTTATTTGTAACCATGGTATGTATCATCATGGCTGATACAAAGGACAATTATAGGAGTCCCTCCTTATCCAGTTTCACTTTCCATGTTTCAGTTACCACAATCAACCATACTCCTCTTCCTGACATAGCCTTGGAAGGTCAATAGCAGCCTAACACTACCTCACAATGTCTATGGCATTTACCTCACTTCATTTCATTTTATCATCTTACGTCATCACAAGAAGGGGGAACACAGTATAATAAGATATTTTGAGAGAGAAAGAGAGACCACTTTCACATAACTTTTATTACAATATATTGTTCTAACTGTTCTATTTTATTAGTTCTTGGTGTTAAATCTATTACTGTGCCTAATGTATAAAATAAACTTTGTCATAGGTGTTTATACATAGGGGGAAAAAACCATCATAGATGCAGGGTTCAGTACAGAAATTGATCAAACATGCTGGAAATTTTAATTAAAAATCAATTATGAAAATACTAACTTTTAATGAGCATCTAAATCTCTAGGCAACAATAACATGGAATATGTTCAAAGGAGAGTTAAAGCATATTCTGGAAGACAATAAAAATACTGAATAATTTTAAGCTTTGTTTAAAAATGTATAGATAAATGCACATGCTTATAATTTAAGGATATCGACCAGAAGAAATCTAAAGCTTTCAAATGGCAGGATAGAGAAAGCTTATTTTGAAAACTCATCCAGCTCATGTGAAATTAGGAGAACAAAGAGAAAATAAGAGGGAAAAAAAATAATAAATAGAAATCATAAAAGAATATGGCAGAAATGGATCCAAATATAAAAATCACAATAAAATGAAAGAAGATAATGTCACACATAGAAGACCAATCAGATAGTATCAAACTGAATCTATTTAAATTGCATTTTTAAAAACCTAGCCATTTGCTGCTTTATAAAAAACATGCCTAAAACAAAACCACACAAAAAACTGAAAGAAGGGTGCACTAGATAAATACTAATTGTTAAGGGCTGAACAGTGTCTCCCTTCCCCCAGTTCATATGTTGAAGTCCTACCCACAGGGCCTCTGAGGATGGCGTGTTTGGAGATAGAGTCTACAAAGAGCTATTTAAGTTAAAATGAGGTCATTAGGGTGGGTTCTAATCCATTGTGACTGGTGTCCTTACAAGAAGACGAAATTTGGACACAGATACATACAGACGGGAAGATGAAGATGATGTGAAGACAGCCATCTCCAAGCCAACGAGAGAAGCCTCAGAGGAAACCAGCCCCACTGACACCCTCAATCTGGGACATTAAGCCCCCAGAACTGTGAGAAAATTAATTTCTTTGTTTAAGCCACCTAGTCTGAGCTACTTTGTTATGGCAGCCCTAGCAAACTAATACACGTATCCAAAGAAACCTGAACTAGAGTAGAATTCAAGTCAAAAATGCACTAATAGCATTAAAATAGAACACTAAACATGAAATAGATCTAATTCTTCCTTGCATCCTCTCCAATCAAACTTGAGTTCATGCCACAAAAAAAAAAAAAAAAAAAAAAAAAAAAAAAAAAAAAAAAAAAAAAAAAAAAAATCACTCTGATCAGTGTTACCAAAGACCTTTATGTTACCAAAACCAATGGTCAGTTTCCAATCTTCATCCTACACAACTTTTTGCAACATTTGACAGAGTTGATGATACCTTCCTTCTAGAAAGCCTTCTAGAAAATCTTCACTTTCCTCCCGAGTCACCATACTCTTTGCTCTTTCTGCTCTGCCTTGCCTCAACCTTTGCGCTGAGGGTCAGGCTCTGGATGTCTCCTCTTTCCATCCTCACATCCACAGCAGAAGATGCTAGCCATCTCCTCAGAACAGCTGCTGTTGTGGGGGAAGGGTGAGAATAACTGCAGTCCCCTGTGACTCAGGGGAATAGGGAGGGGGGATGCAGAGAGTGGATACGAGAGCAGACAGGCAAACAGCCGGCACAATAATTAAGAGGCATCACCAGAGTAATACTACAGTGTTAGTTATGAAGCATAACTCTTCATTTGTAGATCCTCTAAGTCTTTCCCCTTACTAAATGGCAATCCTATTCAGCCAGTTGCTCAGGCAAAAATCTTAGGACCCATTCTTGATTCCTGTCTTGCTATCTTAGCTGGCATCCAGTTCATCACCAGGATTCAGAAATCCTCCTACATCTACCATCATCCCTATAGTGCAAACCACTGTCAGCCTGGCCACCTGGACTGTGACATTAACCTCCTTGCTGGCCCTCCACTCCCCTCTCGTTTCATTACCTTTATAATTTTTTTTTAACGTTTATTTATTTTTGAGACAGAGAGAGACAGAGCATGAACGGGGGAGGGGCAGAGAGAGAGGGAGACACAGAATCGGAAGCAGGCTCCAGGCTCCGAGCCATCAGCCCAGAGCCCAACGCGGGGCTCGAACTCACGGACCGTGAGATCGTGACCTGAGTCGAAGTCAGACGCTTAACCGACTGAGCCACCCAGGCGCCCCTCGTTTCATTACCTTTAGCTCTCCATGCAGCCCACAGACGTACCCTTCCAAAAAGAAAGTCCTACCCTGTCACTCTGGCCCTCACTATTCCTCAAACCTAACAGTGGCAGTCCTTGATATAGCATGCTTCCTCCTCGGGGGCTCTCCCTTCGTCTCTGCCTGGAACGATCTTCATGACTCACCTCCATGCTTTGTTCAGTCCTTTTCAAGTGTCATCTCCTCAGGCTGCTTTCTCTGATCATCCCGGGAACGGAACTCCCCATCCCAGCCTGTCATCTCCCACCCCTCCCCTGCTTCCTCCTCCTTTACAGCACCTGCAGCTCCTGACCTCAGTTGCTGGCTGTTCACGATAGATCATCTCTCTCCCCAGCTAGGGCATAAGGTCCCCGAAAGCAAGAACTTTCCTGGTTATGCACACTGTTTTATTCCCAGCACCTGGAACCAGTCGGGCACATCAGAAGTACCCAGTAAATATTTGTTGGCTGAATGAATACATACGTTAGTGAGTGAAACATGCCATCATATGTACCTAAGAGCAAGACATTAAGTTGTTATGTCTTGAACATGCTCTAGTCAGCAAGCTTTGAAATATAGAAGCCAAATATGAGAAGATTAATGAGAAATTAATAATCCTCAAGTATAATGGGTAAATCAGATTTTAAAATAGAGTAAGACTATAAAAGATTTGAACTACAAAGTACTGGGTTTGACCTAAGATACATGTAAATCCCATATGCCCAAAATAGAGAGCATATATCCTTATAAGCACACATTGATGAAAACTAAAGATAACCTAAATCAGAAAGGGAGCCCTAACACATTACCACTCATCTATATTATAAAGCCTATATTTTCTGAACATAATGCAAAAAAATCAACCATAAAAATAGAGTAAATTAAGACATATGTGTTTGGAAATAAAGAATTTGACTTCTACACATCCATGGATTAAAAGAATCAGAGCAGAAGTTACTGAATGTTGCTAAAAGTATTATATTTCAAAACTCATGATATGCAACTAAAGTGTTATTAACTCTATGGCCATTGATGAACTTGTTGCAAAACAATCAATAGTTTTTTAAAGGGATATGTTCATTAACCAGATGGTAAGAATCCATTCACAATGTGTACGTATATCAAACTACTGACATGTACACTTTAAATATCTTACAATTATATTTATCAAGTATACCTCAATAAACCTGGGAAAAATAAAAACATACATACATACATAAAATAATTAAGGCTTCAAATTTAAAAAACTAGAAAAAGAACAAAAGTACACCATAAAAGGATATGAGGAAGGAAGTAAAATGTAAAAGAAGACATTTATGAAAGAGAAAAAAGGCGTGCCTGAGTGGTTCAGGAGGTTAAGCATCTGACTTCAGCTCAGGTCTGATCTCACTATTCGTGGTTCGAGTCCTACACCAGGCTCTGTCCTGACAGCTCAGAGCCTGGAGCCTGCTTCAGATTATGTGTGCCTCTCTCTCTCTGGCCCTCCTCCACTTGCACTCTGTGTCTCTCTCTCTCAAAAATAAATAAACGTTAAAAAAAAAATGGAAACAAACAATAGGGGGAATCTAGAAAATAAAAGTTGATCTTTGAAAAACTAGGATCTTATTAAGGAATATTACAAACAAAAAGATCATAACTATAGATAGAGACGGATACATCCTTAAAAATACTTTGAATAAGTTTATGCCAATAAATGGATAATCTTCTATAAAAATATAGTTTACAAAATTGACTGAAGAAGAGCTGCTAAACTACACACCAAAAAAAGTAGCAGTCAAAAATTTCTTCCACCTGCAAAGTCACCCCTCTCAAAACAAGTTATATGGGTGAGGTTACAGAAATTTACAATCTCCACCTTAAAAATTATTTCGGAAAATAAAATGTAGGAAGGCAAGCCAATTAAATTCATGAGATTTCTAGAATTTATACCCAGAGAACAAAGACAATAGAAAAAAAGGAACAAAACAAAAAAGGAACAAAAACAAAACGAAAATATAAGATTGATACATTTAGCTTATTAAATTAGAAGTTTTTCTACCCTGGGGCGCCTGGGTGGCTCAGTTGGTTGAGCAACCAGCTTCGGCTCAGGGTTCATGAGTTCTCTGATGTCAGCACACAGCCCGCTTCGGATCCTCTGTCCCCCCCTGGTTCTTTCTCTCTCTCCCTCTTTCTCTCTCTCTCTCTCTCTCTCTCTGTCTCTCTCTCTCTCTGTCTCTCTCTCTCAAAATAAATAAACAGACTTAAAAAAAAAAAGGCTTTCTGCACCAAAAGATACCATAAGCAAAATGAAAACTCTAGCCCCGAACTGGGAGAAATTGTGTGTGTGTGTGTGTGTGTGTGTGTGTGTGTGTGTGTGTGTATACAGATACATATATATGAAGTATATGAAAAACATAAAATCAGAAAGAAAAACTCTTAAAAATATATGAAAGACATAAAATCAGAATATGAAAAGGAATATATGAAAAACATAAAATCACAAAGAAAAACTCTTAGAAAAAATAGGCAAAGTATATATCCAAGCACTTCACAAAGAGGAAACTAGAATTTATAATAAACTTAAGAAGAAATGCTCCATCTTGTTTGTAATTAAAGGAATGCAAAGTAAAACAACGAGACACCATTTCATTCCCAACACATTGGCAAACTTAAAAGCCTAATAGTACCGCATGTTGAGGAGAATGAAGAGAAAGACCTAGCACACAGCACTGGTGAGCATACAAACTGGCTCCACAACTCTGGAGAACAATATGGCAATAATTAGTAAAGAGCATGTCTGACAATATAACAATTCCAATTCTTGGCATGTAATCCAGATAAATTCTCCAGCATATGTGCCCAAGTAGACATGCACAAGAATGATCGCTGCAGCTTTTTTTGTTGTAGCAGAAAAAAAAAAAAAATTGGAACCAATTTAATGTTTATTAAGGGCGAGTTGGATAAATTGTAGTATATTCATACATGAGAACTGTATGCAGCAATCAAAATAAATGAATTAGAGCCACATGTATCAAAATAGATAAATCTCAAAAGCATTAGATTGAGAAAAAAAAGAAAAAGTCCAATGGTAGAGTATCAATATATTGTCAGTACAAAGATTAAAAACATGCAAAACAACACTGTTTAATGTTTGTATGTGAGATATATATATATATATATAGTGAGTCTAGAATATATATATAGTGAGTCTAGTATATATATAGAATATATATATATATAATATATAATGAGTCTAGTACTAATATAAAAACATGCATAGGAATAAAAAGGACAGATTGAAGACAGTGCTGACATCCGGGCAATGAGAAACTATTACAGTATCAAGAAGATGTACCCAATAGGCTTTAACTGAGTTGGGGCTGGGGGGGGGGGGGTGGTGAGGCAGTATTTTTATTTCTTAATAAACTATAAGAAAGCAAATAAGGCCAAATGTTAACATTTATTAAAGTTTCATAGTATGTGGATGTTTGTGGCATTAGTCTCTGTGATTTTTTTTTCTGTATGTTTAGACTATTTCATAATAAAAAATAAAAATAAAACTGGAGGCTAGAAAAATGTCAAGAAGAAAAGCTAAAAGACTAGGCAATGAGCCGGTGGGGGGGTGTGAGTGGGGGGGGGGGTAAAGTGGTTTAGGTTTATCAGGAATTGGAGAGAAGGAAATAATAGGAGAAAGTAAACCCAAAAGGAAGAGCCAGAGAGACAAGCAAGGTGAGCGGGAGATGGACAAAAGCATACCCCTGCTGGCTAACGTGTGAGGGAATGAAGGCATGCCTAGACCATCTCATCCTCTCTTCCCCTGCTGCCCACACTCACTGGATCGCTCCCCAGGAAGCAGGGCTGGTGGGGAGAGAATCCTGGCTCACACTGAGCCGGGCCACGGCACCTGTGCTCTCCTCGCTCCCAACAGCTGGGTCTTTAATTAGTGATGGGGGCTGGAGGAGTCAGCTTTATTCATTTATCCCCGTATAGGAGCAGTCTCTGCCATGACTCCTGAAATGTGAAAGCTGAGAAAGAGATGTTAGCACTCCTAAGACTGCTTTTTCCTGCCATGGGGAATCACTCCCCGAGCAATGCCAACTTTAAGAAACTATTGACCATTTAATTCTAAGAAGTAAAACGATTTTTACTTTTAGGAGAAATGTTACTGTGAAAGGGAGAAATCACAGTACTAGGAGAAACTGTACTGTATATTGTGTTCACACAGAATAAAGTAGAATTTACCATCTTTAGCTCCAAATATTTCCCACCTCTGAGGTTCCTTCTCCCCACTCCAGTGAATAAAGTGTGGCACCATCTTGGCTTCTCCTTCATTATCTCCCACATCCAGTCAGTTATGAAAGCTGTCAGTTTGCTCCTTCTCAACATGCTTATCTCCCCACCGTTTATGTCCCCACCTCTTGTCTAATTGGTCTCCACACCTGGGTCTGTTCTTCCTTAAAGACATCCTCTACACCGTCACATGATAAAGGGTGTTCTAGCCCAGTCCTGATTTTATTACACCTTTCCTCAGAAAACACGAATGGTACCCTAATGTGTAAAGACAGAGCTCAAACTCTCCACTCCAGTATTCAAAGCAAGCCTGCCGAGATCCGGTCCCTTATCTCCTGCAGCTGCTCCGCTTGGCTCCTTCCACCATTCCGCTCCCACACTGTGCCCTGCCACATGGTCATTCTTAAACATTCCCTGCCATTTTCCACCTCTGAATAGTTAGGAAGTTTCCTTTATTTTCTCTTTCCCCAACCCCACCTAGGGAAATCCAATCCAGCCTTCAGGTCCAGCACTAATGCTGTCTACTCTGTGGAACATTCCCTAAAGCAAGCTCTACCTTCCCCAGGACTGGCAAGTGCTGATTATAAATCACAGAGGGCCAGGGTGGCATTTCCATTTCATTGCCAGATTTCCACTTAAGTCTAGCACACTATCTTACATATGATAGGCGCCCAACAATATTCAAATGAATGCATGTAAACATGCATTTATATATGTACTACCTACAATCACATGTATTCTTATAATCACAAAATTGATACAGATCTAATTTTAACCCTGCACTTCTGTCATCTAATCGGCCCTCAATATGTAAGTGTGAATTAATGGTTGGCTGAGTAAACGAATGGATGGATTTTCCTATATTTACTTTCCAATGGAATGAGATATCATAGGTCACTATATATCATTGTCAGTTGCCCTATGTTCTTGCCAATATCTTTGCTCAAAATCCTTGTGAGTACATTTCTAAGTTCTGAGAGCAATAGATAAACATTAATTCTATTTAATATGGTTCAAAAGGGAAAATGTAAATGTAGGAATCTGTCTACATGTATATAAACGCATTGCACTTTACGTTGCAAGAGACAATGTTAATCACATAATTTGATGTTCTTCCACATCTTTTCATTTTTTTTCTGACCCCTCTCTCCTGAGTTGATTCCTTGGCCTTATAATGAGAATGACTCCTGGTGAATACTAGCCATTTGATTCTTTTTTAAAAATATCACTCAATTGCCCTCCTTGGGACTAATAGCATCTTTCCCTACAAATGACTGCTGCAGGTTATTAGGTCATACTTTCTTGGAATATTCTATCCTTCATTTATAACTTTTAAATTAACCCAATTATTTCTAATGGCGAGTTGGAGTATCTTGAACAGCAAAAAAAAAAAAAAAAGAAAGAAAGAAAGAAAAGAAAAGAAAATGTGTTGTTATGTGACTCCATTCATTGTTGAAAGGAGATGGGAAAACTTGCTTGAGTGGAAATTGATCATTAAATCAACACATCCTCCGTGCCCTTTACAGCACCTCCTCCCAAAGGAGGCGTCACCACGCAGAGACTGCCAGGGCCTCCAGCACCCTCTTGCTTCTGTACATCTAACTGAGAAAATGACCACGCAAAAAAGGAACTCAATTTTTAAAAACGTCAATCAACTGATATTACTTCCAATGTAATATGTTCACCCGCACTGCATTAAAAATATATATGCACTAAACCTCCCGTCAGCTAGAAAAGAGGCTAACGAAGTTTCACTCTATTTCAATAAGAGTGAGTCAATTTAGGGGCCTTTGTTGTGTCTAGAGGCAAGATTTTTCTCTTGGGTTATCACAATACCGTGGGTGTCAATCAAAGAGCCACCGTCGGAGGACCAAGAGAATATCAGATGAGATCCATCACCAGGCTGAATTTTGGGCTGTATTTGTAAATGATTTCCTCGGCTGGGTCATCAATCACAAAGTCATCTGCATGGAGAGGATACTTCATTATTGTTCTATGGGGCTCCAATTAAGTAGGACATGACAAACAGCTATCAAGTTGACAACTCATCCAAGTATTCAGCAATTACCACAGCCCGTGGCCATGAGAGAAACGTGGGTCTCTCTGCTTCCTTCTCAGGTGAAGGTTGACGGGAGTGAAAGATTTACTTCAAATAGCCTTCTGAGTGTCTTGCTCCTAACCAAGAAGTCTCCTTGCAAAAGGCCCCTGACTCAACTTCTCATGTGGAATCATCACGAGTGAACGTCAATTTTAAATTCCTCTACGCATGCAGATAGTTTGACACGAACGCAATGACTTCCTGTGCAAAAAGGATAATGATATATTTTCATTCATTCCCAGAGTTCCCATGAAGCCATAGGCATTGCATCCGAAAGGTAACCCAGTTTAAGTACTGTACTTAGTAGAAGTACAAACCATTGACTTGATTTTCATATTTATGCAGAAGTGTTTAGTCTCTACCACACCACTCCATAGGAATGATAGGTGTTTTCAGAGCTTCAGGGGGAACAGCATAGTGGCATTTAAGCTGCCTTTGATTGACTAAGGTGATTTGATTTCCACTAATAACTCACAAGAGCTGTTAGGAAAATTGGATGGTATTTATAATTCTAATTTGTTTTACTCTGTAACTCTAGGAAACATCATTGTGGTAAATAGATTGAAATGTCAGGGTTATCACTTGCCACACAAAGTTTATTTTATTTTTTCCCCACTGAACAAATGCCAGCATCGCAGCCTGCTGAGACCAAGCTTATGTGAACTAGTGATCCAGGCAGCCTTTGGCAGTTCCGAGTGGCCATTTGGCCCGCCGGAGCTTACGCTGCATAGATTCCCCGGGACGGCCTCCAACTTCAGGGTAGTCAGAGACTTCTCAACGCTGCTGGGGCCCCCGTGTCATCCCGCAGCAGCAGGCTGCTTCCTAAGAAGCTGGCTCCTCTCGCCGTTCCAAGAGGGAAACTTGAATGCTGTTTTGGCAGCTTTGCAGCGCCGTTCACTCTCTCCCCGTGGCTGAAGAAACTTTTTGAAAGTGCTAGGAGCACGGTTTGGAATCTTCGTCCAGAACGACTTGGAGGAAAGCTGCTGTGAAAGTTGGGACTGGCTTCTTTGGCGAGCTCTGCTGAGGAGCCAGATGCCATTTTTGTGTGTGATACATGCATACGGGGAACATGGCTCCGAGGACAATGTCCAAGGCGTGACAGCACTGAGGCTCCAAGAGCTTCTTCATCAACAGACCTTCAGTCCCATGAGTGTAAATCCGTCTTCCACAAAACGCGGCGATCGGTTTCAGGAATACTAAATTGCCCTTCACAGTTTGTTTGTTTGTTTGTTTTTTCTCATTCCCCAGTAAATCTGACCAGATGACTTAAGTACATCTTAAAAAGATGTCTTTTTAAAATTGTGTTACCGTTGACTTTGTTAAGGATTCATGTCACATACCTGCGAGACGCCCATTTTCCAAATAAAGAAAGGAGATGCGATGAGAGCAGGTTGGTGAACCAACCAAGATAGAAGAGCAAATCAGATCGTGCCTCTGGCATCATGTTCCATGAGCCAGAAATCAGCTCCCGATGCCTCAGTTTCTGGGTCTGCACAAATGAAGTTTGTAATACCATCTCCTGGCTTGAGTTCATCTGCCTCGTGAGGAATACATTTTTTTAATTCACTTGTTTCATTTTGCTTTTGATTTGGAGGGCTTGCTAGTTTCACTTTGACTTAATTCTGTTTGTTGATTATGTAAAACATATACGTAGATCAAAAGTCAATGCCACAAAACACTGATCCCATCCCCCTGATCTTACACCATCTCCCTAGGGGTAACCATTTTTATTAGCCTTCGGTTTATCCTTTCATTATTTAAGCATAAACTGATATATTCATATCTGCTTACCCTACACCTTTCTTGGATATGAGATGGTTTATCAGACACATTGTTCTGCACTTTGGCGTTTTCATTTAACCAGGAGATCACTTCAAAGCAGTGTATGCATAGACACTCCACATTTATTTTCACAGGTGCATGGTACTCCACTGTGTAATTGTGTAATTGTTCTTTCACCTGAACCCTTGTGGATAGACAGTATAGGTTATTTCTAGTCTTTTGAAATTAAAAGTAGTGCTACAATAAATAGCTTTGTGCACATATGTTCTAATATTTTTGTCAGTTTATTTTGGGGGCAGATTCCTAGAAAGGGGACTTCTAGTCAATGGAAATGTGCACATGATTTAGTTAGCTATTACACAATCCCATCCATTGGATTTATACCATTTTTTCTTCCTACCAGCAATGTATGAGAATGTCCTATTTCCCCTCAGACTCACCAACAGAATATTTTCAACATTTTGGATTTTTGCCCATGTGACGTCAGTCTCCCATGTCCTGATTATCAGACCTAGCTCCATATTTTCTGTAAGAAACAATTTATTTCACCATGTGCTCACTTCAGAACGCGGCTTGATGATATTATTATTACTAACCTGGACTCCCTCTTTCATCAAAAGAGCACTTCTTCTCTTGGAATGAAGGGAAGAAAACCCCCCTTCAATGAGTTCAGGTGATAAAAAGGATTGTGAGGCCACACATCCTATTCATTCAACCAAGATTTGCCAGGTACCTACCCTGAACCTACTAGATGCTACTAAAGCATTCAGGGACTGGAATATAGGCCTGTAATGTGGTAAAGTTCTAGAAAAAATGTCTAATGTGCCAATATACAAGCAAAACCATAATAGGTCTCAAGTAATCCCAGGCAAACGTGAGATCCAGTCCTTGCCTAATGGTCTGTGAATAACAACATGATGCTATTTGCTCAACTCTGACATTCTGTGCTGCCCCATCAGAAAGGAAAATGAGGGAATTTTATGGATATGAGAGTTAGATGAAAGAAAAAGAGAAGGGGAAAGGCCAGGTAAATAGGCATGAGATTTCTCCTTCTACTGGGTAGAAGGCTGATTCAACCGTATATTGCCATTAGTACCCAGAAGCATCTCGCACATAGAAATTCACCAGTAAATGTTTGTAGTGTAGGGATCAATTTTGTAAAATAGTATTTGTGCATGCTTGTTGACACCAAAAGAGAAATATCTCAATTCTTCTTTCTTTAAGCCCCATGACATGAAGCACTTTGCTGATTTTAGTCTTCCAGTTTGAAAAAGGTTCTTCCCATTAATCAACTTCTAGAAATAATAATAGCTGACCTTTGTTGAATGGTTTCTATGTGGGATCACTTCTAAGCCCATAACGTGTGTTATCTCATTTTATCTTCTAAACAACCCTGTGAGGTAAACACAATTATTTCTCCCATTGTACAGATGGGGAAAGTGAGGCACAAAAAGGTTAAGTAACCTACCCACAGAGTTCAGTTCTTATGAGTTCCAAGAATGAGGATCTAGAAATAGCACACTCTTCAATTCACTTGTAAACTGAGACCTGCAAAAGAATCCCTTTGAGAATTTAGAGTTACTATACATAGACTGACCTTCTTATTCCTAAATGGGACTGTCACACCATAGCCAAGTCCCATCATCCTCCTCCTGCTACATCTCCAGGAAGTAACCCCACCCCCTACCCATTCTGTGTGGGTCTTATTCTGAGTTCCCTCTCTGCCTCAGACTTTTGCTTCAACTTGATTTTTTTTTCATTGTGAAAGGATTCTCTGTCTCCTCTAGTTAATTAACACATCTATCACTTCATGTACTTATCTTTTTTTTTTTTTATTTTGGTGAAAACATTTAAGTTCTACTCTCTTAGCAAATTTCAACTACACAACACAGTGTTATCTATTATACTTAATGACGTTTTGCATTAGATTCCTTTTCTCAAACTCTCCCTATTTCTCCTACCCCTCAGCCCCAGGCAACCACTTTTCTACACAGTCCATCTAGTATTTGTCTTTCTCTTTCTGGCTTATTTCACTTAGCACAGTGATAATGTCCTCAAGGTTCATCCATGTTATCACAAATGGCAGGATTTCATTCTTTCCCATGGCTGACTAATATTCCACTGCATACATATGCCACATTTTCTTCATTCATTCATTCACTGATAGATACTTAGGTGCTTTCTATATCTTGGCTATTGTGAATAATGCTGAAATGAAAATGGGCATGCAGATAACTCTTCAATATCCTGTTTTCATTTCCTTTAGATATATACCCAGAAATAGGATTGCTGGATCATATACATGGTAGAGATCTATATTCAATTTTTTGAGAAACCTCCATACTATTTTCCATAGTGGGTGCACCAATTTCCATTTCCACCAAAAGTGTACAAGGGTTCTATTTTCTCCCTATGGTAGCACTTAGTATCTCTTCTTTTTTTGATAATGGCCATTCTAAAAGGTATGAGGTGATATCTCATTGTGGTTTTGATTTGCATTTTCTTGATGATTAGCGATGTTGAGCACCTTTTCATGTACCTGTTGGCCAGTTAAATATCTTCTTTGGAAAAATGTCTGTGTGGGTTTTGCCCATTTTTTTTAAATTGGGTTATTGGGCTTTTTGCTCTTAAATTGTACGAGTGTTTTATGTATTTTGGATGTGAATTCCTTATAGGATATGTAGTTTACAAATATTTTCTTCCATTCCATAGGCTGCCCTTTAATTTCGCTGATGGTTTCCTTTGCTGCTCAGAAGCTTTTTAGTCTGATGTAGTCCTACTTATTTATTTTGGCCTTTGTTGCCTTTGCTTTTGATGTCAAATCCAAAATGATCATTGCCAAGATTGATGCCAAGGAGATTACTACCTATGTTTTCTTCTAGGAGTTTTAGAATTTCAGGTCTTATGTTCAGGTCTTTAATCCATAAAGTGAGTTGATTCTTAATCTTATTTCTATGCATCCAATTAGTCTATTCACCACTTCCCAGAAGCCTAGGCCTGGGTTTATAGTTTAAAATTCTTCACTATATATTAATAGAAATTACATTACTCAGCCTTTCAGCTGTTTAAATCACTGCGATGATTTTCCAGGACCCAGCTGTCATTTGCCTTCTCCATATGCCATCTAAGGAGAGATGAGTTGCAAGGTTCTATTGCTGGACCTCCTGCCTTACAATTTGATATCAATTATGGCATTTGGGTAATGCTGTCAAACAATGATCAAGAAGCTCAGCATAATATTTATAGGCAAATTACTATTCTCGTTTCTTAATAAGTTGCTCTAAAATATGAGGTCAGGAAAGGGCCACATCATCTTAACCTTTCCAGAAAACATACTGAGTTTCTTGATTCTATTTTATTTTACTTTTTTGTGTGAATAATTACCTAATGAAAACCAATGCAGAAACTTTCAACTATATATTCACTCACACTGGTTCTAGAAGAAAAAAAATCAGCCTGATCTCCAACAAAGTTGGTCTAAAGAACTATGCTGATTTTACAGAATAATCTGAAACCTCTTGTGTGATCATGTGCTGTTATTGGCTGCATAACTGTAGCCTTGATACAACGGTTGCAGTAACTACCTGGTCATTTAACATAATCATATTATGGATGTGATACAAAGACACTAAACCTATGCATATAGAAATGATTAAGATATAGATCCTGCCTTAAAATATCTCACTTTCATAGGAGACCTGGCACAAAATCAAAAAGTCATCATATAATAGTTAAATGTTATTAGAAAGTAATGCACAACATTTGTCTCACCATTTTCTACTTGATCATATATGGTTTTTGTAATTGAAAAGTCATTTTCCTTACTTTAAAAAAGCCTTCAGACTTTAATGTGTGCCTCTTGCCCCAGCACTGACTGTCTGGAACTCCAGAAACTTGGTGTCTGAAGTTGAGGGCAGGGCTCATTCATCCTTGCCTGCTCAAGTGGGATAAAAATGCTATTTCCCTTTGAAGTTTGCAACTCTGAGTGCTTGCATCTTCTTATCCTCAAGGCAAAGCAAAAACAAATGAACACAAAGGAAAGGAAGGTTTACATTAACACTGCTGGGCAAAAGTGTGAATCCTTGTAACTGCATGTTTATAATACCACCTAAACACAGCAGTTACATGGACACTGAACGGTGCTGTGGTTTCTTTCACTTATTGAAGGCTTTTATGCCAGGTCATGGGCTGAGGACTTGAGGAAGAGAAGCAGCTCACTTAGCACTGAGGGATAAACAGTTCACCAGAGAGGACCTCTGCCATAAACCCCTAATAGAAAATATTTCTTTTGTTAAAAACATTCTGGCATTCAAAAATCCAAATCCAACATGACCAATTGGGGATGAGGAATAAATCCAAGATGGTGCCATTAACTGTAACATAATTGAATAGCTCATCACCCAATACTTGCTCCAGCATTGTGATGAACTCTTCCAGATAGACTTCATTTTTCACGTATTCTCAGCAAAAACTAAAATCCAGCATAAACCTAGAAAGATTTACAATATTATCTTCTTTTCTCATTTTTCCAGAGAATACTATTTGGCACAGATATTGAGAAAAGTGTGAGTTGCAGAGGCTGGTTTGACAGTTGGTACATGGAAGAGTCTCAAAGAATAAAGTATTTTGATGTAACTGAAGTCACATGAAACTGAATCAACTTCTGGAGTCAGCCTCTTTAATATGGAACTATGGGGTGCCTGGGTGGCTCAGTTGGTTGAGTGTCCAACTTCAGCTCAGGTCATGATCTCATGGTTCGTGAGTTCAAGCCCCATATTGGGCTCTGTGCTGACAGCACAGAGCCTGGAGCCTGCTTCAAGTTCTCTGTCTGTCTCTCCCTGTCTCTCAAAAATGAATAAATGTTAAAAAAATTTTTTTAATAAAGAAAATAAAATGTAACTACACGGGATCCTATGCAACAAGTTTTTCCATCAGAAAATTAAAGTAAGCCTTTCATTATGAGCAATGTCCACCAACGTACCCATGAAAGATGATTATTCAACCTCAGTTTGTTGTTGAATCTCCAAATCTATCTCAGAATATATAATGTCCCTCTTCTATCAAATCAGATAGTTTGCTTATCCCATGTTAAATGTTATTTGACATCTAATTTCTCTTCAGATACAAGGAAAGATCCAAACATATATTTCTATTCCAAACAAAAATATATAAGAAATACCTCTTTTTTTCCCAATGGCTATTCTCAGCTCTTTTCTAATCCATATTTGAATCATGCTTCTATTATTATGAATTAGAAATGCACAATCAAATGTATTTAAATTTTATTTTCTATAAACCACTTCAGGCCACAAATTCCAGTGGATCCATGACTATAAAACCCCAATTCTAGGGCAGAGATATCAGAGAAACAGTGGTAGTCAAGACCAGAACTAGACCTAAGATATACATTGCTCTTCTTTGGTGATATAACAGATTGAATCAAAATTAGTCAAATTATTCAAGTAATATTCATTTATTCAATCAATAAATAGTAATTGAACATCTTCTAGTGCAAAGATCTGAGTGAGGGGCTTGGTATAGGACTGTAAATAAGAAGTTGTAATTGTTCAACTTCAAGACATGTATATTCTGCCTGGGAATTCAGATGTTGAATAACTGGTTGCACAATATATTATTTAATTATATTTGAGATTTGGGTCACTAAGAAGAGATACAAAATTTTTAACTGGGGAAACAGACCTAGTTCAAGGCAAAGTAGAAGGTTTTATGTAAGATTCTCTGAAAAACTACTTTGAGCTAAATTTTAGAAGTGAATTAACTAGGAAAAATGAAGGAAAACACATTCCAAGTAGAAGGAGTACCAGGTGCAAAGGGCCTGGGGCAGAAAGGATGATGTACTACTCCAGGATATGAAATAAAGTCAGAGAAATGTGTGCAAGTATTCTACATTATTAAGTTGAAATAAAGAGTATTTTCTTTGGATAAATATTAAGTAAATATGATCATAATGTAGAAATATGATATCTATGCCATCTGGAAGTTTTAGGCCTCTTATTTAGAAATCCAAACCCCAGTTGATAAAAACAAACAGACAGACAGACAGACAGACAAACCAGGAAAACCATAACTATGGTTTGGAAACAGAACAGATTAATACAAAAATAACTGTATTGAATGCCATTGAATTTTCCTTAGCTCTGCAAAGGCATGTTCCTAACAGAAAAAGTCAGAAATCAATCTCTGAGATTGACTTCAAGGTCATAGCTAGATGGCAATATAAACACACTACAGAAGAATAGGTTTTTATTTTCATAAGCATTTAACTGCAAAATGTCCTCAGAGCACTGTAGGTTCAGGGAGAAAAAAGAGATCAACCGTATGTTCCTATTAGGATTCAATGGAGGTTATGCCTTCATTGGGTCCTTTAGCCTCCTGGTGGTTCCTCTCTATTATCAGAGAGGGGGCCTAGCTAAGCCCATATGTAAGTTGTTATCTACGACCATGTGACACCCATAAAAACCAGGCCCCAAGATAAGAATTGTATAATGCTGACTGGAATAATTAGGAATAAACAGCAACCCTCTCATCCCTTGCTTCCAAGAGTATTTGGGGCAAAGTTTTCTGAATTATTGCTCATGTATCAACTTGCCTATGTATATTTCACTCATTCAAGCCAAATGGAGTAGCAGCTATACATTTAGAAGTTTACACACAGTTGAGAGAATTCAAAATTGTTTTATAGAAAAGATAAACATTGAAGCATTGTGTCTTGCCTTACAGCTTTCGGAAACTTCTATGAGACCTTTCCTTTCACCTAATGGTTCACAAGGACACCTGCTGTAGTAGCTCTGTCTCCTAGCAATTTCACACACAATGGCTACAGCTCTCCCACACTGTGCTTCAGGGCTACACTAGAGAGCCCCTAAAACCTTCAGCAGATCTGGTTCCAGCAGGTTACAGGCCCAGAAGAGAAAAACACACAGGCTTAGTCCTTTCCAATCAAAACCCAAATCCACAGCTTCTGCACAATACCATAAAAGCAAGACCATCACACTTGTGAAAAAGTAGAGAATATTGTAATGGGATCATTAAGATCAACCCTAAAGTATGTTCACAAATATCATGACAGCATTGTGGATGCTAATTGCTGTCTGAAAACACCACTCCAGTCTAAGTGCTGGTATTAGACAAGGGTGCATTCTGTCAAATGTTGTTTGGCCCATAACTGAAAGGGTCATTAAAAATTTACTGAAAGGGATACTGGAAACACCATAGAGGACAAAAGGTATGTTGGAAGCTCCAGTCACTGTCAATGATGCCACATCAAGTGACAAGCACCAGGGGTCTAGATATGGAAGAATGGATTTGAAGGCCATGGTGCAGAGTGGTGGTTTTTTGTTTTTTTTTTTTTTAAATGAATACCAAGCCCAAGGCTGCCTGCCTTTGAGCTCTTCAGCCACACCATGATGAAGCTTCAGTGGTCTCATGCACTGCCCATCTAAGATGGACCTACTGATCTACATCTTATGAATATTTCATCCAGCTACAAATTTGAAAAAAAATCACTAGTCTCTGAATTATTTAATTGTTTTGTGCCAAAGCCTTAAATTATTTTTCCCGTAATAAAATAAAATGTATTGGGTGGGAAACAAGAGTCCAAAGAAACAAAACCAACTCCAGCCCTCACAGCTGAGGTTCCAGCCGTGCTGATTTTCTTTACGACATAAGTGGTCTACTTGGCTGATAGCAACAGAGACTTGGGTCAATACTGTCATTCCCGCCTGCCAGCACTGCAGACTTCAAGCGTTCTCCTTTGAATTAACTTGACCACAGGCTATTTCTTGTAGGTTATAATGAAGAAATTGGCCAAAGTTCCTGCAAGAGATATAATGTTGACATGAATTCTTTAAAACACATAAACAAGCCTTGAAGACTAGAAAGGTCATGGTGAAAGAAGCAAATTTCCTTCCTTTAATATTTATGGGAAGAAAAGAATTCAAATCTGGAAAGTGACTTATGATCATTAGCAATAGGTCAAGAGCAGACTGTTGCATGTGACCATGGGGACCAGACTGGTGACAAGTCTTTGGGAAGGGCTGTGAAGACATGCTATAAGGTGCTATACTGTGTGTGTGTGTGTGTGTGTGTGTGTGTGTATGCACCTGAGCTAAAATAGTGATATGGAAGAATTGTAACAAAAAGAACTTATTATATGCTGAAAGTTCACAGAAGGATAGCAGGCTTAAAAGTAGAAAAAGAGGGAGCCAAAAAATCTTTAATCAGAAACAGCCAGCAGGTATTTTCATGATAGTTGCAGAGGATGTTGACAAGGAAAATCCTCAGAGAACTGTAAAGGTCATAGAGATATCCAAAAGAATGGATGCTGTGCCAGACAGACTCTAAAAACGGTCTCCATTGTTCCACCTCCTGGTATTCATGCCTGTGGCATCCTCCCACCATGTGCACAGAGCATTGTGACTTGCTACTAACCAACAGACTCTGGTAAAAGTGATGGCACGTCCATGGCTCCGTGCATGTGATTATGTTATGTAAGATTGTCATGCTTGCCTTGAGAAGAGAGCCTCTCCCTTGCCAGCTTGAAGGAAACCATGCTGGAAAGGCCAATGTGGCAAGGAATGAAAGCAACCTCCAGTGACAGGCAGCAAGAACCTTGGGCCCTCCAGCTAGCAGCCTGCAAGGCACTCAATGCTGGTAGTAGATCATTCCCCAGTCAAGCCACAGATGAGTCTACACCCCAGATGACACCTTGAGAGCAGCCTTGAGAGAGACCCTGAAGCAGAGGATCCAGCTAAATTGTGCTCAGACCCCTGATGTATTGGAACTGTGACATAATAAATCTGTGTTGTTGTAAGAGCCTAAGTTCGTGGTGATATTGTTATGTAGCAACAAATAAATAATACACACCCCTAGGACTTTGACTAGGTTCTTTTATTCCTAAGGGCTCCTCCTTTTTTACCATGTGGTCATCAATTACAAGTGCTACAAAAAGTAAAGATTACTAGAAAGATACAGGGAACCAAATTATATGTGAAAATATCATTGAGGAGACCAATGTGATACATGGTAGAAACTACAGCTCTGGTGCATGTGGATCCCATTTACTCTCCAAGGAGGATGAATTCTGACCTTCGAAAGAAGTGATAGTAATCCATAATCCATGAGACATAAAACAGCATACAGACGTGTCAGCAAATTAGCCTGTGGTACATTAGAAAAAGCTTTGGAGTCAGACAGAGCCAGGCTCAGATCCCAGTTTTGCTCTTTACTAATCTCCATTTCCTCATTGGAACAACTGAAATCATCAAACTAACCCCAAACAGTGCTGAGAAAATGAATAAGGTACATAATATTGGGACGGAAGACAGTAAGCACTCAATAAATACTCATTCTCTTTCTCCTTTCTTTTTTTTTTTAACTTTTTAAAATTTTATTTATTTATTTTGAGAGAGAGAGAGAGAGAAAGCACGAGCGGGAGAAGCAGAGAGAAAGGGAGAGACAGAGAATCCCAAAGAGGCCCCTCACTGCCAGCTCAGAGCCCAACCCAGGGCTCGAACTCACGAGCCATGAGATCACAGACTGAGCTGAAATCAAGTGTCGGATGCCTAACCAACTGAGCCACCCAGGCTCCCCTCTTCTTCTTTCTTTATGGCATAAAATTAGTGCATCCTAGATTTTTAGAAAAGAATATTTTTTAATTAGGAAAACTACAACACTAAAATAAAATGTGGACAAAGAAGTATTGGAGGCACTAAAAATCAAAGTCTGATTATATAATAAGGAATAAGATTAACAAAAGGGAAACATCCTGAGGAACCAAGGTAATTGCTTAGAGGATCCTCCAATAAGTTCATTTTTAAATAAATCATGTGAATAAAAAAGAAATAAGAGTTATATAATCAGTGATTCAGAGGAGGAAGAAGAGGAGACAATGAAACCAGATGAAGAATGTCACAAAGTCCACACAGGCCAGAAGCTGACTTGGTCTGGTGAAAAGTACAAAGACAAAAAAAGCATTCGTCATACTTGTTTGTACAAAGAGATGAAAAACAAAAAGGATGATGTTTCTGTTTGGGAAGATGGTGCAATATTATCAGGTGTTATGAAAAAAATAACTACTTTTACCCTGAAATCATCTTCACTAAGGAGGGGGATCACCAAACAGAAAAGTGAAAAATAAACATAATTAAGACACGACCAAAGAGTAGGATTGTGGAGATGATAGGAAAATTGTATCCTGGCTCAGATAATTACTCCAGGAGTAAGGGCTTGCAAATGCAACTGGAGAACCACTGTTGGTAATGTTTGAAAAATCCTTTAGAACCAGAGAGGCCAAGGGAAAAAAAAAAACTACAAGTAGGCAAAATTTTTAACTTTTAAATAGTAAACACTTCAGAATAAATCTTGAAACTGACACCCAACTAAATTCTCTAATGGACAATTAACTAGGTGGCTTGTAAAGCACTTTGAGAGGAAAACAGGATTACCACTAGGAGCCCAAATGGGTTCACTAAGAAGACGTCAAGCCAAACAAATTTCATTTATTTTCTCACAACATTACAGAATTGGCAAATTAGAAGATCCTGCAGGCATACTTATGAGGTCTGGAAATGATAATTGAAAAAAATATTTTATATTTAGCTTAAAGGGCTTGAGGGGAATGCTGTCTTCATGGGTTTCAAAGACTACCTACCACACAGGGTTAGATCTCAGCTGCATTCTTCAGCCCTCAGCTTAGATGGCTCTTGAGGAAGCTCTATGATCACTGGTTCAGCTTTTAGATCGTCCTATACATTGCTATAGCACACCTGTATTTCCACTATCACAATACTTGTGAGAAGGTATTATGATTGTTCAATTAATTGCCTACCTCTCCAGTGGACTGTGAGATCAATAAAGTCAAGGAAAAGTCTGCCTTTTTTATTATTTTCTCTCCCAAGTCTAGCACTGCACCTGATAAATGGTGGGTGCTCTATAAATACTTGCTACAGGAATAAATGGAGTGAGTAAATAAATGAATAAAAAGTATTTGTACGTTGGGGCTCCTGGGTGGCTCAGTTGGTTAAGCGTCCTACTTCAGCTCAGATCACGATCTTATGGTTTGTGGGTTCAAGCCCCACGTCAGCACAGAGCTTGGAGCCTGCTTCGGATTCTGTGTCTCCCTCTCTCTCTCTGTCCCTCCCCGACTCGTTCTCTCTCTCTCTCTCTGTCTCTCTCTCTCTCAAAAATAAATAAAAAATGTAAAAAAATATTTGTATGTCACAGACATTATTTTCATCTCAGCATAAGGAAGGACTTCCTTATACTTAGGAATCTTTAAGATTTCTTTATAAATCCCTTATTGTGAAAGTGTTCAAGAATAACCTAAAAAAACAATCATCCATGTGGTATGAGTACAAAGAATGGAAATTCAATTAGAGGATTCTATACTCCCTTCTAACTCTACACTCAAAGCCATATCACTTTTTTTTATAACATAGAGTCAGTCCTCAAGAAAAATCAAAACCTACAACCCCCAAATTCCAGGGGTAAAATAGACATGCAAAACACAAGCTCCTATTCCTTCAGTGTCTGCTATCTGTCCTACAGCAGGGCTTTGCCCAAGCCGACAGTTAAATTCTTGATAAATAAATGGTTACAATATGTATGGATTCTTTCTCAAGTGAAAAGAAGGATTAGATATTCAGTCTGACCACATCATTTCACAAAAAGGAAGTGCAGTCCTAATGGTTTCAGTGACTTCTCAAGAGTCACAAAGCTGTCTGAGGTAAAGCCAAAATATGAACTAGTTTACTGCTATTTCCATTTCTCTGGGTTGCCTTGGAGCTCTTTCCAGAAACAACTGAAGAAAAGAAACCCTGGATCTCAAGAAAACTAGGCCATTTTGAAACATGGTAAACATGTTTATAGTCAAAAACCAAGAGGTTTAATCATCACTGTAATGACTCCAGGAGGGATGTTGCCCAGGACCAGAAGACACAACACAGAGCCGGAGGAAAAGTCAATCACCTTTCATCTCAGTCACTAAGCATCTATCATGGCATTTCCTAAAGTACCTTATGGAAAGACAAAATAATATAATAGTGATAATCATGTCATATTTGAAGGTTCTGTGGCAGTATGTAACCCAAGAATACGGCCCTGTGTGTACTGAAAGATCTGAGTTAACTCAGTGTCTGTCATTCCACAACAGAAGAGAGAGTGGACAAGAAAACATTACTTCGTTACCTTGGCTTAAAAGAATATTAATGTAGATGGTAATAATGGGGATTTTCTGGCCTGGTTCTCCTCTCTGCCTTCATTATATATATACATTCATTATATATATGCATTATATATATTCATTATATATAGTCATTACACATATTTATTATATATTCATTTTATATATATTCATTGTATGTATGTGTTTATATTATGCAAGTTAGCAATAAGTTTTGGGGGCCTTTCTTTTTTCTATTGGTGGTCTGTATCGATCTAAATCACCACAAAATTGCCAAATCCTCATGCAACTTTATACTCTGTAGCTACAGTCCACAAGTCCAGAGTCAACCAAAAAGATTTATTGAGCAATGACAGGCATTTCGTTTTCTTTTGTTGAACTATTTCATGAGATGAGAGTTGAAGGCTGCATTTGTCCATTCAAAGAATATTCCTGGAGTGCCCATGGCTTGGTCGCCACTGTGATTATATTATGTTGTAAGGTGTGGCCTCTGCCCTCAAGGAGACCATCAGGTACTATGGTATGGCTTTCTTAGACTTCTGTCAGGTTCTGTGGAAGTCCCAACGAGGACACCTAGCTCAGCCTGAGGGAAGCGAGGCCTCCAGAGGAGCTAGTGCTGGAGGTGCCTCTTGAAATAAAATAGAAATTAGCTGGTTGGAAAAGGGGTCAGCAGTTTCTAAGTAGCACTTGCCAAGGCAGGAACTGCTAAGGGTCTCGTGTGGCTGGTTTGGGGCCCATGTTAAAGGAGGGGCTTTAACAACTCTGGTCATTGTGTCGAGACAGGGACAGATGTCAAGGACTTCTTTCTCCCCTTTACCCTATGGCCATTGCCTTGTTTCAGGCTGTCACTGCCTCTCTCTAGAGATATTATAATTCCTTTCTAACAGCTCTCCCTTCTGCCAACCTTTCTTTCCACTCTGCAGTTCATTCTCCACACTTGAGAAGAGGTAGCTTTCCAAAACACAAATCCAAACAGGTCATTCTCCAGCTTCGCCTTTGCCTATGAGATAAAGTCAAATTTCCTAACACAGCACATCAACAATTTACAGTCCAGCCTCTTGCCTTTCTAGCTGAATCTCCTGTCTCCTCCCTCCTCATGATTTAAAATGCAGCTAACATGTAAGTACTCAACATACCCTCCCGTGCCATGTCCCCCACACTTCTGACCTTTGTGCATGCATGGTATTTCCTCTGCCCAGGGTGCCTTTTCCTGTAGCAGCCTCCAGCTCACCTTTCAAGGTGCTCTTCAGTAAAGCCTTTCCCAACTTGTTTAGGAAGTTGTCCCTCCATTTTTCCATAGTCCTTTGCACATATTTCTACTATATCAATTTGCATCCTGTATCGAACCTTTTTCTATATAACTTCCCCACCCACAGGAGTAACCATATCTCAGTTTTCTTTGTTTTATCATTACCCTTCAGAATTAGCCAGTACGGGGGCGCCTGGGTGGCTCAGTTGGTTAAGCGTCTGACTCTTGATTTCAGCTCAGGTCATGTTCTCACGTTTTGTGAGTTCAAGCCCCATGTCGGGCTCTGCACGGGTGGTGCAGAGCCTGCTTGGGGTTCTCTCCCTCTCCCTCTATCTCTGCCTCTCCCCTGCTCATGTGCTATCTCTCTCTCTCTCTCTCAAAATAAGATAAATATTAAAAAAAAAAAAAAAAAGAATTAGTACCTGGAAAACAACAGGTACTCAGTGTACCTGTTTCCTCATTAAAATTCAAAACCTTCATTAGTTTGACTCTTTATTGAGACCTATCAGCACCATATGTCTGAATGTGGAAAACATGTCTCACCTCTCCCCTTTGACTTACACTTCTGGCAGGCACTGCCCTATCTGTCAGCTACCCATTTATTCCAAACTTTCTCTCCAAAAGCAACAGACAGGCCTCCAGTGCTGTCAAGACTCACGAACCGGGTGAAACACCCTACTGATATGGAGTTACAGACACCTTTGTCAGAAATAATCTGTATGTGTTTTAAACATCTGATGAAATCCGAGTGTGCAAACGAAGGTGACTAATTTGACACATCCTACAATGTTACCACAAATACAAAAAAAGTACCTTGGGTCAAAGGCCTAAAGTAAGTCCTTCTTACCCTGGGATGAAGCAACGTGTGTAAATGAAAAAAACCCAGGAGGAGTCTTTACACTGTTGTTCCCCAGGAGGAAAGGAAGGGACACTCGTCCCCTCTGTGGGGGATCAGCAAGACTAGCTCACACTAGAGTTCATTCCTGTTCCTTCATGTGAACTGGCTCATAATCCCTTTATCACTCAAAGGAGCATATTTACATGTGATTCGTGTCATAAAAGTTAATTCCAAAGTTCAAATCTTAACTCCAGAATGTGGAAAAACCCTTTGAGATGCTGGTGGTCCAAAAGAATGATGGTTTCTGTAAAAGGTAGAATCAATATTATGAAGAAGAAAAAATATATATATATATATGTATATTATATATATATATGTATACATACGAAGTGAAAATTAATGTACTATTTAAAGGTAATCAACCTTTCTACAATTATTTCATGGTCATGGATTTTGTGTTGATGCTGGCTAATTAGCCAACTATGAATTATATATGTATATTTTAAGTAAGCGTGTGTGCACGCTAAAGGCTTTTTTCCCCTTTATTTCATTGTGAAGCAAATCATTTGATGTGGCTCTGCATAAAGCTCTAATACACATCAAAAAGCAATCAACAAACTCTTTGAGTACATCAAGCAGGATAATTTAGATGGTTTTTAATCATGATTATGAAAATATAATTAGGTGGTTTCATGTTTGTTGCTGAGTATATGTAGAGGAAAGTGATTCTCCAAATAGAAAATGCGGGCAATATTACACAGAAACCACAAGAGAACGGTAGGCATGAGGCACACACACGCACGCGCATGCACACACACAGAGAAACCACTGTTTTCTGTTTTCAACATATCAGCAGCTCTTTATATTTAAAAAGAATATCACTTCTTTCAAGGTGCCAAAAGCAATCTTATTTAATAAACTGATTACATAGCAGTAGTTTAAAAAAATGCCTCCCTTTAATATCATCATAAACTTTAGCTGTTGCCTGCAATTGAAAACAAATCCTCCCTGCCATGGCCCCTACACAAAAAGAGGCGGGAGACTCATCAGTGCTCAAGCAGCTCGTGTGTCATTAGTGACCGCTGGGAGTAGGTACAGTCATGGGTCTGCACAGCTAAATGATTGTGCACTCATGGCCTTTCCTAATCCATTCGAAATAAATCTGATATTTATCTATCTCCAATTGCCCAGTTTAGAAGTTGAAAGGATCCATGAGTCCTCGTGCAGGAGGGTGAATCACACGCAAGCACACACTATTTCATGAGAACCTATCCACGCACCCCCACCTGGACAGGACAGATGACAAGAGGGATTCCACTCCCCCCCACCCCCCGCCACATGAACTCCCTTCCCCGACTTCCCTGGTGGACGCGCCCAAGCCACATTTCATTTTTTCCCCTGCACGGCCAGAGTTGATTACTGGCTCCATTAGAAAAACCCATCCTTCCTAGACCATTTCGGAAATCACGTACAAGAGCCTCGGGTTGCACTTGGAAGAATTTGGTCACCAGCAAGCCGGCCCCTTTTGTTGAGAAATTCAAAGAGTCACATCACCATGACTTTAACGAAGCCACAATTAGGGTGGCTTTCTTCCAGCACCACGTGTAATCTGTTTTACCACAAAAATGCGAAGTTGCTGTCTGTGCACACAATTTTAGCATTTCTGGTTTTTATGCCATCTTACTTACAAGAAACTCCCAGCTGTTATAATTTGTCTCATCCATCGCTCTCTTGTAGAACCAGCCTTTGTTCCTTTTTTTCAGTGCCAGGGACTTGCTGCGTTTCACCTGATGTGATTTGTCCAGGCATTAATAATGCATCTTCAAGATGCAAGATGCATGAATTCCTTTAGTAACAGATCTGCTGGCAGAGGGCTGTATTGTATTGTACAGCTTTGCTGCATAAAGGAAAGGCAAAGGGACAAAGGGAAGGTCATCAGCCTCAGGAGTGAGAAATATTGGTTATTTCAGAACATCATTCCAACCAGCTCATGGTAAGGACATGCTGAGGACGATGAATATTAGACCAACAATTCTTAAAAAAAAAAAAAAAAAAAAAAAAAAAGCTGTTGCCGAATCTTCAATTTGTCCCCATAGAGGACACTGAGTTGCACAGTTGCGCACACAGATGACAGCTCAGGAAGTCCAGGGTATCTGGCTGTTCTCATATCTGGCTTGGTACACATCAAGGGATATTTCCTATTCATAGGTCCTTACTCTCCCTTCAGACCTCAGGGCACACTCCCAACTACCTTCTCAGTGGCCTTGATGCAACTGTCGTTACTGTTACTCGCATGAATTTTTCATCACCTTGCATTTGTGAAGAGCGTGTATTTTCAAGCTGCTTTATAGTCATTAATAAGTTATTTCTCACAATTATCCTGAAAAGTAGGACAGGAATTCTTTTCTCAATCTTACAGTTAAGGGAAAAGTAGTGTGGATGGGTTACAGGCGAGAAGTTCGCAGGGAGTCTGCTTTCCAGAGTTGGAATGAGGACGCGTTTAGAGATCCACCCTGTCTCCTAAACAAAATAGCTGCCTCTGGAGTGGTAATGTGAACAATTTAAGGCAGAATTTAAGGACTCGATTAGGAATAATCAGGTGCTTAGTGGACGCAGCCATAAACTCTACAGGAAAATAACCTTTCTTCAGATGATCGGATTTTGAACTCAAGGCTTTGCAATGCCACCTGACTCCTACATCTTAGATTTTCTTAAGAAACAACGACTCTAGGGGCACCTGGTGGCTCAGTCGGTTAAGCGCCCGACTTTGGCTCAGGTCATGATCTCACGGTTCGTGAGTTCGAGCCCCGCGTTGGGCTCTGTGCTGACAGCTCAGAGCCTGGAGCCTGCTTTGGATTCTGTGTCTCCCTCTCTCTCTGCCCCTCCCCTGTTCATGCTCTGTCTCTCTCTATCTCAAAAATAAATTAAAAAAAAAAAACATTAAAAAAAAAAGAAACAATGACTTTATCATGTAACGCTGAAATCCAAAAGTTCAGCCAAGGAAACGGGCGCTTGTGCAGGTGACCATTTAAACTTCTGGTGTCCGTGAGGACTTCCGGCAAGATTTGTCAATATACAACCAAACCACGATCTTTGGACCGTCATTACAGTGGGTTCACCTGCCTCCTACATCCACACTCATCACTGCCGGCAACCCACCCCCCCCCCCCAAAAAAAATCTCATTTAATCAATAACATTTGCTTTCAGGGCAGCTCTCCTTTACTGCTGTTCCCTCTCTGTCTGGGTTACCATAGCAACTACTCTCAGAGCAGTGTGATACCCAGTTTATACATTTCAGCCCTGTCACATGACTGACTACCTGCTTCTACTTTAATCGTTGCTGGAGGGAATGCTCAAAAAGTGGCTGCTTCCTGCTTCCTGTTGTAGTCCACCAAACTGCCGTCATGTTTTCCATTTCCTCTCACAACCTAGAAAACACGTGTTAATTGTGCTGACTCCCAAAGGAGAAGGGGGGACAGCTCCAGCGGTAGGTGACAGAGCCCCAACGGCAAGAATTAGCAGAGCCTTCCAGGCCCTCACAGCCAAGTTCTTTTTCCCTACAGAGATGCTCTCAGAAGTAGCAGCCCTCCTTTTTAAGATCTTAATTGCAGAATAAAAGATGTTTCTGACCTCATCCTAGCCTGAGATCCATCATCCAGTGGCCCCGTGACCTCCGCACACTCATCCCCATTCATGTAGCCATTTCGTGGGCCCCCTGCAAGGCAGCGCCTGGAACTTGGGACTCTGAGGAGCCTCCCTTGTTGCAGCTTTGAGGGGTCCGTTTAAATCACATTATAAACCTAATGAAACACAGCTAATGAAGCACAGATGTCCTATCAGATTTGGAGCTTTGACTCCCTGTAAAAGCCCAGTAAAAATAAATGAAAGGAGCCTTGTATCCATGGAAATGGGCAGCTCACATGTTAATCCTTCCCCCTCACCCATTTATGAGTTCATTACCATTTCTAATTCCAGGGCTTCTGAAAGCATTTGTGGCTTCTGGGTCAGTCATTTCCTGGAAGCTCACATCCCTAGCCTGACCTCTTTGTTCAGAGACATGGGAAAGTAAGCAGGTGCATATTGCTTATCAGTTGCACAAGCTCCTGGCTAGTTTTTTCTGTTTTGAGATGTTGAGATGAATCTAGAGTCCCGTGTCCTCCTGCGACCTAGAAGCTGGCCTTTCATGGACAAGGCTTCCATGTCAGTTGAGAATAACACTAGGGAACTGGAACAAGAATGATCTAATACCAGAGAGTTCTTCTGTCACGGCATGGCTCATGGCCAATATTCATTCCTCCTTTAGATTAAGACACAAATGTTCCCTCATCAGATGGAGATACTTTCAGCCATTGTTACAGTATCTACTATTACTTGCTAAGGTCGTGAGGGAAAATGGCAAAAGAGGGGTAAATTCTGTTGGGAAATAAGATTACGCTGAATCCAGAGTTTGAGGCACTCCCAGGACAGCAGGCCGAGGCAGGACACTTAACTGAGCTGAGAAACACCATGAGGGCATCAGCTGCCCAGTGGCCAGGAGGTCCATGAGAAGAGAAGACACATTACAAAAAGAAGAAAAGCCAAGTAGGGCACCTTCAGAAATGAAACTTGTCTCCCTTATAGATTCAGCTTGATAAGAATAACGAAGGGGTATAGAACAAGGGATAGAACAAGGGACAATGCCCTCTCTGCCCATCAGCAGCCTTGTTTCTTCTTTTGGTTTTTGGTTACTGGGTAACATTCATTCTCTTTCCTCAGGTATTGGCTTTTAGAAACAACCAGTTCATGTGGGAGCCAAAGTGGCTCTCGCAGGGACATTCTTTGGGGACAGCTCTGGGCATCCTTCATTTTTTTAGATTATAGTTTTGAGTTCTTAAATTTTCAAAGATGTCTTCTGAAGGATAAAGTACATATTCTCAACTGAAAAGTAGATATCTGAGCATCAGTTAGTAATACTTTGCATTAACGTATCTTCTTAAAGAGACAGATTTTACATGTCTGTCACTTGATCTGTCCTGGACACGGGGGATGAGAGATGTTATTAGATGAGGAAACTGAGGCACAAAGCAACAGACAGATCTTCCTGGGGCCATGTGTTAGTGTCAGCAACAGAACTGAGGCTTCTAATAATAAATTTCAGACCCCAAGTAAGAAAGCATTACAAGCCCTAGATATTGTTTTCAAAACAATCAATTTTCCCCGTCCTAATAGCTGAAAAATGAATGCTTCCTAAAAATGGTCCAAGAAATTAAAGCTTAGGCTTGTGATTATTACAGCGATTTGTCAGTGGTAGTGTATGATTTTTTGGAAGAGTACCAGCTGTATTAGCAAGAGGATAAGAGTGCAGTTCATTTTTCATTTGCCTAATATAGATATCCTTGCCTCGCCAAAGAAAGAGCTAAAAAGAAGTGATAAAGCATCAATGATGCAGCAACATAAGCGACTTCACGGAAAATGATTTAAACCTTCCGCTGCCCGCTAACATGAGAGATTTTTACCACTGATTTATGTGAAGAACTGTCAGAAACAGAAACAAGCCCGAGCAGGAAAAGGGGGGGAAGTTATGGGGGCAGCTAAGACCATTTACCTACTCTCTACCACGTGACTCGGTAACTGTGAGGGGTGACATGTGTCACAAAAACCCAACACGGTGACCTGGATGTTGACAGGGAGGGTGTTGAAAGAGCCATCTGCTTATAATGACACAAGGTGAGCGTGTGTCAACAACCTGTTGCTTCAACGCTTCCTTGTCCCAGTTAAGACCAAGTGGCTGGACTGGAGCAGGAAACTCGGCTGCCAGGGGGAGCTGGCGACCAGCTGTCCCAGCTTTCTTCGGTTAGCACTATCTCTCCTTCCTCCTCAGCCCTCTTCTCTTCTTCTTTGGGCTTTTATTCAACCCACCCACCCCTGTGACACATTTTGGAGTACACGAGCTCAGCTTCATAAAACATCTTAGAAATTTAAGATGCTTAAATTAGGGCAATTTTCCGTCAACAATTTCCAAAACCACATAAAGACCGAAAGAGTCAGAATTCTTTTTAAGCAACTTTAAGGAATTGTTGACGCTGCAGATTGAGACACTGCCACTACTCGACAGTGGATGCTTTGAAGCGAAGGAGCAGAGGATTTTCAGTTTTGGAGGCCCAAGAATGCACTTTTGCTGTCACGGACGGCCCCAGCCAGAGGGCAGGCGCGTGACAAGGAGCCAACAGACTGGGAGCAGAAACCCGCAGTCTTGCATCGTTCCCTTTTCCTCATCAACTCTCTCTCCAAAGTTAACAACAGCTGCAAAGCCTTATCTTTGGGGGGGAAAGTCTGTAAAGAAGGTAATGCTTGGCGTTTGGGGGGTAAAGTCCCCAGGAATACATCTTAAGTTACTAGCTCTGCATCTTAACATACACACAGGAATGCAATTCGATTCTGTAGAGAAAGTATGTTTCAAAGCACTTTGGCATGTCTTTGCTCATGTGCGTCTTCATGATCCTACAGGGGAAAGAAAACATTTCACAGATGAGCTCCCAGAGCTGAGTGGAGCTTGACGGCCCCACAGAAGCTAGGGGCAGAGGCAGACGAGGACCCGTTGCTTAATCCCTGCTCTCAACTCTGCGCTGCCACTTTTTTTCTAAAATTGCATACTCAAATAATAAATCAGTTTTATACTTTGGCCGGGTGTCCCTACTTCTGAAAACTCACAACTAATATATAAGCAAGTAACTAAAATAGCAAACTTCCACACTCCCTATCTTGAAAATGTAGTACTTTATTCCTGGATTAGAACTAAAGCTATTTCTTGCTTTACTCAAAAGTTGTAAATAAATGTTTACCATCATATAATTTTAATAACTATGAATAATTTAACTCAAATTACTAGATCACCATGGGATCACCATCACCATGTCCTGGACTGGAGGCTCTGATATTCAGTCTTGATTTTAGCACCAGGTGATCTCCAGGTACCAATGTTTTCCTTTGTAAAATAAAGAGATTAAACCAATTTATTTGTAAGGTACTTTTCTTGAAGTCTAGATTTTACGAAGCTGAAATCCATCTATTTTTTAGGGCACTAGGTTATCTTCAAAAACGCTATATTGATACGGATCCTGCCTCATTTTCTCCACTAAGAAAACAAGTGGTCTTTCTCCTCTGCTCCCGTTCACAGGACACAGTGTGGAGGAACCTTCAGGTAAGATTGTGGGCATGTGGCCCTATCTATTCTGACAACCCAGAGGCCCCAAACGGAGGCCAGCCAAAGCAGGACTGGGGAGAAGTAAGTGCCTAAAAAGGAGTGGAAATTCACCCACCCAGCAACCCTCCCTTGGAGCATTGTCGTGCCCTTCCCCAAGGCGATCCCTCCCTATTGGCAGCCAGGGGACCACTGGCCTCTAGGCAAAGACCCTGCTTTTTAAATGGACAAAGGACTGTGAACAGAGAGAAGATCTACTCAGCTCTGCACTGGGAAGAACAGCTTTCTGGACACAGAGCCCAGAAGAAAATTATGCCCCAGCACGTACCATTTCATAGAAATAATGAGGGAAATAACGAGTTAGGCTTCAAAGATGACATGAGCTCCTATACCTCCAAAAGTGCTCTCCAATAGTCTGATGGTGGTGCACTACTCAACAGCAATATCAATAGATACCAACCAATATTCATAGAACGAATCAAGGAAGTGGTTTATCAAGCAAAACTACTAAAGTATATCTGGCAAAATGATTACTTCCATCCTTACGTTTGCCCTGATAAACCCACTCACTCCAAACTACTAGCATCAGATCATTCCTAAGGAAAATACATTTGAATGTGCTCTCTCATTCATTTCTCTCATGTATTAATTTATTCAACAAATGTACACATCACCATCTGTGTGCCAGGCACTATGTTAAGAATGAAAGAAGGAAAGAAGAAACGAGGGTGTCAGCCCTCAGAGGCCATATAGTCCAAGGGAACAAGTGACACCAGCATCGGTACAAGTGCCAAGTACTACAAAGTACAGAGACAACCTAGGAGAAGACAGTTGCTAGAGGTACCTTTGAGAGAGAGGGGAAAAAAGAAAAAACCAGCTGCCATTTAGAAGATAAACTGACTTAACCTTATTCCTAGTAAATGGTTTACAGGAAGGAGGAAACGGCTGATTATGAGGAAAAGACCATCAAAAATAATATGGACATGGAAAACTTCAGGTGTCACAGTCTGGCATGTTTAGAGAGGCAGGTGCACAGAAGGTCTGCCATCATGTCGTAATGAGACACTGAGGGAAACTTGAGTTATGGTCATCCTGAATTCACTTATAGAGGAAAATCCTTATCTTTCCATAGTGCACTTACTTGCTTTGTGAGAGCTGAAAATTGGCAGAACATTTAAAGCATTCTGTGATGTGTTCTATGAGTAGTCCGCCTCTGTGGCAGACGGGTGGAGGGTGTGGGCCAAATGGACTCTAGAAAGGAAAATCTGCTGATAACTCCAGGGCTGATTAGGTGGCCGACTTGCACATCCAGTCTTAAGCATACAAGCTACTCTCCCACACCCAGACATTCATGGCCCATGGGTAACATTTGTTGGAGTGGTAATGACGTTTTAGTAGGGCACTGTCACTACTTAGACTAGCACACAGTTGCCAGCAGCGTGTTGGGAAAGCTTTCCTGTTAAAGCTTTATCTACCATTCCTCCTCAGTGTTGATGCATGAAGATGCCCACCATAACCATCCTTACCCATTGTCCACCCTCCATGTCCCCTTCTTCCTGCCACATGTGTCCTTTCTTCCACTCAAAAGGGAAGTTGTTTCTACTGCGGTCTGGGAAGACACATCCTCTGCTGTTTTTGTCTTGCTTTGCTTTTGCTTCCCCTCTCCTAGCTTTTCTCTCCCTCTTTTTCATTCCATTTTTCTTACACTTTATCCCTCATACTTCCTCCCTCTTTTCTCCCCATATCACTGTACCAAGGAGAACTCTTTTTGAAGAACTATTCTTATTCTTTATACCAACATGCAATCTACTGCCTGCATATATTGTTTTAAAAGCAAGGAAGGGGGGTTTAAGTCATAAAAAAAAAATCTAAAACTCTATTTATACATAGCCAAAACAAGTTAAGTAAGGAGCAAAATAAAACCTCTTCTATTTAAATCAAAGTCAGGACAAGAAATTCTGCCAGCAATTATGACCATCACACTGGTGGGCATAGCCAGAGCAAGAAGTATAGAAAAGAAATGAGATGGGGGTCGGGGCAAAGGGGAGCACCTGGGTGGCTCAGTTGGTTAAGCATCCAACTTAAGCTCAGGTTGTGATCTCACAGTTTGTGAGTTCGAGCCCCGTGTCAGGCTCTGTGCTGACAGCTCAGAGCCTGGAGCCTGGTTTGGATTAGGTATCTCCCTCTCTCTCTGCCCTTACCCTCTGTTCATGCTCTCTCTCTCAAAAATAAATAATTATTTTTAAAAATTAAAGAAAAAAAAAAAGAAACGAGATGGGAAAACTGAAAGAGAGAGAAAGAAAACTATTTGTGTATGATATGATTATCTAACAGAAATCTAAAAGAATCAACTGGAAAATTATCGTAACTAATGTATGAGATACGTAAGATCACCAGATATAAGATCAACATACAGAAACCACTGGTATTTTTATTTATCAACAACGTTCACTTAAAAAATATAATGAACAAAAGATCTTACCATGGCAATAACAAAACACTAAGATTAAGCCTAATAATAAATGTGCTAAAAAAGTCAATATTTTGTATGTAAAAATCTCTCCAAATTAATCTAGATATTAAAAATAATCTAGGGGTGGGCACCTAAGTGGTGCAGTCAGTTAAGCATCCAATTCTTTGATCTCGCCTCAGGTCATGATCTCACAGTTTGTGGGTTTGAGCCCCGCATTGGGATCTGTGACATCAGTGCAGAGCCTAATTGGGATTCTGTCTTTCCTTCTCTCTGCCCCTCCCCCACTTGTGCATGCACGTGTGTGTGTGTGTGTGTGTGTGTACTCTCTCTCAAAATAAATAAACTTAAAAAAAATTCTTAAACTAATCTAAATGAACTTGACTTACTTGATTACAAAGTTCACATAAAAGAGAAAAAACTAAAAATATTCAAGAAACCTTAGCAAAAAAATTAAAATGTGAACTTGCACAAATATTAAATACACTATGTAGCTATGTAAATTAAAATGGTGTGGCATTTATGCTTCCAGAGCAACACAAAAGAGTAAACAGGGAGGAATGAATGGAAAAGTCTCACATATATGTGAATCTAATACATAAAATTAATCAAACATTTAAAAACTTTTTTAATGTTTATTTATTTCTGAGACAGAGAGAGACAGAGCATGAGTGGGGGAGGGGCAGAGAGAGAGAGGGAGACACAGAATCAGAAGCAGGATCCAGGCTCTGAGCTGTCAGCACAGAGCCCGATGTGGGGCTCGAACCCACAGACCGTGAGATCATGACCTGAGCTGAAATCGGCCGCTCAACCGACTGAGCCACCCAGGCGTCCTAAGCATTTTAAGTCAGTAAAGAAAGGGCGGGTGCCTGGGTGGCTCAGTTGCTTAAGCATCTGACTCTTGATTTCGGCTCAGGTCATGGTGTCACAATTCAGGAGTTCTAGCCCGGCGTTAGGCTCTGTGCTAACAGTGCAAAGCCTGCTTGGGATTCTCTCTTTCTACCCCTCCCCTACTCGCTCTCTCTCTCTCTTTCAAAATAAATAAATAAACATAGATAAATAAACAAATAAATACATAAATAAATCCATAAAGAAAGGGAAGAATATATGCAATTAATAGCACTGGGAAAGTCATTTCTGTACTTTGGAAGAAAACTCTGATTCCTACATCACTCCATATACAAAAATAAATTCCAAGGTAATTCAAGAGCTACACACACACACACACACACACACGCACAAATTAATATAGAGGAAGAAAATATGGAAGACTTTTATAACCTTGGGATTAGGAATATCTTTCTGAGCAAGAAAATAATATTATGTATGTTCTATATAAAGCTCTATAAAGAAAAAGATAAGTAGATTAGAAATTTTTCAATTCTTTTAGATGAAATACACTACAAGCAAAGCTCAAAGGCAAACAAGTAGGAGAAAAAAATTTGCAGCATTTGCAATACATGTGTTTCAGACAACAGATGACTTTCTATAATATATAAAGAACTTTTGCAAATCAAAAAAACAAAGCAACCTAAGAGAAAAAAAAAGCGGACAAGGATTAGGTAACATTGACCAAGAGGATATTATTGCCAAGCAATAACCTAAGTGCTTCACATATAGAAACTCAACTAATTTGCATAATGACCCTTTGATCAGATGCTATTAGTGTCTCCATTTTATAGGCAAAAAAACTGAGGTACAGAGAAATTTCATAACTTGCCCTAAGTTTTACAGTTAGTAACCGCTAGAGTCAGTGTTCAAATTTTAAAATTCTGACACCAGAAAAAAATTCACAGAAAACACACACACACACACAAATAGCAGATAGATTTAAGAAAAGCTGTTCAACTTTCAGATCAGTGAAATGCAAACACTAAAAACACAAAAAGATATTTCTATCGGCCAGCTAAAAATTAATCAAATGGGCTAAAAGAACCAACATGGTGAAGAATGTAGGGAAACAGTTACTCATACTGTTACTGGGATGTCCCTTGGTATAACGTTTTCAAGGTTAAAATGTTAAATAGGCATTTAGCAGTGTCCCTCAAACTTAAAAGGGCTTACCCTTTGATCCAATAACTCCATTTCTATCCCTTGGAAATACTTGGACATGTGCCCAGAGATGCACATACTGAAAAACTGAAAACAACCTTTATGTCCAACAGTAAGGGAATGGTTAATAAGATGATTACACATCCAATCACTGACTGAATGGAATAGAGTGAAAAAAAAAAGTGATGCATTGTATCTGTATGAACACAATACAACAACAACAAAACTAACACCTACTACATGCCAGGAACTGTTCTAATCAGTACAGATAAAGTGGTAACCAAACAGATAGAGTCTCTCCTAATGTTTATGTTTGGGTGGGCAGGTAGACAATAAACAAGCACACCAATGAAGAGCAAAATAATCTGACAGTGTGCTAGTTTTCTATTGCTGCTATAACAAATTACCGCACACCTAGAGGCTTAAATAACACAAATGTATTATCTCGCAGCTCTGTAGGTTACAAGCCCAACCTGAGTCTTGCCCAGAAAGGGCTGCATTTCTTTCCGGAGGCTAAAGGGAAGGATCTGTTTCTTAGGTCATTCAAGTTGTTGGCAGAATTCAGTTCTTGTGATTGTAGGACTGAGGTCCCCATTTCTCTGCCAGCTGTTATCTGAAGGTGATTCCTAGCTTCTAGAAGCCACCTGTATTCCTTGGCAGATGGCCTCTTCCTCCATTTACAAAGCCAACAAACACAGTCAAGTCTCCCTCACACTATGAATCTCTTGTCCTTCTTCTCGCTTACCCAGCCTTCACTTTTAAGGACTTAACGGAATTAGATCGGGTCCCCCAAACATAATGCAGAATAATCTCCCTATCTCAAGGTCTACACCTTTAATCACATCACATTGAGTCCTCTTCGCTATGGAAGGTAACATATTCACAGGTTCCAGGGAGTAGGGCATGAACACCTTTGGAGGGGAAGAGGGCATTATTCTGCCTATTACAAATGGTAATAAACACTATGAAGAAAACCAAAAGGGTATTATATAAAAGGCGGCATGGGGTAGGGCAGAGCTCATTTAAACTGTTTCACCAAAGAAGACCTCCCTCTGGAAATGGCATCTGAACTAGAAGAGACAGTCATGTGATCACCTGGGGGCAGAGCATTCCAAGTATATATTTAAATATACAGAAAGAGGCACAAAGAGCTACATATGGAACTGTTCACTGGCTACCTCCTGAGAGCAATGGAATTCAGGGGTGACAGAAGATAACAGATTTTACTCATTAATCTATATCCTGATCATTTGTTTGAATGTTTAACTTATGTAATTTTTTAAATTATTAATGTTTGTAAAGACTTAGAAACAAATATATATAGATATAGATATATCTATATCTATATCTAGAGAGAGAGAGAGATCTTTCTCTTAGACCCAGTTGAAACTAAGACAGTTTAAGATTTAAGTATTGGTAATTAAGTTAAGTAATTCTTTAACACACATATGTAGAAAATAAAAATAAAACCTTGTCGTAGATTCTATGAAAGAAGCAGTTCCGAAAGGGAGTAATAAACGATGCCCTCCCACTCCTGAGTCTAAGGAGGGTATGCTTGCCAATTAGACATTTTCACACATCAGCAACCTTGGAAACTTCTCATGGCTCTAACCTCTTTCTTTTGCTTCTAAGTCCTTCATGTGGTGCTCATTTGCTGAGCGAGAACCCTAGCTACTGCACATTGTCTCGTGTGGTTTTCCAAGGAGATCACTAAAAGCTTCTCTGAGAGGAAGGCAGGCAGAAGAAGTTACTTGAATGGGCTCTAGAGTGTGGCAATCTGTCACAACAAAAAAGTAAGACTGCTGTAGCCTATTCCCACTACTCAAGAAACGAGGGAGAGATCACAGGAGCACATGAGGAAACTCCTATCCAGGAAAGAAGTGGGGTAACCCCTTGGAGTGAAGACTGAAGACCAAAGGGCTCTCCTAGGACACAGGAAGGCAAAGCTTCCAGCAATTTGCTATAATTTCAAGATCCTGGGATACAACTGCAGAAAACAGACTTCTTGGTGGTGGTGGTGGTGTGTGTGTGTGTGTGTGTGCGCGCGCGCATGAGTACACATGTGGTCATCAAAATTACAATTCATGTAGAGCAAAGGTATTATACTCAGAAGCAGTAAAAAAACAAACTGGTTACAGCTACAAATTCAGGAGTTCATATTTATGGACTAATCACATAGATTTGGTTTTTTTTTTTTTTTCCAGACACCCTGACTTGTATCAAAGACAGGAATTCTTTGAGCAATATGTTTATAATAGTCTGGTGGGCTCTTCTCTTTGCAGGTCCCTTCATCACCTCAAAAGTGACTAATCCAACACTGAACACATCACTGTCTGCTCACAAGTATTTTCTCCTCCCAGCCCTTCCTGCCTCAGATAAGGATACCTTCTTTTCCTCATCACTCAGGCTTGAGAATTTAGGTTGGTTCGTAACTCTTTCCTCACCTCCAATGGGTCATCCCCCTCAAATCCTTCTAGGAGTGTAAATCATACATAAATAAAAATAACATTTCATCGGCCACCAAATACATTGTCAACAATTATGTCAATTCTTTCCTCTCTGTTCCCTCTGTCACCCTTCTGGTTGAGGATTTTATCCCAGAAAAGTTTATCTGAGCCATTTCCTCAGTGGCCTCCTCCACCCACCGCCTATCACCTCAGACCAATCTTCCTGTATTTCTCTAGCTGGTGAACACAAACACAGCCACATTATCGTCCCATGAGCAAATCATGTTTCTGAGTCTCTTTCAGGTTTGACTGGGGTTCAAAGGCAGGAAGCAGGGCCTTCACACGGTACCACTTCCTATTTCTTTCTGATGTCTCAGGACGGCTTAGCTACATCCACACATTAGCCCCTCACTCCTGGGCCCACACGGTCTCTTCTTCCTGAATGCGGAGATGGAGGAAACACCTGCAGCTAAGGACCCTGAGGAAGGGGTCTGATCCCTTCAGTGCTGGAGGCCATCATGCTCAGTGTCACGTGCCAGTCTAGCTCCCTCCAAGTGTCTTTCTTCCCAGGGGAGTTGGTCAGGCAGGTCTGAGAACTGACCATCTGTCCTCTGCAGCTCAAAGATGAAGCAGGATATGAAACCAAACAGAACCATGCTCATCCAGACCGGAACAAGAACATCTCCAGCCCGTGTTGTCTGTGTTCATGCAGTGAGTCCAAATTCTTTCTCTCAAGAGAGAAGGAGAGAGAGAGAGAGCGAGGAGAAAGAGAGAGAGGGGGAGGGAAGGAGGGAAAACAGAAAGAAAGAAAATCAACAGTGTCCAGAAGCACAGCTCTGACTATACACAGAAACTTAACATTCCCGAATTAAATATCAATTTCTCGTTTATTTCTTCTCACAACAAATATTTTTCAAACACCTACTATGTGCCAAGCACTGAACAAAACAAAGAGGAGCACTGACCTCCAGGAGCTTGAGTTCTGGTGTGGGAAATAGATAATAAAAAAATCAACAAAAGTAAGCAAAGTCACATCAGGCAGTGACAAGTGTATGTAGGAATAAAGAGGGGACTAGGATAGAGGGCACAGGGGCCTCTTTGGAAATGGCAGTCCTGACTGAGTGACATCTGAGCTGTGTTGGCAAAACAGGGCGGAGTCGGCCAAGACTGTGCATTCAAGTCAATGGTGAGTTGACAGTTTTTCCCAGTAGAAATGGGTGGACACGTGCTTCATGTTGCTATTGGTTTGCTGGGGCTGCCGTAATGAAGTGCCACAACAGGAATTTATTGTCTCACAGTTCTGAGGCCAGGAGTCCGAAATCAAGGTGTCAGAAGTGGCATGGCTCCATCAAAGGTTCTGAGGAGGGAGCTTTTCCTGGCCTCTCTCCCAGCTTCTGGTAGTTTCTTGGCTTATGGCAACATAACTCCAATCTTCACATGACGTTCTCCCTGTGTGTATGTCAGTCTCTAAATTTCCCTTTTCATAAGGACACCAGTCATACAGGATTAGGGGCCCATCTTGTCCCCGAGTAGCCTCACCTTCACTAATAATAAGCACATGTGCAAGGACTCTTTCCAAATAAGGTCACATTCTGAGGTACTAGTCATTGGAACTTCAACATATGAATCTGGGGTAGCACAGTGCGACCCATAACAATGTTTCTGTAACAAAGGGGTCCATTCAGGGGGGTGGGGGACAAGATTCCCCCATAATGATCTGACTAACTCTTTCAGACCGGGGCTGTCTCCCCCACACCATCGAACACAGCACTTGATAAATGAATGAATGCTTGTTGATGGTTGATTAATGGTACATTTCAGGCTAAAATTTAAAAATGTGTGTGTTATTGTGTTGAGGTAGTTTGGGATTCGTTTGTGTGCCAGCAACAGCTCTCATGCTTCGCAGATACGAGAGGCTTAAATTGTTTCAGGGTCTGATATGATTAGTTAGTGTTCCCAGAGACCGTGCAGGAACAAAAAGAAGAAAAAAAAAATAGCTGGCATCTAACGTGGAGCCAGCCCCTTTGTCTCCAGGCCTGGCTCCCAGAGGCAGCAGAGCTAAGGAGCTCAGGAGAGGCTGGCAGAGGTCACATGTGTTGAAGATCCGAGAAGAGATCACGGTGTAAGGACAGCGGTGAGAACGCATCCAGCCAGGCCTCAAGGCAGCTCATCCGCCTCGCCCAGCCTGGGGACACACAGCTGCCCTGTCCTACCTCAGAGGGGCAAATTCACCCACATCAGAGAAGCAGCCCTGGGCCGCTGACGGAAACCGGGCCAGCAAGGAAGCCGCGGGTTTGGCAAACAAAAAACAACGCCCTAGGCAAAAACAAAGCCAGAGGGAGCCTGGGAAAAGCTTCATTCTGAGGAACCACTCCCTCCCTCAACCAATTTTTTAATCCAATATCAGATTCGAAGCCTGTTCTGAGAACACCACGGCCAACTCCTCCAGCCTAAATTCTCCGTGATTTGAAATTCCTAGAAAGCTTTTCCTTTCCTTTCCAACCGATTTGCTCCCATAGCCTATCCCCCATTGTGGCCAGCTATTTTGTTCTCCAATATTCTTCTTGAGAGCAGCACAGACAAGCACGAGATCTTGGGTAACTTAATGAGGATCTGTGTTACACAGAATTGCCCTTTTAAGTGCCACTGAGTGTTTTCCTGTCTTTTTATCTCGTGAAATGAACTACTCATGACAAGCTACTTTTGACTGTTGAAAAGTACATTTATGTAAGCACATCAATATAAAAATCTCTTATGAAATATATGCTTAATTCATATATTAGTTTCCCACTGACAAGAACTCGTGGACCTGAAGTTAGTTATGCATAAAGGGTCTTCGGAAAAGAACAGGAGCTCTACAGATACAGACAACACAAGGTCAGGCGAAATCGTCAAAAATCTAGTCATAGTTGGGTTAGAGGGTCTAAATTAGAGATTTTATCATTCTTACGTTGACGATAATAATAGCTAGGATTGATTATTGAGTTTTTCCTTGGGGTAGGCTATGTGCTGAGTGTGTTCAACCTGCCTTATCTCAAATCCTTTCAACTCCATCAAAAAATTCACTTCAAAACATTATGTAACTGGTCCATGCTCACAGCTAGTACTGTCAAGAGTTGGGATTCAGACTCTAGTTTGTCTGTCTCCAAACGCTACGCTTAGTCCAACATACTACCTAGATAAAAATGGGGGGTGGGGACTACAATTAAAACTTTAGTCAAAGATTAAACACTATAGGAAAAATACCACTAGTATGTTCCTTTAGAAAGTTGATTTATAAAAGGAACTTCTGTAAAAGGCAGGAAGCAATGCTCCAAAAGGTAAACTGAGGCAGAGGATTCATAGCCACGGCTTTTTAGAACTTTCTTAGAAACACAGTTGCATCAAAAACATCATTTTGCACTGTTTTTGAAGGGAAGTTCTAGAAGCACTGGAGACTTATAATGATAAAAATTACATGATAACCTTTTATGCAACAGGCTTATTGAACACAACACGTTAGTGATGCTATTCTAAAAACAACTAGTCGTGCTGGGCTAAATTTTCCAAGAATGCAATTTAAGCCCACAGTAAGGTGTATTATAAAATGAATGGAATACTGTGGTTCAAACGCAGTCCTCCGAATGGTCCATCTGTGGACCTTATCTCACCGATTCTCATTAAACAGTGATTTCATTTCTCTACATCATCACAAGCTCCACTCCTGGGCAGTCATTCAGCGGCCTGGCTGGTCTCACAACACATGCAAATATGAATTAAAGGCGGCCACACAACAAGACAGAGGAGAGTTTGCTGATACCCTTCCCAGTGTGAAGCAAGGGGCCCCAGCCATCACAGATGGGAAAAAGAAATTGGTGGTCCCAGCAGGCCCTCTGTTTATTACCCTGAGGCCTCATTTGGAGTGTGGCAGTCACACACATGTGCATGCATGCGCGCGCACACACGCACACACATGCAGATCTAGACCACTCCACCTGCCCCCTCAGTTCCACGCGCTGGGAGGTTAAAGACGTGTTTGGACTCTACGAAAATAAAAATCCCAAAGCCTTTACAGACACCTTGTCACTGACTCTCATTGCTCCCAGTAAGACATATCAGAGTAGGTATGTTTTCCTCATTAGACCTATGGGAAATAGGGAGTATGAAATGTAGCCATTTGTCCAGAGCTGGGAGAAGAATCCAAGACAGAAAACAGAAGTAGAAGTTCTCTGTCCTCTGACCTCCTATACTATGCAGTCTGCACCGTTCTTACAGCCTGACTTCGTCTCTACAATATAGTCCGGTTAGTTGTAAATTTGTCTCTTCTCCCTTATGTGACAATTAGCTCCTTTGGGTGCAGGATGATTTCTATTTGGTTTTGCTTTCTCACCACAACACAGTTCCCTCCAGGGTAACTCCACATGTGAGTAAGGATTGGAATAAGAGGGTAAACAAGATATAGATGGAGATTTTGAATAGATCTGGGCAGCACTGGCAACAGTGGCCGTCAAGCAGGGTAAAGGCTCGGCGTGACTTTGCTTTAGGGTGTGCATGTCTTTCAGATCTGTTTACCGCCTGTCATCATGAATGGGGGCAGGGAGCATATGCTAGAAAGAGAGAAAATACACCCAATAATGGTTACTAAAGAAGCTAGTGAGCATCTGTTAAGATGCTCATGTTTTCTTTTATTTTGTTAAGATTGTGAAGTATATTGGTTTTCTAATGTTAAGTCAATCCTGCCTTCCTGGAATAAACCCCACTTGATCATGGAGAAAAAAAAAAAAGAAGAAGCTAGTGAGATTTGAAGTGAGGGTGAGGCAGGAGCGTGACATGAGAGGCATTGGTCTCGACCCACCTGCTGGGAGGTGTGAAGTACTCACCCTTTCAGTTCCTGGGGCCCGTGTGGTCCTGAGCTAATGTCAGCCCAGAAGGAAACCTCGTGGAGGGGTCACATGTTCCACCTGCTCAGATTAGCCCAACCCTGGTCCAGGCAGAGGTCTGAACCAGAAGTAGTCAAAGTCTGTAGGTGTTTATCATTCTTTGCTAAAGGCCCGGAATGGAAGTATCAGCTGCCAGCCACGTGGTAAGTCATCTTGGCCCTTCTAGCCCAGCCAAGCCATGGATGACAATAGCCTGAGTCAACTTCATGGGACTAGGAGAACCTCCCAGGAGCAGGAAAACCTCCCAGAAGAGCCCAAACAACCCACAGCATCATCATAATAAAATGGCAGCTATTTGAAGCCGGAAGTTTTAAAGTGCTATGTAACGAAGCACCCAGACACCCAGAACACTAAGCCTCATGCCAAAATGAAACAAGATTTTGCAAGTCAAATCTTGTTTGTGAGGGAAGGGGATAGAGTCTTGCACTGAAGAGTGAGTGTATTCTGCATCTGAAGTTATATTAATTATTGGAGGTAGAGTGCAGACTAAGGTAACTACTCTTTAAAGATGCCCCTTCCCCAGTGAATCATACCTCCTGATCTTGTATAGTCCCCTTGCACAGTGAATGTGTGACCAGTACAAAATGTGGCAGAAGGTATTTGGTGTGACCCCCGAAGTTATTATGTCATGAGAAACCTTGTGACTTTTGCTCTAGGAGAAGCCATCCACTGTGTTACAAGTCCAACAACCCTGAGAGCACCATGCTAAGGAGAGGTCCCATGGGAAGAAAGAAAGATGGCTGGCCAGCCCTTTTAACTGACATCAAAAACATGGGAGTGAAGAAGTCATGTGGGTATCTGGTCCAGTCAAGCCTTCAAATGATTCCAGCTTCAACTGTGTCTGACTTCAACCACATGAGACACATGTGACTTCAATCAGGCAAGAGCCCTTGAGCTGAGCCCTGTCAATCCACAGAACTTGGAAAGGCAATATGAAATTATTCTTAAGCCAATAAGTTTTGGGTTATTTTGTTGTGCAGCAATAGGTAACAGAAAAATTAGGTCTGTACAATATAAACATCTCAAACCTTTTGGTTCTTTCTTACACAAACAACATTTTCTATTTGGGACAAAGGCAAAGTCTGATATATCCTCCATGTGACCAAAATGTCAAAACAAATCACTCCTATACAGGGTCATAAGAAGAAAACGAAGCAGAGAGAATGACATTCTACCATATATCAAAAGAACTTATGACATCTAGGAGCTATTTCTAGGAGCAGTGAAAATGGGACAACTAGACATTTGGGTTAAAGAACCAACTGGTCCAAAATTACTTGCACCTGTGTAGGAGGTCCCACATGGGAAGCCCACACTAGGTGAGGATGGAATCATTAGACCTTAGTCCACTGTGGCCCAGTGGAATTAAAAGAAATTTCCCCCAGATAACTTACAGATTACAAGCCCAGCAAATCATGCAACATCAAAGAAGTTCCTAAATTATGTAGAAGACTAGATTATATTGGAGAGTTGAATGAACTAAAGGAGCCGCTGTGGGAAAAGAGTTGCTAGGTGGTTTAAGAAAAAGAAATAAGCTTAGGAACCATGCCAGCCATGAGGGAGATGGGGTCAGGGGCCTCCACACCACAGCAGAGCTCCCTCTCCAGCCAAGACTTGGGTCTGTCACCTATTGTCATTTACCTCTCGGTCAGGTGCATATGTGTTCTTTCACTTCCACCCATCCCCAATTTTCTTATACGTTTCCAATACCAGAGATACATACCCATCTTAGTAAAGGTACTTTACTATATGTATTACCATAGGTGATTTAATTCTTTAACTTCATAGAGAGGCATCGTATAATAATTAGAAGATGGGCTCTGGAGTCAGACTGACCTGAATTTGTAATCCTGCTCTGCCGCTTACTAGCTGCAAGAACATGAATAAGCTATTTCACCTCTGTGAGCCTCAGTTTCCCCGCTGGTAAGGTGAGGATAATACCAGTGCGTACATAATGGGATTCCTGAGACTATTCAATGCATGGAAAATGCTTAGACCACTGAACATTGTTCAATATTAGGTATTAAAATATTCTTTTTTTAATGTCTATTTTTGTGAGAGAGGGAGAGAGAGTGTGCGAGCAGGGGAGGGGCAGAGAAAGAAGGAGACATAGAATCCGAAGCAGGTTCCAGGCTCTGAGCTGTCAGCACAGAGCCCAATGCAGGGCTTGAACTCATGAACCACAAGATCATGACCTGAATCAAAGTCAGATGCTTAACTGACTGAGCCACCCTGGGGCCCCAAGTATTACATTCTTCTTGAAAAATCATGTATTTCTTCCTTCTTCCCACCTCCTCCTAGGATTTGTATATGCTGAACTAAAATGACTGAAAGAGACCCATTTCAGCCTAATTCCCCACAGGGTTGTCAGCCAAGGCCCAGAGAAGATTTCATTATTTTGCAGATACTTCATCCTAAGTCTGTGAAGGCGCCTTTCACCCTCCACTCTCTTTCTGCTCCACCCTCAGCCTCCTGAGAGGCAGCAAAGAGCCAGAGAGTGCAGGAGGACTGACAGCCAGCACAAGAAGAAGTGAGACTCTAGGGGTGCCTGGGTGGCTCAGTCGGTTAAGCATCTGACTCCTGCTCAGGTCATGATCTCACAGTACGAGCCCTGCATCAGGCTCTGTACCGATGGCTCAGAGCCTGGATCCTGTGTCTCCCTCTCTCTAACCCTCCCCCGCTCATTTTCTCTCTCTCTCTCTCTCTCTCTCTCTCTCTCTCTCTCTAATAAATAAACATTAAAAAAAAGAAGAAATGAGACTCTGGAGGTGTCAAGCCAAGGAGGTGAGGGGCAGGAGATGGCTCTGGGAGGGAGGACAGAGAAGAGAGAGGAAGTCACATGAGAAAGACGTTCTCATGGACCAGGGCCCAGTCCAGTGAGGCAAACAGTTGGAAGCAAAGGCAGTGGAACAGAGCAGAAAAGCCACCCAAATCTCTAGCTCCTTTCAGGGCTTCAAAATGATATAGAATATATTATTAAAATCCCAAATACGAGACCTCTCAGATCTTGGAGTGGGTCCTTGGCTGACTAATAGCAAGATCACATGCAACAAAGGTCACGCTATCTATGCCCTCCACACGGGGATGGCTGGGGCATGCTGTTTTCTATATAGGGCAAAGCACAAATCAAAAAAAAAAAAGTCATTTTCAGACTACAAATCATAATTTGGAGAGGAAATGGGAAACCTACTAACTGACTTTATTTGCTGCAAAGGAAATAGGATATCCCTGATAAACATTCTTCTGTAGCCTCATGGTATCTAGCTAATGCTGGCGGTACCAGCAGGAAGAGCCTTCTTGCTCCCACTCCAGCCAGGTGTTCTCAGTCATTTCCCAGCCTCAGGCCAGCCATGCTTGGGCAAGCCCCAAGGGAACAATGGACAAGTTGCGGGGTAGTCTTCTCAGCTGTTAGCTTCTGGTCACTGGTCTTAAATATGCTCTGTGGCTTTGCTCAAAACTCCTGCACAGCCTATAAATTTCTGGCTTATAGCCAGTGTATCAGTCAGCTTATGCTTCTATAACAAAATACCATAAACTGGGTAGTTTAAACAACAGAAATTGATTTTCTCACAGTGGTGGAGGCTGGAAGTGGCAGATCAAGGTGCCAGCCAATTCAGTTCTTGGTGAGGACTCTCCAGCTTGTAGACAGTGCCTTCTCATTGTGTCCTCATGTGTCAGAGGGAGAGAGTTCTTTCTCTCTCTCTCTCTCTCTTTCTCTCTCTCTCTCTCTCTCTCCCTCTTCTTATAAAACCACAGTTTTATCAGATCAGGGCCCCATTATTATGACCTAAGTAACTTTAAATACCTCCTAAAGACTCTATCTTCAGAAACAGTCACATTGGGTAAGCCAACATATGAATTTCGAGAGGACACAAACATCCAGCCCCGAGCACCCAGACCGACTGGATGTCTGTCAGCCTTTCTCTAAACCTCTATATTCTGCCCATCCATGGCTGATCCCAGGCTTCTTTGCCTCTCTAGGGTGCTGGGTCCTTCACTACCAAGAGGACGAAGGGAAAAGCTGAAGAGCATTTATCAATAAACTCAAATTCTCACATTGAGACAGTGGTTTGGCATCACCAAGGACTTTCCCTTGATTCCTCGACAAGCGTTGTTAGCCTCTTTTTCTAGATGAGGCTACAAGGCCAAGAGATGTTAAATGGCATGTACAAAGTTACACAGCCAGCAAGTAGCAGAGCAGAACTGAGAGGCGAGGTCTGCTGAAGCCCAGTGTCTAGACAATCCACAAAATACTTCACCCTCCTGTCTGTCAGTACTGCCACTGCTGAGGTGCTGCACCTCCTCATTTCTCACTAGGAAACTGGCATGACTTCCTCATTCACCTTCCTGGCTCCTGTGCTACTCACTGCCGATCGCCTATCGGGGCACACTCCAATTATACTTACGGTATTTCTCTTCTTAAAAATTTAGAAGCAGTGACACAGCACCAACAAGCACGCCCAGTGCCCCGATACTGGTTTCTAAATACCATTCTTCAATACAAGGAACCAAAGTCCTTTGGAGAAATGGCTGATTCTAGAGCTGAGATAGGATACCATATAAGGTAAGATACAATAGAGTCTGGAGCACCCTGCAATGCCAGAAAGCACAGATGTGACCAAAACACACACAGAGACACACACTCACAGTGATGGGAGCACGTCAGAACAACAGAGGAGACAACCTGAAAGCATTCCCAATGGCCAAAGCTAGAATAATTAAAGAAAAAAATGGTAACAATAGTATTGGTTATGACAAAAAATTGACTGAAATAATTAATAAATATCCATGGGTCCATGACGATATAAATGACTGAATAAATAAATAAGTGGGGGAGAAGGGACAAATCTCCCTTACAGAAGACTCTCCAATAATAAAAAATAAAAGAAATGAGAGAAACAGAAAATCGCCATTCGAACACCACAGTAATTGTTGCTGCAGGCAAGACTCTCTGATGAATATTAAAATTAGAAGGTGAACCGTTACGGAGAAACAAGATTTTGTGTAGCCTCAAATTATCTTCCCTATAATATTTACTAATTACTGTGGTGGTTTGAATACATTCTTTGATACTCTTCTCTCCAGGAAGTGCAGCTTAATCCCCCTCCCTATGAGTATGAGCTGGACTTAGTCGCTTCTAAAGACTGATGTCTTGGTCAGTGTGGGCTGCTACAACAGAATATCATAAGTAGGTGGCTCAGAAACAACAGGACCTTACTTCTCACAATTCTAGAGGCTGGACGTCTAAGATCTAAGTGCCAGCAGTTTGGGTGCCTGGTAAGAGCCCACTTCTGGTCCATAGACAGCTGTGTTCTCACTGTGTCCTCACATGACAGAATGGGCAAGGGAGCTCACTGGGGTCTCTTTTATAAGGACAGTAATCACATTCATGAAGCCTCTACCCTCTTGACCTAATCATCTTCCAAAGGCCCATCTCCTAATACCACCACATTGGGCATTAGGGATTCAACAAATGAATTCCGGGGGACATGAACATTCATTGCATAACGAATGAAAAGGAAAAAACAATAACATTTCAATGGAGTAATCTAACAGATACCCTTTTACCAAGAGGTAAAGGTCAACATCACCAGTAATAAGAAATGTTGATCTTGGGGCACCTGGGTGGCTCAGTCTGTTAAGCGTCAGACTTCGGCTCAGGTCATGATCTCACTGTCTGCGAGTTCAAGCCCTGTATCAGGCTCTGTGCTGACACCTCAGGCTTGGAGCCTGCTTCAGATTCTGTGTGTGTGTGTGTGTGTGTGTGTGTGTGTGTGTGTGTGTGCTCCTCCCCCACGTGCACTCTGTTTCTCTACCAAAAATAAATAAACATTAAAAAATTAAACAAGAAAAAACAAAGAAATGTTGCTCTCATGTATCCCTCGATGTGATGCACTGAGAGGGCACTTCACCTCCCTGGTATTCTTCCCCAAAATCCATAATCCCTGTCTAATCATGAAAAAATACCAGGTGAACCGAAATCAAGGATATTCTCCAAATACCTGACCCACACTCTTCAAGAAGGTCAAGGTCACGAGAACAAGGAAAGACTGAGAAACTTTCACAGTTGGAGGAAAGTATGAAGATGTGACAACTAAAGGCAGGATGGGGGCCTGGACTCACTCCTAGTATAGAAAAAGGATAGTAGTGGGGCAAATAGTGAGATGGGAATAATATTTATGATTTAGTTTTTAAAAAACAAGCAAAACATCTTATAGTGTCTAAACAGCATACACACTCCCGAGCTGGGGGCACAAGACCCTCTGCGCGTAATTCAGCTGCCCCTTTGCCCCCTCTTGCCACCTCCCAGCCTGCTCTCCACAGCTCTCCACAACTCAGCTACACCCAGCTGAAGGGGGCCCCTGAGTAAGCCAAGCCAGTCACAACGTCTTGACTTTGCCTTTATTTCACTGTCTGCCTGCAATGGCTTCTCCCCTCTGCTCTGCATACCTACCCATCTATTCATCTGATCGTTATCTTTCCTTAAAGTTCAACCCAAGAATTTCTTCCTCGCTGAATCTTTCTCTGACTATCCCGTCATCCCAGGGGCCAATCTCTCCCACCCTCTTTCTCTTTCATGGACACCCGGAAACCTATACCTACATTTATCAGTATCTATAATATTTTAGTGCGTTTCTTTAAACGACTGTATCTTCCTCTCCTGGGGAATAAAAACCCTTTGAGGGTAACTTGACCTTATTCATTTTGTATAGCCTTGGAGTTTAGCACATGCTTTCTACATATTGGATGGATTAATGAATGAAAAAAAAAAATGAATTAGTGAGGAATGAACAAACCCACACTAGAAATATTTTGGTTAGAAATGACAGATGTGTAAATTCATCTCAGCTTTGCAGACAAGTTTGAACAAAATTTTCATTCAAAATTCATTCATTTCAAAATGAACAAAATTTTCATTCAAAATTTCAAAATGCTTTATAGGAATACATACATCCATTCTTTTGAATTTTCATTCAAAATTCATTCATTTCAAAATGAACAAAATTTTCATTCAAAATTTCAAAATGCTTTATAGGAATACATACATCCATTCTTAAAATATATCTTGAGGTCACCAGACATCTGGATGGAGAGCCAAAACCTGCCACAAACAAGCCTACCTCATGGAGGGCCCGGGCCCTGGAGCTCACCTCTGGATGTTCCTCATTTCCAGTTTCTCAGTCAGTTCAATTAAACTAGTCCCACACATGGGGCACCTGGATGGCTCAATCAGTGAAGCATCCGACTCTTTATTTTGGCTCAGGCCATGATCTCACGGTTCGTGCCTGCTTGGGAGCCTGTCTGTCTGTCTGTCTGTCTCTCTCTCTCTCATTCTCTCTCACAAATAAATAAACTTTAAAAATATAAATAAAAAATAAAATAGCCCTACACAGATCCACACTGGGCCTCCCTTAAATGCAGAGCCTTCATTTCATCAAGTCTGTACCTCGAAGTTAAATACCTTTCAAAACTCTGCCAAGTCAACTGAGTTGCTTCCTAACGTGCTTGCAGAGTCAGACTCCTTTTCTGTGGCATCCTTCACCAAACTTCTCATGTGAAGTTTCCTTGCACTGCCATCAACCTGGGCATCTTCATGAACTGTGTCTCCCCTCTGGTGGTGTGAGCATTTCAGTAACTACACAACAATACATCTTCATTAATTGTAGGAATTTGCACTCTCATTTGAATGTTGATGACATGGCTTTCTGTGCTTTTGTTCACACACTACCTAGTGGGAAAAAAAGACCCATGATAGAAGCTGTGTTTCTCAAGGTGTGTTACATGCTAGGGTAGTTCTAAAGTTAAGCAAGGGTTCTTTGAGCAGGAAGATGATTAAGTATGGGTTGGGTTGGATTGGAGAGATGAGATTCATTTATATAGCTATCATCAATAAATTCAACTATTAAGCACCGAATGCATGCATACATACAAAGCATTGTGCTAAAATTGTGGTATATGTACAAAGGTTAACACTGTTTCTACCCTGAGAGGAGGAGATATTTAGAGACAGAGACCACCTATATCCCTTTAAAAAGATGACTAATGGGAATGAAAGCTGGTGCAGCCACTCTGGAAAACAGTATGGAGGTTCCTCAAAAAACTAAAAATAGAACTACCCTATGACCTAGCAATTGCACTACTAGGCATTTATCCAAGGCATACAGGTGTGCTGTTTCGAAGGGACATATGCACTCCCATGTTTATAGCAGCACTATCAACAATAGCCAAAGTATGGAAAGAGCCCAAATGTCCATCGATGGACAAATGGATAAAGAAGATGTGATACACACACACACACACACACACACACACACACACATACATACAATGGAGTATTACTCAGCAATCAAAAAGAATGAAATCTTGCCATTTGCAACTATGTGGATGGAGCTGTAGGGTATTATGCTAAGTGAAATTAGTCAGAGAAAGACAAAAATCGTATGATTTCACTCATATGAGGACTTTAAGAGACAAAACAGATGAACATAAGGGAAGGGAAACAAAGTAATATAAAAAGAGGGAGGGGGACAAAACAGAAGAGACTCATAAATATAGAGAACAAACTGAGGGTTACTGAAGGGGTTGTGGGAGGGGTGATGGGCTAAATTGGTAAGGGGCACTAAGGAATCTACTCCTGAAATCATTGCTGCACTATATGCTAACTAATTTGGATGTAAATTTTGAAAAATTAAAAATAAAATTAAAAAAAAGATGACTAACACTACAAAAAAATATGGATAAACCTCAAAGATCCCTAACTCCTCTTCTCAGGGGGTGCTAGTTAGTAAAGTTAGGTCCCGGGACATCATCTTGACAGAATGGGATTGAAACATTGATTGCAAGAGTCCCTGCCTATGACCAGGGCCTAGCACTTAGAACGTGGCCCAGTCTGGCCATCAGAGAACTAGCTTCACACTCTAGTTCTTTCCCAATGCCTCAGAAACAGGGAACTTTTCCCACATTAGATAATTCTTTCCTAGAATGTAGGTATAGGAGAGGGTGACTAGTTACTGTTTGCTCAACTATCTTATCTAACTCAGAAAGAAAAGTTCAATAAATCTTCCGGTTGGGCCCCTCCTAGTTGGGTCGGCCCTGTTCACCATTACAAAATTATCTTTTGACTTATAAAATATTTTGAATCAACACAGGATTACTATCTGAATCTTCAGTATTATGACTCTAACATCTACCTTTTCCAAATAGAGGGGGAAAAGCACACCCAAAAAGGGAGCTATTCACATACAAGCATTCCTTTTCATCTCAGCCTCCAAGTTTCAATAGTTGCAGACAGAACTTTAAGAAAATACTCTATAACATTGATAAATAAATGCTAGAGGAGTTGAGAGAAGGGGAGTTTAGGGAGAAGTTGAGATTTCAGGTTAGGTATGAAAAACAAGTAGGCTTAAAACGGTAATGAGAAGGGCAACAGATATTCTGGGCAGGCAGAGGCAAAGGCACAGGCAGAAATGCATATGGCAGGCTCACTGCACTCCTAGACTCACCAAAGCAGAGGCTGTGTGTAGAGGCAATGGGAGATGTGGTTAGAGAGTCAGGTTGATGGCATATGGTGAGGGTTTGCAGTGTCAGGAAAGAGATTTTCCTCTGTAAATGTGGGAATGGAAACCATTTATGATCTGTGTTCAGAAGGGAGACATGTTGGGAGCAATATCTTAGAAGGCAGAAATATGCTGCCTGGATTAGAAGGAAAGACCTTAGAAGGCAGAAGAAAGTAGCAGAGACTTTGCTTTAATAGTCTGAATAGAAAGGAAGGGGTACATGAGAAAATGCTGTGAAGGAAATTAACAAGATGTAAGCACAGATGGGGCATGGAAAGAAAGAGGAGAGGGGCACCTGGGTGGCTCAGTCAGTTAAGCATCTGACTTCAGCTCAGGTCATGATCTCACGGTTCGTGGGTTTGAACCCCGCATTGGGCTCTGTGCTGACAGCTCAGAGTCTGGAGCCTGCTTCGGATTCTGTGTCTTTCTGCTTCTCCCCTGCTCATTCTCTCTCTCTTTCTCTCTCATAAATAAATAAATAAATAAATAAATAAATAAATAAACAAACAAACAAACAAACAAACAGATAGATAATTGAAAGAAAGAAAGAGGAGACAAGGTGGTTCCCAATCTTCATCTAAAGAGAAGATTAAATACTCTGTCATACTGGCTGCGGGAATTTAGGGAAATTACTTACCTTTTCTGTGCCTCGGTTTCATCATCTGTGAAATGAGGACAATGATAACATCTACCTCATAAACTGTTGTGACATCAAATGAACTACAATATATAAAACATTGAGAATAGTGCCTGGCACTCAGAAAACAGGAGCAAGTAGACGCTGCTCTGGTGCTTTTGTTACAGAAAAATCAAGACTAATAGCAATAGGGCTAAAAACAAATCCCTTCAGAAATTGCTCTGGTGAGAATAGAGAGATATACTCAGAAATGGAATATATTACAGTAAGTCATTTTTCCCATTGAATGGCAAATCATATTTACCACCAGGGTACGAAGTTCCCCTTTCCTCTCCCCTGCCCTCCTACTAATATTTCCCTAGCTACCCTCAAGGGTCCAAGCCTCCTAACAGATCCACCCTAAAATTTCAAACCCTAGTTTACTTAAATGGCAATGAAATTTCATTTGGAACACTTACTGTTTGGAAGGGGATTGTAAAATCATATTTTAAGTACAGAAGCATTGCTTTAAATGCAGAAGCCTCCAAGGGAGACACTTTCCAAAGGACATTGTTGCTCTGAATATTATATAATTGGGGCATCTAAGGATGAAAATAAATCCTAGGAACATTTGCCCCTTATCCTGTCTCAGACAAGGGCATTGCCAAAGCTCTCAGTCACCATTTTCCCAACTGCAAAGTTAAGCTAAAAATATAAATATTACCCTAACAGGAATTGTATTTGAGAGAAAAGGAACAAGGGAAAAAGAGTGAATAAAGAAAAAAGAGGACATATATTTAGAAACTATTACACATGATTAGATTGTTGGAAGGGAGGAATTCTGGCATCTTAATGCAAGGAAGAAGTTGGAAATTGGGAACACTGACCTTAATGTCTTCACAACTGAGCCACAATTTGGCTTGAAACAAATTGCTTAATCTTTACCTGATTTAGCTTATTCTAGACATTGTGAGACTTCCCTAATGTCTGATTCCCTAGGTTCTTTAAGTGATAGGTGACTTGAGTAAAGGCACATGTTCATTCATCTGGTTTTCATTTTATTTTATATTTATTTTATATTTATTTTATTTTATTTTATTGTATTGTATTTTATTTTATTTTATTTTATTTTTTGAGACAGAAAGAGAGAGTGCGTGTGAGCAGGGAAGAGGGAGAGGGAGAGAGAGAGAATCTTAAGCAGGCTCTATATCCAGCCTAGAATCTGACACAGGGCTCAATTGCACAACCCTGGGATCCTGACCTGAGCCGAAATCAAGAGTCGGATGCTTAACTGACTGAGCCACCCAAGCACCCCTGGTTTTCACTTGAATATACTAATGATGAAGGCAGTAAGAATCAGTACTAATGCCATATCCAAGGAGCTCAAGGTCCACTCCAAACACCATCGTTACTCTCAATATTTCTGCTACTTTTGTTCCACGTTTTGCCACCACTGGTAGTACCAGCTGGTCCTAATTTATCCAATGTCAAAAAGCCTCCCTACTTTAGACATAAACCTTGCAGTTGATATTTGATCTATCTGTATATCTATCTATCTATCTATCTATCTATCTATCTATCTATCTATCTGTCTATCTATGTACCTACCGATTTTATTTTTAAGCAATCTCCACATCCAACATGGGGCTCAAACTCGCAACCCCAAGCCAAAGTCACGCACTCCACTGACTGAGACAGCCAGGCACCCTTGCAGTTGATGTTTTAAAAGGTTGCAAAGTAAAATCTGTCTATCCAATAGTTGGAGAAAAGAGAGAAGTGATGTTTAAGGCAGGTTGCCAAATGATTTTCATCTTAAATGGAGGCATCACACTTCAAGGTAAACTCATCATTTGATGGCTGACCAAACTTGTCAGGCCTGTACAGGTTCTTGCTAGTGTGTGTCATCATGTCTGTGGCCTCAGCCTCCCCAACCCTCCACCAAAAGGCTAATAATGTCCCTCATTACCACCCTGTTTCCTGAGCCAGATCTTCCTAAGGCTAAAAGTGTATCAATTGTCTTAGCAAGTCCTGCTGTTCCAGCACTACCCTGGATTAGCCACAGACCACCAATGACTACTGGGCTCACACATTCTCCCTAAACTCCTTTGTTGTTCATTAGTCAAACCTCAGTCTCTAGATTTCCCAAAACTCCTTAGTGTCAGCTCTGAGTTGTAGCTCTCCCATCAAGCCCCCAAGCCTACCTTACATGGGTACAATCCATAAACCCCACGATTCTAACCAGTTATCTTTCCTCGTTGCCCAGACTAGACTAAACAATGGATGTCTCATCAGTAACTTATGAAGCCATATGACCAGTTTCCACGGGGTCTAACTCTGCCTAGAATCCTATCATGGCTCTAGAGACGGGGGAATTCTGAAACACTTGAAATTAGTTCCAATTAGCCCAGAGGGATGGTAGTTCTAATAGAATTACATTATTTTAGAGACTAAAATAGTTTTACACACACCTCTAAGTTTGAGACTGAAGTCCCTCCTCCCCATACACACATCCCAGCATCCATTCTTCCAGGACTGGCCTGGGTTTCTAACAATTGGCTGGCATTCTGCTGCCAATGGACAGACCTCTCAGGTGCCAAATGACTACCATCAGACTCCATGTTTGAATAGCCTTGCAGTAGCTACTCCCTATACCACAAATTGTACCAAAGCATTTTCTCTGCCATCTTTCCCATCATGGGAAGGGAACCCAACCCTCTTGCTACTTGACTTCTTCCTAAAACCTGAGTATAGCCTGCTTTAACTGATGGCCCCTCTCCCTAGGGAGAAACAAGGATACATTCACATATACAGGAAAATATGTTTTAGCCACAGGGGGATCCCTGACCCACCAGAGGCCAAAGCATGGGCTTTAGATTAAGAGCTCCTGCCTTCAAATATGATTTAACACATGCTCAGTTCATCTTGCTCATCCAACAGCTGAGAAGGAGAGAGGACACCCACAGCTCCAAGCCGCGGATGGTAACACCGAAGCTGCAAAGAAGTCATCTGCGTTGGCTGCCCCCAAAGATCTAAGAATGATGACTTCCCCAAGTTCTGAGCCAATATTTTATGCCCCTGACATTAACTCATTCAACAAATATTTATTGTGCATATACCATATGTCAAATCCTATTCCAGATACTAGGGATACAACAGAGACCTGCAAAGACCCTACTCTCAGGGAGTCACAGTGAACTAGAAAGGTCGACATTGAACAAATGTTAATGTCTACAAGGCAAAAGAAGTGTGGGCACTTCCCATAGGTGGACCCAACCTAGATAGCAAGTTCTTCTTCATATCTAACCGATATTCATCTTGTATCATCCAAGCCCATTTTTCCTTGACATCGAGAATAATCATGTCTTTTGTGAAAATCTTCATAAAATGGTTATTCTCATGAAATCATCCCTTATTCTTCTCTTCTCTTCTCTTGATTAAACAGCTCCAGACCCCTTAACATTGCCTCACAGGACATATTTCCTTGCCTTTAATAATAACTTTCCTTGCACTGGTGCAGACCTTTACCATTTATAGGGCACTTTGCAGTTTACAGAGCACTTCCGCATCATTATCACACTTGGATCCTTACAACGGCCCCACAAGGAAGGTACTGCAGATATTTGCTGAGCACCAAGTATGCCCAAGGCACTGTTCTAGGACTATGGGGGCACCTGTGCTACTTTACGCTTGTCCCCGCTGAAATTTATCCCAGTTTTGTGGAGCCATTTTCTCAATGAGTCAAGGCCATTTTGAATTTTATTTCTGTCTTGCAGAGCAATAACAACCCCACCTAATTTAGTGCCAGCTGCAAATTTAATGAGCATACTCTTAATTCCTTCATCCAGGCCATCAATATAGTTATTGAGCAGGATAGATCCTGACCCCAATACCTCTGGGATAGCACTCAATATGTCCCCCCCCCAAATTGATACAAGGCCATTGATAACTCCCCCTGGGCTGAAGCCTTCCAGCATCTAGCAGAAGTGAAGACAGGAACATACTTTTATAACATGGCCAAGACAATGTCTAATTTTTAAAAAAATCAAAATCTTTACTAAAATTGAGATAGATCCCATCTATCGATTCCCCTGGTGTATATAGCCTTTCACAATCATGGAAGGAAATTAAATTGGCCTTGCACTATTTGCTCTTTACAAAGCTTTACTGATTGCTACTTAGTACTTTATGTTCTTTCAGGTGCTATCCAATTGATTATTTGATGATTTATTCCAAGATCATCCCAGGTATTGATGTTGAGCTCACAGGTCTGAAATTTCCAGGGTCATCCTGTCTTTCTCTCAGAGATGGGCACCTCATTTACCCTTTTGCTATCCTGAGGGGCTTTTCCAATCCTCTGTGATTTGGGGGGAAACACTGGCTAATAGTCCTAAGATGAAAGTTGAAAATTCATTCAGTTTCCTACAGGGCAAGCCATCAGGTCCTGCTGACTCGAGCATATTAGGTTTTTCTAAGTTTTCTAACTATGTCATCGCTTTGGCCTTCTATCCTCCTATTACAACTGGGACTTATTCTAGGTGGCAATTTATAGCTGATATTATCTTCCCCCTGGAGGAGGGGAGTGAAGAGGACACTGTAAAAAATAAAATAAATAACATAAAAAGCTCTACCTTTTCACACTGTCTTCTGCATTAGCACATCAGGCAGAGACAGTGCCATCTGTTTGAATCCCATTTCCTTTTTCTCTTCTTGGCCATACAGGAAGACTGCACTTCCCAGCCTCCTCTGCAGTTGAAGTGTGTGGGGTCACAGGATTGGGATTGGGCCAATCTAATGATGAAGGAATGATAGCTGCCATTTTCAGGCCTGGACACAAAATTGTCTGCATGACCCTCTGTGCTTTCTCTTCCCCTCTGCCAACAGCCATGAACATGGCATGTTGATGAGGTAGCAACACAAAAGCGATGGAGATTGGACACCTGAATAATGCCCAGGAGTGCTGCATTGGGTAACTGACACAAAGAAGAGATGCATTCTGGTGCTATGAAACCATTAACTACTAGGAAGGTGTGTGTGTGTGTGTGTGTGTGTGTGTGTGTGTGTGTGTGTGTGTGTGTGTTTGATGCAAGATCTCCCTCTCTATCGTCTTCTCACACAACCTGAGTTACGCCTTTTGAGATCATACAGGGGACATTTCTTTGTCATTTACATGGTAAAATGTTATCTGAGTGTCCTTTTTGGACTACTGAAATATTTAAAGAATACCTTTTCTCATTTTCCATTATCTTTCCTAGGTATATATATTTTTTATTTTAACCTTGCCAACCAGTCATACTATTTTATACATTTATGTACATGTTAATTCACTTGAGGAGACCTTGCCAAAGGACCTTCATCCATCATGTGCTGCACAAAGAAGAAAATGACAAGATCAACATTTTTAAGTTCTAGAGAATTAGAATAGGTTAGTTATCTTCATATGTGTGTGTTTTCATTTGAGAACGCTCTGTAACATTGTTCAATAGGATGTTGTTTTAATCCATGTTCTAAACACAGTCACAGTGTATTTATCCGTTCCCCTGTTCATAAATGGACATTTCGGTTATTTCCAATTTATCTCTCTTACTATATCACCGATTGCTCTCCAAAGTGGTTGCCCCACTTTTCTTTCCTACAGGTCAAGTTGTGTATGCAAACTCCTATTTTGCAATTCTTTCATCCACTCGTGGTGCTGTTAAGACAGTTTGATTTTCGCCAGGTCTTATAGATCTTACTGTTTAAGTTTGTATTCCATTCTATTTAGTCTTCATTTGTGTCCTTCAGTAGGTTTTAAGATTTTTCCAGAAGGTGTTGTTTATATTGTTCATATGAATTCTAAGACATTTTATAGCTTTGTTGACCATATAAGTGAGATGTTTTGTACTATTACAGCTTCTATTTGAAAAGTGGAAATACTGTTGCTAGTATTCAGAAATGGCATTGACTTTTGTGCAGTTAATAATTCTCCAAAAGGAAACAGGCTTTTCAACAAACAACCTGGAAAAACATATAGTGAGGAAAACTTAAACAGTTTTAGAGTATTTTGTAGTATTTTCATTCGCTAATATAGGGCTCAGCATTCATTCATTCCACAAACATTATTTAATGTCTACTGGGTCCTAGAGCCTGTGCTTCACAATGAGACAATGCCAGTGAGAATAAGACAGGCCATGCTGGCAGCTCATGGCCCTTCAGACAACCTAAGAGCACTCAAAACAAAAACAAAAACAAAAACAAAAACAAAAAAGCAAACAAACAAAAAGGGAAATGAGATCTCTTTTATATTTACCGAGAATCCATGTTCTCTGATTACAGAAATCCAGTAGCTCTTAGAATTCCAACGCTTCCTCTGAATTTTCCAAACACAAAGTACTGGGGCATCTGGGGGGCTCAGTGAGTTAAGTGTCCGACTTCAGCTCAGGTCATGATCTCAAAGTCCACGACTTCAAGCCCCACATCGGGCTCTGTGCTGACAGCTCAGAGCCTGGAGCCTGCTTTGAATCTGTGCCTCCCTGTCTCTCTGCCCCTCCCCTGATCACACTCTGTCTCTGTCTCAAAAATAGACAAACATTTTTTTAAAGACTGAATTTTCCAAACAGAAGTATCTACATTTGCTTCTTTCTGCTACGTGATGTCACTGCAAGAAATTGAACCTCCACTCACTCATAGATGGTACTGGCTTATATAATCACAACACACTGCTTTTCACCATACCAGCCCTCTCATACCCACACCAGTCTAAACCTCACCAAGTACTAGTACTTGGGCTTTCTCTTCTATATCACCATTGCCTCTGGCTCACTGAAGAGTAGGGGACAGGGAGACTGTCACCCTCAGGCCCATCCGAGTGCAATTCAACAAAGTCTCTGGGCACAGGTACGTCTCCTTTTACTGGACGATTCATAGGCGATGTGCAGGCAGCAGGCACTAGACGACCCTCACATGATAGACCCAAGAACTGCAAATCCAATTCTTCCCAGTTCCCCACTCAGGCCATTGGCTACAATCTCTTACATCCAAGGAAACTTCTGCAGGATTGGCTCACTCCAGGGACTTCTCTGATAATGCCACTGATGGTACTCAACAGTATCTCAATAAACTCACCATGGGCTTCCCCCCATTTCCCACCCTCCCTCCCTTCAGGGCATAAATTTATGCTCCTTTACCTTATGAGGAAATGTTTCCTGGGAAAAAAAATATCGAAGAGATAAGAGAGAGAGAGAGAGAATGAGAATCAGAAGATAACACAAAAAGGAAATACTATTTAATTGGTGTCACTGCCCTGCCCCCACCCAATTCCTCCAAGATGAACTGATTTTCCCTGTATCCTTTTTCCAATCGATTGTTATGCCATAAAATCTGTCCTCAGCTTTCCTCCTCTAGTGATTCTTAAGAGAGCCCATCTTGAAAGTCAAATAGACTGAGTATTGAGTCTGTCTTCTTCTATCACAATCCCAAATCCCCTCAAGGAAATGTGGCTACTTTTGAGAAAGCAGAGGATGAATCATAGGTCATAAAATGTAAGAGTAAAAACATACAGATTAAAACTCAAAGGTATGATCATTCCTACACAGTAAAGCTGAGAGGCAAGAAAACATAGAGTTACGGAGTCAGACTACCTGTATTTAAAATCCCAATTCTGCCATTTATTCACATGGAATTTTGAGCACGTTACTCAATGTCTCTGTGCCTCACTTTCTTTATTTGTAAAGTGAAGCTGATAATAATCAACCTCAAGGCGGTATTTAAATAAAGTCAACACATGTTAAGCACTCAAAACAATGCCAGACACATAGCAAACACTCAAATACTAGCCATTGTTATAAAATTTAAAACGACTCATGACTAGTTCACATTCAGTTAATCACACAGCATCTAGAGTCTGGAAGCTTATCTCCCTACTCCCATGATTTGGTCATGCCTGAAGACTGGCTGATCGTCATCTTGGAGCTCCATATCCCCAGTAAGCTGCCCTGCATTCAGCTGCCTACCTCTTTGATGCTTGGTTACCAAGAAATGTATGGTCCAGAGGTCTCTCTAGGCAATTTCACACTCTAATTACTGGTTAGCATTTCAAAGAGAAATCTCTTTCTGGTCTCCTGCCATGGAGATACCCACATGGCTTACTGCCTCACTTCCTCTAGGTCTCCACTTAAATGTCACTTCCATGAAGTTGTCTCTTAAAAAACATTAAAACAACAACAACAACAACAACAACAACAAAACCCTGCCTACTCTGTACTGTTTTTCCCCCATAGCACTTACTATTACCTAACATTTTGCATATATATCTCCTTCTTTGTTTATTGTCTCTCACATTCTACCAGAACAAGAGATGTAAGACAGCAGAGATTTTTGTCTATTTTATTCACCACTGCATCCCCAGCACCTAATACAATGCCTGGCACACAGTAAATCCCAATAAACACTTGTTGAATGAATGGATGAATGAATTCTGATGAACCCTCAAAGATTCCTGCTGCCTTTCTCCTTAAAACCCAGAGATAACAACTAGTTTCATGTTAATCTATTTGTAATGGATGCCCAGATCATCCATTTAGATTGATTATGAGGCAGAAAACTGCTGTGATTGATGACTAATGGCTGCCAAGGGATTTGAAGGAGAAATGGTGACATATCCTCCATGTATTTTTCATCTTTAGTCAAGGCTAAACCCACCCCAGCCATTCATTCTATGCTTTCTCACTTCTAGACCTCACTTGGTCTTGCTTGTCCTTACCAGGGAAAGAGAAGTTACCTCCTCAGCAGAAGGCATCCCAAGATCTCTCTTACCATCCAACCACTAGGAAGGGAAGATAGTGTTCTTCTCTCTTAAGGGGCCGACCTACGATTGGCCCTGAGCCCATTACTTCTGCCCTGAACATGACCTTCAAACTTATCTCTCTGGCTCCTCCTGATCCAACTCTACCTGACACTCCTCCTCCCATAAAAGTTGCCCTCCTACTACAGCAAATCACCATATTTTCTTGGAGAATCTATGTTGGTTGACTCACAACCAAATTTCTTTTCTCTGGAAGTAGAATGAGACATAGGAAAGGCCCTGAGTTCCTCTTTAGCTCCTCAACATTGCGTGTCTGTGTGTGTGTGTGTGTGTGTGTGTGTGTGTGTGTGTGTGGAGGGGAAGGGAGATAGAGTACTCTGAAATCTGATATACAAGCATGCACACACAACGCTTAGCATATGGTTACAGAAGGCTCATCAATTCCACTACAGCACTTTAAAATGCAGATTCCAAGACCCCAACCCAGAAATTCTAAGTAGGTCTGGAAGAGAGTCCAGGAGTTTGCATTTTAAAAGTTTTTATTTTTTTTAATGTTTATTTATTTTTGAGAGAGAGAGCATGAGCAGGGGAGGAGCAGAGAGAGAGAGGTGGACACAGAATCTGAAGCAGGCTCCAGGCTCTGAGCTGTCAGCACAGAGCCCAATGAGGGGCTCGAACTCATGAGCTGTGAGATCATGACCTGAGCCAAAGTCAGACGCCCAACAGACTGAGCCACCCAGGTGCCCCAGGAGTTTGCATTTTAAACAAAACCCCAGGGTTATTATAATGCAGATCATTTTTAAAACACTTTGGGAAACACTGCCCAAGAGTTCCACAGACAGCAGATTAAAAACCCAAGGCCATGGGAATGACAAATGAATCAATTTCAAGAAGCGTTTTTTAATGAGGGCCATGGCTCTTCTCATCCTTATTCCCAGTTTCTGGTCAAATGTCATCTGCTCAGAGGACTTCCATGACCAACTTATAGTCACTCTCCCAGCTGCTTTATTCCTATATTCATCCAATTACACTTGACCCTTGAACAATGTGGACGTTAAGGGCACCAACACCCTCCCCGTGTAGTCAAAAATCTGTGTATAACTTTTGAATCTCCAAAAACTTAACTACTAATAGCCTACTATTGATTAGAAGCTTTGGTGATAACATGAACTGTCAATTCACACATTATTTTGTATGTTATATATATTACATACTATATTCTTACAACGAAGTAATCCAGAGACATAGAATTTTATTAAGAAAATCATAAGAAAGAGAAATACAGGGGCACCTGGATGGCTCAGTCAGGTGAGTGTCCGACTCCTGATTTCAGTTCAGGTCAGGATCTCATGGTGGGTCATGAGATCAAACCCCTTGTCCAGCTACACACTGAGCACAGAGCCTGCTTGGAATTTTCTCTCTCCCTCTCTCTCTGCTCCTCCCCTGCACACACACACACACACACACACACACACACACTCTCTCTCTCTCTCTCTCTCTCAAAATAAATAAACTTTATTTTAAAAAGATGGGGCACCTGGATAGCTCAGTTGGTTGAGCCTCTGACTCTTGATTTCAGCTCAGGTCATGATCTCGGGAATTGTGAGATTAGGCCCCACACTGGGCTCTGGGCTGACTATAGAGCCTGCCTGGGATTCCCTCTCCCTCTCTCTTTGCCCATCCCCCTGCTTGCATGCATGTGTATGCACTCTCTCTCAGGATAAATAAACATTTAAATAATAATAATAATAATAATAATAATGCTAAATAAATAATAATTTTAAAAAAGAAAAAGAAATACATTTGTAGTACTATATTGTATTTATCAAAAACAATCTGCATATAAATGGACCTGAGCAGTTCAAACACGTGTTGTTCAATGATCAACTATACTAATTAGGCTCTTCTCTGAGAGCCATGCAAGCTTTATGGGAACAGGGAATTGTTACCCTCTTATTGTATCCCCAGAACTTAGAACAATACCACAGTAGGTGCACAATAAATGACGAATTAAACAGTGAACGCACTTATGAATGAACAAGTCTCTTAAGTTCATAAAATTATTCAGTTTTTCACTCAGAAGAATCTGTAACTGACAGATACAAGGCCTGGTGTTGTCTGAGAACATCAGTGGAACCATGGCAGAATTATGAGGCTCAGAGAATGCTCTGCCTTTGGTCAGTTCCATTGGCCCTGGGGTAACTGATTTTGCTGAAGATCTGTGCTAAACAGTGGAAATGGCAGCATACAACTGCATCCCACCCTCCAAAGCCACCCCCTGACACCCGGTCCACCATTAACGCACCAAGAAAATCAAACACTGATCATCCAGAATGACTCGACTGTCACAGAAAGGGGAAACATGCTTTAACTTCTCCTGGGTGCCACCAATAGTATTTCCTTTTTATTTTATCTTCTGATTCATTCTCTCTCTCTCTTTCTTTCTCTCTCTTTCTGTCTCTCTCTTAACTTATCTCTTGGATTTTTTTCTTCCCCAGGAAAACTTTCTCAAAAACTCAAAAAAAAAAAAAAAAAAAAAAAGAAAAAGAAAAGAAAAATGTTCCAGACCTCAGTATAGGTTTACACCCTGAGAATTTGTTATTCATGAAGCAGGCCTTTGAAGTCTCATTTCTCAGGATTGATGCTTTATCTTTAAACAGTTAACATGCACATTGGCTCAAAGGGCCCTGACAATCACTTAGGAATAACTGAGACATTTGTGTCTGGGCAAGGTCTCCCCTACACAGGGAACCTTTTGTAAATATTAGTTACTAGAACCGTAACACTAATAGATGTAGTTAATAATTATCACAATGTGCCAAAACTGCACAGTTTGCTCCCTGATTACAATATTAAATTGCTATTGAGCTGTGGTATTCGCTTCAGGCAATACTAGTAAGAACCCCCCAAAGACCCTGGCTGGCCTCGCTGTACAAAAATGGAAAATGTTCCGCAGCACACAATGCTCAGGCAGCAGTGGGCTTTGCCAGAAAACAAACACGAAACTCAGACAATAGAAGGAAAGTTTTATCAGAGCTGAAGTGTCCTTTCACTTGGGAACTGTCATCTCTCAAAAAGAAAAACACGCACACACTTGATAGCGGCTTCCAAGGCGAGCCATTACTATGGGCACAGTGACTCGCGGTGCAGATAGAGACCACTGCACGGCCAGAGCTCCAAGGCTTTGTTTTATTTGCATCCGATTACGTCTAGAGATAGGCTGAGCCAGCTCTGAAAAGTTGAGGGCCCCTCAGAATGCGAACAGGCTTCTATCCCTGGGAGCAGCGAGGGGATTTTCCTTTCTCACACACCCCCTCCTCTCTGCCTGACAGGTCAAGTGGCCTGGACAATAGGGCAAAGCGACTGAGAGCGAAACTGCAATTTAATTGAGAGGTGTCATTAGCTCCACGACTGCACATTCAAAAGCGGACACAATGGGGGCACCTGTCGCATGCAACACACACCATCCCACTTCTCACCCACCCCCATACTGCCATCCCACCTCCACATTTGCAATTTCAGAGACCCACCGTGGGTAAATGAGTACTTAGCAGTCAGTGTGCATGCACAGCCGCCCAGCGTGTGCAAACAGGAGGCTGGTCTGCCCACTTCAGGGACACAGGCACATATCGGGGTACGCCCACTGCCCAGGCTGAACTCAGCACACGCTGCCTTACAGGAATTAAGGCCCCTGACGGCAGCATGGTGACGAGAAAAAGAATGGTGGTATTAAGCAATTAATTAAAAGAGATTCAGCAGGAAGGATGCCGCTCGTGCCTTGACCCCATCGGGCCGGGCAAACGTGGAAAGAACCAGCAAAATGCTTTTGTGCCAACTAAAAGAGGTTACACGAAGAGCCATCTGCAGTCTCCTCAGCAGCTGTGGCGTCTCTGGCCTGCACAGGCAGACACAGTAATGGATGTTCCTGGCACAGAGGACACAGTAAGGGGATGCTCCGTCCCTACCCCTCATGCAGTCGGGCTACCTGCTCCAGATTACCAAGGTATCCTGGGCTGGGTCCCTTCCGTAGGCTAGGAACGACACCCTGGTGTCAGCCTGCAGCCCAATGGGCAATTCAAGCCGCCACATCACCTGTGACACTAAAGATCCCCAGGGGAAACAGTTGGGTGGGGAGGGGGTCCAGAAGGCGGAAGTGTTTATCATGCAGAGTCCAAGAAAGAAGCCCAGGCATGTTGACTCTTGGCAAACCTGATGGATATTAAACATAAAGGACTTGATATTTTCAAAAAGTCTTTCCATTCTCCTAATTTCCAATATACTCGTTCATTGTGATTTTTGTTCACATTAATCTATCCCTTACGAACTCCTCCAGGATAAATAAGGTTCCTACCCACTTTCACCATTCACAAAGCCCCATTTGACAGATGAAGAACGTGAGTCTCAGAGAGCTTCAGTAATTTATCAGCAGTGTAAGTACTGGAAGTGGAATTAGAATGTACATCGTATAAAGCCAGAGTTTGGACTCTTACTGCCATTAACTCACTTTGTCGAAGTATTAGCTTGAACTCAGGGATCTATTCTGAGATGAGACCTTCTATATAGATCCCCAACTTTATATTGATTTCTTGTCTTCTAATAGTGGTTTTGGGGAGGAGCTATAGGTAGCACTACTCATATGTGTTCCTTCTGCCCCAAACCTCACATGGGCTTTCTTGAAAATAATCATCAGGAGCTACTTGGCATGTTGTTCCCTTCAGATTCACAGGCTTGTTAGGGTGGAAAACAAAAGACAAAGAAAATCGAACTTCCATTGCTTATCTTCTTTTATTAGGCTGTGGTTGGTAGCTGACAATGAGATTTGGAGAGGTGCAGAATAGAGTAGATGAAATCATATGGTGAGCAAGACCTCCTTATTTCCTGGCAATGGGAGACTGATGATACTGGGACAGCAGCTCAGGAGACAAAGCTGCCTACCGTGGAAGGCACCCATCCGCTCACTCTTTCAGTCAGTCAATCAGCTGGTCCTGCAAGCAGTTCTAAGCGTCTTTTGTGCACCAGACACTGTGCTAGATTCTGAGGATAAAGGACAGGAGTGATAATAACAATGGCAGTAATAATAACCACAGCAGCTAACATTTGGTGGAAGCTTATTTGGTACGAGACACTTGTGCTAAGAGACTTCATATGCATTAGTGTTATCCCTGCTTGATGTACAGAGTGGATAGCAACGCGCCCAAGTCACACAGCTTCGTAAATGGTGAAAATGACTAAGAATCTTATATTCATCTTTGAGGAATTTATAAAAGGTAGACTAGTGTGGAGAAAAATCACAATGAACAAGTATATTTTTGGAAATAAAGAGAATGGAGAGGCCTTTTAAAAATATAAAGTCCTTTATGGTTAATATCCATCAGGTTTGCCAAGTACCAGAGACTGGGAGGCTTATGAAGAACAGAAATTTATTTCTCACGGTTCTGGTGGCTGGAAGTCTCAGATCAGGCTGCCAGCACAGTCAAGTTCTGATGAGGGCCCTCTTCTGGGTTGCACACTGCTGACTTCTCATTGTATCCTCACGTGGCTAGCTCTCCAGGGTCTTTTTTACAAGGCACTAATCCCAACCATGTAGGCTCTGCCCTCATGATCCAATCGCCTCCCAAAGGCTCCGCTTCCTAATATCATCACATTGGGGGTTAGGATTTCAACGTATGAATGGGGGGGGGGGGGGGGGACACACAAACATTCTGTATGTAATGAATGGAGTATGAAAAGGGAAAAATAATAACACTGCAGGGGACTCATCTGACAGACACCACCCTAACCAAGTAGTCAAGGTCAACATCACCAGTAATAAGTCATGCTGATCCCATGTACCCTTTGATATTATGCACTAAGGGGTACTTCAATCCATTGCACAAGGCTTTGGGGAAATTTAAATAAAAAGATGCATGTAGAGAACTTAGGACAGAGCCTAACACATAAAAGTCTGGTTATTTTTTAGTCTAATTGATCACTCTCTACACTGAATTCTGAGCAAACTGAGAAACAGAGTCGGGCCTCCAAATGGAAGCAAAGCTTAGTTCTGCAGACGGTGAAACTGGATTGGAGAAGCCTGATTGACTTGAGGTCAAATTGGGCTTTCTACTCCTCCTAGCTCCAAGCCAATTGACACCTTGAGATCCACAAAGGGAGAATGATACCTATACTTCAGCAACACAGAAACAGACCTTTCTCCTCCTTCCATTAGTCATGGTGCAACAGGCCCCTAATGTTCCACTTCTCTGTTTTTCTGCTCCTCACTGCAATAGGCATTTGAGCTGAGTCTTCCCGATCTTAACCTTCTTTTTTTTTTTTTATTTTTTAAAATGTTTTTATTTATTTTTGAGACAGAGAAAGACAGAGCATGAGCAGGGGAGGGGCAGAGAGAGAGGGAGAACAGAATCTGAACCAGGCTCCAGGCTCTGAGCTGTCACCACAGAGCCCGAGGCGGGGCTCAAACTCACAGACTGTGAGATCATGACCTGAGCTGAAGTCGGACGCTCAACCGACTGAGCCACCCAGGTGCCCCTCTTAACCTTCTTTTTAAGCTGATTCTATTCCTCCTCTCTCACATCTAAGACTAAATCCCACAGCCTTCCTTCCTTTTGCTTCCCTTTTTCTTTCTAGCCCAGCTATTTATCTCTCTTACCCATTCTTGCATATTCTCTTGGTGCCCCCCGTAAGGAAAGAAATAAAGTCAAAGATTTCTTGGTGGGTCTGAAAAAGGCATCCATTGCTCAAACTAATCTTGACCACGCTCTATTCCCTAATTTGAACAATCCTGCATCAGGAAATACCTCCCTACCAGACAACAATTATCCCAGGACTACACACAATCTGTTGTTTCTCTCCTTATTTCCAGTTGGTGTGTCTATCTACCCTCCCTATCTCTTATCTCTTTTCCTTCCATAGATTTCCCAGGAACCTTCCCTGGGGGGGGATAAACAACAGCTGTATTCCCACCTACAATCCCTGTGCTACCGTGAAACTCATTTAATTCTGATTACAATTTTCAATGCTCATCTCTTTAGTCTTCCTATCTCAAATCTGTCCAAAAAGTCCCATCTCCAAGCTTCCCCTTGACTTTTATTTCTACTCCTCATCCACAGCACTAAGAAGAGTGACAATACGGGCTTCTTGACTCCCTGGGCCTCTTGACTCTGAGATCTTGCTGCCCTCCTCTGTTGGACCTCTTTGTACCCTAGGCACTCCCCAGGTTCAAAAGCTCTCTTAGTCCCCCTGTGGCAAGCAAAATGCTTGGCTATATTTCCTTTCCCTTTTCCATTTGTCTAGCATGGTATTAGAGGTGCTTGCCAACATCTTTAGAATAAGACCGAACTGTGTTTCTTCTAAAATCGTCCGGGAGGCAGACATTCCGGGGCACAGAGAGACTTAGAGACCAGAGGCCAATCTCTGCAGGCCTGAACCATTCATTGACTGACTCCAAGGCTACTCCATACATGCTGTGTCACTACCACTCTGTCCTTGATTCCACACAGACTACTCAACGTTTAGATATCATTCATGAGTTTTAGCCTTCTGCTCTTGAGTTAAATGCTTTCAGACACCTACCCAAGCTGGACTCCCTCCCTTTGAGGGCAGCAGGCATGGAGGGCTGGTCCACAATCAGATCACTCCTGCCAAGTGGGGCAGCAGGTGGATGTGCTCTGGTCCTCGCTATAAAACTTCCTGAGCAAGAAATGATTGGTCAGAAATGATTAGAGGCATCCAATCACTGGGGGTAAGTTTTATAAACTGACCTCAAAGATCAAGCTACCACAATTTTTGAATGCTTGGCAAGCATTGGATTAGCCATAGGTTATAATGATATAAAATTTACCTTCTGGGAAAAGTGCATTCACATTTTGAATGTGCTTTAACTTGAGAACAATAACTAACTGTCCCAATGTATCACTTCCTTCTTTCTCTGGAGAAGAGGAAACACTGAATCACCAAATATATGGCAGGAGTTAAGGGGGGGGTCAGGCCTGCAGAGGAGAATTTGGCCCAGAGTCTCCTAGATCTCCTGGACTCCAGGATCTCAGCCTATGTCCTCCTTTCAGATCCCTCTTATCCAGCCTCCAAGACCCGGTCTTTTGTTACAATCTAATGGATCTCATTTTTCCTTTTCTTACCTGCCTAGCTTAGGCTATTCAATCTCAACTTTTTCTTGAGGAAATTCTTCTCTTTCTTAGATCTAATAAAAATGACTTTATTTTTCTTTCAATCTCCCACTGTTCCTGTTCCTGTTCCTACTTTTTAGATGAAAGCCTGCTTTTAAATATACCCAGTTCCTCCTGGAGAGTCTCAGCAAACCTGAATCCCTAAGACCTACATGAGACTTTTTAAATTTTCTTTTATTAAGAAGATGAGATTGTGATAATTCCATTGAGCTTTTCTTCCACCTAACTTAAGAGGATGACATCTCTGTATTGTAAGGACCCATTCTTCTTTACAAATTCATTAACAGAATCCTGCCTGGGTCTGCACGCCAGGTTGGTTCCTTGTAATCCACAATCATGATAGAAGGTTGCATAATTGACAGGGGAAGTCAATTTGAGACCATGTTGGGTAAAGAAGGACAATGACTTCAATAGCACATGAGCAAACTACATGATACCAGGAGGATAGTATTGCCATTGTCCTCACTTTGACCATAAAAGTGGTTAGAAGTCAAAACAAGTTAAATAGGATTCAAGGAAGCCAATCAGTGACTGCTACCAATCCCTTTATACTAAAGGCTAGAACCATACACATCAGTGTTCCTAAGTCCTGATCTGCAGAGAAACATGCAAAGAAAACAAAGATGTTTTTACTTATCAATGCCAAAAAACCTATACAACCAAAAAATAATGTTTGTTTTACATCCAGTGCACCTGCTAAGGTCAAAAACAGCAACCTGGCTCTCATAGCCTGTGCCCCATAAAAATAGACATACACATGTGACTGCCAGCAATAAAGACGTCACAAATTACAAAGAAAAATCTGAGAGACCAACCCTTTCCAAAGCCTTCTTCCAAACCACACCACCAGCTGCCTTAATTTCCTTGCATAATGTTTAGGTCCCCAAGTGGGTGTCCAGTGTCTCGTCTTGAGGCTTCCAGACTTCATATAATAGACAGGAGTTTGAGAAGGCTACTCAATTGCACATCCTCTCTATTCTGAATTCTGAATCAATTTAAAAGTCAAAGATCAAAATACTGATTTTATTACCAACACAAAGAATGAGACAGCTCAATACTTACTGAAAAGGAACAAGCTCCAAGAATACAGAGTCACATTTTAAAAGCTAGGTGCATAACTGTATATAGTACATGTCACCTCAGTGCATGCATGTATACATGACCAGACACCAAATCTGGCTTTTTGCGTCATCCCATTGATCTAGATTTTAAACTCTGCATGTGGAAATTTGGAAAAACAGAGTAGACCATGAACTAGGCAGTCACTTTGAAAGATTATGGCTTGGGGCACCTGGGTGGCTCAGTCGGTTGAGCGTCTGACTTCGGCTCGGTCATGATCTCGCCATTTCTGAGTTTGAGCCCCTCGTTGGGCTTTGTGCTGACAGCTCAGAGCCTGGAGCCTGTTTCAGATTCTGTGTCTCCTCTCTCTCTCTCTGCCCCTCCCCCTCTCACGCTCACTCTCTCTCTCTCTCTCAAAAAAAAAATTTTTTTAAACAATTAAAAAAATAAAATAAATTAAAGGTTATGGCTCAACTCACCCCCTGTTCAGCACAGAGCACTAAATAAAGCACATACACATGTAGCCACCTGTAAGCTATTAACCCCTTCCAATAAAGAAATAGTGACCATCACATTCTTGATACCTCACCATTCACGTATGTCTCCTATTTCCATTGAAATCCACCAGTTAGAGGGGTGGAGAGAAGAGAGAAGGTTACTTCTCAATACTATGTTCCCACATAGGGGAGTTAAACAGGTGTATAATAACAAACTTGAACTTAGTTGGTACACACCGGTCCTTGATACAAGCAGCCAGATTACAGGTATCTGATCAAGCACAGTAGTTCAATGGATGCCTGTCCTTACGGTCTAATGCAGGGATCGGCAAACTTTTTCTTAAAGGGCCAGATAACAAATATTTTAGGCTTTGGGGGCCATACGGTCCTTGTCAAAATTACTCAACTCTCTCATTACAGGGAGAAAGCAGCCATAGACAATACATGTGTGAATGATTGTAGCTCCATTCCAATCACACTTTATTTACAAAAACAGATGACCATAATTTGCTGACCCACGATGGGACCTGTTAAGCAGGACAATCCCCTTCTTTATCTAAGTACTCTGGTGCAAAAATTAGAAATATTTCCAGACCATCATAGTGACTTCTAACTGATTTCCAGCTGCAGCATCTTCCCATTGATTCATCCTATACACTCCACCATCGTTACACCTCCAAAATTCAACCCTGATTACATAACTACCCTGAATAAAAACTTTCCGTATCTCCTAGTTGTTTCAAGAATGAAATCCAATCTCTTCATCTTGGCTTACAAAACAATCCCTGTCTAGTTACAAACTACCCATAAAGTCTTTCCTCCATATGTTAGCCTCCAACTCTACTAAAGTTTTGAACATTCTCCAAATATGCTATACTCTTCTCTGTCTCCAAATCTTTTCACATACCACCTCAGTCAGAGTAATTAATTCCAACTACCATAACAGACAAGCTTATTAACACAATAAAATTTCACCGATTTCAAAATACTACTACCAATTACAGGCATACCTTGGACATATGGCAGGTTCAGTTCCAGACCACTACAATAAGGCGAATATCACAATAAAGAGATAGTCTTCACTGACTATCTTATATGAATTTATAACAAATTAATTTTTTGATTTCCCAGTACACATAAGTTGTTTACACTACACTCTAGTATAGTAGGTATACGATAGCATTATTATTAAAATTGCACACACATACCATAATTTAAAAGACTTTCTTGCTAAAAGTGCTCATCATCATCTGAGCTTTCAGCGAGTCATAATCTTTTCATTAGTAGAGAGTCTTGTCTCCATGTTGACGGCTGCTGACTGATCAGGGTGGTGGTTGCTAAAGGCTGGGTGGCCGTGGCAATTTCTTAAAATAAGACAACAGTCAAGTCTGCTGCATCCATTGACTCATCCTTTCATGAACAGTTTTTCTGTAGCATGCAATACTGTTTGATAGCATTTCATCCACAGTAGAACTTCTTTCAATATGGGAATCAACCCTCTCAAACTTTGCCTCTGCTTTATCAACCATGTTTATGGAATACTCTAAATCCTTTATTGTCATTACAGTAATCTTCACAGCAGAGCGCCTGGGTGGCTCAGCTGGGTTAAGTGTCCAACTTTTGATCTTGGCTCAGGTCATGATTTCATGGTTTGTGAGACAAAGTTCCACGTCAGGCTCTGACATCCTGGAGCCTGCTTGGGGTTCTCTCTTGCCTTCTCTCTCTACCCCTCACCCCTCTCAAAATAAATAAACAGACATTTAAAAAATAATAATCTTCACAGCATCTTCACCAGGAGTAGTTTCCATCTCAAGAGACGACTTTCTTTGTTCATCCACAAGAAGCAACTTCTCATCCATTCAAATTTTATCATGAGATTTCAATTCAGTCACATCCTCAGGCTCCACTTCTAATTCTGGTTCTCTTGTTATTTCCACCACATCCTCAGTAACTTCCTCCACTGAAGTCTGGAACCCCTCAAAGTCCTCCATGACTATGGAATCCACTTCTTCCAAACTCCTGTTAATGCTAATATTTTGACCTGTTCCCATGAATTATGGGTGTTCTTAATGGCAGCTTGAATTGTGAATCTTTTCCAGAAGGTTCTCCATTGACTTTGCCCATATCCATCAGAGGAATCATGATCTATGGTAACAATAACCTTACAAAATAGTAAGACTGGAAATAATAAAATTTTAAACTTATATTATTAATAGTATAATTCAATTACTTATTAGATAATAATCTCTAATTATTTAAAGATAAGACTTGAAAGTCAAAATTACTCCTGATCATGGGCTGCAGAATGGATACTGTGTGAGCAGGCATGAAAACCACATTCATCTTGGGGTGTCTGGGGGGCTCAGTTGGTTAAGTGTCTGACTTCAGCTCAGGTGATGATCTCATGGTTCACGAGTTCGAGGTCCACTTTGGGCTCTCTGCTGTCAGCATGAAGCCTGCTTCAAATTATCTGTCCCCTTCTCCCTCGGCCCTTCCCCCACTCATGCACACTCTCTCTCACTCAAAAATAAATAAACACTTAAAAAAAAAGGAAGAAAACCACATTCATCTCATTGTATATCTCCATCAGAGCCCTTGGGTGACCACGTGCATCATTAATGAGCAGTAATATTTTGAAAGGAATCTTTTTTTTTTTTTTTGAGCAGTAGTTCTCAGCAGTAGGCTTAAAATATTCAGTAAACCATGTTGTAACCAGCTGTGCTATCATCCAGGTCTGGTTTTCCCATCTATAGAGTGCAGGCATTGTAAATTTAGTGTAATTTTAGGACTTTAGAATTTAGAGGATGGTAAATGAGCATTGACTTCAACTTGAGGTCACAGCTGTATTAGTTCCTAACAAGAGTCTGCCTGTCCTTTGAAGCTTTGAAACCAGGTATTGAGTTTTTCTCTCTAGCTATGAAAATATTAGATGGTATCTTCTTCCAAAAGAAAGCTGTTTGTCTACAATGAAAATCTGTTTAGTGTAGCCGCCTTCATTAATTATCGTCTATCTATCATTAATCTATCTTCTAGATCTTCTAGATAACTTGCTGCAGTTTCTACATCATCATGTGCTGTTTCACCTTGTACTCTGATGTTATAGAGACAGCTTCTTTCCTCCAACCTCATGAACCAACCTCTGCTAGCTTCAGACTTTTCTTCTGCAGCTTCCTCACCTCTCTCAGCCTTCGCAGACTTGAAGAGAGTTAGGGCCCTGCTCTGGATTAGGCTTGGGATTAAGAGAACGTTGTAGCTGACTGGATCTTCTATCCAGATCACTCAAACTTTCTCCATATCAGAAATAAAGCTGTTTTGCTTTCTTATCATTGGTGCATTCACTGGGTTAGCACTTTTAATGTCCTTCAAAAACTTCTCCTTTGCATTCGCAACTTGGCCAACTAGTACAAAAGGCCTAGCTTTCAGCTTATCTTTTGACATGCCTATGCTTAATCACTATGCTTAATCTCACTATGGTTAATCACTGCTAGTTTTTGATTTAAAATGAGAGAGGTGCAACTCTTCCAATCACTTGAGTATGTAAAGGCCATTGTAGGGTTATTAATGGGCCTAATTTCAATATTGTTGTGTCCCAGGGAACAGGGAGACCTGAAGAAGGTGAGAGAGACAAGGAATGGCCAGTTGGTCAGTGGAGCAGTCAGAATACACACAATATTTATTGGTTAAGTCTGCCATCTTGTATGGGCATGGTTCATGGCATGCTAAACAATTACAATATTAACTCAAAGATCATTGATTGGACGGTGACTACACTTATGGTGAGCACTGAGTAATTTATACACATTTCAAACCACCATATTGTACACCTGAAACTAATAAAATGTTATAATGTCAACTATACTTCATAATGAATAAATATATGCATACCTGTGTGTGCATATATATATATATATATATATAGATAGGTATGTGTGCATATATATATATATATATATATATATATGATGTTTCAGCAGAATTAGACAAACTAAAACTAGATTAGGAATTAGAAAAACATTTTGTTGGTATGAAAAGGCAAAGATTGGTAAATGAAAAAGTAGACTACAAAACAGCATGTGTATTATGACCTGATTTTAAATTAACAATGCACAAGTATTGGGGCACCTGGGTGGCTCAGTCGGTTAAGTGTCCACCTTCAGCTCAGGTCATGATCTCACAGCTCGTGAGTTCTAGCCCCACATCAGGCTCTGTGCTGACAGCTCAGAGCCGGGAGCCTGCTTCCGATTCTTTCTCCCTCTCCCTCTGCCCCTCCCCTGCTCATGCTCTGTCTCTCTCTCTCTCTCTCTCTCAAAAGTAAGTAAACATTAAAAAAATTAATGAAAAATAATGCACAAGTATTTTAACACACACATAGATGATGTATAGGATATGCATATAAACATAATATGCATAAAAAGATCTGTATTTACGCTAATGCTTAGTGTAAATATCTTGCGTGTTTATTTTATCATTCTTGTGATCTATATTTTCTAACTTTCTACAAGACATTTATAATAATTACCTTAATCAGCTGGTTAAGAAATGTCATTAGTAATAATGAGATGACTTGTGCTGCTTTTGGTGAGATATCAAAGGGTTGTGAGAATTTTAATAAATGTGATGATTTAATTACATTTTAAAGACCACTGATTATGGATCACCACACCAGATATAATAATAACGAACATTTTGAAATATGGCAAGAATCATCAAAATGTGACACAGAAACACAAAGTGAGCAGTTGCTGTTAGAAAAATGGTTCCGACACACTTGCTTAGTTCAAGGCTGCCACAAACCCTCAATTTATAAAAAAAACAAACAAAAAAAACAAAAAAACACAATACCTGCAAAGTGCAGTAAAACAAATGCCATAAAATGAGGTACACCTGTATGTGGCAGCAGAAGACAGAAATGCGCAAGGCACGCCAACAGTTAAATGACTAGGATACTAAGTGATGCATCATTTCTGCTCGCAATCCCTGTCACTAAGATTCAGTCACATGGACCCAATCCAACTGCAAGGAAACTGACAAATATAGGGATGCACGTGAACAATTAGTGAGTACAAACGTCCTGCCACATACACTATGCCCTTTGATTTGCTTTCCTCTTCTCTTACCTTTCTACTTCCTTTCCTAGTAAACACCCTGTCATCGTCCAGACTCTGATCAAATGACACCTTCCTGACCTCTTCAAATAGTATTTCACGTTCCCTATGCTCCCATAAGTGTTAATATAAATATCTATTGTTCATGTATTATCCCACTTTACGATTATTTGCCTGCGCATCTAACTCCAATTCAGAAGACCAAAAGAATACTGTTCTCATCAGTGACTTCTCACTTCCCAGCACCAGGCTAGGTTCCCATAAACACACAGTACATATTTGATATATGAATGAATGAATGAATGAATGAATTCACCAACAAGGGTTGTAGAAGGGTTTGCCCCTGGAAACAAAAAAGCAAAGAGGGCTGACTTTCTCATAAATCTTCATCCATGGGTCTGAGTTACTAGTTAAGGATGAACTACTTACAGTAAAGGAGCTCTCAGTAAGGAAGATTCCTGGACCAAATTTATTAAAGTGGAAAATATCTAGAAGAGCCACATGATTATAGTGTACCCGGTAAAGTTTAAAACAATATAATATTCTGATTCTGGAACTGAAAGACTTGAAGAGCTTCCAGTTGGGAGCAGGCATTGTTGCCGAGATGTACTGTCCTCGGGCTTTCCTCTGAGAAAATGGGAGAGGTAGACAGTGGTGCAAATATTTCCAGGCGGCCAGCCAAGTTAGTAATCCCAGGCCTGTGTGTATGTCCTGAGACTGACTGTCGTTTCTCAACCAGACATTCGAGTCCCCTCCCATGTCTAATCATGCCTGTCTTACAGCTTCAAAATAAAGACCAAATTCAGAAAAAGTCAGTGGAGTCCATCCTATTTCCAAAGTACCCAAGAAAGGTCTCGGGTACTAGAAAAGTCTCTACCTCGCATTTTCGGTAGCATGCTGCATTCTGACTGAGGTTAGGTAACCACAACAAAAAGCAAAACGAATGACTTCAGTGCAAAGTTTGCCCAGGGCCAAGCCAAGAGGTAGGATATTTCTGTTGGATTACAATCAACAGAAGCCTTAAACTGTTGTGGGTATTGTTCAGAATTCCAGAGATAAGTGTAATACGTTGAAGGACTCTTAAAGATTGTTTTCAAGCTCTTGATATTTCAGTTGAACAGTCTGGTTGGCTGCCTTTTATCCCCCCTGCACCAAAGAATTCATTAAGGAATCTTAGTCATGAATTTGGGGCTAGTGTAAAACAGCTGCCTTAATATCAGTGCCTTGCGATGTATAAGTTCACCATTTTCCTGGGAGGATCGAGAATCATATTAGCTGTGACTCCCCTAAACATACCTCTCAATGAAACCGTGCCATTAGCACCAAAAATTCCAGCAGACTGACTAGCTGTGGGCAACATCTCATCTCGCTGACAAAATCTGCCATCGGCCTCGATTAGCTGGGAGAGCCTGTCTCATCAGAAAAGCTCCATGACAAATCTACTTCTGGTGCCAATGTTAAAGCACTGCCATCAGGACCACAGTCAAAATGCATTTGAGTTCCGGACCCGTGTGAAAACTTATCACTGAAGTAGACTCCTTGCTGAGGGACAGGAGCTTCCCTGCACTGAGGGTGAAAATTGGTTCCATGGGGAAAGCTTCAAAGCCATGCCAGCCATTAAAATGTGACTGGACACATCAGGAAAGCAGAGGGGTTGAAGCGCTGTGTGGGGATGCCACGGGAAGCTGGTAAAGAACTCGCTCCAGAAAACGGCCAGGTGACCATGCGTTCATTCTTGGGACAAGGAAGCACTGGGGCCAGAGCTTCATTACGGTTAGGCTGTTTCCCATACCAATTACTGGAGTGTTTACCTTGTTTGGACTAACTTCACGTCAAAAATTAACAATGCCAGTGTGGACTGCCAGTCTGAGATGTGCTAGGGCTTGCTACCCAGAAGGAAAATAACGATTCTATAGTCTTGAATCGGGAAAGCACTTTAAATTTCTCAGAATGAGAAACAGAAGCTGCTGGAAAGTGTCATAAAACAGGCACGCAGGCTCATGCCACATGTGGTAAGAGCCTCTGGCTCTCAGTGGTTCTCAAAGTGTGGTCAGGACGGCGGCATCGACATCACTCACAAACTTGTTAGAAATGCAGAATCGCTGGCCCCCACCCGGACCTACTGATCCCGAAACAGTGGCAGTGGGGCCCGGCAATCCGTGTTTGCACAGTGCCTGGGTGATCCTGATGCCAGCTCAAGTCAGCTATCCATCGCTCTGGAGAATACAGAGGGATCTTCACAGTCAGCAACTAATCCAGCCACCCACTCAACTGATGACCTTACAGAAGTCTCTTAATCTTGCTGTCCTTCCAACCTATTCCATTCAGAAAATGGCTGTCATTTCAACCACCCTGGTCCAAACCTGCTGCCTTACCCAACTCCCTAGCTACATAATCAGAAGAACCTATGCTGAACACCTTGTTTCTTCTGAAGGGGCTCTGGGGATGCCAAGATGTACTCTGACCTTGTTTTGCATAAATCTAGGTTGTCTGAGGAAATGAACAGAACATGGTTGTTTTGTTTTGTTTTCTTAACTTGAGCTGGGTTCCAGGATGGAAAAAACTGAAAGGTTCCAGACAACTGTCCATCTAGATCAAGAGTTGGCCAAACCTGGCTGGCTGCCTATTTTGTAAGTAAACTTTTATTGGAGCACAGCCACACCCACTCATTGCATACTGTCTAAAGGCTACTTTCATGCTACAGTAGCAAAGTTGAAGAGTTGTGACAGAGACCCAGTAGCTTGCAAAGACTATAACATTTGCTCTTTGACCCTTTCCAGAAAACATTTTCAGACCACTGATCTAGATACATAATCAGCCCACATTGAACAGGAACTCAGAATGAGAGGTGGTAGGTATGGGGTCCTGAGCTGGGAGGAGCAGAGGCTTCAGGGACAAAGCAAAGGGGCCTCTGCCGGGAAACCACAGTGTTCCAGTGCCTGGGAGCCCCAGGCCTGAATCTGTGGACAGGTGCAAGGCCCCCAAAAGATAATTGGACTTATAAAAAGGCCCTCTAATGATTCTGCACAAACTAGTCCACAGACCACACTTTGAGAAATGGGGAATGACCTGGCTTTTCAGATGTACAAAGACTTAAGCATATCCTGGTACTCTTACAAAGTTCATCAAATAAAAATCTGGTCTAAACAGAATAAAATAGAGAACGTAGAATTGGACCCACAAATATATGGCCAACTAATCTTTGACAAAGCAGGAAAGAGTATCCAGTGGAAAAAAGAGTCTCTTTAGCAAGTGGTGCTGGGAGAACTGGACAGCAACATGCAGAAGAATGAAACTAGACCACTTTCTTACACCATTCACAAAAATAACCTCAAAATGGATGAAAGACCTAAATGTGAGACAGGAAACCATCAAAACCCTAGAGGAGAAAACGGGCAACAACCTCTTTGACCTCAGCCACAGCAATTTCTTGTTTGACATGTCTCCAAAGGCAAGGGAATTAAAAGCAAAAATGAACTACTGGGACCTCATCAAGATAAAAAGCTTCTGCACTGCAAAGGAAACAATCAACAAAACTGAAAGGCAATCGATGGAATAGGAAAAGGTATTTGCAAATGACATATTGGATAATGGGTTAGTACCCAAAATCTATTTAAAAAACTACCAAACTCAACACCTGAAAAACAAATAATCCAGTGAAGAAATGGGCAGAAGACATGAAGAGACACTTTTCTAAAGAAGACATCCAGATAGCCAACAGACACATGAAAAAAATGCTCAACTTCACTCATCATCAGGGAAATATACAAATCAAAACCACACTGAGATACCACCTCACACTGGTCAGAATGGCTAAAATTAACAACTCAGGAAGCAACAGATGCTGGCAAGGATGTGGAGAAATGTGCACCATTAGTGGGAATGCAAAGTGGTGCAAACTGGAAAACAGTGTGGAGGTTCCTCAGAATATTAAAAGTAGATCTACCCTACGACCCATCAATAGCACTAGTAGGAATTTATCCAAAGAATACAAGAGTGCTGATTCATAGGGGCACATGTATCCCAATGTTTATAGCAGCACTTTCAACAATGGCCAAATTATGGAAAGAGCCTAAATGTCCATCAACTGATGAATGGATAAAGAAAATGTGGTTTATATATACAATGGAATACTACTTGGCAATAAGAAAGAATGAAATCCTGCCATTTGCAGCAACATGGATGGAATTGGAGTGAATTAAGTCAGTCAGAGAAAGACAAATATCATGTTTTCACTCATATGTGGAACTGAAGAAACTTAACAGAAGATCATGGGGGAAGGGAAAGGGGAAAAATAGTTACAAACAGAGAGGGAGGGAGGCAAACCATAAGAGACTCTTAAATACAGAGAACTGAGGGTTGATGGGGGTGGGGGGGGAGGGGAGAGGGGAAAATGGGCAATGGGCATTGCGGAGGGCATTTGTTGGGATGAGCACTGGGTGTTGTATGCAAGCAATGAATGATGGGAATCCACCCCCCAAAACCAAGAGCATGCTGTATACACTGTATGTTAGCCAATATGGCAATAAATTATATTGTTAAAAATCTGGAAAAAAAAATCTGGTCTGAACCCCATAATTTCAGCTGTGACTTTTTTTGCACTTTCTAACAGATTTGGCAAGGGGGTGAGAGGATAAATTTAAACTTCCAGGCTCTTTTAATTAATTTAGGCTAGAATGTGTGTGATTACTCATTTAACATTCTTCTCTAAATTTATACTGCTAATATTTCAGGTCCATACTTGTAAAGATAATTTTAAATTTATAGAACCCAACTTCCAAAAGACCAGAAAGCTAAATGGAGTTTTAACTTGTACCACTGCATAAACAAATGCTTGTTCCAAATGGAACCTTTAGGAATTCTGGAATCAGGAAGTTCTAATCTCTCAAAAAAGCAGATGGGCAGATAGCTTGCACATGGCAAGGGAGTTTTCAGGGTATACTGAGAAAACTGATGGATACATCCAAGGTAACAAAGGAAATTTTGAAATTGTCAACTTTATAAACAAATGCAAAACTGTTTAGAATTCCAGAGTCTTTCTGAAAAGAACTTTTGTTCCAAAACTAAGGTATTTTTTAATGCTTTCTTTTTATTGTAAAAGCTACGTAACCCCATTATAGAAAATATACAAAACAGTAAAGAAAACCTACCCATGATCCCACCATCCTAACACAATCACTGTTACTAAAGAGAGAAAATTCTTGAAATGTAAAATTTGAAAGAATCTGTTTTTCTGGTAGGGAAAGACCAGTTTCTAAATTGTTGAAGAGCTAATGAAACCTCACAGCTCAGTGATAACAATAACCAAGACCCAATTAAGTATTAGCTCCTCATAGCATCCATCTACATGGCCTCCATACAGTCCCCTCCTACCTCGGCCTTCAAGGTCCACTGCCACCCCTTTCTTCTGTTCTATTCTTTCTCCCTGATTTCTCTTTCTGTCTTCCTTTCTTAATGGCAGTAATTACAGCGAACATTTATTGATCCTTGTGCTGGGCACTTTCCATGGATTATTTCAGTTAGTCTCAAGAACCCTGTGCATAGGTACCGTGTGATACCCTCATGTTACCAATGAGAATCTAGAAGTGGTGTGATAAATTGTGGCTATTACGGTTCCAAATTTGGTCACAACTTCCTATATGCATGCCTCTTCAAAACGTAGAGTCTATATCTATAAATTTTAAATCTGGGCTTGGTCACATGACTTGCTCTAGTCAATGAGATAATAGCAAATGCGATACAAGTCAAGGTTTGAAAGATGCTTGCTCATCAGATCTTATCATCTCTTGCTGCTGGGAGCTTTCAGCCACCATATAAAGAAACCCAGGCTAGTTTGTTAGATGAAAAGAAATACCTTGAGGGAGGGCCCCATCTACGGCACCAGACCTATGTTGAGCCAGCCAATACTATGAAGAACAAAAATAAGTTGTCCCAGCTAAACCCAGGTAAATTGTCAACCCATAAAATCATGACCAATACGTGATGATTTTTTTTAAGCCACTAAATTTGGATAGTTTGTTACACGGTCAAAGCTAACTGACACAAGCTGTTTGCCCAAAGTCACACAGCCAGGACTAAGAATCAAACCCAGATGGTTTTTAGTCTAGAGTCTAAGAGCTTAACCCCATGTTATACTGTGGAACTCCCATGAATCTAGTCAGTACCATGGGCAGAGTCCATGCTCAACAGTGATGGTGTCCCCTTAAAGATAACAATAATGAGGAGTTTCTGTCAAGATGGGCCCATCCCACATGTTGCCATTAGTAGCTCATTTCTAAATTCAGACCAGAGACACCTGGGAAATAATTAGCTTCAGTGTTTCTGTCCTCCCATAACAAATTTGAGGGCAACTCTTTATTTTTGCTAAAGTTAAACAGTTTGTGGCAACAAATGTTACTTATACTTTTCTAGGAATAGAAATGTATTTACTTTTAATCAGTTGGGGACTCATTAGTGAAGCTGTCTTTATCTCCCTGAGCCTTTGCCTTCTTAGCTTGGGTTTTGCTTTTTTTTTTTCTTTTGGCCCTGTATTAGTGTTTTGTTTGTTTTCTACAGAACTGCCTGAAATAAACTCTAATGGGTTGAACAAATCAGAAGAGAAACAATGTCAACTGCAACACAAGAGTCAACCCTTATAACCTACTTCTTTTCACAACCCTTCCCTATGCCTAACAGAAATGAATGAATAGCTGATTATTAAAAGTAAAAGGTCTGTTACCCAAATAATCGAGCTGTATGAAGCATTAATCTGGTGCAGAACTACTAATAATGAGACACTATGGAAAAGACTATTCACCAAAGCATTTCTTTTAAATGCAAAGCTCTTAAAATATCTTTCCACAATAATAGACTCTTAAAAGATCTGCAGATGTAGGAATAAAGTAAATGAACTATTTTGACACATAATAAACAGAGGTCATACAGAAAAGCAAATTTGGTATACCAAATTTGAAAACAATTTTCACTACAACTGAAATGATCACTTCTGGCTTTTTCCTCTTATCTTCCTTACCTGTAAAATCAGTCTTGTAACCTTTGTGTGTGTGTGTGTGTGTGTGTGTGTGTGTGTGTGTGTGTGTGTGTGTGTAATGATCAACACCAGTATTTCAGATAGTATGACTTAGAAAAAGTCTTTCTGTGAAATTACAATGGTTCTTAAGCAGTTATTAATTTGGGGGGGTCTGCCCAGAATTCTACTATCCACCCCCCAAAACACACACACACACACACACACACACACACACACACACACACACACCTACACACAATTTCAATGGCATCTGTCACTTGCAGACAGAGCTTCCCTTGGCCCCTGCCCAATCCAAGGAGCCAGTTAGTTGTGATGGTATGTTTGGGGTCTTCCTCACCAGCAAATGAAGTGTGGACATAGTCTGTGGCTCTGGGCTCATCATCCATGTACCTTGGAGATGGATTTAGGCAACCAGGCACTTCTGGGAGCATCTGGTCAGGGTTCCCCTGCTTATCCCTTTTGTATGCCCTAACTAGCCCTTTTCACTAGTTTCTGGTGCCCAGTTTTTCCTCTAGGTCTCAGGGAGGAAATACAATCTATCCCTGCAGCACAGTGGGGAGAGTGAAGCCTGGCCCTCTCACTGGGTTCTTGAGGCCGGAAGCTGGTCTTCTTCTTCATTCTTGCACATTATCTCTGATCTACTTCTGGATGACCTAGATGGGCTCCCAACAGATGGTAAGAGCCACCATCTCCCAGAAGTCCTTCTTCTCCCATTATACTCTCTCCCTTACCTCGGATTCTTACATACATCTGCTAAGACTTAAATATGTTCAACCCATTGGGATCCAGTATGCTGGACAGTCGGTCCTTCCCTAGGAAGAAAGTTGGGATTGGTTCTATGGAGACTTCCCCTGGCTTCTTGTCTGTGCTTGTTCTAGCAGTTCTAGACCCACACACTTCTACATGGCCAAGAGGGGAAAATGTTGCACCATTTCAGAGGAAGAAATCTGCTTAGAAACCCCACAGAGCATGAAGATAGTTTAACGTGAGTGAACTTCCCCCAGGTATCGTTAAAAAGAAAAGAGTATTCATTAGCCCTAGCTTCTTTATCCAGTTTTTTCTGCCAATTCCCAAGAAGAAAAGGTCATTTGGGCCAGGAAGAAACTCACCTTTTTTTTTTCTTCTAGATTTTGACTGAAAGTTTTTCTTCTGAGCCCTTCCCCATCATGTGTTTATTTGCATCTATACAGCTCTCTGCCGAAGCACCCATGAGAAAGTAACCACTTGGCGTGGAATCTGCACCACATTTAATTATAGAATTGCCTTCCTTGCATTCACTCCATCTCTTGTATATCTAAATGAATGCTGTGCCTTTCAAGGATTCATTCATAAAATTTGTATCTCATAACCAGGTTGTATGGCTATTTTAAAAGGAGAGAGTTACGTTGGTAGAGATGAATCCATTTTTCTTACCAAGTTTTCTACCTTTTCCTAACCTCATTCAGAAGAAGATGAAGGGCGCTGGGTGGCTCGGTCAGTTAAGCGTCTGACTCTTGGTTTCGGCTCAAGTCATGATCTCAGGGTTCTTGAGTTCAAGCCCCACATAGAGCTCCATTCTGTCTGCACAGAGCTTGCTCTTGCTCTCTCTCTCCCTCTCACTCTCTCTGTCTCTCTCAAAATAAATACATAAACTTAATTTAAAAAAAAAAAAGACTAAAATGTTAAAAAAAAAAAAAAAAAAAAGAGGTGGGGGGAGATCATTGACATCAGCTTGGCTGTTGAAATACCTGATCCCGTTAACTGTGTTTTGGCAGATTCTTTACACTTCAAAACCCAGAACCTGGTACCTTTTCTCAATTGTAAACCATAAACTACTCAAGAAACCATGAGCTTCTTTTCTTTTCAGTGAAGTGTACTTTGGTCCTATTAAAAGCTCTCTAAGAGACAAATTTTCCTTTAAGCTCAATTTACATGGAATGAAGCGCCTTGGGCAGCGTGTTGTTGGAATTCATTCAGGACCATGTTTGCCTGCAAAAGGGCATTTACTCTTGACATTTTTGGAGATATTCATTTTACAACCCAATTTTCACACTCAAATAATCACCATCTGTGTTGTCCAGTTAAAAACGATCAAGGAAAGCAAGGGCAAGTTATTTCCTCCTTCATTTTGTTCTTTTTTCCCCTTTTGTTTGTTTTGTTTTAAGTGGTGAGCGCATAATTAAGCCTACTATTATTCCATTCCTAAGGACTGTTGTTTTATACAAAAAGAGGCAGCAAGAGAGAAAGGGAGAGAAGAAGGACACCCGGTGAAGAGTAAAATGCACTTAAGCCCTAGCAAGCTTCTTCGTGAATAATAATATGATCATTATTATTATTTCAACTTTGTCAAAATTTTGTTATGTTGTTCTACCACTTTGGTTCCGCATTTCACCCTAATCTGCCAAGTCAGAAAGAAAATTCATCTTTATCCCAATTTGAGATTCTTCAGCGTCTGAAAACCAACTTAGTCTACATATCATATTTGGTTTATAACTCTGTACACTTCAAAAATATTCTAATGGCATCTTAATTTTATAATACTCTTGGGTTCTAATCTGAGGAATGCATCTCTGAATGAAGCAAAAGATACCCCAGGAGCCCCTAGAGTCCTGTACCGCCCCTTTTACAACACTCATCACATTACAAATGATTTGTTCTTACTACCTGTTAAGTCCTATTGTAATAAATACTATGTTTTATCTACTCCTGGAGGGAGAGGGCCTCTTCACATTCTGTTTGGCACCTTCAGTGCACCCTATAAGCTTTTGTTAATTGAATTAAGTCAATGAATGAATGTTGACTTCTCTTCCTTTTCTTTCATAAAAGGGACTCTGAGTTCTGAGCCCATCATCCCATAAAAATCTCCATCACAAGAATAATTATCCTTCATAAACCAAAAAAAAAAAAAAAGGAGAGCACTCAAAATATATCTTCTATAAAAGTCAGAACGGTTCCCTAAAAAAATACATTTTTTTATATTAGAGTTTATCCTGAGGAAAAAAAAATGTTAAACATGGAAAAATGGGTATTCTAAGCAATTACGGAGTTTCATGAAACTTTCCTGTTTTAGCTAGTTCAACAACACTTAAGGCTCAGTCTGGTCAAGAATATTTTTCAGTGGATTCGTAAGAGGATGTTAACATAAGCTGAACGAAAAAGAGCAAATACAGAATTCAGTCTATCGCCACTCTGCATGAAGTGTTCCCAGGACTTGGTGACCATTCACACAGTAAACAGATATTACACCAAGGCGGGCAAGTCGCAGATGGAAACCATGCGGGCTCGTAGTGGAATAACACAGTTTATCTCCACAGGTGAGAGTGAGTGCCGATGGGAGTAAATACCGTATGTCTCCAAATTTAAACCGAACACATATTAAGAGGTCTGTTTTGATCTTTGTTGGCCGAAAAACAAAGATGTTGGACAACCGGAATAAGTAAGTCCCTGTCTGTTCTCTGAGAGGGTAGAGTGTTTCAGACTCCGTGTCGCTCTATTGTGATGGACCCCTGTGCGAGCACATCTGGAGAGGCAAAGGCGTTTAACATCTGTGCTCCTGGAAATTAGAGTGACTGTTGAAACCACATCGGTGACCATGCGTGGGTTGCTATTAGTAAGTCACGTGGCTTATTTTAGCTATTATTTTTACTGTCTTATACCTAGGTTAGTATTTTCCTCACAAAAGCAAATTCCTATGATATCAGGCCACTAAGTAGTACTTCCGTAGGCACTGGCTAAATCTGGAAAAAGTGGATCCAAATTAACTGGACTTTCTAGCAACCCTTCATAAGACAAAAGCAAATGCCTCCATTCATGAAGTTTAGCCTCACGCCAAACTTACTCCATACGAACATTCAGCACTTAGGCTCACAACACCTCCCTCTATAACCTCCATAACAGACAAACATCAGAGAAAACGCACTGATGCTCTCAGATTTTAAAATACAGATTCATACCACAGAGAGGGACTCCGTTTGCCAATGTTTATATGCCATTTTTCTGGCAAGATGAGGCTCGCGGGTAAGAGCAAAGGTGAATCAGAATAGAAATGACCTCTTGGATCGGGGTCTGGTGGTCTCGATGGCCTTCTAGGAGGTTCTCCACCATCTTGTGCTATGAATGTTCACAGTAACAAAATATGCTTTTTTCCTGGATGAATGATTCACTCATTTGAGATATAAAAACCAGACACCATCTTATTAGTGTACTCGGGGCATGCTGGCTAGTGTAACAAATAAGCTCCCACATGTTAATGAACTTGACACAACAGAATTCATTTCTCATCTACCTAACAGTCCGATGAGGGTTTTCTTGGCCACACACATGGTGTTTAGGGACCCAGGCCCTTCCATGTGTGTTGCCACCATCCCCTAGGGCTTTGGAGACCTCTGCTTCCAGCCAAGGGAGGAAGAAGAGAGATAACTGAGAAAACCCTACTTACTTGAAAGTCTCAGCCTGAAGGTGACTATATATCTGCTTTTACTCATGTTTTGTTGGCTAGAACAAGTCACATGGCCACTTGTGGATGCAAGAGAAGCTGCACAGTGAACTCCACATCATCAAAGGAGGGACACAAGTTTAATTTTGATAAACCATCCATGACACGGGTTTCCTCACTAGTTCCCAAGACATTTAACCTTTGGCGGGGTCTTTTGGGGACAGAGAGTAAGCAGACTCTAGGGTTGTTATACCTTCCATCCCTCCACCCGCAAAATGTCTTGGGGACCAGATTCACTTGGAAACGGGTAGTCTTAAGTAACGCTTCAAAAAGTGGTCAAATGTCCAAAATGTACCTTGACCAATTTCTGCTGGCTGCTCTTCAGAACTCTGGAATAACGGCTGCAGCTGAAGTTATGCATTTTACATTGTTCTGTACCTGAACTTGGAAGCCCTTGTAATGAAAGCATCCTGCAAATAAAAAAGGGATCATTAGTTATTGGTTCGGGGTAGCTATAAAGAAAAGGTACTTGCTTTTACTCGTTTCCACAAAAGAGCTTCTCAAGCCCTAATGTCACTTGGCCCAATTAAATATATAAATGGCAAGGGGCCAAGTTAATTATAGCTCTAGGGACTTGGACTAGGCCAGGCTAGAAACAGAGTAACAAGAAGAATGGCCAAAGCTTACACTTTGCTTTGAATCCAAACAAAGCCTTTGCCTTCACTTGCCCTTAAGGGGAATATTCTGATCTGGAGGTGAGGTGGAAGCGTCCTGAAGAGCTTTGGCTCTTGATCCTTATTATGGAAAAATTGGATGAATATTAACAAAACCTGAAAAGAGGACGAGCTGAAATAAGACTCATTAGAGTGTACTGAGAGGCAGATGCAAAATGTTAGCCATTCAAACTCTTCATGTCCCACAAGAAAGGTCACAAATAGAGAGTTTCTGAGCGAGCCACTCTCCTAGGAAAATCTCCCAGGAAAAGTGCAATGATATATAAGGGATATTTGCATTTGAGTAAATGCTGATCCTTTCCATCTGGCTAGACAGTCTTAGAAAGCATCTTGGAAGTTCTGCCCCGCACCCCTTCTGCTAATTAGGCTGCTCTATGCATCAAGAGCTCTGCCCTGAAGGAGTGTCAGCAAAGCAGTTAGTGCGTCCAGATGTGGACACTTCCTTAAAGGTGAAGTACAACAGGGGGAAAAGATTAATCTGCAATGCACTGAAGTCAGACTCTGGGTAACCCAGCGATGTGTTAAATGAAAAGGAAAAGATGCTGTTGAATTTTATCTCCAAGTGGTGTCATTATTTCCAACTAACTTACTCCTTCAGGCAACCCAGATAGTTTGTTTTCCTGAAGCCCTTTTCTCAACGTTGCACACACCCTCCTCTTGCTAGACCCTGGAGAGGAATGACAGCAGCTGAAAAAACATTCCATCCTGGGGAAAGGGAAAGAAGGGCTGGTGATTACTGAGCGGGTAAGGCTGGCAGGTCGTCACACGAGGCGCAGGGCTCAGTCTGCATCCGGGAAAGGGGCCCGGGGTTGGGAGCAAAGACCGCTTTCATGGTTTGACAAGTCGCGGAGGGTTAAAGTTCAGGAAGGTTTGCTCAGAACAGCAGAAAATAAAATTCTTAATGCTATGTATAGTGTAGCTAGAATGTGATATTTCCTTCCACTTGTTAAATTGGGATTTTTGTTTTATGTGCTTTGGATTTAGCTCCTGGGTGCTCTCTGCTTAGTTTAAAAGGGTTTTCATCTCCACACTGTCATACATGGAAAAAATATACTGAGGCAGTGCACCGTACATCGTGACTTTTATTTTGCTGTCAGACTGCAAGTTACAATATACCTGTGTGCATTAAAGACTCGGGGGCTTTAAAAAGGGAAAGGATCCCTTCATACGCCATACAAAGAGAGCTACAGCCCAAGAGGGAAGAGCTGGAAACGACCACCGCCTTCTTACCTACATCAACCACACAGCCCGGGTTTTGGCAACAGCTCCGATTGCTTGTCACCGCATTCCTTTCAATAAGGGCCACTTATTAAAAGCACAACTAAGGAAGTTTTTGTCCAATGGCATGGACTGACTGGGGGGGTGGGGGGTTCATTCCAGAAACATACTCATCATATTTATATATTAGGTGCCTGTAAGCTTGGAGTTGCTTTGTGTTCTTTTTTAGGAACGGTGATGACTACTGGGGTCTATCCTCAGTGCCCTGGTTCCCCATGATGCCAACAGCATGCTTGTCCAGCAGCTGCAATAGAGACGGATGCTGTCAGACCCCAGGCCAAAGCCCTAACGCTGGCCATGTGCTCACTGCCTGCACGAACGGCTCCACGTAAACATGGCACGTCTGGGGGCTTGAGCAGATGCTGCTTGGGTCTGGACATGTTTTTATTATTCGCAGCCTTATCCTAGCCATACAGTTAGCTCCTTGGCGGGGGACAGCAAGAAACTCTGTGGGAGGCCAGGGATCATCAACACCCCCCCCCACCCCAAAACACCGTGGGAGCTAGAAACTTCTCATGCACCACCAGTGTACTTTCCCCAAGACATGTTAGAGCTGATGCTTGGCATGGACTGCAGGCAGCCTCTGGGTATCGCTCAACCTTGGAGTTTTGTCAGAGATGTCACAGACAAGGGGGTCATGTGCACAAAGCAGGTCCTTGACCTGGTGTTAAAATGAGGGGAGCTGAGCAAGATGAATTCAGCCGGAGTTTAAACAAAGAACTGGCGATCTGTCAGTCATCTAAGTTCATAAAACCAACTTACAAATAAGTATCCATCTCAGATAGCAAGCTACAAGTTACCAGTCTTTTCTGTTCTCCAGTAAGGTTTTCAAGAAAGATAAACTATTTGCAAGGAGGAAGAAGGAGTGAGCACTTTGAAGCAGAATAGGACAGTGGCAACAAGAGGAAAGAAGGAAGATGTACTTTAAAAAAGAAATCTTTATTTCTGCTGAAAGAGAGTCTGAAACTTATTTTTTACACCACTCCCCTGGCTTTTGGATTGAAAGGTACCCAAAAGAGAGCAACACCTAGTGCAGAGCTGAGAGTACTTTTATTTACACCAGCAGGCTGTTTAGAACTCCCATTTTATTCGTGGCAATTTGATTGTTTGGTCACGCCTCCTAATAAGTGAAATGTTACACTGGAGTATTTGTTTAAACCTCGCAGCTTCAGATACAGTAAGTTGCTGAATGATGTTTGCTAATGGCACACATTCGATAATTCCTATAATGTGAAATCTCAGCCAGATTTAATGTTTAATTTCCCTGGGATTCACTCTGAAATTATTACAGACATTATGTATTCTGTTCCCTGGACTTGGAATTAATTTCAAAACAGAGTAAAAGTGCATCCATTTGGGTGCCTTGTGGGAGTTCAGATCAGTAACATTCCATTTCTCCCGAAGTTTCTGAAGTTTAAAATACCTTTTCACTTTATTGCATTTGATCCGAGTTCAGTAGCTTCACGGCACAGTCACCCAGTGCTGCGTTTTGTTTTTGTTTGTGATCTGGATGTGCCGTTGCTTGATGAGTTTCATCCTCTTGAAAAACTGTATTGATATTCCAAGGCTTCATCTGCCTAACTCGAAGGTGCCTTGGTATGGTTATCCTGATACAAATTTTTTACCAACAAGCAACGATCTGGCAAGAAAAATCATTAAACAGCTCCACCTACATCTTTTTATGGATGTCTGCCACAGAAACGGAATTCACGGCCGGCATTGCTTTGATTAATCAATCAATACATTGGCTACACTTCCAATACCTGGCCCTAGTAGAAAGCCCAGAGGCTGGAAAACCTCCAAACGTTATAGAATAAAACAACCCGACCTATGCTAGGTTGTGATCCAAAAATTCCCAGACAATAAATCTTTAATTTGCTACCCTGGCAACTCTCACCAAATCTGAATTAAAAGAATATTTTCCATGCAGAGCGTTGAAAGGACTTGCCTCCTGAATAGTTATAAAAGTTTAACCTTTAGCTGAGGCACACTTCCTACAGTCCAAAAGGAAACTGAGTGAAGAAAAAGACATCAAGGGATTAATTCGCAAGTTTTACCCCAAAATGAATGGCAGCTGTTTGGGAGTTCAATTGCACTGATGTCCCATTAGGTTCGAAACATCCTGAGCCTTGCAACTATCTCACAGATTTCATAAAACCTTGTTAGTAAAAACTTCACCTCCCCAGTCTGGTCTCAAGCATTGAACTCACACACCTAAGCTACCCTATAACAGCTTCAAATGAGCTCCTAGGCAGCAAAGGATGTCATGTGGTTGGTTCTTCCCAGGATTTTTCATTTCTGTCAGATAGATCTTATTTTAATCGGCTCTCCCTCCCCCACCACGGGAGGAGGGCTGGTGAGAGGCAGTGGCTGTGGTTCTGATTTCAAGTGAACAGAACAATGGATTAAGTGTGGTCCGGGAGTCTGCTGGCAGAGGTAGAACACAGGCTTTGGAAATGTGTAGCTGCTCTTCAAATTTAAACCTTCAGACGGTGGAAGAATTTTAAAGCCTAAAGATGTTTAGAGATCATCCAGAGGTCTACTCATATTTCTCAACTAAGAAAATTGCAACCTAAAGGGAGAAGCCGTGAGCCCAAAGTCCCACAGTGCAATCGTGGGGGCGCCAGCGGGCAAGGGGGCAGTGCCCTCTGGGTGCTGCACAGACCCCTCTGTCTCCATCGTTCCCCTGCCCTGGCCCATGATTCTTATTTCTCTGCCATCTCCTCCAGACCGAGCTCACAGGAGGCCAGAGCAATGGCCTTCTTGCCTCTGTATCCTCAGCACATAGTTCGGGACTGGAAATGGAGACTTACGGTGAAGAGGTTTTTCTTTTTCTTTCCCTCCCCCCACCAAACAAAAAATAGCTTTATCTTTTTCTTATTATATTCATATCTTAGCATAAATTCTCGTAGTTTAAACAAAGAAAGAGGAAGGAAAGTTTAAAGGAAAAAATCAGAACTGCCAGGAAGTTCACCAGCCACCTATGCCCACTGTTAGTATTCCAGTGATAACCATCATGAAGACATTCTGTGTCTATCTATAATAATATTCACCTGGTGCCCCAATGGAATTAAGCTCCTGTTTAGTCCCCTACTTCTCCCCCTTAACAATATGGTGGGAGGTCCTGCAAAGTCGGTGAGGACAGATTTACACCACCAACTTGAACCACAGTACAGGGTTCTCTTACACGGATATACCATCGTGGATTTACCATCATGGATTTGTTCTTCTTTTGGAGCTGTCAATCATTTCTCTTTCTTCATTACCAAAAATAATTCTAGTAAATATCCTTATGCAGGCAATTGTGAAGTTTTAAAATTTTGGTACATGTTACAAAATTACCTTCCAGAAATGTTGTAGCAATTTGCACCTCATAACAATTTATTAAGATGTGCATTTCTCCACACCCTTACCAATACTGGGAGTATCTGTCATTACCTGTTCTAATATTTTGGCAAAAAATATATTTCAACTTCGAGTCTGGGAGATTATTAAATGAGGTTTTGCATTTGTAAGGATTTGAGAGCCTATCAGTCTCCCAGCATCAGGCTATGCCTTGGGGCCATAAAAGTGCATAAAACAGACATGGTCCCTGTCCATGTATAGTTTATTAATTCTTGGAGATTAGGATGATGAAAAATAAATAAGTAATTATCAATTGCAAAAAGGTCTATGAAGGAAAGCAGCATTGTGTTGTGATAAAATGTAGTGCTGGAGACAACGTGAGTTAGAAGAGTTCCACCTCAGGAAATGACAGCGGAGTCCAAACATGACATATAAGAAGGAGCCAGTCAAGGAAAGAGCAAGGTTGAGGGCCTTCAAGGGAAGGGAGCAGCAGATGCAACACGCTTGAAGAATGAAGAGCAGTACATGGCATGCCTAGGAAATGATGAAATGCCAATATGGTTAGGAAACAGGAAAGAGAAATAGAATGGCATGCAGTCAAGTCAGGTTGACTTGGAAAGGGGGCCAGAAGTCAGGTCATGTAGGGCCTACAGGGTTTGGAGGACTTTGAATTGTATGTAAGTGCAGTAAGAAGCCACTGAAGGTTCCGAAGCAGGGAACTAGCATGACCTAGTTTATGTGTTTCAAAGCCCACATGGAAAATGGACGGGAAGGGACATGGGGAGCAGTCGAGAGAGCCATTAAGCAATTGCTGCAGTAGAGCAGGTGCAAGCCAGGGTTGGATCCATGGAGACAGGGAGGAGAGACAGGCTGATGATATATTTTGGAGCGGGAACTAGTGACTAGTGATGGGTAGGAAGTGGAGTTTAAATCAGGGAAAGGATGTCTGATGTGAGCAGCTGAATAAATGATGATATCATTTGCTAAGGAAGTCTTGATTTGGTGGAAAATCCAGGATTCCATATTAACGTTATTTGTCACAGTAAAAATCAGAAACAAACTTTAAAAACTATACAGCAATTGCAATGATTAAATAAATAATGGTATAAACATAAGTTATGCCCTTCAAGAAAATCATGATTCTGAAGAACAATTATACAAGAAAATGTTCATAATATGTTAAGTGGGGGAAAAAAAACACATTGATGTTTATGATCTACAAAAACATAGGTATAGATAGGGGCATAGATTAGAGACAGAGGTAGAGGGGGAAAGTGTGGAATGAGAGGCACCGAAATGCTCATAATGGTTATATCTTGATGGTGGGATTATAAGTACTATTTATTATTTTCTCTACACTTCTCTTTATTTTCCAAATTTTCTCAAATAAACAGGTCTTACTAATCATCATCACACCGAAAAGTCATTAAAAATCATCAGTTTATGGGGCGCTTGGGTGGCTTGGTCGGTTAAGCGTCCGACTTCAGCTCAGGTCATGATCTCACGGTCCGTGAGTTCGAGCCCCGCGTCGGGCTCTGTGCTGACAGCTCAGAGCCTGGAGCCTGTTTTGGATTCTGTGTCTCCCTCTCTCTGACCCTCCCCCATTCATGCTCTGTCTCTCTCTGTCTCAAAAATAAATAAACGTTAAAAAAAAATTAAAAAAAAATCATCAGTTTACCTGCAGCTAGATACCATCTAGATTTGGGTCAAGTCATGACTAAACCAAATAACCCAGTGGAAACAGATCAAGCACACAGTCGTGCTGTCATGCCTTAGCTAAAGGCCTTGAAGATTATCACTGCTTTTTCACTTGCAGACATACATTTTGCCAAATGAAATATGTGTATGTTTCCAGGCTCATTCATGGAAGACTTAAGACTAGAACTCAAGTCTCCCAATTCACACGCAAGAGCTTTTCCCACAGTACTGAACCCATCACAGCACCAGGCATACTCACCTGATCTTATCATAGACGATGAGACCAGTCAACAATTTTGAGACTCCCTCTGGGCCATCCTTGTTCACAGGCAGAGGAGGAGACCACCAAGATCGTACGATTTCAGGGACACCTGGCATTTCCATCCATCTCCTGCCCTCTTCCACCTATTTAGCTAATACCCGAGATTCTTTTCACGAGGATCAGTTCACTTTATTCCACAGTTAGAAATAAGGCTTAAAGAGTATATATCCCTGGAAGGGGTAATCTCTTGGTTTAAATTCACCCTAGGTGTCAGATTTCTTATCAAATACTCCCCTGAGAAAAGGATTTGAAAGGGCCACCTGAATGCTGGATATCTAAAAGTTAGGGATTTTCAGAACAAGGGGATCCAGAGGGGGTGAGACTTGGGAGAAATGGTAAAGGGAATAAATATTTCACAAATATGTCTGTGTACTGGCCACTTGGCTAGTGGCTGTACACACCCTGTGTCTAACCCCACCACCCCAGCAAAGCAGGATTATTATTGCCAGTTGACAGTCTTTCATTCAACAGATGTTCATTCAACATGTGCTACGTGTGCTCGGCACTCTCATAGTCCCTGGGAATACTGCAAAAATCGAAACAGGCAAAGTCCCTGCTCTCGTGGAGCTAATTCAGAGTACGTAGGGGAAACAGACAACACGTATTTTAAAAATGAATGTACAGTAGAGCAGATGGTGATAAGTGCTAAGAAGAAAATTAACGCAGAGAAAGAGGAGAGCAAGTGAGAGGCAATAAAAAATATGTCAAGATCATACAGCCAGCAGGTGCCTGAGTTAGGACCAAACTCAGATCTGCTCTCACCGAATTGCTCCCCTGTGAGGTACTGCCTCCCTAGAAAGCGCATCCTATCGGAGCGCCTGGTTGGTTCAGTCAGCTAAACATCTAACCGGCTCAGGTCATGATCTCATGGCTCATGAGTTCGAGCCCCGCATTCGGCTCACTGCTGTCAGTGCAGAGCCTCTGTCTTCCTCTCTCTCTGCCCTCCCCGGCTGCTGCGCTCTCTCAAAAATAAACATTTAAAACAAGAAGAAAGAAAGCAAGCACATCTTATCTGAAAATGCGGCCCAGTATTACTCTGCCACCAACCCCCAAATATCCTAATGGGTAAGCCGTTGGTAAACAACTGGTAGCCTATTGTGAGTCAAGTAAAATCTATTTACTGGTAATTGTTCAACACAATTGGTTTTTGCTTGTGCATGAATTTAAATCTTCTTCAACTGCAATGACTTTCAAAAACAAAAGCAAAAACCTCAGCCCATAAATGAAATGGAGTAACTATCCCCTGAAATTTTTGGAGCCCCAGACACCACTAAGTACAGGCAACATCAATTTCTTCTCTTATAAAATAGAAAACAAAAATGTGAGTACAACGTAAACCTCAGTCTCATGAGGGGTCCCCCCTCCTCTTTTTTTTAGTATTCTATTAAAATGTTTTTTCCCTATGCCAAGGACAAAAAAAGTTCTAGTGCAAAGACTAGGGAGAAAAAATGAGGCAAAGGTTGGTATTTTGTTGTTCAACGCATCTTTGCGTGTCTATAAAAATCCATCTTCAAAACATCTCACCTGCTAAATATAAGGCATTCAAAATACATAGTTTAAACCCATCCGTGGCATAATACCGTGGAAAGGTCAGCCCACCTGGAGTTTCCAGCTTCTTTGCGGACAAATATGGCCTGATCATGAGCTGGGTGAGAGAATCTAAGCCTCTACTGTATCTTAGCAAAGAGAAGAGCAGGGGCAAACAGAGAGAATATTAATTTTCATCAAGAGAAAATCAAACTTGTCCAAGAACTTTATTGGCAGAAGTGAAATTAGTTTTCTATAGCAAATAGTTAGTGGAGTTGAGGGATTAGTCTATTGCCCGAGAAGGGAAGTAAACCCACTGGCTTTCAGAGGCATCTCTGTTCTCAATAATGCATTTAACTCTCAAAAACAAATAAGATTTGTTTCTGCACTTTCACTTTAAAAAAAAAAAAAAAAAAAAAAACAACACCCAAGACTAGATTATCTAAAATTCTCCCTTGCTAAAAATCAAATTATTAAAGAAAGTTTCCTAAATTCATAAGGCTCAAGACAACTCTTAATACTTTTATCGTAAAGTGTCAGCCTGGGCCAAGCCTTCCTCGATTCAAACAAAATTCACTGTAAACAGCAACAGACACAGGACCTTTCAGTTGAGAGACTGCAGCAATACTTAAGTTACTTCCTACTGTGGTCCAGGGGCCCGGCACATACAGGCCATTTTTTTGCAGAGAAGCAAAATAGGATTATTGAAACTCTCAAGGTTAAGGTAGTAAAAATGGTGTTGCAGAATGCCACGACTTTGGACCATCTTGTTAATATTCCCGCAAAATACATCATCATAGCTTGTGGTGATGTGGAGTACCATGATGGCCAGGTAGAAAATAGTGTCAGTGCCGGGGGGAGAGGAAGAAGGCGTGAAATTCTGATCGCCAGATTTCTAGTTAAGAGATCCTGTGAATTTACTAAGGTGTTGCATGAAGCAAGGCTCCAGCCAATTGGCAAGTACAATCACTAGACTCATTATTCCATAATTATGAAAACTCTCCACTTGTTCTGAACTTTGAGTGGTTGGCATCAGAAAACCTGAGATCTCTGTATCTCCTCTTGACATCTCCCCTCATCTAAGCAGATGAATGGATTGGGATGCAGGAAATGGGAGACACAAAGGATCAGCCAATGATGTAGAGGAGGGAATGTGGCCAGAGCTCTATTCCACGGAGAGTTTTGCCAGTTCCCTAGCGAAGAGAGGCTGGAGTTGATCTCACTGGCACTTTATCATCGTTTTCATCTGTGGTACAGGTACTTAATTCTAAATGAACTAGTTGGTAAACTGTAAATTGCACACTCCAGAGAATAGGTTCTGCCGATCTCAACAAATCCTTTTGTTCTTTTTCAAAGTAAGAGAACACCTTCAGCTATTGTTAAAATCCCAAGTGAGCCATCAGGTTAGTGGGTATCCTTGCAAGGTGCCTTAACATCTTTTTTTTTTCTTTCCTGCTTCAGTGTGCTCCACTGAAGGGTACAGCTGTTAAGGTAATGCACGTGAAGGGATTTTATAAACTCTCCCAATACTTACATATCGTGGACATTGTTGCTATTCCTGCTTCGCAATACCCTCCATTCCAAAGGCCACCCGATATCCAGTAACAACTGCACACATTAAGGGGCCTTTCAAGCCCATCAGCTTCACATGCTTGTATACCACCCCCCAACCGCAATACTGTGTTCACGCATACAGCAACGGAATATAGCCTGTCTGAGTAATATTCACTGGGGGTTATAAAGTAATAACATACCCGTCTGTGGTGATACTCATTTACCTTGAAGAAAGTGCACACATAGACACACACAAGTGTATGCCTTTTTTCAAAAAAAAAAAAAAACCCTAATAATTTGAAAGTAGGCATTCAATATCTGATGTTTAAAAAAAAAAAGTCTTCATTTTTACCTGGTCTCCTATTTTAATTGCCTCCAAAGCTGTTTTCCACTTTGATTGCACAGTTTTACCTAGCAAAGCTGTCCCCATAAATACAGCTGAAATCAGTGGGCAGAAGTAATGAGTATGGGAATTCCTCGTCTTATAACTAACTTCTTCTGTTCCCTTCTTGAGGTTTGAGATGACAGAAGAGGCCCCCAAAACTACAGAGAATAAATCATTATGAATCAACATATTACTTTTGTTGGTATTTCTAGCGCTGTGATCTACCAGCTACCCATAGTGGGATTTTAAAAAGTTTCTTCCAAGAATTTCATTCTCCTTTGTCTCCAGAATAAATAGAGTGCAGTGCAGAATAAGTGCAAATGGGATTTTGAAATTTGTCCCCAAACCACATGACTAGGAAGTCTCTTTCTTTCTTTTGGTAAACAACACTTTCACATCAGAGTGACTGAAGGGCCATGCATGCATTTTTTCTCTCACTTGAAATGTCATTTTTTTTAAGTTTATTTATTTATTTATTTATTTAGAGAGAGAGAGAGAGAGAGAGAGAGAGAGAGAATAAGCAGGGGAAGGGCAGAGAAAGAGGGAGACAGATCCTAGGCAGGATCCGCACTGACAGCAAAGAGCAAGATGTGGGGCTCAAACTCACAAACCGTGAGATCATGACCTGAGTCAAAGTCAGACGCTTAACCGACTGAGCCACCCAGGTGCCCCTGAAATGTCATTTTAACTTGATCTCATCTGATAGGAAGAGTCATTTACGGTGTGGTAGTGTAAGGAACATTGTATCACAGTAACAACTTCTGTGACCCTGGTTACACCTGGCCCAGGACAGAAGTTGATTTGTTTCCAGTTTGAACACATGTGTGGAAACTGAACGGCTTGCTGTTTTCATTGGTGTGGCCCCTGATGGCTTCTGACTCCCTAGAACCTATCACTTTTACCCTAAGAAGGCGACATGTTGACATATGAACTACATATAGGTAATATTTAGTTTCCAGGAATCCTGTAGGGTCAAGGGTTCAGGTAAAAGATGTTCTGTGCAACTAAAGGGGAAAAATATGTAAATATATATGAAATTTGAATATATTATATACTATACACGCATGCACAAGAGTAATTTTATTCCCATCTTAATCCCACCTGCAAAGATTTTCTTTCAAAATCCCAAATCTCTGTTCTCTAGAGTTGATGTCCATCTGTTTTCGTTTCTTCACCAAGAGGTCAAACTCCTTAGCCTGACACGTAAGGCCTTCCATGATATGTCCCTAGGTTTCAGTTCAACTCCATCCAATCCTTGCCCTATACGTATCATAATTCCAGCCAAACTGCACTATTCTGGGCTCTATGGGAAACCGAGATGCTTCCAAGTCTTTAAATGTCATACACACACCTATAATAGTCTTTCTTCTAGCTTCTCCCATTAAAATCCTACACAACTTTAAGGCACAATTCAAATACACCTAGTTGGTGAAGCATTTCCTAATTTCCCGATTAGGCATTTTCTTTCTAAACTCCCATAGTAAGAGAAACAACACCTCTCTCAAAAACATTTCCTTGTCTTTGAAGAAAGTGAGAGAAAAACACACCTTGACATTCAGATGAAGAAAGGAAACAGACTATAGCTCCGTTTGCTGTTTTACAACTGTTTCGTTTAATCCCCACACGATCCCACAAGGCGGGTATTATTATCCTCATTTAACAGATGATGAAACTGAGGCTGACAGAATTTCTTTTTTCCCCCAGCTTTATTGAGGCATGGGTTGACAAATATAAGCTGTATGTATTCAAGGTATACAATATCATATTTTGATTTTTATGTACATTGTGTCATGATTACCACAATCAGGTTAATTAACATATCCATCACCTGACATATTTATTATTTTTTGTGTCTGTGGAGAGAACACTTGAGATGTACTTTCTTAGCAAATTTCAAGTATTCGCTACGTTAGTATTAACTATAGTCACCAGGCTGTACATTAGGTCTCCAGAACTCAGTCATCTTCTAACTGAAAGTTTGCACCCTTTGACCAACATCTCCCTATTTGCTCTACCCTCCACCCCTGTTAACCATCATCCTACTCTCTGGTTCTATGAGTTTGATTTTTTAGCTCTCACATAGAAGTGAGATTATACAGTAGTTGTCTTTTTTGTGTCTGGCTTATTTCACTCACAGTAATGTCCTCCAAGTTCATCTCTGCTGCCACAAGTGGCAGGATTTCTTTCTTCTTTGGGGCTGAATAATATTCCATGGGATGTATATATCACATCTTTATCCATTCATCCATCCAGAGACATGTAGGTGTTTCATATCTTGGCTATTGTGAATAATGATGCAATAAACATGGGGGTACAGATATCTCTTTAAGAAGGTGATTTCATTTCCTTTAGATAAACCCCAGAAGTAGGATTGTTGTATTATATGGTAGCTCCATTTTTAATTTTTGAGGAAGCTCCATCCTGTTTCCCAGAGTGGCTGCACCAGTTTGCATTCCTACCCATAGTGCACGAGGGCTCCTTCCTCAAAGAGCTTGTTTGAATGAAACCTTTGCTGTTGAACTTAAAGACACATGCTTTCCACCAAATAAATCTATGTCACATTACTCATATTTATACACCTTAGAATTTTGATGACGTATTGGCTTGAATCTAGCTTTTTGCAAATATTTCTTTTCTTCCTTACTGGAGCAGCCATTTGTGTTGTTGTGTTGTTGTTGTTAAGAGAAGAAAAGAAGCCATCTGTATTTCACCTTTGTTCCCCAGTCCCTTGCACAGTAAGTCTCTTGCTCAAATATTTATTTAATTAATACACTATCTTTCAAAGGGAAAATTTTTTCAAAAGAAAAGGATAAAGATAAATGTCTCTATCTGTTCATCTTAAGAACACCGAAAAGAAACTAAATGATAAGAAATCTTTCTTAGAAATTTGGCTACTTAAAAAAAAAAAAAAATTGGGCTACTTTGAAATTACAAAGAGAAGATAATTATTTTGGATAATAACAACAGCTCAAATGATCTGAATCCTGATTATGTGCCTGACACCGGACAAGCATTTAATTCTTATACCTGACCCTGAAGGAGGTAGCATGATTCCCATGCTACAAATGAGAACCCAGAGGAAGACCAAGGTTAGCAAGGAGAAGAACCAGGATTTCAACGCAACCAGAAGGTGGCGCTCTTAAACACTGCTCCATCTCACCTCTGCTTCTATTGGCCTATTTAATATTCGCTCTCAGACAGGACCCCGTTTTTCCTCGGCCTCCCTACAACAGAAGGCTTCTGGCTCTACTGACATCTGTCTCACATCTATATTGTCATGATTCCTTAAATAAGTTCCCCTCTTCAGAGGACAGAAGCCCTGAGTACCAATGGAAGGGGGAAAAAAGTGCTATCTTTTTCTTCTGTAGAGAAATGTGAATGACAGTGATTCTGAGGAATCGGTTCTGCTTCCGGCCACAGTAACAATACCCGTACTACAATCGGTACTTCCCCGTGTAAGCAGCATGACCCCTAGTGGGTGCCAGTGGTAAGTATCTGGATATTAGTACCGGTACAAACACAAAAGGTGTATTTACAATAGGTGGGTAGAAAAATAAGTCACGATGTCGTGATTACAGCTATATTAATTAAGGAGGCCACTATGAAATAAAATACAAAGGGAAAGTAACAAAATGTAAAAGATATTTCATATGTTTAAATGATTAATATAATTTTAGTATGATATATTAAATATATTAATATACCATATTAGAATATAATATTTGAGACCCAATTCTAAAGTATGTTTTTATACTTTCTTTCATTTACAGTCTTTGGCTTCCATAACTCAAATTAAATTCTCTCAATCTTTGACAACATACCTTCAACAAAGATAGCTTGCACTAGAGTGTTTTCAAGAAAGGATTAAAAATGGTGAGGTTGGGACATTTTCAGTTTGTCTAGATAAAATACTCTCATGAATCCATCATTTTAAAACATCCCAGTCCACACTCAATGTTACTTGTAATTTCACTGATGTTTAATTTATTTTACTACATTATTACAGTTTAATTAAACACCAGACAGGAGCTTCACTGGGATCGCTCCCTCTTCCTATCCTGCAATGTTGAGGTCTTGTATTTTGAAGTCAAACAACAAAAGGAATAGTCAAAGGAAGAGTGTTCTGTGTTTCATTTCAATAACTGGGTCATATTCACTTCCTTTTTTACTACCGACAGACGATCTATTAGTCCCCCATCTCCCAACTTTCTTTAAAAAAAAAAAAAGTAAATAGTAATTCTTATTAACAGCAGTGGCACCTGCACTGGGGTGGGCAAATCTGGTCACCAGCCGGTCCCCCTGCTGTTTTACTCAGCTGGCAACATGCTCTCGACCCTGGCGGCTGCTCCTGCTTTGTTGTTCCTTCCAGGCAAACAGGAACTTCATGAATGTTTAGAAATTCTTTTTTCTGAACCAAACTTTGGTTTCAGAAAGGAACAATGAAATTCACAACAGATGATAAACTTTTATACATGTGTTTAATTGCATAAGAAATACACGAATACCATCCTATAAAAATTTTAAACAATACAGAACTGTCTAAATTGTGAACACCCTTTTTCTCCCCCTCCCTACCCATCTCACTATCCCCCCGCCAAAGCATGGAGAAATTGGGGGCATCCTCTTCCCAGAATTAAATATAAAACTGGACAACTTTACTAAAAACAACTACTTTAGATCACTGGAAAATGGTCAAAGACAAAAAAACAACTCATGACGTTTGTTAGATTTGCTTCCAATCCCTCATTATATACACAAATAAACGGTTTGAGTTTGCTTAAGTTTACAAAAACGAGACCCTTTTAAATGTGTTGCCCTGAAATTCTTTTGCTTCACGTTATGTACTGACAAGATTTCTGTGTTGGAACCTACAGACCTCTTTTGACCTTTTAATTGTTCTATGGCATTGAACAATTGGATGTATCACCAATTTATTGGGTCGTTTCCCTATTGATTTAAGGTTGTTTCTAACATGTTCTTATTACAAACAATCCTGTAATGAACACTGTGAACTATCTCGGTAAACAGAGGCAAGAATTTCTGTTGGCTAGATACCTAAAGGGGAAACTCTTAAGCCAAAGACTGTGCTAATATTAAATTTTGGAAGACGGTGCCAAATTCTGTCAAAAAGGCAGGAATATTTAAAAAGTTCTCAGGCCTTTGAGAACTAATCCTAAATGCTAGCACTGGAAGGATTCTTAAAATTGCCCCGTCAAAAAGCTTTGTACTTTAGTGCAATACTGAGACTTACAGAATTGATGTGACTGGTCCAGGGTCATGCAATCAAACTCCAGTCCAGGGTTTTTGGTTTCCCAGCCCAGGACATTGTTTCCTACAACGGATCTTCTGGGGCAAAAATTAGACTTGAATTTTGGAGTAATTCTTTCCAGCAAAATGAAGATGTTTCACAAATAATTGAAAACATGTTCTCTTCCTTTGGATTTTTCAGTAGTATTGAGAACAAGTCGGATTTGTATTACAAATCAAACATTCAGAGTAGCAATATAACTCTACAAAGCATTCAGGCAAGTAGGTTCTATATTAAAAACAATGCTGTAAGAGAAACATGCAAAATGGAATCTGATTTCCTTATTAAATGACGTTAGAAAAGGAGCCTGCAGTCCTATCTCCAGATGCCCATTGTTTTATGAAAAATGTACAAAGCGCCATACTAAGCTACTCAACTTATTGCTGCATGACCAATCACCTGAGACGTAGTAACAAAGACCATTTTATTACATCCTCAAGGCAGGAGTCTGGAAAGGGTACAACCAAGGTCTCTCGTCTCTGCTCCACAGTGTCTGGGACCTCTACTGGGAAGACTCAAACTCTGGGGTGATTCGGCAGCAAAGCATGGTCCCTATGCTTCTTTATGGCACAGAGATTGGGTTCCAGGAGCAAATGTCCCAAGACTCACGTTCCAGTAATGGCGGTGTGAGAAGATCAGGCGAGCGCCCGTCACAAAAATAAGTGTAAAACTGAACAACCTCATCAAAACAATCATTTCAAGTCACTGGAAAATAACCAAAGGTAGACAAAAACTTGAGAAGTGTTTACTCCTGAAAACTTCCACTGAGTTGGGTCAGTTTGGTGATTCAGTGGCATTCTTGCCTCGGGGCATCCCCAGCTCAGGTGATAAAGCCCTCAGCTTTACCTGCTGGAAGTGGTGGTCTGGGTGGATGGGCAGATAACCTAGAAGGAGGCACTATTAGAAGCAAGAGAAGCTTAGAAAGGCAGAGATAAAGTCTCCAATCATTACTGGCTAATGCATACTTGCTCAAGGAAAACCCCAGAAAGCCCAGCAAAAACTGCAAGCCCAGGGGATATGTGCACAGACATGGGTGGCAGTGGGACCTTAGAGGCAATCTGGACATCCCTCACTAAAGGAACAGATAAACACGTGTGGAGAAGAAGATGGAAGCTACAGTCTAGATGTATATATGTACAACAAAATGGATAAATCTTAACATATTTGAGGGATAATAATAATTATAATAATAATAGTATCAAGTAACACTTAACATGGAATTTCCTAGAAGCCCCATGAATTGGGGACTTTTCTAATATACTTCTATATATTAACTCTTTTAATCGTCATACCCCTAAAAGGCAGTCTACCAGCCAGGATTCAAACAGAGATGTATATAGCCACTAAGACACTTACAATAGGAAATTGACTTTCACAAATGTGGGGTTGGCTAAGCAAGTCTGAGATCCACAGGCTGTCGGGAAGGGAAGTTCATGGGCAGACTCAAATTCATGGGCACAGATGGAAGTTCTCATCAACTGGCAGGCAGGAAGGGAAGATCACAAGAGGATGGAACCTCATTGGCATGGGCTGAAGCTTCATCCAAACGCACAATCTCTTCTGTGAGAGCATGGTAGGCAGAGTTCTAAGAATGACTTTCACCTCTGTACAGTCACCTCCTTTTGAGGGTGCAGGGAATCCATGAATGTGAGGAGATATCGCTCCCATGGTGATGCGATGTTATCATATATGGCAAAAGGGAGATTATCTGGGTGGGCCTGATCTAATCACATGAGACCTTTAAAAGCAGTTTTCTCTGGCTGGTAACAGATGAGGAAGTGAAAGACTTCAAGCCCAGGAGTGACTGCTGGCTTTAAATATGGAAGGGGCCACATGCCAAGGACTATGAGTGTCCTCCAGGGACTGAGAGTTGCTCTCAAGCAACAGCCAGAAAGAAAGTGAAGCCCTCCACTTTATGGCCACACAGATCTGAATCTGAATAGACTCCTCCCCACAGCCTCCAGATGAGACACCCACCCAGACAACACCTTAGACTTCAGCCTGATGAGACCCTGAGCAGAGAATCCAGTCGAACTGTCTGTACTTATCTAAAAAACTGTGGAGTAATAAATGAGTGTGTTTTAAGCTGCAAAGTTGTGATAATTTGTTTGGCAGGCTTATGGACTGAATGCTTGTATCCCCCCAAAACTCCTATGTTGAAGCTCTAATCCCCAATGTGGGACTGGAGTGTGAGAATTAAGGTTAAATGGGGGCATAAGGGTAGTGCCCTGATTCAATCATATTAATGTCCTTCTAACACAAACCCCCTCCTTTATCTCTCCCCCTCCCTCTCCCTCTCCGTCTCTCTCTATATATATAAATATAGACCCACACACGCACACGCGCGCGCACACGCACACGTAAATGGCAAGAGCGGACATCCTGGTCTTCAGTCTTTTTATCACTGAATATGATGTTAGTTATAAGTTTTTCATAGATACTCTTTATCAGATTGGGGAAGTTCTCTTCCATTCCTAATTGAGTGTTTTTATCATGGAAATGTATCAAATTTTGTCAAATTATTTTTTTGCATCTAATAAGATAGCCATGTGGTTTTTTCCCTTTTCTATTTATGTAGTGGATTACATCTTCCTTTCATGGAATTGATCCCACTTGGTCATTGTATATAATACTTTTTTTTTTTATATTGCTGAATTGGGGTTGCTAGTATTTTAAGATTTTGTTGTGCCTATATTCAGTATAGATCCTTCTCTGTAGTGTTTTCTTTTTCTGTTTGGTTTTTGTATCAGGGCATACTGCTTAGAAATTTGGGGGAGATTTTTGCCACAGTTCTATTTGCCATAATTCATTGCTTGTCATAGTCATATTCAGATTACCTATTTTTTTCTCAAGTCACTTTCAGTAGTGTATGTCTTTCCAGGAATACATACATTTCACCTAAATTACTTAATTTATTGATATACAGTTGTCCATAGTATTCCTTTATAATCCTTTTTTATTCGTTTAGGTTGAAGTTCCATCTTTCATTCCAGATTTAATAATTTGAATCTTCTCTCTTTTTCTTGGTCACTCTAGCTAGAGCTTTACCAATTTTGTCAATCTTCTCAAAGAACCAACTTTTGGTTTCACTGATTATCTTTTTTCTTAAGATTATGCATTTATTTTGAGAGAGAGAGAGAGAGAGAGCAAGCAGGGGAGGAGCAGAGAGAGGGAGAGAGAAAATCCCAAGCAGGCTCCATGCTTTCAGTCCAGAGCCTGATGTTGGGGCTCGAACTCACATGAGATTGAGCCCCAGGTTGGGCTCAATGTGGAGCTTGGAGCCTACTTGGGATTCTTTCTCTCTTCCTCTCTCTCTGCCCCTTGCTTGCTTGTATGTGTGCATGCACATACTCTCTTTTTGTCTCTCAAAATAAATAAACTTAAAAAAAATATTCCATGTGCATTTGAGAACAATGTGCATCCTGCTGTTGTTGGGTAGATGTCTATTAGGAGCAGTTGGCTTATGGTGTTATTCAAGGCTTCATTTCATTACTGATTTTCTGCTTGTTGTTCTGCCCACAGCTGGAAGTGGGGAGCTGAAGACTCCAACTATTATTGTTGAATTGTCAATTCTTCCTTCAGTTTTGTCAGTTTTTGCTTTACATACTTTGGGACTGTGTGTGTGTGTGTGTGTGTGTGTGTGTGTGTGTGTACACAAGCATACATACAAATATGTGTGTATATACTTTTTTATGTTTATTTTTGAAAGAGTGCAAGTGGGTGAGGGGCAGAGAGAGAGGGAGACAGAATCCAAAGCAGGCTCCAGGCTCTGAGCTGTCAGCACAAAGCCCAATACGGGGCCGGAACTCATGAGCTGTGAGATCATGACCCGAACCAAAGTCAGATGCTCAACCGACTGAGCCACCCAGGTGCCCTGTATGTGTATACTTTTTGATAAGACTTTGTCATCACACCTTCCATTACTTCTTTTAGTATCATTTCCTTTAGTTCTTTAAACATATTTATGCTGATTTAAAGTCTTTGCCAAGTCCAACATCTGGGTCCTCTCAAAGGCTACTTCTATTGCCTGCTCTTTTTCCCGCATACAAATCACATTGTCCTGTTTATTTGCATGTTTCATGATTTTTTGTTGAAAACTGGACATTTTGGACAATGGACTGTATCAACTCTGCATATTGATTTCCCACCACCACCTCTCTGGGTCTGTCTTGTATTTATTGCTGTTTATTTGTTTAGTGACTCGATTGGCCTGTTCCTTTGAAGTTTATTTTCCCCACAGTGTACAGCCTCTAATGTCACTTCTCAGAAGGCACATTGTTGGAGACACCTACAGTCACCCTGAAGTGACAGTTGTTTTATCGGGACTCTCTGTGACTGTGTCATTTCTTGATTTTTTTTTTTTTTAGCTTCCTGTGCATCTGCCTCTATTTCTATCACACTCAGCTATTAGGCTCCACAAATTTCTAGCTGGGGTCTGTATTGTTTTCAACAATGCCCTTTGCCACAAACTGTTCCACAGTCCAATTCAGTTAAACCAGATCTCTTTGCAGAGACAGCCTTGGAGGCCAGTCTTTGAAGATTGTTCCAGTCCCAGAAGAGCTCTTTTTAGCTATCTCTTTCTCTATATCGTTCAGTTATACTTCTAGCTGTACTTCAGGTTAGCCTGTTGCTGCCATGGGGTTATCCAACCCCTCACAACTGCTTACTACCAAACTTCCCATTGGTTTTGATAGCACCCTTACATTTGAACTTTACCACATTCTATTCCAAACAAAACCAATGCCCTTAGGAAGAGCTATGGCATGTCTGTTCCTATAGCCTGCCTTTCTCTGGCAAAACTTCCATGCCACTGCTCTGGAGCTGAAGGGAGGGACAAGATCCTGCTTCCATTGGACTCACATCCCTGTTCTGTGAGTGATGCATTGGAAGAGAACAGTGGCCCTGGTTTTCTTGATTTGCTTCTCTCCTGACCTAGAACCTTGACCTTATGAATGAAGGCTCTGGTGTTCTACACCTGCTGGGGACAGAGCGTCTGCGACCTGCACCTGGGGGTGAGCAATGACAAATTTTGACAGCTTTCTCCTCCAAGGAAGAAACTGTAGCCCTAGGCTGAGAACTGGGGCGGTGGAAGCCCTTCTTGGCCACACACACTCAGAGTGGAGCTTCTATCACACTGAGCTGTGACGGGAGGGATGGCCTGTGACTCAAATGCCACAGAGTCCTTCTTACAGAGATTTAGTAGATTTCCTTAAGTAACTATTTCCCCATTTGCTATATGCCCTTAGGACAATTTCCAGAAACTTTAAATGGTTGTTTTTCACATTTTTCATGAGTTAGAGTTGGGGAACTGAGATCAGTGGAGCCTGCCACGTTAGAAGTGTTGCTTCTGTATTTCTTTAACGGAAATTTGCCTACGGCCAAGAGACCCCTGGAAGGATAAACTGCCAAACCAGGAGACTCAAAGAGAGACCTGTGGTTGGAAGCCACCAGGACTGACTTGCAGAGCTGTGAAGACCACACTCTGCTCACCAAGCCATACGCCCATGGAGCTGTGTCAACCCAGAAGAAGTAGTACATTTTCCTTATAGGAAATGTGTACAGGCAGAGGGGTATCTTTTTCTAAATCACACAAAGGCACCAATGGACTTGCACAGCCCCAGAAGCTACAGAGACTTCAGCTGAGGGGTTATGTAGGATGAGTCAACCATCCAGAGCAGTAGTTCCCAATTTTGACTGTTCATTAGGATCACTTGGGGAGCCATTGAAAAATACCAATGCGAGGGTCCCACCTAGACCAATTAAATCAAACTCTCTTAGGATGGGGCCCAGCCATCAGTATTTTTAATAGCCCCTCAGGGTGTTCTAATGTACAGTCAAGATTGAGAAGCACTGATCTAGAGCCTGGAGCCAGGGGAATGGGATTCTTTGTGCCCGAACACCTCAAGAGGATGTAAGTGGATGACGGGGTTCCAGTGCTGGCAGCTATAAAATGCTCTGAGTAAATAGTGAGTAAAATTGGCAAAGTCAGTCAAATTACAGGACATAATTTCTGTCCTGACCGAAATGGCTGAAGTTGTCCTCAAATAATAAAGAAAAAGAGGCAGAGACACCATGAAGATAGTTTCCACACTCCCACCTATCTGTCCTAATTGATACGGTTCATTCAAGCCAGGCCGCTTATGTCCCCTTGTAGTCATGATGACATCTACGTGTCATGATGACATCTACAATGGCAGGCTTTGCCCATTCCTTTGGCCACACTCTACTCCACACTATTCTTGGCATGACAGGATCAGAGGCTGCCCTTACAGAGGCATTAATTCCCAAATGCCAGAGAATACAGTGCCTTCTTCTCAAGGACAGGCTGCTGTGCTTTAACAAAAGGGACTCTACTTAGTTTCCAGTATGTTCTGCCGAAAAAATACTACTGTGTAAAAATAAATAACCAAAAAAAAAAAAAAAAAAAAAAAGCTGGTGATGAGAGAATCTATGAACTGTTGGGATGGTCTAGGTCATTTGTGGGCCCTCCTCATCTCGGATGTCCAGGCTTGTAGGTAGTCCTCTCCGTGCTCTACAAATGTTTTGTCCCCTCCCTTCCTTCTTTCAAAGACCCAGGACTCACCCAGAAAGAACCCTAGGACAGTAAAATTGGAAAGCTGTTGGAGGAGATCTTCTAAACAGCAAAGGGCATATACATGGCTTATGTGACCCACTCCACCTTCCTTTCAGGCCACAGATATCAGAGATTTAATCACAGTGCTCTCTAGCTGTTGACTTTAGCAAGTTACTGCATCTCTGAGTGTTGTCGGGAAATGAGAGAACTAATACCTACCTGACTTATTGGATTAAATAATCTCAATGATCCACTCTGAAGTCTGCAAGGCATATATCAGGTACTCGCACTACTCTTGCTCCCCACCTCAACACGCACACATGCATATGTGCACACACACGCGCCAAGTATACACGCACTCACGTGCACACATGTGCACACACAGGCACACACATACACACTCCCTCCCAGGACAGGAAAATAGACAAAGCCTCAGGGAAGAAATGACTTGCTACTTAGTGACAGTTACTAGTTAGCGACAGTTACTACTATCCAATGAAGGGAACTCGATTAATGAAAAATAACAATCTCAACTCAGGATAAATGGCTTTTAAGTGTTACCTGGATAGGTCTAATGAAAAATACACTCTTCCAATGTGTCTGTATCATTTTAAATGTCCTGAGGTATCCCACACAACTGCCCATTCAGAGAAACACGCTAGAGGCCACTGTGTGGGAAGAAGCTGCACCGTGCAGACTTTGCTTGTACAATACAAGGAAAAGTACTGGATTCCTGGGCCTGGCAATGAAGTTTCTTGGAAGGAATGATTAAAAAAGACATTTCTCTCAGTGGCCTTAGTTGGGCCCCCTCTCTTATCTTTCAGTGCCTGGCACAGAAGGAAGTGCCCCCAGGAATTCTAAAGTCATCAGGAGACCCATACATATCTTGAACAGCCTTCCCACTCTCCTCCCCTGCCTTACCCCCTGCATTTTTCCATCTCCCCAGCCCTCCTGTTTTCTCCATTTTTTTTTAAACTTCTTTATATTTATTCTAGCAGTAGCCTGCCATGCAATAAAAGAATGGGGGAAATCTCATTAAAATTATATCAAAAAGAAAAAGATGGAGGAGAGCTTGGGATTCCTGCAATCTACACACAATAACCTAATCAACCAGAACACACAGGTTAAATGCAGTCCACCCTATGGTGAGCCCAGATGATTAAACCCCCTCCCAGGGAATTGCTACCTTCAGGATACCTGGTGCTGAGCCATATTAAAATGCAGCCATGAAAATACCTCACATTTTAGAGCACTTTTAACCTTCCCACTCACTTTCACAACTATTTATCTTACTGACTTCAGCTCAAGGGCCCCAGGGAGGCAAGAAAAGCTATTGCTATTATCCCGTTTTGATAGTTAAGGCAAAGGAGGCAGCGAGGTTTCTCCGAGGTCACCTGGTTAGCGATGGGAGACGCCAGGCTAAGAGCTCAGTCTCGGTTAAAATGGACCCGGGTCAAAAAGATAGCAGATGAGTGACCTAAAAATTGCACTGGCACCTTCCTCTCCCTCAGCTCCTTGTTTTAATTCGACACAAACCTGGGTAAGTGAGAGAACACGGTGTTTGCCCGATACTGAAAGCCAGGGTCCTCATATCCGTTTTGGCCGGGAAACACAGGGGCAGCCCGAAGATCAGAAATCCTCTGTGCAGGGCCACGATCTGTACACTGAATAAACAAATGTCTTACTAAGTTTGCGCTGATCTCTTTCAAAGTTAATTTGTACTAGTTTTGGTCAGGGTGTATTTTCTCAATCAAAGAATATTAAAAGTAGAATGAATGGGTGGGTGAGTGGGGTGGGAGGACACTGGGGAGGTTTGAAAAAAACATTTTAGCACTAAAAAGAGGCCCCAGATTCTAAAGGGTTGGAAAGCACCACTTCAGACTATTTCTTTGCTGACCCTCCACTCAGAATTCACCAGTTCTGATTTCCATTCCTTCAGGGGCCTGATCTCTGTTTTAAAATGATAGTAAGCTAATATGATAATATAATACGTATTAATAATTTAATGCTTACCCTTCTTAGGTAATATATGTGCATTTTAAAATGGGCCTTTTTAGACAACATGCTTTAATCCAAAGCAAACTTACCGAACCACTGTTCCTTAGCGCTGACCTCTCACCTGAATTCCAGACCTGTAAATTCTCAGCTTACTAAACATCTCCACTTGAACCTCCCAGAGGCATCGAAACTCAATATGTCCAAAATTGATCCCGCACTTCTATTCTTTATCTCAGTCAGTGACAACAGCAACCAGCCATTTATCAAAGCCAGAGACCTGGGAGCTCTTCCAGGCTTTCCTGCTACTCACCCCCAGCCAGTACCTGGGTGAATGCCTGCAACTCCACATTTCCCAAAGTGGGTTCTGGGAATGTCCTGTCCAAGAGGCAGAATAATTTCCCTGATCGAATAAGTTTAGAAAACACTAAGTCAGACAAAACTAAACCTTTATTATAGGACTTAACAGTTTCTAATATGCTGCCTTGCACTACCAATATCCACAGGGAAAATACACCGCCCAGGGTTTCCCAAACTCATTTGCCCAGGGGACCCTTGCAAAACCTCTGCAGAGTATCTTGCCGAATCTGTGTATTTTAGAACATGCTTTGAGAAATGGCGTAAGATGAGATATATTTGAAGTGTGCTTTATTATCACAATGTCTCGTGTAGATTCTGTGATGTAGACGAGTTGTGTTATATCAGCATCCATATTTGAGGAAAAAAAACAAAAACACCCTGAAAGGCATTACATGATTTGAAAGCCAGAAATGTGCAAGAAAATATGTCTTTCCAGATATTTATGGGGACACTGTAGTAAAAACACGACTATTATTTTGAGGGCACTTTTCATGAAATGTGTCTATGCGTTAGAACAGGAGAGTATTTGCAGGTGCCTGGGTGGCTCAGTTGGTTAAGCGTCTGACTTTGGCTCAGGTCATGATCTCACAGCTCGAGGGTTCAAGCCGTGCATCGGGCTCTGCACTGACAGCCCGGAGCCCAGAGCCTGCTTCAGATTCTGTGTCTTCCTCTCGCTCTGCCCCTTCCCCGCTCTCTCTCTCTCTCTCTCTTTCTCTCTCTCTCTCAAAATAAATAAACATAATTTTAAAAAATTTTTAAAAGAAGGGGAGAAAGTTCAAAAGGATAGAGGCCCAACAAATGGCCAACGGCAGTCACCTCTGGGACGGGTTGTTAAAGGGGGAGAAGAGAAGCCTGTGCAGGCTCATTCTCATGTCTGCATCGTTGGACTTTGTTATAGCAAGCATACGTTACTTTTGTAATTTGTTTTCCTGAAAAATCAATACAGAAAAAAATAAATAAATAAAATGCCTGGTACACTAAGTGCTATCTTTAAAAATCAATCTGAAAGAATAAAAATGCAAGAAGAGCCAAGACATTCCTTAAAAAGTAGAATAATGTGTGAGAAGTTGTCTTACCAATTATTATAATGTCCTTAAAGCTGTAGTCATTTTTAAAATGAGATGGTGGCATGGGTATAGAGGCAGACAGATGACTGAAATCGCATATAAATGCCATACATAGAATCAAGGAGATATGAAAATGTGGTGTAGAATTAAGGTGGCATTTCAAAGCAGTGGGACAAGATAAAACCAGTAAATTTTATGAAAGCAATAGATTAGCTATTTCCCAAATAAATATGCTTGCATTCCTAACTTATTTTCGTACCAAAATAGATTCCAGATGGATCAAAGATTTAAAACTTATGCATGAAGCCATGAAAATAATAGAAGAAAATGTGGATGATTATTTTGGTTTGAAGGAAGCATCTTTAAACTTTTTTTTTAAGAAGAAATGATAAAATCCAAAGATTTTATTTACAATCAAAAGATCATATGTCTGACAACAGAAAAATTCTCTAAAGCAATGATCGTCGCAAGGTTAAAATACAAACAATATGCAGAAGAAAATGTTCCCAACATATATGACAGAGAGCTAACATTTTAATGTATAAAGCCCTCTTGCAAATCATGCAGAAAAACCTGCCTGCTGGTTGATCCCAAAAGTGATAAGCCCCAATTTTTGAAACTTAACCTTAATCAAAATTAAAGTTAAAATCGGAGGTCACAAGCTTTAATAATAAGAATACTGAGAGAAAATTGAGAAAACAAATCACTGAGCAAGGTTTGAACATTTTATTATAAAGATAAGGAAGAAACTGCAGGATATTTAAAACTCAGATACTTATATTTTAAAACTCAGATACTTATATTTAAAACTCAGGTGCTTATATTTAAAACTCGGGTGCTTATATTTAAAACTCAGATAAAGATAAGGAAGAAACTGCAGGACATTTAAAACTCAGATACTTATATTTAAAACTCAGGTACTTATATTTAAAACTTAGGTAAAGATAAGGAAGAAACTGTAGGATATTTACAACTCAAAGAAACTAAGAATGTAAATACTACCCAGGTTGGAGTGAAAGTTCTTTCTTATCATCTTTATACTTAATCAGTGTCTTGTCATAAAATTGAACCCTAGGTGGGCCATTTGCAAGAAGGTCTCCTATGAGGTGCTAGTTCATAAATAATATTTTATTGCTACATAACCTTTCAATTTGAGATTTCGTAAGCTTATTTGCTTGTTAGAGGAAACTTTATTCATTGTTCATTTGTTATACGGGAATGAATTTAAATGCATCCAACAATGTAATATTTAACCCAGTGATTCTTTATTTTATTGACATTATTTTAAATATTTCGAATAGCAAAAAAAGAAAGGGAGGAAAGGAGGGAGAGTGAGAAGAGGAAGAAGGAAAAGAAAAGAAAAAAAAAGAAGGAAAGTTTGTTCTAATTTTGCTGCAGTGGAAAACCACCTCTCTTTCTCCTTTCATAAATTATAATCACAATGCAAGTAAAAAAGAATGGTAGTTACAGCCAAAACTATGCATTTCAATTTTGTCCTCAACACGCTTTAATGGGAAAATAGACAACACTGTAACAGTCAGGATTTCTCTTGGTGGAAAGCTACTAAAAAAACCAACATCGTCTAAGCAATAAATACATTTAATTACTTCACATGATAAGTGATAGGAAATTCTAGAGATTGTTTCAGTCTCTCACTGATGTCAACGTGTTAAGTCGCTATCTCTAGGATTCTCTTGCAAAGTTACTTCCTTAAAAAGAAAATCCAAAGCATCTGAAAAGCTTCTTCAGCTGGGACGCCCCCTACAGGCTGAATCATATCCCCTGGGGCTCTCAGTGCTCACCTATTGTCATGCTTGTCACACTGATCTGTGATTCTTAGTTTCCAAGACAGTCTTCCCCATGAGGCAGTGAGGGGACGCCCATCTGATTTCTAGCACCAAACAAGCGTCTGGTACTCGTGGAAGTCCCTCAATAATTGCTCTTTGCATGAAGGAATACTATAGACACACTCTTAAACAAGTGGAAGGAGGGAAGCCCATGTCTTTTCAGCATATCCCCTAGGTGCTGCTTAGAACCTTGCAAATAAGTGAGATAAAACAGGGAACTATTCCATTTTACGGTAAGGGAACTCCAAAGGTCTAAAGCCAAAGGCAGTGGAATCATTCAGAATATCAACCGGCAACCCACGTGTCATGAGACCAGAAAGGAGTGTCCACAGAGACACTGGCATTGCCATGTTGGGTCCAGTTCAAACCCTGAAAAATTGAACTCAATGTTATCCACTTCTCACATCCAAGACAATGTATAAAACATTTGGGGCATCCTTCATTCTCTTCCTTTGGGTCTCACAAGACACCCTCTCCCTGCAAAACTAGGCTTTCTCTTTTTTACTCCACTTTCTTCCTTGCTACCCAGCCCTAGAGAGTCCTTTACTGACCCTCTGGGAGGGAATTCTCCTCCAACTTAATTAGCAGCATTACTTCTGTCATGAGAACCTTAGGAGAATCTTAACTCGTGACAGGGTTAGCACAGATTTAGGTTTTGGAAACACAAAAACCAGAGACAAGAGTCTACGGCAGATGTGGAGGGACTGCCAGTGTGAGTAAGACGGAGAAATAAACATCGGCACAAAATTATTTTCTCACCAGATTTGTTGTGCTAGTGTAATGTTTGAAAAGGAAACTTTTTCTTCTCACAAATGCCCTCCACAAACTATGTCTCTCTCTGTTCCAAATCGAGTGTATCAGAATAGTAATTCTCTCAAGCAAGATGTCCCATGCTAATGCAGGTGCTAGCTTCTCCAGACTCCAGCAGGTGAGCCCTTTTTTTTGGAGCAAATTTCCCGCCTCACTTATCTGGGGGTCACTTAATCTAGGAGACCCGCGGCTTCTCCCTTCGGCATTTAGAGCCCCATCCACCAGAAGGAGTCAGTCTGGCTACAAGCAAGACTATTTTATGCCAAGGTAAGCCTCCCTGGGCTTCTTTCCCGTCAGCATTTGGCTTCAGGATGGTGGGTGCTGTGGGTGGCAAGTTCCCAGCTCAATATGCAACCTTCCTCTTCGGCTGTGGCTGGGTGGTGCCTAGTGTAAGAGGTGAAGTAATTCTCACCTGATTCTCAAGTCTCCTAAGGCAAGAAGCCAAGGGTCAAGATGAGAATCTGTCTCTCTCTTCCCAAGACCTCCTCAATCCTGAGGTTTGTTATGGCCAGCTCTGGTTCTCTACAGTCTACCAGGAAAAAGTTCACTTTTTTTTTTTTTTCCACAAGAAAAAGAAAAAGAGGAATTTGTGTTTCCCCATCTTCTTGGAATTACCTTTAAAACACTGACCTTCTGAGTCAGCATTCTGCAGATTTACTCCAGAGTCCTTTCTGCTTCATGGCACATCCTTCCCAGGCCCTAGGCCCCCACAACAAGGTGTGTGCCTCTGTGTGTGTTGTGTAGGGCCGGCTCTGGGGAAGAGAGATTCTGCCTCCTTCCCCCTGAGCCTGAGAAGTAGCCCTTGGGACTCCTTACCAGTTGTCCCCACCAGCCCTGTCATAACTAACCGGGATAGAGTCATAAACTCACTTCGCCCTCCCTTTCTAGTAGATTCTCCTGAGAAGAAATAACTTAATCTTTTCTGTGGCTCCAAATAAAGCTCCCTCCTTCTGCTTTCTACCCACGGCAACCCTTACTTTCCTTCTACCCTCTGCTACCTTTTCTGGGTCTGGCCCTGGGGTGTGAAGCAGCCTGTCTCTTGCAAACTTGGCATTTTCATGAAGGTCCACCTGCGTCTCCAAACTCCATGGTTACTTCCCTACCTGAGTCATGGCCTCTGGCTCAAAATGGTTGCCCTCTAGCTTGAGGGATTATAATCAGTCTCCCACATATTCCTTGGGAAGCTTAGATACCCTACATCGGGTCCCACTCAAGGCAGGTACGAATTGTGGTTTATGACTCTTCATCTTCATAAACTCTTTTTTTTTATATTAACTCACTTAATTTCTATATTAATACCACATTCTTCCAGGGTGGTAGAAGAATGTAATACTGCATTCTTCTCAGCCCCACTCAATATGGAAATGAGCCTCTCCTCAGGGTTGTGTTTAAATTCTAAGGAGGCCTCAGACAGTGCTAATGTGTTGAGTTCTCACAGGAAGCCATGAAGTGTTTGTTCTTAATTCTTTTGTGGTCCCTTGGGTCCTTGGCTCTCTCCACAGCTGCTGGGGCACAGGAACCCTTTGCTCTTTAGGTGTCATCTTGTGGCTCAAGAATCTCTGCAAATCTGTGAGTGGTCTTTGAGGGCTGACAGTCTTGCCCCTTCCCCTGGTGTCACCCGGGAAGCAGGGCACTGAGCATTCACTCCAGCATGCACCAACATATCTGCTCCCATCCCATCTGCTGACCCTCCCTTCCACAAAGAAATTTCTTTCTTTGCAAAGAAATCTTCCCCTAGCTCAAGAGAAAGCCCTCTCTCCTCAAACCCTATTTTATCCAACTCTACCTATACCCCAAATCTTCTCGATTATTCCCAGGGCTTAAATTTTAGAAACCAAAGGCACTTCCTCTTTTCTCTTTGACACCTTGTCACATCCCTTCCTTGAGGTGATGACTCTACAGGACTTATTTAATTGGGTGGGGCAGTAGAGGGAAACAGGAGAATCATAACAGGAGAGAAAGAAAAAGAAAAACATCAGTTAATAGTTTTAAATGCCAGCACATTTTCATCTGCTATTACCTGATCTGGAACTGTCTTGTTCATAAATCTCAGAAGACATTAGTGACTGAAAGCTGCCTTCCCTGCAGGCTATTTTCCTATGTTCTCAGATCGTGAGCCTTGCTCTCTGCTTATCTCCATCCTGGAAGTATGTTTCACGTGATCATCAATAAGCCTGGACCCATCTTTATAGCAACTATCTCTGTCTCCATTATTCCACATAGGCATTCTTCTGCCCACAGCTCCTGAACCACTTCACATTTCATTAGGTGCTTCATCAGGAAGGGAAGAAAGAAGTGGGGGAGCTCAAAAGGACCACCTTCATTTGCTGATTTCTTTGTTTTGCACCAAAAAGCATCTCTGCATCTCAGATGGTGTGTTCAAGCTCAGCCAAGAGAAGCCCCTCCTGTCAATTCCGATTCCACTCCATTTCCCGGCATACACAGTTGAGTGAGCTGTTTAAGTGGGGTTGTTACGAGATGAAATGAATTTGCATTTGCATTACATATTCTTTCAATTATTTATGGGTTGGGGTAACCCATATCAGTGACTTTTCCCCTCTACCCTCCTGAATCATCAAGAGAAAGCAGAAAGAAAAGTAACTCAGCACTTTTTGCAAGGCCTGATGGTGATTACTGCTTACTGTGCTGAACAGACCTTCATTAGGAGCTCGTACCCTGGCTTCTTACTGCAGCCTTTCAGACCTTCGAAGATCTTTAGGTCTAGGGCCACCACTCTATGGAGCTGGAGAAGACCAAGTGTGATTTGTGAGACCCTACCAGGTATCAGGTGCTCTACCCTCCTGAAATCCCCAGTACTAAAGTCGCCGCTTCCAGAAAAAGTCTTAATTATTCACTGTATGAGTGATTTGGCAGGGTGCGGGGCGGGGGGGGGGGGGGGGGGGGGAGGGGGTGGAGCTTGGGGCAAGGCCAGTAAAGGTCACTGGTAGAACGTATGTTTGTGGCCGGCATGCCACAGGGAGTCTCCCCTAATTTCCTCCCATTAGCAGCTTAGCCAGCCATCACCTGGGAAGTCTCAGAGAATCTGGCCCTTCATCGGGGGAGTTTTTGTAAATACCTTCAGGACTATACTCCTATTACTCCTATCGCTGAAAGGGTGGGGTTGACTATCCATTTATTCAGCCACAGACTGAATTCAGCCATTATTCATGCACAGACTCCCAAGAATGTAAAAAACAGGCCCTTACTTTAGAAAATGAACAAAATGTCTCCTCAGTTAAACCTAAGAGGCTGAGCACAAAGGAATCGAGGCATTTATCTCCTTTTTCCAGAGCTGGAACTAGTCACCAAATCCATATTCTTAAGCCAGTCCTCTCCTGATTTAGTCCATTTTCACATCACTTGTTTCCATCAAAGTCTATGCTGTCATTTTGGTGATTTTCTTAGTTGTTTTTTGTGTTGTTTTGTTTTTTGTTTTTTTAATAAAGAAGGGCTATATTGGAAAATCGAGGTGGTATATCATTAAAAAACATATACAAATTTATAAAGAACTGGTATGGCAACTAAAATTAGATTACAGAATAAAAGCTGAGAGGAAATTGTTTTAAAAAAAATTCAGCTGACTAAATTTTAAATATCTGATTGGCTTTATTTAACAATTCATGAGCTGGGCAGCATTGCATCAAGTAGACAGAAAGGAGCTCTGAGGAGCCATACAGAATGGAAGACTTTCATAGGCAGAAGGGAGTGGGACAAGGAAGTTATACTAGCAAAAAGCAGTGACAAGGTCACCTTCCTTTAGGACACAGAGGTAAGGGAGGTTTGGAGGGTCTACCAGATACATTATCTCACTAGTGCTGATCAGGTTGTTCCTGATTGACTGGTTAAAGATTCCATTCCTGGGAGAAGTTAAACTGTAATTAAGCATCAATTCTTGGTTTTGTGACATGGGGCTTAGCATAAGTGACTCCATTTTGGATCTGTTGTCTTAGTTTTAACAAAATGAACACGAACACAATTAAAGGGCAGCATTTGGAGGTCCTTTAATTGCATGGTAATTGGGAGTCAAAGCAGAATCTATTTAGAATCCACAAGGCCTATTAGGAGTCCAGAGAACCAATAGCAAGTCAACCAAAATTAGGAAAAGAAATCAGACTTTAATTGTAAACAGAAGACTAATCATTAGCTGTTCCCTTTCCCTAGAGTAAGTCATGGATAGTTGCCTGACATTTTACATTTTACTTTAAGTAATAAAAAAAAAAAAAAAATACACAAGTAGCCTACTCATTAGCAGGTTTTTCTGTATTAGCGGTCATCAGAAATCTAGCGAAAGTCCAAGATTAAAAAATATTTTCCCAATTCCTCCATGATAGCTTACTCTCCAAACTGTCCTGTATCTACTCCAGGTCCATGAGCCCCACTTTGCATATGTGCTTGACAGCTCACCCTTGGCTTTATGCCAAGTCACCACCTGACATGAAGATCAATTACATGTGCATTGAAAATACAGTTAACTGACTCTTAGAAATGCGTCTCATTCTAAGTAGCAAAGAACTCTGTTCAATAGCTGCCATGTTCATGTGATAGATAGAAATAAGGTCGGCATAAGCCACAACTACATACATATCAATACAGGATCAGATGATCCTGATTGGTTAACATCTTTCAATAACCATGCTTATTACTTGGTAGTCAAATATAATTTTTTAATCCTTAAATTAATCTGGCCATAAAACCTCTAACTGTATTAGGGTTCCATTAGCCTAACACATTAGAGTGACTGTTGTGGAGTTAAAAATTAAATTATCACAGACATGGTTGAAATGGCAGATTATGTTGAGAACTACCAACTGCTAATATATGGAAAACTACCCCAATATCTTTATTTTCTTTCCTAAATTAACTTTATTTTCTTTCCTAAATTAACTTTATTATCTTTCCTTTTATTTTACTCTTATACCCTGAAATTCCTTTGTCCTAGGGACATTTCTGTGGTAAAAGGAAAATAAACAAATAAATAAATAAATAAATAAAATAGATCTACTTTTTTTTAATTTTTTTTTAACTTTTATTTATTTTTGAGACACAGAGAGACAGAGCATGAACTGGGGAGGGTCAGAAAGAGGGAGACACAGAATCTGAAACAGGCTCCAGGCTCTGAGCTGTCAGCACAGAGCCCGACGCGGGGCTCGAACTCACGGACCGTGAGATCATGACCTGAGCCGAAGTCGGACGCCCAACCAACCAAGCCACCCAGGCGCCCCTAGATCTACTTTTTTTATTTTAGTTTTAATTTTATTTAAATTATTTATTGTGAGGTTGGGGCAAAAGTTTGTACCCCACGAGCTTCATGTTATACAGTTTTAAAGAGACTGCATTAAGTTTTCCATCCATCAATAAGCACCAGGTAGGTATAAGGTACTGTGACAGGCATTAGAGAGGCTATAAAAATGTACAAAAGTGGCAGAGGACTAATATAATAGAACAAAACCACTGGAACTCAAAGGAGGATTGAAGGCTTCCAGAGAAAGGATCAGGAAAGACTTCACGGTGGAGACACAGAACAAGAACTAGGCAGAGAAGAGCGAGAAGACTTCCCCCGTAGCAAACACTCCATTCATTCACTTCTGACTTGTGGTGAAAAATGTCATGGGTGAGGACAGGAGGCAGATACACTCAAGAACGCCACCATGACTACCAGCAGACTGGCTAAATAACATGTGACCCAGTTCAGGGCTGCAGGAGAGATCTGGCTCTTGGAGTACGGCGGATGATTCACGAAGTCCCCGGAGGCCAGCCTGAGGAGTCTGGGTTTCACTTCAGGGCAACATGAAGCCATTAGATTTTTACAACCAAGACAGGAACGTCAGCGGCAGGTTTAACTTGAGAGAAACTGGAGTCAAAGAAACAAGGCAGAAGCTGCAGGGGATGTTTCTGGACATCAAGACATGTTAGAGCTAGTGTTATTGACTTGGAAGGCACGCAGAGATGGCATTCAAAGCCACATATTTGCAAGAGATGATCTAGAGGGGAAGATCATGTATGTAGACTAGAGCAACAAGGGAATCAGTGCAAAGAAACCACACTGGAGAATACAAAATTGAAGGCAACGACAGTGATCAGGAACAGGAGAACTGGGGGATGTGGTGTCTCAGGCACCCAGAAAGCAGAGTTCCAGGAAACAAGGCGTGAACAACATAGCTTATGCTACAGAGAGGTCTCACGGTATAGAAACTGAAAGTGAGCAATTAGGAGTACTTAAATACCCAAATGCAAGTAGTTTGGTAGTTTTGTCAGGGCAGAAGCCAGAATATTGTGGATTTTAAAGAATGAGTGTAAGGGAGAAAGAGGCAAAAGCCAGACAGCATATCTTTTCTAGAAATAGGGCTATAACGAGCTCCAGTGAGGGACAGCAGTGTCCTGGTCAAAGACAGAATTATTTAAAATAGGAGAGATCTGGGAGCATTGATATATTTTGGGGAGGGAGCCAGAGGAAGGGAAAAATTAAGGATACAGGGGAAAAAATGAATGAATTGATACAGTTAAAAGGTATAATCTAGGAAGTACTCCATAAGAAGTAATAAGTAGAGGGAAAGAATGCCATGGCTTTCCAGCACCCCTAAAACCCACTACTGCGGAGTCAGGCACAACATCAACATGTAGAGAAAAAAAGATGAAACAAATATAGGAAATTCCAATCCAGGCCAAGAAAATAAGAAATAAAACACAGTTTTCCAGCATGTCATGATGAGAAGCCTCACCCAGAGCGACCTGAAGAACACTCCAGAATGATGTCTGCATACACACCGAGTGCCTCCACTGCCCAAGCACTGCAGATGTTCCTGATGATAAACGGACTTCTGAGATGCGCATTAGCCTCCGTTTTCAAAGACTGGCCCTTGTAGGCGCCCCTGGAAAATGAGGAGGGGCTTCCCGGCTGTGGGTTTGTGGAAGTTACAGGAAGCATGAGGAAGGGTGTATGTACACTTAAAAAAGCAATAAAGGATAGGCTGCCTCAGTTCATCTCCCCTTGGCCAAACTGATATAATTCTTGATGGCATTTTAATTAATTAAGTAAAGGAGAATTAGAATGAGCAAGTAAAATTCAGTATGTGATGCAAATGACTTCCAGTAAATTCCTCAAAAATTTCACTGAGAGAGATGCAGATCTCTCAAATGAAGAAAGTTTACTGTTGAATTTCTAGGGTGCATGCTTTGAGGAGAGCCTTCATCCCTAGAAAATCTCCAGTAACCACGACTTTCCAAAGGGCATCTCCCCACAGACCACTGAGCAAGGTTATGTCGTAAAAGACTCAGGCTGAGGAGGCCTACAGAGAGAGCTGCAGGCTCTCCAAATTATCCCAGGGCCTCTTGGCGTGGCCTATTAGAAGGTTAATCCTAATTCCTGTAAATGAACCAGATTTGAAAATAGGTGTTTAGGAACAGAAGCAGCCCCAGTGCCACGGCTCACAAAGCAGACGGGCAAGTACCATGTTCAGCCCACCGTTCAATGATAATAGGTTTACCAAGCGAAATAAATGCTAAATTGGGGATAGGGGAGAGCATTTTACCCTATTTGACCTCTTAGGAAAGTCACCCAGGGTGTCCTGAGGGGAGCAGAGCACATAGGAGGGAAATGCCAGCATGCCCCCTATCTGCGTTGATGATCCCTCCTTACAGAACTGAAACAGAAGAAAGAAAATGTTGCCAATTACTTCTACAAGTATTTTACTTGTTTTTATTTTACCTATTGAAGCCAGTCAGTGTTTGTCTCCTGCTTGGTCTCCACCGCTAACACACAGAGCTGTGCAGTGGGCAGCGTCAGTTCCTCCAGATCTCTCCCAGCCCATGTCCCTGAGCCCCTCCTCTGTCCCCACAGGCCACAGATACACAAGGACACACCCAGCAATCCCGACAGCTCTTCTCAACGAGAGGCTAAGCAGGAAGGATGTGGGTGGAATAAATCATAATTTAGGAGGTCTAAAGTTCCACATTGCGTTGCATTGTGTATTTTACCAACCCCCAAAATCTGCTTTTAAAAAATGTTTAAGTCTGTCTATGAAAAAAGAAAATTATATGGATTATTAATTCTGTTTATGCCTTTTTGCATAAAGATCATTGGTTTTTCAGACCACTGGTTCTGCACACGCATACACACATCACATTTTAACAGCCTGCGTGCACTCCTTCGCAAATGTTAATGTCTCTTTGTTAATGGGAATTCCTACAGTGGGAGTGTATATATATATATATATATATATATATATATACACACACACACACACATATATACATATATGTATACCTATATATACGTATACATATACGTATATATACGTATACGTATATACGTATATGTATATATACACACACATATATATACATATATATATACACATACATGTATGCACTGTATACAGGTTTTGAGCGATTTTTGCCCTCCTGATTCCCATCATTTTCCAAAATAATATTTTCCCTAGTTGCAAATGGAATATGTGTTTATTATAGAAAATTTAGAAAGGAAAGGAAAGCACAAAGAAGAAAATAAAAATCATTCATAAGCCCTAACCCAGAGATTAAACACTCATCATTTTGGTGCATATACTTCTAATCTGGTATTCTATGCATAAATATACTTTTTGCCTCCAAAATAGTATTACATTATATACAGCTTTTTTATAAACAGCTTTTTTCACTTACTATGTCATACACATTTTTCTATACCATTAAATATCCTTCCAAGCATAATTTTCCAAAATTACATAATATGCCACACAACGCATATACCTAATGTTATTCAACCATCCCCTATTCTTGGGTATTTAAGTTGTTGCCAACATTTTGTTATCATTAGCCAAATTACGTTGAACATCCTTTTAGCTTTGCTTAAATCAAGAATTATTTCCTTTGGGAAAAATCCTGTAAATTGAGTTGCTGAGTCATCGGGATTGGGCAATTATTAAGGCTTTCTCTATATTGTAAAATTGCTTTTCAGAAAGATTATACCAATTTACATCCCTATCAGTGGTATAGCAAAGGACATCTTCCCCTGTTTTCCAACACTAGGTTTCCCATTATTTTGATATCCTGTCGTTTTGGAATAGAACTTGTTCTAACCCTTGTCTTTAAGGCAGTAAGTGAATGGCATGATTAGAGTTAAATATGTTCCCACGATGTCTTTCGTAATCCTGTCAGGCAAAACTGGCCGTCGACACATTAAATCTGATCACTGAACACTATTCTAATGTGTTTCCCACATCCTCACTTTCTATGGCTAATCTGTTCTTTTTCATCCACATAAAATGTTTCTGATCAGATATCTAAATGCTCTTAAGTAAAAATAAAGGCAATTTCAAACAGTTGGGGATAGAGATTCCAAATATGGTTCTATAAAATGTAATGAGGTTTTGAATTGTAAAACTCTCAGTCGAGGGGAGAGTTCTCGGCAATGACCGTGATGCTAGCAGGAAGATCTAAAGAGTAAACAGCTCAGATCCCTGAACGGACCTCTGAGGGATGAAAGCTGGGTAAAAGCTAGCAGGAGTGAACAGAACAATATCAGAGTAAATAGACTGTACCGATTCCAAGAGATAAGATTGATGAAATCCAGTGTAGCACTAATATATGCCACCCACATAGTTATATAAATAGGATTGTGGAAGAGAGCTTATGGAAATATGTGCCGAAAGAAAGAAAGAAAGAAAGAAAGAAAGAAAGAAAGAAAGAAAGAAAGAAAGAAAGAAAGAAAAAAATAAATAAAATAAAATAAAATAAAATAAAATAAAATAAAATAAAATAAAATACAGCCTATGTCAGGCTATGGCAGTGGGCTTGCTTTATGTAATGAACAAACTATCTCCCCAAAGAATTATCCTGAAACTGGATCTGAGCCTGGTTGGGTAATATAAAATGGGATGCACTGAAAATAATTTGTTTTAACTAGCAATCCTAGTACATATTAAGCTATGATCTACATCCAATTTCTCGTTTAAAACAGTTTGGAGCTCAATAATTAGTATGAAAGGTAACTTCCAGAAATGTTTGACAGGAAAACCCATTATTTCTGTATGAGGCTGCCACCTGGCCTCCATGTCCACCAAAGTAGTAAATGAGTCCCAGAATGCTTAGGAAAAGCTGACACACTGAACTAATCTTTAATTTATTGATTTGCTACTTCACTGAAAAAAAGTAGTATATCAATAAATGGCGTTAGTTAAGAAGTTGAGGTCCAAGAAGAAATGGTGAGGGTTTGCTGGAATACAATGAGTGCATCAAGGTTTATAGAAAATAAAAATCAGGAGATTCTGGGAGAAAATTGATGTCTGGTAAGGACACAAGAGCATCAAACAACATAAAGTTTAAGATCAACAAACTTGAAGATCTATTTTATAATAGATCCTTTTTTTTTTTATAATAGACCCTTCCTTTTTTTTCTTCCTTCCTATCTATACAAAATTAAAAAAAACCAACAGCAATAAACTGGAAATCTTCAGATAAACTAATCTAAAAACAGTAAGTGGAATGAATAATTTAGAACTCTAGAATCCAGCAAAATATGACTTTGTAACTTATGACTTTATCCTTAATTATAATGATCAATTAAAGAAATCTCTGTATGAAAATTAAAAATAGGGAATCCTAAAATGATAAAACTAAAAAGGAAAGTAAAAGAGAAAAGGCAATGATGTAAAATTAAAATAATCCTTAATTCTGAAGATGAAAATGGTCCCTGAACATATTTAAATTACTTCTTGCTCTTGCAGGCTCATATTAGTCTTTCAGAAGAAGAAATTGTAAAAATTTTCCTTTATACCAAGAGAAAATGTTGCTGAAACACATTTTCTGAGTGTCTATGGTATGACATATTAATAATTTGGAGATGTGCAAAGCGATTTCTTCTTAATAAAGATGGGAAGCTGACTTAATTGATAAGTTTTGATTAGTGAAGCAGACTGAACCATGATGCCATTCCCCAATACAATTATTAAAATTTTTGTATATTCTTTTCTAACATTTTTTATTTGAATTAATGTTTCTTCAATAGTTGTTATCACAGGGTACATAAAATTGTGTGTCCTTTTTCCACTTAATAGTATGTCAGAAGCATTTTTTTAAGTTTATTTATTTATTTTGAGAGAGAAAGAGAGAGAGTTGAAGGGGCAAGGATAGAGGGAGGAGAGAGAGGATCACAAGCAGAGCCCAGTGCAGGGCTCGAATTCATGAAGCGTGAGATCATGACCTGGGCCAAAATCGAGAGTCGGACGCTTAACCACCTGGGGACTGAGCCACCCAGGCGCCCCATCAGAAGCATTTTAATATGACAGCATGACAACTACCAAATAAATACATGACAGTGTATCGTGATTTTTTAGTTTTTTATTTGTTGTTATTTTGTCAGACATCTTAATTACACTGATGTATCGCTACACTAGGAAAACCACTGTGACGGATATCCTAATACATAAGGTTTTGACTGCCTGTGTAGACAGAGCTCCCCTTTCAGTGTCCATGCCCCCTTGCCATGTAACTGTGAGTGTCCACTCTGACTCCAAAGTCAGCCATAAGACTTGCTTAGCAAGTAGGATATCAGCAACCTTGAGGCATGCAAGTGCTTGCACATTACAGCCTGCTCCCTTGCTCTCCTGGGAATCAGATCTCCATATAACAAGCCCAGGCTAGCTTGCTGGTTGATAGGACACATGACCCAGCTGCTCCCAGTCTTTCTGCCAACCTGCCAACTACTAGACACACGAGTAGAGCCATCCTGGATCACCCAGCCACCTCACCACTGAACACGGAGATTTCAGCAAAAGCCTTGTTGAAATCAGCAGAGCTGGTCCAGACAAGAAGATCCATAGAATCATGAGCCAAATAAATGGTTATTATTTCAAGCTACTTTGTTTTGGAGTGGTTCATTATACAGCAAAAGCCTACTAATGCAGACTTTTTTGGCATTTTTTTTTTAAGTTTATTAAAAAAAACTCCAGGGGAGGGGGAGAGAGAGAGAGAATCCCAAGCTGACAGCATGGAGCCAGACTCAGGGCTGGATCTCACAAACCACGAGATCATGGCCTGAGCCGAAATCAAGAGTCGGACGCTTAACCAACTGAGCCACTTACGTGTCCCTTTTTTCTGTATTTCTTTATGTTACTTTCCCAGAAATGAATTAACTAAGTCGAAGGGCAAGCACAATGACTATTCAATGACTGATAAGCAGTCTACCTTCCCAACATTCAGTAGCCCCAAGAAATGAAGTTACATAATTAACCATTATGTAACTATTATCTGAATGGTTCCTATAGTGGTCAAAGACTCTTCTTCAGTGAACCAGAATGTGATATTTAAGAAGTCAGTGGGCTGAAGGAGAACACTTGGCTGGAATTTCCTTAAGACCCAAAATTTGAACCTCTGATCCCAATAAAGAGACACGGGTCCCAGGTCCCACGAGTAATGTGCTAAGTTTCCTGTCCTTGGTCATCCTTACTCCCAGGTTTGATGAGGTCCATTCCATGACAGAAGAACCATCTGTCTCTTTCTTTCACTCGTTCATTCAAAACATAATTATTTAAAGTTTATTAGCTAACGAATCAGGTGTTGGGAGGTAGCAAGAAAATGGTTCCTACCTTCCAGATACTTAGTGTTCTAGAGAAGAGAAGAGTGTAGCCACACAGATCCTGGCAGTAATCTCTGGACTTTCTATTAAAATATGTCCTGAAGCACACTCTGTTTACAGTCACCCAGCTCCCACCTTGATCCTAATTGCATTTCTCTTGACTTCAGTAGTAAAGTAAAACGATTTAGACCAAAAATAATTTTTGCATTAAATACGTGTTGAAATGATAAAATCTTGGATATACTGAGTTAAGTAAAATATGTTAATAAAAATAATGTCACCTGTTTGTCTTTAGTTTTTTATGTTATCTAAAAATTTTAATGCATGGTTCACATCTGTGGCTTATATATTTCTATTGGTCAATGTTGCCCTAGATACTTTCAAAGCCGAGGTGAAAAGGATGCCTATTTAAACTGAGCAGTAAGAAATTAATTGAATGAACTTAACTACAACCTGGGTAGAGGCAAAGACTCACGTCAAATAATGAGACTGGGTCAAAATATGGATATGGAGTTCTCCACCTGACACAGAAACTTGGAAGATTAGCTAAGCCTTGAGTTGGTAACACAGAATCATCACAGAGGCATGTAACCCTCAAGTCCTACATCTCATCTCCAACCTCTGACCACATCCTGGCCATAATTTGTCAACCTAATAACCAACCTCACCTCACCCACTAGAGGGAATCTTCTAATGGGTACATATGTTTTCCAGATTGGGAAAGGCTAGGATGAAATATAAATATAATGAAATAAATCAAGACCGGAGTAGTAACAATTTTGTGTAATATTCAGGAGAAAGTTTTATCATTAGGATAATCAGCACATATCCAGTATTAAAGTATTTTTAAGAGAATCTGGCATATTAGGGAATCTGACAAGTTATTTCTTATGCTTCTAACATAACATGTGCAAATAATTTCAGAAAGATAAAACATGGTAAATAATATTGTGACAATTCAGAGAATGTTTTACTATTTGTTTTGCTATGTTTGTAAACTTAATGTAGTAGATTTACAAGAGATTTTTAAGTGTTTGGGAGATTTCTCCTTGTTAGAGTCAATAATCTGCCCTGTCAGGCATTCAAAACTGTATAAAAGACATAAAATCAATCACTATTAAATATATTGGTACATTTTTTGATGCTTAAGGAATTTAATTAAATTAGATTTGTGTATAGGACTGGTTGTTTAAGGACTTCTGGTCTTTCAATTTGAGTAAATTAAATAATAATAATCTAAGAAACAGTGGAGTTATTTGCTTTTATTTTAATCAATTTTTATATAGAATACAATATTTGTAAGTTAAAATCAAAAGCTTAATAAATAGATTCAACTTTTTGAAATTTTGTACATTGTTTACTTAAAAACTCAAGTATTACAAATAGTTCTTTTTATGCACAAAAGCCCCACTCAGGACATGAAAAAAATCATGCACAGCAGCAAGGGAAGGTATCCAAAATTTGTGGGGGAAAGCCAAGTCCATCCTTGTGCTGAAATTATACTTGCTTCCTGGGTAATGTTTCCATAGAGAATTTAAAAGGTAGTCTTGGGGTGCCTGGGTGGTTCAGTCAGATAAGCATCTGGCTTCAGCTCAGGTCATGATCTCACAGTTTCTGAGTTTGAGCCCCACGTTGGGCTCTGTGCTGACAGCTCAGAGCCTGGAGCCTGCTTCGGATTCTTTGTCTCCCTCTCTCTCCACACCCTCCCCTGTTTGCAATCTCTCTCTCTCTCTCTCTCAAAAATAAATATTAAAAAAATAAAACATAAATAAAAGGGAGTCTTATATGAGGTTAAAAAGCGTTGTAATGGGGGGGTCATCTCAGACTCTGTATCTGTCTTACGAGGTCAGAACATCCCCATGCTTGGAAGCATTTGCCTGGTTATGCCCACAAAACTTAGCTGTGGGTTGCGTGCAAGCTCTCCATGAGCACCCCTTCAGCCAAGGGGACCGCATTGGGTCAGCGGTGCTGGATTGCGCCTACAGTGAAGCATTCCATCTTTGGCAGAGGCCTCCAACAGTACCTTCCTATTGCCTTGAACTTGGAATAAAGAGACAGTAAAAACCAAGCATGGGGTAGCATGAAGTCCTGAAATTCCTCTCTCACTATTGAAAGAACCAGGGTTGGGCTTATTGCAGAAAGAGGACTCAGTCCTAATTCTGGCAGTCCCTAAAATATCTTCTGTAGGTCCACACTGGCAACCACGTTGAAATGCTGGTCCAAATGTGCTTTGTACTTTGATGCCCCATATTTTCCTTTCAGAGAGAAGCCAGAAATAAGGCTGAAAACACAATGTGGGAGTAAAGTTGCAGAGGGCCATAAACTAAGACCGAAGGGCATTGACTTTATTTAGAAGGCAGTGATGAGTTGGCCAAGAGTTTAAAACAGGCAAGTAAACTTATCCAAAAAAAAAAAAAAAACTTTAAAAAGATGAGTCTTTCCAGTCGCACACATTCAAGCAGAGCCTGGAGGGAAGAGACCGGGTAGGATATAATGCAAGAGCTACTCAAGATCTGAACTAGTGTTGTGTAAGCTGTAGGGCAACTAATTTATAGTCCTAACCAGGATACTTTTGTGAGAGAAAGAGAGAAATAGCGGAATGGGGGTGTTTGGTGTAAAATTCAACTGTCCTGAGCAAACTGGGTTGTATGGTCACTCTAGCCACTGGGAAGGCAAAGGAAGAAATATAAAAGAGAAATGTGCAGGAAAAAAAAGTAAAAAGCTTAGTGATTTCCCAGATTCGAGAGGTCAAAGAGAAGAAAGAATAAAACAGAATGCTGAGCTCTAGGTAACTTGGAGAATCCTGGCACTATTCACAGAAACAGGACACACATGGGTGCCAGGTAGGGGAGGAGGTAACCAGGTAGAGATGTGGAGCAAACAAATGCTAGATTAAAACTGACCAGGTCAGCAGATAGAAATATGGGACTCATCTCCATAAGGAAGGAGACAAAAGAAGACAGAGAAAGACAGTCTTGGGAATAGACTTCTGTAGAAGAAAAGGAAGGGTAGTCACTGAAGGGGGTCAAAAAAAAAAGGGGGGTCAGAGACACACAAGGAGGAAAATCAGGCATTATCACCAAAACAAAGGCTTTCAAGAGAGTTTAGAGAAAACAGGAGAACAATGGACCAGGCACTTCAGGAAGCCACCAGTTTGAGATTAAGCCAAAACTACGGGAATAGCAATCTGGGAGTTACCAATGGACATCAAGAACATCTCTTTAGAGACCTGGGAGGTAAAGCTACATTGCAAGAAGGTAAGTTAGTGAGTGGTGGTATGAAACTAGAAAGACGGAGAAGAGACTCTATCGTTTTGTAAATGTTTTGATAATAAAAGGAGAAAGACGGAAGGGTGCTGGGAGGGATGATCCAACCCTGTCCAGAAAATATATTTCCAACAGCAAAATTCTAAAGCTAAATTCAAGTTCTCTACCCAGGTAAGAACTATGTGAAAACCACCTGATTCTCTTGGGCTCTGTCCATTCATTTTGGAGAGAGCCCAACAGAGCCCATATAATAACCTGCAGCATGTTAACTTCTGTTTGAAGTCTCTCAGTGATTGTAAATTCTGGATCAATTGTTTCGGTTGAATTCAAGTCAAGTGGTTCTTTGTGTTACTGGAATTTTGTCAAAAATCTCATCTCTCATTCAAATTTCCATTTTATGTTACTGAGAAGGCTGTCGATTTAGGTATATTCCATCTTAGAAATATAATTTTAATTTGTAACTTGGAAAGTAAAAGTTTACTTTCAACTTAAAAAAAGGTAGAGAAGGGGGAAGAGAGGATGGTGGGAAGAACAGAGCGAGGAATGGCAACTCACTTCATATATACAGGAAGGTATATAAAAATCCCTCTAGATTTGTTCCTTTGAAGACTTGGTCATTTCGTTAATCAAGACAATACTCCAAGAAAATTTAAGTTTACTTACGTTATTGATTGTTTGGTGTTTTGCCCCCCAGTCCCCAATCTCCGGCCCCTTTCCCTGCACCTGTCTAGCTCACAGTCATGATCAGGTTACAGCTGAACATCACTTTGCCATCGCTGCCCTTTAAACCTGGTTGGGATAACATGCCATATGGGATTTTCATAATCCTCAACATCCTTTATTGCAATTATTTATTTATTGTCTGTCTTCCCCACCAGCCAATAGTCTAAGAGATGAAAAACCATAGCTCTCTTGTATATAGCTGTATCAATATTTTGCATAGTGTCTAGCATAAAGTAGTGAATAATAGTAAGTGAATAAATACATAAAGCTCTGAAAAATGTGATCATCTATTAATCCCGGTTTTATCTCCTGTTTCTGACAGATTACAGCACTGTTTGTTTCATTTGCAGTATCAAAGATCATAGTACTTCGGAGCAACAGTGATATTTAAAGATGATCTGGTTTAAACACTTATTTTTAGCAACAGGTTTTTTTTTTTTTTCAAAACACAATCTTCTAAAGACACTAATTTCTAAGTGGGATAAAGTAGAGCTGCTCTGGTTGAAACACAGGTTGAGAAAACCAGAGCCTGTCTGTTCTGCCTCTCATTTCCAACAAAGTGCAGCCACACACACCTAACACAGCTCCACAGAAAGTTGGGACTTAATGGACGACAATTTGAAAACCGTGAGACTGCATTAATATCCACAATATATTAAAAGCACCTGGAAAGCACCAAGAAAAATGACAACTTAATCAATGGGGGGGGGGGGGAGTTTATGAAAACTGGAAAAGAGATTAGTAATGGCCAATAAAGATATGTAAAGATGATGGAACTCTACCAATCAGGAAAGTGTACGTTGAACTGACAAGAAAAAAGACTTTACATATACTACTAGTAAGGTGCAAATATTTATATGATCAAGAAGGTAACAAAGCATTGTTATGGAGGTGGAAATTGAGCAGCAATTCCAATCTTAAATTGTATTTGGCCTTTGACCCGGAAAAATTACTTCTAAGAACCCATTCTACAGAAATTCCAAACATGTACATAGATAAACATCTTTGAACATATCTTTGTGCTTTTATTTTTAGATGCAAATTTCAACCTTTGTTGTATTTCTTGTTGCAAAAGTTTGCAAAAAAGTGTGGGCAAAATGCCAAGTTTAGAACAACTTTTTCCAGGGCACTGGGTGGCTCAGTCTGTTAAGCATCTGGCTCTTGATTTCAGCTCAGGTCATGATCTCACAGTTTATGAGTTCGACCCCCATGTCAGGCTCTATACTGACACAGCAGAGCCTGCTTGGGATTCTCTGTCTCCCTCTCTCTCTTCCCCTCCCCCACTCATTCTCATTCTCTCTCTCTCTCTCTCTCTCCCTCTCTTTTTCTCTCTCCCTCTCTTAAAAATAAATAAACATTTAAAAAAAGAACATTTTCCTTCTGGTCAATAAGTTCTAACTTAAAAACAAGGTAGGTTTTTATATTTAAACAGTTATTTTCTTGGAATATTAAAATCTACTTATTGAAACATGTATCAGTTTACTTCTCCCAAAAATAAAATTGTGTGGTATCTGTCAGGTACATAAACACTTCTTTTTTTTTTTTAATTTTTTTAATGTTTATTTATTTTTCAGAGAGAGAGAGACAGAGTGCGAGCAGGGGAGGGGCTGAGAGAGAGGGAGACACAGAATGTGAAGCAGGCTCCAGGCTCTGAGCTGTCAGCACAGAGCCCGACGCAGGGCTTGAACTCACAAACGGTGAGATCATGACCTGAGCCAAAGTAGGCCGCTTAACACACTGAGCCACCCAGGTGCCCCCATAAACACTTTAAAACAAAAGAAAAACTTACACCTCCCAAATTTTCATATAAATATAAAATCTTCCAAATGAGCCAGATAAATGTGTTTTAGAACAGTTCTTCATTATACCAGTGCCATGAAACACAATCAATTTCCAAACTGTAATTCACATCCAATGTACAACATTTTTTGTTAGAGGCATACTTGGTAGCACTCTTTTTTTTTTTTTTTTTCCAATTTTTTAACGTTTACTCATTTTTGAGAGGCAGAGAGAGACAAAGTGTGAGTAGGGGAGGGGTAGAGAGAGAGGGAGACACAGAATGCGAAGCAGGCTCCAGGCTGTGAGCTGTCAGCCCAGAGCCAGACGTGGGGCTCGAACTCAGGAGCCGTGAAATCGTGACCTGAGCTGAAGTCGGACACCTAACTAACTGAGCCACCCAGGTGCCCCAGCACTCTTTCTTTTTTATTTTGAAATGTATTATTGAAGTATAGTTGACATACAATGTGTTATTAGTTTCAGGTGCACAACGTAGTGATTCAACAATTTTGTACATTACTCAGTGCCCACCATGATACTTGCAGTCACCATCTGTCACCATACAGTGTGATCACACTATTATTGACTAGATTCCTTATGCTGTGCTTTTCATCTTTGTGACTTATTTTGTAACTGGAAGTTTGTACCTCTTAATCCCCTTCACCTATGTCTCCCATTTCTCCACCCGCCACCCCTTGGCAAACACCGATTTGCTCTCTGTGATTAAGAGTCTGTTTTGTTTGTTTGTTTGTGCATTTGTTTTGTTTTATAGATTCTACCTATAAGTGAAATCTTATGGTATTTGGCTTTTTTCGTCTATTTTTGTGCATTATTTTTAATTAAAAATCTTTAGCAAGAACCTCAATGACTATCAGTAGAAGAAGATTAAAATAAATCATAATAGTCTCACCATGGAACATTATGAAATCATTTTTTTAAACGGTAGATAATAAAAACAATAAAAGTAATAGCTGATAGGGTGCGTGGAATGTTAAATTGGAAGTTTTAACCAAGGCACCAAGATGCAGTGAATATCGCACACCAAAGTCAGTACAAATTGAATTTTCAATAAAAAATAGTTTTTTTAATGTTTATTTATTTATTTTGAGAGAGAGAGTGAGCAGGGAAGGGACAGGGAGTGGGGGAGACAGAGAATCTCAAGCAGGCTCCACTCTGTCAGTAAGAAGCCCTACATGGGGCTCAGTCTCATGAACCGCGAGATCATGACCTGAGCCGAAAACAAAAGTCGGACACTTAACCAACTGAGCCAGCCAGGTGTCCCTCAATAAAAATAATTTTAAAAACCTATTACTCAACTTGCAAACATCTCACCCTATTCAAAGATACAAAGGGATCAATTTATGGGAAATTAAGAGGATCTGAAGAATACTTCTTTTCTGAAAGCCACTGGTGTACAATGAGTACCACACCAAGGGGGAGCATCTGAGGTGCTCACTGTAAATCTCAAGTTAAGAGAGAGGGGCTCCAGAGAGACTGCTCCGAGAAAGAGAGAAACATCTGAGGTTAGCGGGATGGAAGATAGGGCAACGTGGGGTCTGATCCCATCTGAGAAATCAAAAAGGAGAGGCAGGCTGTCTAGCTTCTGACGGATGAATTGAAGGAGAGGTGGCTGTTGGGGGTGTCTGCACCGCCAGAGTTTATGGAAGCAGGAAGACTTCAGTGATTCCCAAAGGCCAGATGTGCGCTGTGAGGGAGAAACAACCAGCCTGATGTCTTTTTGGGGCCTAACTGGGCCATCTGAGAGGGTGAGCGGCTAGGCCTCGGCACAGAGAAGCTGAGGGCAGCCATGTATTTCTAAGGACCGCATATGGGAAAGCAGCCAGCTGAAGGCCAGTTCATCATTCTTGTCAAGGGAAATACAGGTGGGAAGCCCCTAGTGGCTGGGGATATCCCCAAAGAAGCCACGCAAACATCCATAAGAAAAAAAGAGTCCATTGTGGAAAGCTGCCAGATTCAGAAAGCACAAAATCATCCACCCATGAAATAGCTTTCCTGTGTCCTCACTGCCACTCCTTCTCCCTGCCTCAACCCTGGAAGTGTCAGAGACCAAAGAAGATGGCAGGAGAGGTTTAGGAGGGTAAGATGGAGAAAGAAGAACCTGAACTCAACCCACCTTTCCCAGGAGTGGCTTCCCACATACAGCAGGTCCTAGCCAGATGAGGAGCGGGGTTTACGGTTTAGCTGGAAGTCAAGTGAGTGAGGCAAGTTTATTTCTCACAAGGTCTTGACACTGTGTTTACAACTTTAAATGACTTCAGGATCTTTTTTTTTTTTTAATCTTTTTAATGTTTATTCATTTTTGAGAGACAGAGACAGAGAGCAAGCGGGAGTGGGGCAGAGAGAGAGGGAGACACACAATCTGAAGTAGGCTCCAGGCTCCAAGCTGTCAGCACAGAGCCCGACGCGGGGCTCCAACTCATGAACCGTAAGATCATGACCTGAGCCGAAGTTGGACGCCTAACCTACTGAGCCCCCAGGCGCCCCTAAATGACTTCAGGATCTTTTTTATTACCTGAGGATGGTCAAAGAATTGTGGACTCCCAGAACTTTCCTCCAGTAGTAGGGGAAACAACATCCTCCACTGAATAAAGTTTAAATGGTCAAGAGATAATGAACAAATTGCTTTCTGATATAGCCCTGTGTGCTCCATATACAGATGCATTAACATTTATCAAGTGCTAATTTGGCCCAGCACAGTGCTGAACACTTCATTGCATTTTTTATCACTTAAACTATAGATGCTGTCAGAGAAATAAGACACCAAGTTAATAAAGAAAACTACAGGACAATAAAATCCTATTTAAATTAAAAATAAACAAAACAAGCAGTGTGTGTGTGTGTGTGTGTGTGTGTGTGTGTGTGTGTGTGTGAAGAGAGAGAGAGATTTATTTTAAGGAATTGTCTTATGCTATTGTGGAGTCCAGTGAATCCAAAATCTGATGAGGGGAAGCTGGCAGGCCAGAGACTCACGGAAGAGTTGCAGTTGGAATCCCAAGGCCGTCTGCTGGCAGAATTCCTTCTTGCTCAGAGAATGTCAGCCTTTGTTCTAATTAAGACTTTCAGCTGATGGGATGAGGCTCACCCACATCAGGGAGGGTAATCTGCTTTACTCAAAGTCCACCAAGATAAATGTTACTCTCATCCAAAAAACACCTTCATAGGAACATTCAGAATAATGTTTGACCAAATTTCTATCTGGGCACCATGGCCCAGCCAAGTTGGTACACAAAATTAACCATCAAAGAAGGATACACACCAGACTACTGATAGTGAGTGGGTACCTCTGGGGCAAGGAGCAAATAGAAAAGGAAATCGGGCGGGATTTTCACTTCTTATTCTATCGGTTTACACTATCCACCCCTAACCCCGAATAAGGAGGAAAGCATCCTGCTCCTGCTCCCACATTACAGGCAATGACACTCTGAACCTTCTCTGGCTGAGCCTTTTCCAGGGCTAGGTACTTTCAGGGCCAAGGATATATGCCTACCCGGGGGCCTTGCCCACAATAACAGACTGCACTTCAGACACCTGGGACTCTGGGATGCCCTGGCTGGGGCTCTTTCTCAAATCTGCCCTCTCCAGGGCAAATGGCTGCATTAGTGTGTGCTCCCCTAGCCCTGAGAGGGGACAAGGGGCAGGTGTTTGCGGGGCTGAGGGATGGGAGTTGAGGATAGCATCAGATGTGCAGACGGGGTTTCCGTACACATGCCCAGGGCCCCTTGCAGTGGGAAGAGAAGCTGGGTGGAGCGATGGGCCAGGGCCAGCTCTGCCCACTTCAGAGAACTCTGAGGAGTCCACTTGAACCCCACCTTCCGTTTGTTAGAGTGATATATTTGTCAACGGGAAACGTAATTTCAAACCAACTCTTCCCCCAACTCAGAACCCTTTCCTACAAAGGTAGTAGAGAAAGAAAAGAGTTTTATGCTGAAGAAGTATGGAGTCAGAATGGGATGTGCATCACAGGCAACATGCCAGGAAACTGAGGGACAGAAAGAAATCTCACCCATGCATATAACCAGGCAGACACAACCTACTACCTACATGTTCTCAAGATAAACAGCACCTACTCCTCAGGTCAGAGGACTTGACAGCGCCATTTATTACCCACAGTTCATCCTAAATTCACCTGGTAACTGGGGTAACCATCTGTGTTAGCTAATCGGTATTATACAAAGGAAAAATAAACTTCTATCTTCATGATAGAAGGTAGCTTTGCAACGGGGAGCAAGGTGGCCACTAAAGTTAAGTGCCTACCCTCCCACAGAAACAGTGGGGGTGCTTTCTTCCTGGATGATCATGTTTCGTTTTTTTTTTAAGTTTATTTATTTATTTTGAGAGAGAGGGTGCAAACGGGAGAGAGGCTGAGAGAGAGGAAGAGAGAATTCCAAGCTGACAGCGAGGAGTCCAACACAGGGCTCGAACTCATGAACCGTGAGATCATGACCTGAGCCGAAACCAAGAGTCAAACACTTAACTGACTGAGGCACCCAGGGATGGTCACATTTCAAAGACAGGGCTTCCCAGTCCTTGACAAAACATTCCTGGGTCATAAAGATACTCACAGGAGACTTATTTAGCTTATAAAAAGATTTACGTCCATTTCAAAGAGACAGAGAGAAAGAACTTCAGTAATGAGTTTTCTGAAGTAAATTCTCTCAGAAAAAGGAAAGAAGGGAAATCTCCTCCTTATTTTTTTAAAAGTTTATTTATTTTGAGAGAGAGAGAGAGAGAGAGAGGGAGGGAGGAAGGGGCAGAGAGAGAGAATCCCAAGCAGACTCTGTGCTGTCAGTGCAGAGCCCCACAAAGGACTCAAACCCACGAACTGTAAGATCATGACTTGAGCCAAATCAAGAGTCAGACACAACCAACTGAGCCACGCAGGCGCCCCCTCTCTTCCTTATTTTTAACAGGAAGAATCAAGCCTCTTATTTTTAACATTTGTCCTTACAATAGAATATATTTTACTCAGTAGTTTGTTACTTTAAAATCTTGGGGCGCCTGGGTGTCTCAGTTGGTTAAGCAGCCAACTCTTGATTTTGGCTCAGATCATGATCTCACGGGGTTCGTGAGTTCAAGTTCACATTGGGCTTTGCATTCACTGCATGGAGCCTCCTTCAGATCCTCTATCTCCCTCTTCCTGCCCCCCCAAAAGTAAAATAAATGTTCAAAAACATTAAAACGTAAGTAAATAAAATCTTTAGATATTCACACATATTACATATGGAGCTCTATTTCTTTTCTTATTTTTTTTAATTTTTAACGTTTATTTATTTATGAGACAGAGACACACACACAAAGAGTGCTAGCAGGGAAGGGCCAGAGAGAGAGAGGGAGACACAGAATCCAAAGCAGGCTCCAGGCTCCGAGCTGTCAGCACAGAGCCCGACGTGGAGCTCGAACTCATGAACTGTGAGATCATGACCTGAGCCGAGGTCAGACACTTAACCGACTGAGCCACCCAGGTGCCCCACTATTTATTTTCTTGTCAGGACCTGCAAATATTAGAATCAAGTCTTCCAGTCTATGGCTTGTATTTTTTTTCTAATAACAATAATGTATTGCTTTGGTCATTTTTAAATGATTTTTTTTTTTAATTTTAAAAAAGCTGATAGAATTGAGCAACTTGCTCAGTTGGGGTGACTCTGGAACTTAGTGACAGAACTAACCAGTCCTCCTGGTAAACTTGAGCCCAATTTCCACTGAGCCATGCTACTTCCCATTCACTCAGACCACTTACTATGACTTCAGGCTATCTTGACATATCTTAATACATCTTGATATAGCCTAAGAGCTAAACAGCAGCAAGGACCTGAAAAAAACTTCATGTTGAATTTGAATACTCAAAACTTTGAAAAGCACATAATTGTTGTCTAAGAAGCTAGTCCTCAATCAATAGGTCAGAAGAGGTCATTTTGCACTTCCAGAACTAAAGATTTTTTAAAACTCACATGCCCGCTTCCCACCCCCACCACAGCTCCAAGATTCCTATAAATCCTGAAGGCTCACACTCCCCCGAGCCACTGTGGCTGACTTCCTCTTCCTCTAACTCACCATTTCGCCTGCACTGCCCTTCCCCTGCTTCCCTCTGCCCTGCACCAAACTAAACATGAAATTCATCCTTGTGCTCATGAAGACTTCATGCTACTGGACTTCACTGAGGGTCACCTTTCTCCTTGAAATTCAGCTCCCCGTCCTATTTGTCATTCCCCTGTTCATCATACATGCAAACATGCACACACACACACACACACACACACACACACACACAGGCTCAAGACTCCCGTTCTCCCCTCCTGATTCTCTGTTCTCTGCCCCTTCTCTCAAAACTCAATTCATTTCCTTATGCAAAGCGGCTTAGGTCTCACCCACAAGTCAGCTGCTACCTTTGTTTACATCCAAGACTGCAAGGACTATCTGGGTAGCATACAAGAAAGAGAAGAGGCTTCATAATTTCATGTTCTTCTTTCTCCATCAGGGGAAGGGAGTAGCACAGAGATTTTTTTTCTCCCCACTGTATCAATTAGGATGATTTCAGCTGTAAGTAATAGAAAACTCAACTCAAAATGATTTAGACAGAAAGGACTTATTGTATCATGTAACAAGAAGTCTAGGGATTGACTTCAAGGGCACAAGCCCCTCCATCTTTTTTGCTCTGTCATCCTCAGCTTACTGGCTTGGTCCTTAGAGCTGTCTGTCTCGTTATGGGCACAACGTAGTTGCCATAGTTCCAGAAGTCAAATATAGATAGACAAAACAGTGTCAGACTGTAAAACTCACATTTTCTTCCATAAGTCTCTTTTTATCTGTAAGGAAATGCCATCCAGCATCTCACTGATTAGAACCGGTCACGCGTGTCCCCCCTAAAATAGTTTGGCAAAAGAACTGAATTATCAAAACAGGCTTAAACCCATCACGATTTGCCTCCTGGGACTGAGAAGGGGCCATTTCCTAAGCACTTCTGTTCTGGTTATCTATTACTACATGACAAACCATCCAAAAATTTGATGGCTTAAAACAATTTACTATTATTTCTCATAGTTTTGTGAACTGACTGGACTCAGCTGGGCATTTCTGGGCGCACTCTGCAGCTACAGTCAGAAAATGACTGGGGTTGGAGTCTTCTGAAGGCTCAACTGGCTGGATGTTCTCCAAGATGGCTTCCTTGCTCACATGTCTGGTCCTTCAGGCCTCTCTGTCAAGCAGAATAGCCCAAACTTCTTACATGGCAGCCGCAAAAGACAGGGAGCAGGACTGCCAGTCCTTTTTAATACTAAATCTGGAACTAGCCATATTCTATAGGTCAAATCAGTCCAGCCCAGATTCTAGTGGCTCCAACTTTTCAGTGTGCTAATGACAGGTGTGCAGAAAGAGGGAAGAAATTCATGGCAACCATCTTTGGAGTCAAGTTACCACTGGATTTCTGACCAACATCCAAATAAAACTGGGATCCTGTTGACAAGTAAAAGGTGGAAAAACAGGCATTGAGTAGGCAACCACTGTAGCTTTTATTTGGTTAAATCATCTCTGTGGAGAAGAGGCATGTTTGTAATCCATGCTAATCATGGAGCTCCATTATGGATCTCAAACCAGAATACCCATTCGCAAAGAACTACAGAGACTCAATCACTCACTCAGTATTGCTACCATAATTTGTTTTAATCATAAGATATTTTGCCTTATAGAAATTTAGAGATCATCTTATCCAACAATTTTACAGATTTAGAGGCAAGGATTCAGATAAATCATATGCCACATCCAAGATACCCATAACCAGCAGAGCCAGGACATTGACCACGAAGCCTCGGGCATTTCCCAGTTCCCCATTCTGCCTTAACAATATAGAGTTCCCACTTTCAATTGTGCAGTAGAGTTAAAAGAGCGGATTTGGTGTCAGAGACCAAGTTTATGTCCAGCTTTGTGTTACACAGACCTTTAGTAGCCCCTCAATATTCAGCCTCACCTTTTCCATAGTAAAAGACCTAATTTTATTTACAGCATGTGCTTAATTAAAACACTGCTTAATTAAAACACTGCTTTTTAGATAGGTACAGCCATGTGACAAAGTTCTGGCCAATAACATTTAAGAACAAGTGTGTGCCTTTCAGGAAGCCTCTTTGCGAGCTGGCCTTTGCCCATGGCTTTTTCCTTCCCCCTTTCTGCCCTTCCTCCACTGTGATGTCTGACTCCAGTGTGGCAGATGGAGTGTAAACAGCCATTTTGGATTACACAAAGGCCACACCCTAGGGAAGAGGGCTCCTGACAACTCAGTACAGCCACCCATTCGTGATTTTGGATCCCCCCCCCCAAAATTTTCTCCATCTTGACTTTCCCAATCTCCACGTGTAGCATGGCCACCTTCCCAGACAAAAACCACTCGTACTTTGGCATCATCTCCAGCTCCCCTATTTGTCACCAGATAGCAAATCCTTCACCACATCCTTCTGATTCCTCACTGCCTGATTTGACTCTTGCCTCCTGGCCTGGCTCTGCCTGAGCAGCTATCTGATTGGTAGTGATAGTGCATCTGACAAGGCCGAAAAGAAACAGCAGGGTTGGAACCTTCCTCCGATGAATCCACAGTCCTACAAAAGAGACAGTATGCCCTTCGTTCGTTTGGTCACTCAACTTTTGTTCCATGTGTGTTTTGAGCCAGGACGTGAGGTGGTGCCAAAAGACAAGAGAGGTGATCAAGACATTGCCCCTACCCTCAAGGACTACCCCTTCTAGCGGAGAAGAGCATCATGGATAAATGGGAACCAGAAACAAATAACTAGATGAAAATTTATTTTCAAGAAGAAAGTCCCCAAGCTAAGTTTTTGTTTGCCATTCAAGGAAGAACAATGCAAACACCACCCAGAATCTCTTAGGCCCAGTCTATACATTTGGAAGAGGGTCCCATAGAGCCCATGTAATAACCTACAGCACGCTAACTTCTGTTATAATCTCTTAGTGGTTGCAAAACGCCATCTATCGTTTTAGCTAAATGGGATTTGGGTGATTACATTCCTTCCAGCTCTAAATTTCTATGTTCTATGAAATACATAACTAATGACAGTTACAGCTACCCAGACACATATATATATAAGTGCTTAGAGTGTCAGGCATGTCTGGAGATGAGTGAGTTAATCTAGGAGGGTTTGACAGAGGAACAACCCACAGAGCATTCCAGTAGGAATGAGAGTGTGTTCCTGTCAATAATACTTTCACGTGAAGAACAGCCACTATCAGAATCCTCGCTGTGCTTAATACAAAAAAGTTACCACATATCATTAGAAAATGAGGCAATGCTAGTTAATAAAATATTATGGTTTCACTGCACATATTTATCTTCCATACACCTACTGTTTCTAAAAATGGATTTGCAATCACTTACAATGAAAAACAGGAGGATTTTGTAAAGGATGGGTGTGAATGACCTGTAACAGAGGGACTAAGTCAGAAAGACTGGATGGATTGAGTATTTACCTCTGTGCTTCCTGGTGGCAGCTACGGCAAAATGTAAAACATCCTGGATTACAGAGCTCTCATTAACTGATAAGAAGAAGGATATCAGTTCACCAGGATCTCTTTTTCTTTCTCCCATCCCTGCACCCTGGCTCTGACAACCGTCAGTCTGTTCTCTGTATCTATGGGCTCTTTTGTTTTGGGGGTTGGACTGGCTTGTTTTTGTTTCTTAGATTCCAAAGATAAGGGAGATCATACAGCATTTGTCTTTCTCTGTCTGATTTATTTCACTCAGCATAATGCCCTTAAGGTCCATCCACATTGTCACAAACAGCAAGAGTTCATTCTTTGTTTGTGGCTGCATAATACTCCATTTTTACACACACACACACACACACACAGACACACACACACACACGCACACCACAACTTCTTTATCCAATCATCCATCGATGAACTCTTAGGTTGTTTCTGTGTCTTCACTATTGTCAATAATATTGCAGTGAACATGGGGACACATGTATCTTTTTTGAATTAGTGTTTTTGTTTTCTTCAGATAAATACCTGAAGCAGTGGAATTGCTGAATCATATGGTAGTTCTATTTTTATTTTTGTGAGAAACCTCCATGCTATTTTCCACGGGGGCTGCACCAATTTACATTTCCACCAGCAGTGCTGCAGAAAAGGTTCCCTTTTCTCCACACCCTGGCCAACACTTGCTATTTCTTGTCTTTTTGATAGCAGCATTCTACCTGGCATGAAGCGGTATCTCATCGTGGCTTTGGCTTTTTCCCTGGTCATTAACGATGTTGAGCATCTTTTCGTGTACCTATAGGCCATTTGTATGTCTTCTTCAGAAAAATGTCTATCCAGATCTTCCACCCATTTACAAAGGACCTCTTTTTTAATTCTGTGGCATATTTATCGTATAGAGATTTATGAAAGGGACACTGAATACTTTGAGAATACATTCAAGAGTAGATTTGCAAACACTTTAAATCAGTGCTCAATAAAACACTAAAACACAGAATCAAGTTATAGTCTGGGTAGGACTACCTAATATAATGTGGCTGCGAACTACAGAAACCTATTTTTGGAAGGAATGAAAGTCCAGTGCTAGAGACTCTTGTAACACTGAATGTCCTAAGCTTAATTGCCTATTGTCACTTTGCACAGATATACTTCTGTGTGGCCTGGAACTCTGCAACAGGACTTTGAGGGGTTCTCTGAATTCTCAGTCAACAATTGCTGACCACTTGACCAAAGTATGACAAACCAGTCCACTAAGTGCTGTTACCCAGGATCACAAAGAATTCTCTGACAGAAATAGCCCTCATTCTCAGCTGGCTCATCCCAAACTCTGAGTGCCCTGAATTCCACTGAACACCACTGGCAGCACTGGATGGCCTTCCCAAATGGCCCAGGTACACTTCCACAATGCCACATGACAGACGGGGCTGCTGACGCTTCCTCATTCTCTGTCCAAAAGTTCAAGAGCACAGATTCCTCTAGTCCTCCAAGTGGATGCTGCTTTGTCCCTCTGACATCTCTGGTTTGGTCCAACCTTGATCAGCAGACATCTGCCCAGGGGCTACCTAGCTTCTCATCACTAAGGAAGGAGCAACAGTGCACAGCCCCCAATGCTATTCAAAGAACAAGGACTCCGGAGACCAAAAGCAAACCTTCCAGAGTAAGACAGGATTCCAGCAACTGCTTGCCAAACTTGGGTTACCCAAGAGTTTTCTGGAGGATTTAAAACCTACTTCTTACCCTGAATCCCCAGATTCCCCTAGACCCACATATCACACGCGGAAAACTCCAGAGGGCTTTAAACTTCTTTTCCTAAATCGCTCTGGGTCTCAATGATCCAAAGGACAGCCAGCAGAGGAGTGCAGGATAGAAAGTTGTGTCTTTGTATGTGCCCCTTCCACTTGGATGGACCTGCCTCTCTCTTATTCATCTTTCAAAATCTTGTTCATCCTTCAAAACCTGGGCCAGGCATTATCACTTCTGGAAACACTTCCCTGACAATTCCTTCTCTTTATCAGAACGAATCACTCCCAGCTCTACACTTTTTCTTCACTTAGTACAGACTCCATGATTGCCTCTATCATTTCATGTATGTATTTCTCGTGTTCAACTCTAAACTCCACAAAGGCAGAGGTGTTTACCCTTCTTTGTAATCCTCAGTGCTAGCAGAGGCTTATTATTTTCAAGGAGCCCAAGTAAGGTTTGTTGAACTACCTGATCAAGAGTTTCAAGCAATTCCAAGTGTTATATTCAGGGTTTGCTGGGCTCCAAGATGGCCTGGGTAAGGTCTTCCTACTTTCAGTGGAGTCTACCATACTTCAAATTAGATTCTTAAGAGTTGTGAGAGCTGATCTTTTATAATGCAAGACCTGTGCTGGTGACAAATCGGGATAAGGAGGGACTGTATGCTCACTGATGTTACAGAACTTGTAGAACGAAAGTGTTTTGAAATATTTTCTCTATTGTTCCTTGCTTCCCCCCATTCTCACCCTAGGCCCACTGAATTCTTCCACCTTTATAGTACTGGGAGTCTCTTTTCTTCTCAGATCATGGTAAAAAGTCTCTCAGTAGGAACTGACAAAGATTCTTTGCTTGAGCAAACTTCAGTCAGGCTCCTGAACCTTCTCCTGGGTCCATCTATGATCCTTCTTGTGAAATCTAGTTTAAGCAAGAACCCCCTACCCTTGATATCTGATCACCCTCGACATCTGATGGAGTTCCCCACCCTCCACCACCCACCAGGTGATGGCTGATCACCCTGGCCTGACTGTATGTAGCAAGCATCCTATTAGGTCAGGTTAGCCAGAACTCTCCTTTGCTCTGATGTTTCCTCTAGTAACTTCCCAATCACTGCCCCCCACCCCCATCCCAGCCTGCTCTTTGGCTATAAACTCCCACTGCCCATGCCGTATTCAAAGTTAAGCCCAATCTCTCTCCCCTACAGCAAAGTGCACTGGACCTACACCTATGCCAGTGCACTGGACCTACACCTACAATGATGGTCTGGAATAGAGTCTGTCTGGCCATCTTTTACAAGTTTTCATTGACTATTTTTTTCTTTAATAGAACCAGTAGGGAAAGCTTCTTGAAGGTACCAAACTATTTTCAGGTAAAAAGAACATCTACTACCTTAAATCCAAGGAGAAAGGTTCAAATGCATATGTGCAAAAGTGGGTTTCTCTGTTCTTAGAAGAAAATGTGGGGTGACTGGGTGGCTTAGTCGGTTGAGTGTCCAACTCTTGATCTTGGTTCAGGTCATGATCTCAGGATCATGGGCTCCAGCTCTGCATTGAGCTCAGCACTGAGCATGGAGCCTGCTTGGGATTCTCTCTCTCTCTCTCTCTCTCTCTCTCTCTCTCTCTCTCTCTGTCTCTCTCAAATTAAATTTAAAAAAAAAAAAAAAAAAGAAAAAGAGAAAAAAAGGAAATGTTCCTTTCTCAGCCAAGAATGAGAGAAAAGCAACCACACCGGGGTGGGGTGAGGGAGCATTAGAGAAGAAAACTGCTGGATCCAAGGGCACTGAGCCCACCCTCGTGTTCCTGTGCTCAAGGACCCCCAGCTGACAGCAGCCAACAGTGCACCCAGGCATTCTCTGGGTTGGCATGATCTCATAAAGGTGTGCGAATTTTGCCTATCTTCCTTCCCCCACCCATCATTTTAAACAACCCTTGTCCCATGAATGTCTAGGATGTTAGCAAGCTCCTCTCAGAATGGGGGGTGAATGTGAATCATCACCTTCTGGGTGATGGCGAAAAGGGAAAGCCCCCTAACAGGCAGAGACCATACAGAATCATTCGAAAATCAGCCACCCATCAGCACAGCTGTGGCACACATCATCCCCCACAACAATAGCCTTACAATTCTGCGGTGTTCTGAAATACAGAACCTTCCCGTATTAGACATCAGACAACTCAGCCCCAAGGTTCCACTGGTCCCTCCAGGACTCTAGTTAAATCATCTATGGCTTGAGGAAGGAGCCACAGTCTCTGTCCCCAGGCAATGCAGTCACTCCTGTTTTTATGATTGTGAAGAGTCCCTCAGCTACAGTCACCCAGCTTCCAGCTCATACCCCAAGTGCTACCATTGTTAGGACTGGGGATGGGGGGCGGGTACTCACTTCAAAAATGTGCTTGAAGTTAAAATCTAACCTAAAATATACATTTTTTTACTTGGCGACTGAGGCATAAAATGGAATCATGTGGGATCAGGAAGTGGCAGAGTAGAACAAAGAAACAATACCAACAACACAGAAATTAGTGTTTTCTGAGCTCTGGGAAACACATGTTTGAGAAAGTTAATTCCCTGGGAAGTACTTGCTTCTATGTTGTAGTTTTTTTTTTCTGTTCTACTCTACCACTTCCTTATCCCATGTGACTCTGTTTCATGGCTCAGTCACTGAAAAGAAAATGTATATTTTAATTTTGAAGTGTGAATTCTAAAACATCTTTGAAGTGTGCATTGGTGCAACAAAGCCGAATCCCTGGGCCTGACAGATCAGCAACAGAGGTGAGAGGATTGAAAAGAAAGTTGAGAGCACAAAGAGTTGATTCAGCAAGAAAATTCTGGATGGCATGAGGTGGCGAGAATAAAATTAGTGGCAAACTAACTTACTGTGTTGCTCAAAATCAGGTAAATATTAAGACCACCAAAAACAAAATAATTCAGGCACCTCTAGAAAGCAGGTGGTAGCAATTAACAGGAGAACAAAGGAGCGGGGTTTGGGTTTTTTGCATTGATTTTTCTGCAAGAAAAGCACTGCAGTGCTTGAGCCCAATTAAAAGAATTCTGATGTTAATCGCTTCACTTGCGAAGAAGAATAAATCCAAAAGAAAGGTGTGTACAATAGGCTTATTGTTATTTTTTTTTAATCAGAAACACAGCATTTCAAGTGTTCAGTCACATTTTTTAATGGCAAAGAGAGCTACAATTGTTTTTCCAAGACAGTTATTCGATAATTCTTACATTGTTTGCTGTTATAGGGAAAATCTTTGGAAAGAGGGAATTGATGGTCATAGAAGTACGAGACCTGCAGAAGTTCCAACACAAAAATGTTGCTTATGTCTGGTTGACAGTCCTACCAAAGTCAACGGCCATCTGGTGCTTGAACGTCCCTTGTTATTTGTGTTTTTAAAAATGACTTATCATAATTTCTTTTTGCCTTCTAAAAAATGGAAGAAAGATGAGACAGAGAGAGTGAGGGAGAGAGGGGGAAGGGAGGGAGGAAGGGCTGGTCAACTTCTTGTACCTCAGGAGGTAATTTTTAATCTCAGTGGGAAAGAGCTTTATGCTCATATATTTTGACAATAACAGTAACAACACATGTATTACCCAAGCAGCCCCCTGCTCAAGTCCACACTAAAAAGCTCTTGTTCAGAAAGAGACATGATTCCTGAGACAGTTGTCACACTTCCATTTATATTTGCGGCAAAGGAGAAAGAACGTTGATTTCTCAAGCCCTCACTGTACTTCTAAGAAATCTCAAGATTCTGAAACTCCATTTGATGATTTAAAAAATCCTGCAACGTTGTATGTGGAAAGTCCTGTCTATTGAACAGGCCTGAATGTTAGGGACTCATAAAAAAACAAAGACACGCCAGAAGAAGAGAAGTCTTTATTTCAAGGGAGACAAAAGAATCCCTGAATAGCAATGGGCCAGCTGTCCTTCAGAAAAGAGCTTCAGTTGATGGCACATCTTTGCAGACTTTTTCAGTAAACTAGTTCAATTATCTATTAAACCTCTCCTGAACCTTTCACGAACAACTTTTTGCTCATCTCTGTTACTTAAGACAAAATGAGACAAATAGCCCAAATGGTAAAAAAAAATTGTATAGCCACACTTACTAAAATCAAGAACTTACAACTTTTCCCTTAAAAAGGAGTCATAAATTTTTCGAATCTTAAGTTTGGCCACTTGTTATTTTTACTTAAGAACAAAATGTACAGAATCTTCAGAATGTTCATATGTGCAAATGGCTCAGAAAGCATACGTATAAATTCAGAGATTAACTCCCTTTGGTGTTTCACATATTTGAGCTCACATAGTCAACAAACTTTGAAGTTATGGGTTTCTAGAGCAACAAGAATTTTGCAACTCCTCCACAGTGAATACTTGATTCTTTTAAAAATATATATGCAAAACCAAATTGAGAGACATTCTACAAACTAACTGATCTGCACTCATCAAAATGTCAAGGTCATGACAAAGACAGACTGGAGATCATTCCAGATTGAAGGAGATTAAAGAGACTTGATAATTGAATGCAGTGCATCATCTGGGATTTTCTTTTGGTATAAAGGAAATTATTGGGAAAATCAGCAAGTTGAATAAAGTAGATTAGATAATAGTATTACATCAAAGCTAATTGTATGATTTTGCTGATTGGCTGTGGTTATGTAAGAGAATGTCCTTGCTTTAGGAAACATACATTGAAGTATTTAAGGGTACAGGAGCATCATGTCTGCAACTTACTCTTTAATAAAACACAGTTCAGAAGGGGCACCTGGGCGGCTAAGTCGGTTAAGCATCCAACTTCGGCTCAGGTCATGATTTCATGGTTTGTGAGTTCAAGCTCCACGTCAGGCTCTGTACTGACAGCTCAGAGCCTGGAGCCTGCTTCGGATTCTGTGTCTCCCCCTCTCTCTGTTCCTCCCCTGCCTGTGCTCTGTCTCTCAAATAAATAAATAAACATAAATAAATAAATAAATAAATAAATAAATAAATAAATAGTTCAGGAAAAACAAAAAATGCATATATGTGTGTAGACATGCATTATACACACATACACAAGGAATGGGGGGGTATAAAACAAATGCATAACATAAAAATGTAGAGAAACGAATGATAGGGCACATGGGAATTCTTTTGTACTATGCTTACAAGGTGTCTATAAATCTGGAACTATGTCAAAATAAAGAGCAAATAAAAATATTTTTAAATAAAAATGCATAAGATTAAATTTTACTACCTAGATTCCTACATGGCCTTTAGCAGTATTTAATAAGAATATATTAAAAGGTCAAGACTCTAGTAGGGTATTTTATCCTAAAATTATTTACGAAGCAGCACTATTTCAAGAAGGAAATGTCTAACAAGAAGAAGTTAAAAAAAAAAAAAGAAAGAAAAGAAATCATTACATTCACAGCTTGATATCTGGAAAAAGGCTTTAGCATGGATACAAGTTCTTTACAGGTTAGCAAGAAACAGATTTTAAAATCTAAAGCTTCCTTATTTTAGAAAAGGGGAAATATTATTATCAAAGGAAAGAATCATCCTCCCAAAATATCAATACCTTTTAGAAGAGAAAATTTTCTCCCCACTCCCTACCGTGGTAAACAAAGAAGTTTGGGGATAGGAAGTTGATGGGAATGGAAGTAGCAACACCCATCATTGATAGAAGTCCCAGCACAAAAATGCCCTCAACTGGGTTTTAGCCCTGGATTCACTGGGTGATTGCTTTAGCAAACAGTTTTTAAGGAGCACATAAGAGTTCCTCAGCCTCCTTTACCCCAGGCAGTGGATCCCTCCTTCTAAAGGGTGAAATTCACTCTTCCTTTCAACTGTAAACCACAGAATAAAGAAAAATATCCTGCAGATGATTTAACTGGAACAAAGAAGTCAAGTAATGGCCCTAGACAGTCTGCAAAATCCAGTGGCAAAACCAAGAAGACATATACCTCTCGGGTTATGTTTTCCGCATTTAATATTAAGAATTTGATGATAAACTTAAAACATCACTTTTTAAAATGCTTGTAGCTTTCACATTGTCTAGGAGAATGGGTGGGTCCCCCCACCCTCTTAGATAAAGTTCTGCAGACTAAAATAGGAGGAACTCATCATTAGACATGAATAATATGACCACATTACAAGTCCCATCTTTTTTTTCAATTTCAGTAAAATTTCAAACCAAAGTGCTTCATTTCCCAATCTAAACATTTTATTAACATGTATACTTGCCTTTAATTCTATGAGTACACAAACTCCTCAGTAGAGAAGAAGGCAAATTTAAAAGTTAATCAACTGGTGATTTGTTTTAGCTCTGAGTGTCTCTAAAAAGCCATGCGAATCATCAAGAACACAGGCCTAAATTTTTAATAGTCCCATCTAAAAAATACGAAACCATTTTTTTTTTCTAATTTGACTTCATTTGGCTTGCTCAATGAAAACTCACCTCACATTCAGTATGAAGTTTATGGCTTCAGCTCTTGAGTTATATAAGCCCAAAAAGGTCAGATCACTTATTTTCAAGAAAAAAGGTATTTTTTTATTTTTTTTCCTCCCATGACTCAAATATGACTAACGTGACCCAACTGAAGCTTTAAAAAGACTCACCTACCAGTGGTTTGAAAAGTTTTAACTCGAGACAACGGAATACGTAACTTAAAATGAGAATTTCCAGCAGCATGTTCTTAAGTTACCTACATTACATGTTCAATAGTAACATATGCAACTATTTATTACACTTAAGAAGTCTTAAACTCACAAGGTTTAAGCATTTCACACAGGGGGCACGTGGGCGGCTAAGTGGGTTAACTGGCTCAGGTCATGATCTCATAGTTCGTGGGTTCAAACCCCGCATCGGGCTCTGTGTTGACAGTTCAGAGCCTGGAGCCTGCTTTGGATTCTGTGTCTCCCTTTCTCTCTGCCTCTCCCCCACTCGTGCTCTCTCTCTCTCTCTCTCTCTCTCTCTTAAAAATAAATAAAAATTAAAAAAAAATAATTTCACACATTCTTTTCTAGACTTAAAAAATCTATTAATGTATTAATAAATTAAGTTTTAAAGTAAAGCTGTTCAGTAGTCATAAAGCACTATATTTCTTTCCTGTGGTCCTTTAAATCAGCCCTGTCTGGAGCTAGTTTTTACTATCTCCTTGGATGAAAATTAGGGCAGCTCCCATAGCTTTTCTGGATACTCAGGCAACAAAAGTTCCTCTGGTGACTCTAGTTCCCCAAACAGTCTCAGTTCATTAATAAAATGTTCAATCCTGATACTGGTTAAATTCTCCAACTATACTTTAAGTTTCCTTCCCTTCTGCAGCTAGGCCTCATTCAGCTGGACATCGACAATGGTGAAGGTGAGCAGGGCTGACTTCATCATTTACTCAACCAGCACTGTCTTCACCTCCCGACCATACACGGCTCAGCTCCAGCCAACGCTTCAGCGCGGAGGGGAGTGGGAGGGGAAGAGGGCAGGAGCGGCAATATAGTGTGAAATTGCCCTCCAGAAGACTTACAGCTGATTCTTTCACCCATTGGGCTCTTCAGTGGGAACCTGGGCAATGGAGGACCTCCTACCAGAGAATTGTGGATAGGAATTGCAATTCTCACACCTCGGAGAAAGGATCATCTTAGGCTGGGAGCTTACACCTCCTCCCTCAGTCTCTGACAACGTGCTGCACCCCTCCAGCCTCTTTCTGTCAAGGTCTTGACAGACCCTTGATAAGGGTCTCCTTATCCCTCCAGCGGGACCTTGGACAATCCCATACCAGCTCTCACGCTTTAGTGGCTCACCCTGGTTCCAGAGAAACCATCAGGCATTTGTTGCTCCACAAGTCCTGAGTGGGAGGGCTGTCCCCTACCCAGTAACCAATATTCCCCATTCTGTCAAAGCAAGCAACCAGTGTCAGCCCTGTTGAAGTATATTTCCCTAGGTATGAGATGACATAAACACCCCTTCCTCCTCTCCTTTTGGAATTGTAGAATATTTCCTAAACTTGCCCCAAAGTTCCTTCCCCCCCCCACCCCAAACTTTCCTGTTAGTCTCTCCAACAGCTCAGACAGACTAGAACAGCTAAGAGTTACAAAACCAGGTTGCAGACAACCCCTTCATGATTCCCAAGGTGGTAGTCTGGAACTCTGGAGTAGTTGGCACCTATTTTCTTGTGACCTGAGCCAGAAGTGATCACATTTTGAACATCTTGTTCTTAATAGTTTTGCAATATCTGTTGAGATAATTACAATTACATTGGAACATAACAAAGCCAGGGCTGGAAGATGTGGTAGTAAGCATTCAGCTTATACTGTTTCAATACAATGTTTTTAGATACAATATTACACGTATGAGTAAATCTAGAAGGAAGGAAAAATACATAGCACATTTTGATACCAATATTAACATGCCTGAGAGTTCCTATCGCTACACAGAATTCTAGTGAAACTACTGAAAGTGGTATATCCACATGGAAGACTTCTATCTACATTACCTCGTGACCAGATGCCCTCACATTCTTCCACAAAACTCTACAGGACCACTTCCGAAGGATTCGCAGACCCCAACATGGTACTGAGTAAAGAATTTCTTTGCCACCATAGATGTGCGGAACGAGCATAGACCTCAGAAGACCACTCTACCTTTTACGTGTTTTCTCACTCTTCTCCAATTTGTCTGGAAATAGCTAAATGTGGTCCACAAGTAACTGTAAATAAAGGTGACCTGACGATTCATTATAGTAACATCACACAATTCGGTCCTCTATAAAATAAGCTAATATCAGCTTCCCTTCCATAGGTAACTTTGTATTTGTTAATATTTAGTTTCCTTCACTTCTGTTTTAAAGGAAAGAGAATACATATGATAGGGGAAGAAGAATCTATTCTTCCCAAATTATTGAGTGGCACTATTTATCCCTTAATTTCTCTCCATCTAACAAAGCAAATTACAGGATTCTAACACTTTTGGAACAAAACAGACTTAAGGGATAATTTGGTCCAAACTGCCTGTGTGAGTTTCTGATGGTTGCTGTGACACATGACCACAAACTCTGAGGCTTAAAACCAACAAAAGTCTCCCTCTCACACTTCTGGAGGCCATACATCTGAGATGAGTATGGCTGGGCCAAAATCAAGGTGCTGGCAAGTCTGAGCTCCCTCTCTGGAGGTCTGGGCTCCAGGGCAGAGTCCGCACATGCTTCTTGCAGCTTCTGGGGCCAGTCAGCACTCTGCAGCTTGTGGCCCCATCACTGCAATCTCTGTCTCCAGGGTCACAGTGCCTCCAGGGTCACACTGCCTCTTCCTCTTCTGTGTGACATCCCCTTCTGCCTCCCTTTTATAAGGACACTTGTGATTACATTTAGCATCATCCAGGACAACCTCCCTTCTCAAAATCTTTAATTTAATCACATCTGTCACGAATTCTTTTTCCAGGGGCGCCTGGGTGGCTCAGTCAGTTAAGCGTCAGCTCCGGCTCAGGTCATGATCTCAAGGTTCGTGAGTTGGAGCCCCACATTAGGCTCTGCACTGACAGCACAGAGCCTGCTGGGGACTCTCTTTCTCTCTCTCTGCTCCTCCCCCACCCACTTGTACTTCCTCTCTCTCTCTCAAAATAGATAAGTAAGATTAAAAAAAAAAAAGACTTTTTTTTTCCAAGTTCCACAGATTAAGACTTGATCTCTCTAAAGGCCATTATTCAGCCTACTACATGGTCCATTTTAGAAATGAGGAAACCAAGTCCAAGAGAAGAGATCTTGCCCCCCAAATCATGCAATTAATTAGTTAGAAGTAAAGTCGACACAGGAACATAAATGTCTTGATCCCAGCAGAGTACAGCCGCCTTCATAACAATGCCTCTGTAATTTTTTTTTATATTTGTAAAATTACAAAATACATGTGCACACCATACTTGTTTTTCAAAACGCATCATGATGTATATGTTGTTTTTGCATAAACTTCTTTCCATGCCGATTATTCTTACACTTCATTTTTAGTTACTATGTACTATTTTGTTGCACTAGGTTAGCAAAATGTAGATATCACTATTCTCAAATTGTTGGAAATTTAGATCGTTTCAAGTTTATTTGCCTTGCCAGTGAACATCTCTGTACTGCAATGAATATACTTGTACATCTTTGTACCCTGTATTTCCGATTTCTAGTAACAAAATCTTAGAAACAGAATTATACGTAACAGAGGATGCATATTTTTGAGGTTGTAAAGCAAACTGTCCTCCAAAAAGAACAAATGCCAGAAGTATTTATGTGCCCTCTCCCTAATGCTTATCAACAACAAAAATTGGCATTCTTAAATTTTATCTGAAAAATTAAAAATGGTATCCTAAGGGTGCTTAATTTCAGGTTGACTACTCTTTATCCATTTGTGTTTATTACTTGATGTATTGCTCTCTCTCTGTCTCTCTCTCTCTCTGGCCTACTTTTCTAGTGGGATTTACCTTTTCGATATTGATTTTCTGAGTCTGAACACAGGTTCAGGACTTTCTGCTTCAGCTTCAAACCAAACAGTTCAAATTTTTCCTATTTCTTTATTGGCCTTCCACAAGACATTTCTTTTTTCTTTTTTTTTTTTAAGGGTTCCTCTTGGAAACAAAACCCTGATCAAAAGCAGCACACTTCTTTATAAAAGCCACTAGATGGCTTTCATTTTCCTATTGCCCTCATTGTTTTGGTCTAGTAGGAACTCCATAAATGTTGGCTGAATTAAGTCACTTGCCCAAGACACAACCAGTTAATGCTAAGCTGGGACTGGAAACGAGGTCTTCAGGTTCCCAGCCGAGTGTTATTAATGCCATTGTCACGCTGTTTACAGTTCTTATGGCCTTAAGTTTTATAACTATTTGCTGAATAACTGTGCTAATCTCTGGCTCCACAGAAAAATAGATGCATGCATCCAAAAAAAAAAAAAAAAAATTTAGTTCCAACATCATGGTTGGCCATGGCTGGCAAGCTGGCAACCTTGGCTTTTCCCAAAACTCAACCTTGAATTGCCATGGAATAGAGGGCCCCCTGTGTGGTAGAATTTGGAAGGAAGTGGCAATAGCAATACCCAAGAGGATCCAATTTCCAAAAGTCTTTTTATAGAGATTCCTGTTTATCATGTACTTTTGTCCTTTTAGTACAAAATTTTGCAACACCAGAAGTTTCTGTCTAATGCAGATGCTTTTGGGTAGGCCAATTCACTTGGTCCTTAAAACCGTCCAAAATGAATCAGAACAGTGCTTCCGATTGCCTGTGCATAGACTTTTGTTGAAAAGCTGAAGCTCTTGTTGAAATTCTCCTTCTTTGTTTTTGTTTTTTTTTTTTTTTTTAATTTACATCCAAGTTAGTTAACTTATAGCGTAATAATGAGTTCAGGAACAGAATTTAGTGATTCATCACTTACATATACCAGCCAGTGCTCATCCAGGCAAGCGCCCTCCTTAATGCCCATCATCCATTTAGCCCATCCCCTCCACCCAATACCCCTCAGCAACCCTCAGTTTGTTCTCTGTATTTAAGAGTCTCTTATGGTTTGTCTCCATGTTTTTAGACTATTTTTGTGAAAAGCTCCTTCTGATTCAGTTGTTCTGGAGTGAGGCTTGAGTTTCTGCATTTCAGACAAGCTTTCAGGTGTTGTGCTACTGAGCTGAGGACTAGTGCTTTGAATGGTCTGCAACGAGCAGACACGTCTCCAGAAAAGATCTAGAAGGAATAGAACAGAGGCATGAACCTGGTGGCAATGAGGCTTCTGCATGAGCTCCAGCCTCAAAAAGGCCAGCCCTTGGGGAATTCATACCGTAGGGGGTTCTAAAAATTTTATTTATCTATTTATTTTTTATTTTAGGAGAGAGAGAGCAAGCTGGGGGGAGGAGAGAGAGGGAGAGAGAGAGAGAGAGAGAGAATGAATCTTAAGCAGGCTGCACACTCAGCCGGGACCAGATACAGGGCGGGGAGGGGAGGAGCTCCGTCTCATGACCAGGAGATCGTGACCTGAGACGAAATCAAGAGTCAGAGGCTTAACTGACTGAGCCACCCAGGCGCCCCTCTGAACATTTTCTAGGAAGGGCCTGAATGCGGTCGTAAGAGACAAGTCAGGACACCAACAACTGTTTTGCTGGAAGCCGCCTGGTTTGAAAACAAAAACAAAAACACAAAAACAAAACACCAAGTTGGGTTCAGCAAAGGGAACGGGTGAGTCTCACGATGAGCCGCCACTATGCCTGGCACCCCCCGGGTACGGAGGAGAGACGGCCTAGCGGCCCGCACTGTTCAAGAAGACCCACTTAGCAGGCTCCCTGGGCTCTCGCGTGAACACCTCACAGAGGCTGACTACGCGGTAAGCATGCGCGGGAGTCGCACCTGGGTCCGCGGCGGCGGCAATATTATCTGCTTGGAGATGATCTTCATAAAGGCTGGGGGCCGGGAACGTTTGCTAAGTTGGTTTCAGTGAGACCTTCACGAAGCTCCTTAAGCAGTTTGCCTCATAGCAGGCAATATTCAGCCTTCCTCCCTCTGTGGCGTTAGGCAGGGGCTTAGAGCTTCATTAGCCCCAGCTTAATTTTTACCAGATCCCTGCTGAGCATATACAGAAGCAATGTTTTTAATTGGCCATTTTTTTTTTTTATATTTTGTACTTTTCTTTCTTCCTTTTTTTTTTTTTTCTTTAATTTACACAAATACTACTGCACAAGGGAGATGAGTCATTGGTGAAGTTGGAAGTTTTGTTGGTTAGGACGTTTTTAAGGCATTGCGGTAAAGAATACTCCTCTCTTAAAAAAATAAATAAAAATAAACATTTTTTTCTTTAAAGAACACTCTTCTCTTTTAAAACCCATCCAATTTAGAAATACATACATCTAGTTTCATTAACGATGGGGACTATGTTTGTACAGCAAAAGAAAGAAAAACTAGCTCTAAAATATTTTCCCAAACTATTGTTATGTGTAAAATCATATCACTCATTACTTTGCCAAAGAAGATGTAAATTTAATTTCTAGAAATGGCACTCGTGTATTCTGTTCTTATCTTGAGAACATCGTTTCTCTTACTGAAAAACAAAAAGATTATTTTCATTATTATTTGTCACTCACAAGCTTGAGACAAACTCGGGCTAACCTCGTCTCTAACTTTCTGAGATTGTTGACAGCAGTTCGGATTTCTAGAACCTGTTTTGAAGACGCAGTATCGAGTAATGGAGGTGTTTCAATGAGTCAGCACTTAGCTCTCCTCTTCCCAGAAAAACAAAATTTCTTGCTGGCGTTCAGTGCATTCTGCAGGGGTTTTTTCCTAGCTCTGATCTGCGCTTCCCATGTTGAGAAGTTTTCTTACTCCTTTTCTACCACTGAAAAGTTAATGTTATTTTAAAGTGTCCCCTGTCACAGCCCAGATTCTCCCGAGGAGCATATTCCTTTCCATAGAATGGGCATTTTTGCAACTTAATATCTTACATTTGATTACCATTGGTGCATATGTAAGTGCTGTCTTGCTCATCTTGTTTATTACGTATATGTATTAAAAACTAATAAAAGCAAAATAATACAAAAAATGAGCATTTCATTTTGGCATCCACCCTGCTACAAAACCCTGCAGATGTTTGGCTGCCTGTGATATATTTTGGAGGATGGAATCTGCAACTGTTATAATTAAGCAATACCATTAAGTCACCCGAGAGTAAATTAGAAGCTAAACTGGTGCTATGTGCTCAGGAACCCAAGATTATGGGCTGAGATCTCTATTCAGCGGATGAAGTCAGCTCCCTTCAAACTGATTCTGAAATAAAAGGTGTTATTTCTATTCCCCACCCCCAAAATACAGAAGTGTATTAAACATGTCCCTAATATTGATTTGGCATGCCAGCTGTAATCTTAAATTGTAGGGGGAAAATGTTTTAGTAAATAGAGCTATTTCTATTTTGCTACTACTGTTTCTTTCACTTGTAATGGGCAAGAGAAATGTGTAGGTCTGGATTATTTCCAGGGATTTGGCTGAGATCCAGGGACTCAGTAGTGGGAAAGAAAAAAAAAAGAAAAGAAAAGAAAAAAGAAAAGAAATCAAGAGAAAGGGGAAGAAACGAGTCCTGGTACATTCTGTTGCAGTTAGAAATAGATGAAGGTAATGTCACTTCTCGAGTTTTCTCTGCATAATACCATCTAGAGAGAGACGATCCAGTCCCAACAACCAAAACTACAAATTGTCAGTAATGTGAGAATAGAACATTGATACAATACTTGTCACCAAAGGCAGCTTAAGCAACCTAAAATCCAATCTATTTAGAATATTAACAATTAAAAACATGTTAACTAACTTACCTAATAAAATTAAACATATAATCTCAGACATACCACTATGCTAAAAACTCCTCTTCAACAACAGTGTAAGTTGCCCAAACTAAGACATAATGGTCTGGACCCTTGGCTACTTATGGAATGTTCTTTGAAATGGTATCCTGAGTACAGTCTGGGAGTTTGCTGGAAATGCAGAATCCTAGGCTCAGCCAAGGCCTACTCTATCAGAATCTATGTTTTACCAAGATCCCCAGCTGATTCATTCACACATTTAAGTTTGAGAACCACTGATCCAGACCCTTGGCTTCCTGTTTTCAGGCACCCAAGGCTGCTCAAATTCACAAAGCCTCTTAGTCCCAGGACAATTTGTCTATTTCCCACTTGTCAATCACTGCCTTGGCTTTCACAATTTGGCTGATCTCCCAAAAGCCACACTCCATTTGGGCAGCTTCCAAGAATTCTTTGCAGATACCACTGGTCTAGAGGATTGAATCCCCTCTCTTCTTTCCAGAAGAGCTGATTTCACTGAGCCCCTCACAGACACGGTGACAAGATATTGATGCTATACATTTTCAAGTTAGTCCTTAGACTAATCTTTAGGCACCGGAATTGCTGTTAGGATGGATCACTTTTCTCCCTACACCTGACATATGTCTTCCCCGATCTCACAATCTGCTGCAACTTGGCAGCCTAAGTTTATGAAGTTTTATGTTCTTCCAGTTTTTCTTCTTGATATCACTCTGCTTTTCTTCTTCATTTGTCTGGGGTTTTGTTTTTTGTTTTTTTGTTTTTTTGTTTTTAAGTAATCTCTATACCCAGCGTGGGTCTCAAACTCACAACCCTGAGATCAAGAGTTGCACACTCCTCCAACGGATCCAGCCAGGCACTCCTTCGTTTGTCTGGGTTTAACTGATTTTGATCACATAATCTTTATGCAAAAAGAAATTCTTTGTGAAGTAGCATTTGTTCTTTACATATATGGCCCCTCCAGAGTGTGTCCTCCAGAATGATTCCACAAGCCTTCTTCCATGGCCTTCTCAGGCTCCCACTTTCTCACCTTACCCCATCAACAGGATAGAACACTGTTCCCCATTCTCTATGATTTTGTTGGAAGGTTGCAAAGGACATCAGTACCTGAGGGCATATACCCTCTAGTGATCTTTTAGAAAAAGGAAAAACACAAACACAAATGTAGCTACAGAAGGTCCACTACATCATATTTATACAAATACAAAAAGATTTAATTATAGCAAAGTTCAATCAATCACTATGGTAACTAGTATATCAACCAAAAGGCTGAGGTCTGCTTTATACTCAAGGCAACCTCTGTAGATTCTTCCCCTCCCCAAAATATACTCATTTGTCAGCTAGCTCCATGATTATGTTCAATCTAAGACGTGCTACATAGGGTTTGCTTTTATTTCTACTTGGCAATTTCAGTATTGCTATGACTTCCACGATCTCTAGATCATGAATCACTTGAGCAAATAATGAGCCAATAAGCTCAAATCCAAGGGAAATTTCTGCAAAGCTGTCTTTTAACTCTATTTTCACACAGAGTGAAGTGTTCCTTGTCATAGAATAATAATCTAAGAAACAAATTCTGGCTAGATCCACTACTTGGTTTCAAATAGCATATTATTTTAGTATGTTAGAATAAACATTCCTTTATTCCATCTATAGCTTTTCAGTGCCCGCTAGATGCAAGGAACAAAAGAACAAAGGAACAACTCTTACAGCTAAATGATCTTTTTCTGATTTCTTCTCAAATCCAACACAAGGGCCTCCCGGCTAATTGAAAGGTCTCCATGGCTCTCCCTACTCCTAAACTCTTCCATCGGCCCTGGGAGAACCATCAATTTAGAAGAGGCCTTGAACGCTTTTCAGCTCCCCATGGAGGCACTCTCCCAAGCATCTAGAAGAGAGAGCAATTGATGGCAAATCAAACATAATTTTAGTTAATATGTTTCTTAGGCATCTCATTTTAATTTCTGTCCTCCCCCCACATGGACCACTTTTCAAACTAACTCCAATGGTAACAATTTCCCAGCCTCTTGAAACTCTATGTGCTCAGCACTGTGGGACCTCATCAAGTTCTCTGAACAGCTCCACACTGTGCTCTCAGCACTCTGGGACAGTGGAAGACAACTCTCAAATAAACTAGGGGGAAATATGTTTTTCCTTCCCGATTCCCAGGCAGGTAGTTGGTCCTCAACACGTTTGCTTCAGATATAGCAGCCAGTCATAAAACCTCCTGGTCGTAGTGAGAGTCACTGTGCCCACGATGCATCCCAAGGTGCTGAAAGACTTCTGGTACCAGATGAGGACAGGCATAAGGCAGAGCAGGGGGCACTCAAGACAGCAAGTCTCCACGCTGAGTTGTAAGGCACTGGCTCAGGAGAGAGATGGACATGAGCAAACAAAACCTCATTTCGACGAAAGCCCTACCGGCTTAAGCTACCTGCTCCAATTTGGACTGTTTTTCCAGCTGCGATGCTCTTCAACTTGGAAGAACGTTTCATTCCATTTTCCTAAAATGTTCCATGGTAAATTCCTCTCTTTTGCAGATGGTAAGTTTTTGGTTTCCAGAGCCTCTCTTTCTAAGCTTCGCACAACCTCTTTTAGGAGATACCGTAAGAGAAAACACAGACAGAATGATGAAGTTTAGACAAATGCTGTCTGATTCTAAAACGGAAAACACAAAGATTCAGCTATCATTACCTAGAAAAGCAAACCCTATTAATAATAATACGATGCCCCCGATACATCCCCTACTTTATACTTTGTAAATGAGTCTGCCGTTTTCATCAGTCACCCCTCAGGGTTGGCGAGAAGAGCACTGCGCCCCAGGTAATATTTTTTTGGCAACCCCTCCCCAAAACAACAAAGCCAGTCCCCCACTGCTCTCCCTTCTCCATTCCTCAGGTCGTCCCCGTCTCTCTAATTGGTATTCATCCAGCACAGAACAGTAGCTATCAGTACTTGATGATTAACAGCCTTGTGAGACCTTGTGCTAGCAGCAAGAGTTGGCTCTTGTAGCCACCATTTTAAAGGGGACGCTTGAATGTGAGATTTTTGTTTCAAAGAGGTGCGGATGGAGAGCATTGTGTTTCCACCATCTGAATCTGTCATGGAAGCAAGAAGTGCGCCGAGGAGGACGTGCAACGAAACCCCCCCGGCAACACTGCTATCCCTCCCAACGCTGCTCCGTACTGGGGAGCTTTGCAAGCGTGGTCTGGATTCTACATCGCTCAAACATTGATAAATCACTTGACTGTTTGGTGTTGAGATACCCCCTTCTGTTTCAAAGGGCCTTATGATCTTCATTCACTTTTCCCCACGTTGATCTTTGTGCAGTCCAGACCCTTTCACCCCCAGCAACCACAGATTCAGGATTCCCGACTCCCTGTACCACACCAACTTCAGGGAGTCATAGGAATTTGGATATTCATCTATATAGACTTACTGGGAGCAACCCAGAATTACATGCAGAATGCAACTTCTATTCTGAGTGACCCTGAAGATCTCTAGTTACATAGAATTTTGCATGTCAAGATTACGATCCCACCATATGGGGCTCTTTGCTTTGCACTGGAGTTGGGCACAGGATTTCAGAAACATGTTTCGGGTCTCTTGGAACGACCAAGTATGTTTGGACTGCACCAGATTTTATAAGCCATGGAGCAAATGTAAATACTTTTGGATGCTGGTACACATTTTATAAATAATTCTGGCAGAGTTTTAATTCTCTAGGACTTCAGGGGTTTGTTATATTCCATTTTTCATTATTTGTTCATTTCCATGTGGTCTTATTTCTGTAAACACGGTTTCTTGAAAAATGGAATTAGGTCCAGATTTAGCAAATACAAAAGGATGATTTGTAACATTTCTCTCATAAGCTGGATCCAAGCAAAGGCAAAATGAACTCATTTACAGTTAGTGAAACATAATTGTCCCTTTACACATAAAAGTAGAAGGAAAAATTGATATTTTAAATTTCCCCACTCTCTACAGTTGCTATCCGAACCTCTCAGAGTGACTAGGCCTTTCTCTCTTGGTCAGTTGTCCCACAACCCAAAGAGCCCGTATACTTGACTAGGGGAAGCAATGACTAAGTGGCCCCAGTTACAAGTTCCTCTCAGAAGAACTATTTCTTTCTTCCTTTCTTTTTCTTTCTTTCTTTCTTTCTTTCTTTCTTTCTTTCTTTCTTTCTTTCGAGAGATCAAGCAAGAGCAGGGGAGGGGCAGAGAGAGAGAGGAGGGAGAGAATCCTAAGTAGGTTCTCTGCATTGTCAGCACGGAGCCTGACGCGGGGCTCGAACTCACAAACCATGAGATCGTGACCTGAGCCGAAATCTAGAGCCGGACACTTGACTGAGTCACCAAGACGCCCCTAGAACTATTTCTCTTTAGAGTGCTTCACACTCTTACCACCCGGCGTTGGTTTTACAAAGTGACTCAAGGAGAAAGGGAAAGGCTAATGTTAGAGAAAAAATCCTGAGCTGCTTGTATGATTATGTTCCCTCTGCCTGAAGTACTCTTCCAGCAGAGGTCACCATGGCCCCACTCCCTCACCTCTTTCAGGTCCCTCAGTTGCCACCTTCTGAGGAAGGATCTCCCTGACGGCTTATTTAAAATTGCAACCCCCCCCCCACCTCCAAACCCCCACCCTCCCTTTCTGTTTCCTTTTTCTCCAGAGCCGCTGTGTGCGTGCACACACATACACACCCTGCTAGGACGCAGGCACCATGAGGAAAGAGATTGCATTTTTATCTCTTTTGTTTACTCCTGTGTCCCTAGTTCCTAGAACAGTGCGTAGCCCAGGAGATACACTCTGTAAATATGTGTTGAATAACCAAATGAATACAAATCCATCAACAATGTGCATATAAACACACTCTCAACCACCCTGCCGGTGTAATGTCCCAGATGCACATCAGCCCTCAACTCTGTCTCACTGGGATGGAGCCTCTGCTTGATATTCCCGTTAACCTGCTTTCATCTCTAAGAAGGTTGCAAGTAGGGGGAAGTGCATTTCCTGAACTCAACACTTACTGGAAGTAATTAGTCAAGCTTCTCAAGTGACTAGTCTTCGCCTTTACCTCCTCAACAGGCTCACTCGTCAACTCCGGCAGCCTAAATTCTGACCCCACTCAGCCACATAAGGCTGAAATTCTTCCCGCTCAATCGCTAAATCCAAAAGGGTAAGGTCTCATGTCTCTCTCTCTCCTCTCTCCTTCCCTTTCCTCCCTCCTTTTCTTTCTGCTTTCTTCCCTCTCACCCTGCCACCCTTCTTTCCTCTTCTTTCCTCTGTTTTCTTCTTTTCTCTCCCCGCCAGCATGCCACCTTCGCTGGGACCCACCGCTCATTCTACTTGAGAGTTGCCTGCTTCGCTGTCTCGGCTCTCTGGCTGCACCATCCCCCCCCAAACCCCCCCACCCCCGTCAGCTCCCTGTGCTTAGCCATTAGAGGCTGAGGCCTTGGGGCTCAACCTACCATTTACAACTGGTAACTCCCTAATACCTGCCCCCAGCTCAGCTCTTGCCTCCAAATTTCACACTGTGATTTCTTCTCATTTACTTACCATCTCCACTTGACGCCTCATAGCCCCTCAAACGCCACACACCCAGAACTGACCTGCTCATTTCCATGTTCCCTCTCACGGAAGGGCATCGCCATCTGCTTAGTCGACTGAATTAAAAACCTTGGACCTTCCTCTCACTCTTAAAGTACCTACATGTGACAGCGGTCAGCAGGCCAGAGTAGGAAGCAGAGGCGTTAGGGGAAGAATAAACCTGGGCTTGTGTGACCGTGGACAAATGACTTAAACTCTCTAAGCCTTAACTTTCTTAAATGTAAAATGGACATATTTTTCATCTAATAACAATGTTTATCTTTAAGAATTGCCATAAGGGCTCGTTTAATCATTCTACAAATGAAATGTGTCAGGTGCTATGCTAGCCACTAGGGTTCAACAGTAAATGAATTAAGTTGCCTACTCTCTGGAACACAGGCTGTAGTAGATTATGAGTTAAGTATGTAAAACATCTTATTCTGAATCTAGGAGAGTCCAGAACCAAATTAGTAACTGCTCAATAAATGGAAGCTATTTTCGTTATCCCAGTCGCTAAGAACTACTAATGCTTCTTAATACCTCTCTGCTTCCTTTGCATAGAAGGTTCTAAACCTATTCCCTCAGCTGTCTGGCTCCAGAATTGTGCTCAGTTCAAGTGTGGCTCTTTTGGAAGCCTCCTCTCCTCCCCATGCTGATAAACTGCTACTCCACTGGGCAATCCCCCTACTTCTCTCTTTCTCCATGAGCCTCGATTCTCATTTGCCTTCAACAGAACGTAACTTATTCATCAGTAGTGCCCTAGCTGTGCTCAGTAAGTTTGTTGAATAAAATTGAGCTAACATGATGCTTTAAGGTCACAAAATCATATAAGACAGATTATCTGCTCTATTCTATACACGTGGAAACCTGAGGCTCTGAGGAGGGATATGTATCTCCCCTGCTCATAGTGTCTTGAGTGACACTCGCTCACCAAGGGCTCGTGCTGGGCTGGACAACTTGGTTAAAAGAGGCTAAGAGTGAAGTGAGTTTGAACCTAGGTTTTACAGAATGCCAAGAGTTAAGAGAGGAACAAGACAGGAAAATGGGATGCTTGTGGACATAAGAGCATGCGGACAGGAAAACAGGATGCGTGGGAGCATGTGGACGTAAACCTAGCAAGGAGAGATCTAGACAATTCCCACAAAACAGAAGAGCTGTTCACATATCCAAGATTTATATTTACTGGCTATTGGATGGAATTGGTCTGAAAATGTTGAGGCTAGGACTCAAGCAGAGGTCATCTCCCTCTAAGTCAAATGCCATTAACATTGTGTTTTATGGTATAAAGCTCTTAGTCTCCTCAATCCATTTTGTGAGCTGTAGATGTCATTCCTGTCCAACATTTAATAGCTACCCTTGTGTAGCTCAAATTTGGAAGGTATCAAGAATATTTACTGAAATAATCTACCTCCATTTTTATGTTAGGAGGAAAAGGGCAGGGGAAGAAGAAAAGATTTAGAGGGTATATGGCTTCAAATACCACGGCTAACAGGGGTTAGCCTTGTGTTCCCTGAAATTCAGGAGGGCAACCTGCTGCTGCCTAGTCTCACCAGGGACAGAGGCTCCTGGTTCTGAAAGAACAGCTGAGGGACTAGCTGCCCAGGTCAGGGGCAACATTCTTTCCAAAAGCCACTGATGCAATGGACAGGAAACTGCCTTCCAGGAAGGGCAAGCTATGGAGAGAGGTGACCCTGTGTCTCCTGGAAGAAGGTAAAAATGATTCACGAGAGGGGAAACCTGAGTAAGTAGGAGACAATGACAATGTTTGGGCCTACTAACAATGCGATTTGGAGGACTTTCTTATGATTCTCGTTTTAGGAGAATAACTTTAAAGTCTTACACTGGCCAACTGCAGACCTGGTACTGTTAGCTAGACCGATTAATGCTACATCTGTTCTAACACAAATAGCCAACAGGCATATTATTTCCACATTCCTAAAGGTTGGTGAATAGCAGTGGAATTAATTCTTGAGGACATATGAAAACATGCTCTCCTCCTATCTGTAGCCCATCGTGGTTTTTTTCTTACAGATGACACACAAACAGAGCTTCCATTTGTAGTCCGTGATTTTGAAAATTGTAACTAAGAGATTTTGGAGTTTCCCTTTATGAATGCTACAAAAACTGTGAAATTCACCAAAACTGTGATCCTGGATTTGATTTAGATAAGCTCCTAATAACAACTATAACAAAGTATTTGTTAACGTTTGTTTTTCCGCGTGGTGTTTACTTCTGAGAGTAGGTTCTCCATCCAAGTCTAACCCAAATGGGGAAGGGGAGATACAGATATATATATATATCTGTTAAGTATTACGTTTCATTAGTTACTATAGTGTAGAATTGAACACTATTCAAATAGTAAGAAAAGAAGAATATCACTGGAATCCTAAACCTTCAGAGAATATATAAATGAATTAGTTTCAGTCCTTGCCCCCAAGAAGTTTATAATCTAGTGGGAGGATAAAACAGTAGGCTCACGTAAGAGAGCTTCAAGAAAATACAATGTGGATTCAAAAGAAAAGGATGGGTTGAGAGACAGAGATTGATGCATTTGAGGTTCCTGAAACATCTTAACAGGAATATATCAAGGCAGCAAAGAGGAATGGAAAGTTGTAGAGTGGAGGACATCTCAGAAGGCAGGAAAGTGTGGGACACTCCCACCCTACTACCCCTGGTTCAGAACACTAATCTGTAAGAACTGCATGACCTCTCTTTTTCTGAAGGAAAAAAAAAAAAAAAAAAAAAAAAAAAAAAAAAAATATATATATATATATATATATATATATATATATGTATCAATTATTAAAACTGCACCACAGATTTTTAAAATTTTTGTTTTACTCATCACAGCTGTTGATTGCCAATCAGTAAGCAAATTCTTGATGTTATCTGGGCTTAACAATCAAAAGAATCTGAATAAGTCAAGCTAATTTAATAGCTAATGTGAATATCCTGGATCTTCTATTCAGGATTCATTTTGCTATCTGTCAGTTGACCCCAAAGTTGCGGTCTTTGACAACGAATAGACAATGTGTAAGGAGAGTTCAAAATGAGAACTTGTCCCTCAGTCCATGCAAACATGGTGTTGTTACACAAGGCTACTGCCTCAACTTTACCAACAAATGATCCAGCAACCACTCCCCTGAGAATTATCTAGAATGACTATTTGTGAAGTTTCACCACTGAGTGTTCACCTTTCCCTTCCCACTGACATATCTTTCCTTCGGAAATGTGCAGAGAAAAAGCAAGCATAAGATACACATGATAATAACCCAGCAGAACTAACTGTAAGCAAGGAGAGGGGTTTCATCTAGTACAAGAGATAGAAGGGCTTTACACTTGAACTCGGACATGATCAAGTGACTACCTTGTATCTCTCTGTGTGTTGCCCTGCTGTAAAATGGGGCTGATTCAACTCACCCAGGTAGGTAATTCAGAGACATGGTAGGAAGATTAATTATTCGGGATTCACTGAGTGCTTTCAATATGAAAAGCACGATGTATGTCACAAACAGAGGGCTGTTGACTTCAGGGGAGACAAGAAACAGCAGGCACAGATGAACTTTTAAAAAACAAAGGCCCTATTCTCATGTAAATACTCAATAATAAAAGCTATGGAAAGAAAGCCACAGGAAATATAAAATATAAACAGAATATTTTCCATGAGGAGTCAGCAGATTTTATCAAGTTAATAAATTATTACAATAGAGTACATAAAATCAAACTCATGCAGAATCAGACCAGAGAATATAACGTGTGGCTGCAGGGATTATCTGGTGGGAAAGATCTCATTGATTTTTGTAGAGCATTGGATCTGGGAGATTTTTAAATTAGGCAAGGATGATGACCCAGTTTGGATGGGAAAAGCTTAGAGGTTCCCAAGGAAGAATACAGCCCAAGAAGAAATCTCTGGAGGTAGTTATTTTTAACTTTTCAGACCTGCTTGACATGAAGAGAATTCTGAAAACAGAATGCAAAAAGTAAACATTTAAAGAACTTTGATATCATTTCTCATTGTTGTGACCCTGGCAAAAACTTTAAAAGAACAGGCAAGGTTTATTTAGAATTAAATAGGGATTTGAGGAAAGTAAAATTGAGTTTGCTTTTTTATATTTATGAGTTTATGAGGGGAAAAAAGTTGGGTGAATTTTCTCTTGGGCTGTGACTTGACTAAGAAATCCTTGTACAAAATAAAGATCATAAGATCATAAGCATCAAATTCAAAACATATTAGAGGTAAGTACTTTTTAGTACTTTAAGTACTGAACTTAAAAATCAGTGGAAATATTACAGGAGCACTAAGAACATAAAAAAAAAAAAATGTATACCAGTTAGCTATTGCCAAAACGATGCTGCATAACAACCATAAAAACTAGTGGCATACAACAATAAGCCCTTGTTCTCATGGTTCTATCAATCGTTCGGTGTGGTTCTGCCTCACATACGACACTGAATCTGCTCATGTCTCCCATCTTCCTTGAACCAGTCAGCTAGCCAAGGCATGCTCACCTCAAGGTTCTAGACTGAAAACTAAAACTTCCATTCTTTTAGCCAATGCAAGGAATATTGACAAGCCCAAAGTCAAGGAGCAGGAAAGTCACTCCATCCATGTCATGAGGATCTAGCAAGGATGTGAATGCAAGGAAGGGTGAAGAGTGAGCCCAAGAATTCCAATCACATTTTGTTCCAAACTTACATATCAAAAAAAGTCTGGAAAAATGGTCCAGAGAGTGAGATCAAGATGGAGATACAGAAACACAAGCTTTCACAACAAAACCTTTGTTATAATAATGATGTTTTTAATTTCCTTTCCATCTATGTGTATATTTTCATAGTATGCATAAGCAAAATATGTTATACATACAATAACATTAACCTATTCTGACATTAACCTATTCTCCTCTTACTGATAAAATCATCTAAGAAATTTTTCTTTTTAAATAGTTTTTAAATGACCATATAATACGGAAAGCTTAGGTTTGAGAAGCATTCCCCACATACCGAAAGTTTCTGATCATGTCATTTCTGCATATAACAAATAAACCTTTTTTTTTTTTTTTTTTTTTTTTTTTTTTTAAGTAGGCTCTTTGGTGGTGCTTTAATTCATGACCCAGAGATCAAGACCTTAGTTGAGATCAGGATTCTGACGCTTAACCGACTGAGCCTCCCAGGCGCCCCACAAGTAAACTCTTAATAAAAGACATTCTACTAAGTTGCTATCTCTAACCACAGAGGTGAATTCCATCTCCAGGAATTTTGGGTAGAATTGCAAACTAATGAGGACTGAAATCAGCAGTCCCAGGATTTCTATACCATCTTCATTGACTCAGTAAATTTATAACAGAACCTCAGTAACCTTAACTATTAAACATACTTTTGAACTCAACTACCCAGAGAGTATTTTCCATCTGCAGTATCAGCTCTCCTGGTGGAAGCTGACCTTTTACCACTACGACTATTTAAAAAAAAAAAAAACCTTCTTAAAACGTAACTTTAATCCGGGAGCTCCTGGCGTGCACCTGGCGGTCCGGCGGATCTGTCTACAGTGTTTAGCCAGAACAGACCCAGGGACGCCCCTTCTATCAGCCTCCGGCCACCCTCTAACCTCTTTCCGGTCGCAACCTTCTGAGCCATCTCCTCCGCCACCCTCTGCCTCCGGGACCAGCCAACACCCTATTTGGAGCTTAGCTCCTCATAACCGATCAACGATGAACTCCCAGATTCGTCAGTATTCCACCGCGGTGGAGGGCCGCCGTCAACCACCTGGTCAACATGCCTCTGCAGGCCTCCTACACCTACCTCTCTCTCGGCTTCTGTTTCAACCAGGACGGCGTTGAGCCGGAGGGCATGAGCCACTTCTTCCGCCGGTTGGCTGAGAAGCGCAAGCGTGCTGTGCTGAGCGTCTCTTGAAAAGGCAAAACCAGCGCGGCGGCGACGCCCTCCTCCAGGACGTGCAGAAGCCACGGGAAGATGAGTGGGTACAACCCCGGACGCCATGGAAGCCACGCTGGTTCTGGAGAAGAACCTGAACCACGCCCGTTTGGGTCTGCATACTCCGGGTTCTGTCCGCGCAGACCCCGATCTCTGTGACTTCCTGGAGTTCCACTTCCTGACTTCCTGGGTGAACAAGGGAAACTCACCGAGAAGATGGCGACCTCCTGGCTCACCTCGGCGGGCTGGCCGCCTCCAGGCTGGGTTGCACGAGTATCTCTTGGAAAAGCTCACCCGCAAGCACAACTAGGAGCCTCTGGAGCCCAGCAACCTTGGTGGGGGTCCACTGGCATCCCCCTTTTGCACGGCTTGTGCCTGAGCTTCTCCCTGCAGCCACTAGGCAGCTTTTTAACCACCTTGGAGCCCTCTCCCAAGCCGTAGACCGAATGGAAACAATAAAGGGTTTTGTAGCGAATATATTCATACTAATATATTTACATACATATAAAATTAACCCATCGTATAGAAATATTGATAATGTTCTGTGTTGGTAAAGAAATAAGCACTATTCTACACTGTTCACTGGGAGTAAATTTATGCAAATTTTTGGAAGGCAGTCTGGCAATGTAGATCAGGTAGTTAACCGATACGTGAAACCATCATACCCTTTGACCCAATAATCCCTCTTCATTCCTAGAAGAATTACGAACAAAAAGAAGAATACGTAAGATGTTCGTTGTTCTATTGTTTATAATAAAAAAATAGAACCTACTTAAATTCTCATCAATGGGGAATTTGTTCAAATACCATGGAATGTTAGGTAGCTATGAAAACAAGCAACACTAATCATATTAAAACACCCCACGATATATTTTGACTGAAAAGTATTAGGTTAAATACCAGAATATTGTGTATAGTATATTATATGTAAATGTAAGTGCCTTATATGTTTATGTATGCATGAAAAGCTATATACCAAACTGTTAATGATTATCTCTAGGAAGAAAGGGTTTTTTGGTGGATTGAGGGGATGGTTACTTTTGATTTTTCTTCTTATACTACATTATTTGATTTATAAAGAATACGTATTACTTTCATTTTTTCAATAAAAAATAGCTTTTTAACTATTTTCACTTTCTGTCTTCAAAAACACCTTTTCAACTCTTTTCACTTTGTCCGCCCTACCACCTCTACGTGATAAAACCCCATCAAAATCCCACATGTGCAGAAACCAAAATACTGATTGAGTAAAATGTGTTATTATAAAGTTAATGAAAGTTTAAGGGAGCCGGCCCAGCTAGGTGCCAGTAGTCCTGGGTCAGGTGCTGGGTCCAAATATGGTTTGGATGAGGTCTGGTTTGCCTACCAGTTGCAATGTCTACTCTGGTTTAAACATCAATAGGGGCAGCTCTGGGCTCATAGCTGGCCGAGATTTCAAAGGCAGTGCCCACAATCCAGTTATCTCCTTGTTAATTGGTACCCATTTCACAGCCATGGAAATAAGTCTAAGAGAGTACCGAGATGTGGCAACACACTCTTTGCCTCCCTGCTTCCAAAGATGGCGTCGCAAGCTACTCTCCTAGCCAGGCCTCTATCCAAACCCACTGCCACCCTCTTACCTCCAGTATAAGAAACTTAGCCTGCTTCTGTTTGAGAATGGGGCTAAGAACAAGAGCCAATGCCAGCCACTCTATCTGACTTTACTTATTGCAGGTGCTTTGTTGCAGGCTTTAGCACACATACTGTTAAATCATCAGTCTCTAACCAGATTGCTTTCATGCATTTTTTCCAGGCTTTCTCTACACCCTTCCCTTCCATATCCTCCCAAGGAGACTTTTTTTTCTCCCACTGGCCCTTCAAGAGGCAGTTTAAATGCAGTCCCCTTTATGTGAAGCCATAGAAATTTGCATCCTCAACCCAGAAAACGCTTCACTTTCTTCTGTGATCTTACCCGCTACTTTGTACTTCTATTGATGCACTGTGAACACACTCTCTTGCCCCTGTAATTTATTGTGTACATTTCTGCCTTCCCAAAAGGTAGTAAGAGCCTTCGGTAACTCTCTCACCATCATCCTCATGCCTTTTACTTACCCTTTTCTGCCTGCGTTATACTTACCCAGCAAAATGTCAACACTGGGTAAGCCAACCACCTGCCTTTTGCACTCCCACACGGAGACCGCAGAAGAATGTAAGTAACAATGCAAAGTGCTGTCACTACTCGCTCCATGTCTCCAACAGTCCCTGGACTCTGAGTACCGCCCAGGGCTGCCCCTCCCCCACTGCTTACATATAGCAGTTGCTCAACATCTTCCCACCCTACTCAAGCTGTCTGTGCCCACCAGATTCCTCCACACCCTCAGCAGGTAATTTGGATTACTATTTTAGAGAGAGACCACTCACGAGGAACTGTCACAGTCTCTTCTCCACTTGCATCTGTCCCCCATCTATGCCTATGTATCCACACGACAGTGGATGCTCTTGGTGCCCCACTCAGATCCCCTTTCGTGGCAGGTATTCTTGTCCTTCAGCTGCTCCAAGGGCTGGTTGTTTAAAAGTCACAGCTACTGCCTTCCTTGAAGAATTGCCCTCAGCCAGACAGAACCCACATGGTCTGGAAGGTTAAGCCCCATTCCTCTGATGAGCAGACCTCAACCAATGAGTGACTGGCACAGGGGGAAAAGGCCAGTCCCGGGCCTCAAGGTGAGTAAGCTGACGTTAGTATCCAGTCGAGATTACACTCTCGCTTAGCCTGCTTCCCCTACCCTCTCATACCTCTCTCATTCCTTCTCCTAAGAGCACCCCTCACCCAAATCACTTGAACAAGAATCCCTGTCTCAGGCTCTGCTCCCAGAGAACCCAACCTAAGACACACCCTGATCCCTATCTCTTTTCCTCCTGTCAGTGTGGAAGAGGTGACTCTCTTCTGTCCAAGGCCAATGTGCTCTGGACCCTGCCCTCTCCTTCCTTATCCCAGACTGTCCTGTTATCTGTTCCTTCTCTTTCCTGGAGCTTCCAATTCTCCCCTCTCCATTGTCTCATTCCCATATGAATATGCTCAAGATCATTCTTTCTTACAACTAAACTATACTAAACAAACTCCACCAAGCCTTTATCTCCCTTTTAAGCAATCTACAGCCACTGTTTTCACTTTTTTTTTTTTTTTTTTTTTTTTTTTTACCTCCTAGGGTAGGGTAACTCTCTAAGATACAGAGTATCAGAAGAGGAAAAGACATTAGACATTCTGACATGTTAAGTCTGCGATGCCTATCATAGTAAACTTAAAATGTCTAATAAGCAATTGATACTGAGGGTTTCAAGAAGTGATGTGATGGTAAATATTTAACTGGCTCTCGTGCAGACAGGGGGAATGCATGCATATATATGTACATACGTTTTATACAATTTACCGATATGGAGGCTGTGTAGTTCCTAATTTACAAATAATAATAGAGCATATAATACTCTTTAGCATAAATTTCTAATCGCCAATCAATTCTTGCAGAATGTTTTTGTTGACTATTGCCCAACTCTTGCAACCCGTGATTGCAGCTGGTGAATGAGTGCACTCAGGGCATAAATATGGCTGTTATTTATGTTGACATTAGGAAGTGAGAGAAAGTGAAACACTGGAAACATGAGTCAAAACTTCTCTTGCTCACCAATGAGATGAGCACTTTTTTTTTTTTTTTTTTTTTGCTAAATTGGATAATAGTTTTAGACTATTAGAATATTCCTTCAATTCTTTGTGTACTCACAACCTAACAGCTGTAGAGCAACACACTATTAAGCTTAATCTACATTATTAACATTTTCTTGGTCGTTTAAGCCTCAACAATCAACAAAACAATAGACTGAGCCCCTAGGTGCAGCATTTCCTAATGTCCATGGTGGAAACACTCCCACTGTGGCCATTTTCAAGGGACCAACATGACATCGCCAAATGCAGAATTGGAAGTGAGGCACCATAGCACACCATTATCAAGGATTTCCAAAGATACCATAGACATACAAAATCTCAAAAGCATCGATACTAAAAAGTAGCAGGTGAAAGAAAGAGTGGACCTACGTCGGCCGACTCCATCTTGTTCTGTGTCCTCCACCTTGAGTGACTATGTCCCCGACATGTCCCCTTTCTGGGAAAATCGCAGAAACCTCAGACCACACCTCCTCCCCTTGAGTAACCTCACGCCTGGCGACCTCCGACCCTTCCCCAGCCAATCGGCCAAGGCCACGACCCTTCCCCAGCCAATCGGCTGAGGCCACAGCCATTACCTCACCAACTGCCCCAAGACCCCTATAAAACCTTTGTGCTTTTGAAACTCCCTCTCTCTCCGGTATCTCACCGCTGCGTCAGTGCAGGTAGGGGATTGAGCTCGAGCTAGCTCGAATAAAGGCTCTTTTGCTTTTGCATCGGACTCGGCTCCCTGGTGGTCTTTGGGGATCACGAATTCTGGGCATAACAGCAAGAATATTTATTACCTTTATTCTTAATATAACTTAATTGTAAGTTTATGTAATTTTAATAATGGCTGGGTTTAGCAACTGGCTCACAAAATTCTGGAAAAGTTGGCTCTCATGACCTGGTACAAGCCAGCTGCAACACACCATTAGTTTAAAGTGAAGTGGAGTAACCTGGTCCAGGACAGAAAGTCATATATGTAGTAGTCAAACCAGGGATACGGATGGAATTCTCTCAGGGAAAATATATTTAATAAAAAGATAAGGGAAGGTAGTAAGGATGAAACTCTGGAGGAAACCAAGATTTAAAGGGTAGGCATTAAAAGGTAAGCATGGGAAAAGATGAGAAATACCTGATAAAGTAGAAATGGAGGCAGCAGAGGGCAGTCAGGCGGTCAAGAACCAGGGAGTGGCCAACAGTATAAATGACACCCAAGAGGCAATCACAAGGAATGAAAATTATCATTTATGGAATCATCTGTCCACGCATTCAACATTTATTTTAATTGTTTTTGGAGCGCTCTCAAGTGGTTAGAAATCCAGTGTACTAAAGTGGACCTTTCAGTCTTACCTTAGGCTGAGGTCCAAAACCCACTCCAAATAAGGTCCTAGCCCACCTAGAAAGGATTTTGCTAAGGAGGTAGCTAAGGCTTTTTTTCTCGACACGTAATGTAAGAGCACAAAATGTATAAAGTCACAGTGATGTGAGGATGGAAATTTCTCTGAAGAGAGGTTTTCAAAGGACTGTGAGTGATACCCCCATACATATTCCCCTCACTTAAAGCCCAGGATGCCCTTCGCAACGACTGTGGGATGAATGTATCACCTGAGGTTCCTGGGGCTTGGGGAACACAGCAGACTGGTGGCTAACTCACTCCAGAAGAAAGGGTACACCTGAAAGGCAGGGAGAAGTGGTCTGCAGCCACGGAGTAGGAGACTATGTTTGAGAAATACTGTCTCTAACAGGAACCTTAGCCCGGGGTATTTATTTGAAACATACCCTGACTAGAAGGGTTCTGCCAGAGACCTAGTCACCCTCTGCAGAAAGGCTGGAGATGTGTGTTTGGATGCAGAGATCACACTTACTGTATAAACTTTTCTTCCCTTGGTTTCTGTGACATAATTTCTCCTGGTTCTCTTACTTCCTGATTTCTCACATTGTCTCCCTAATGCTCTTGATCTCACAAATGCTTATGTCACTGGAGTTCAGTCCTCCTTATATTACATGAACTCCTCAGGTCATCTCATCCACTCCATGGCATCAACACCACCCCTGTGCTTTATGACTCTTGAGTCTCTAGCTCTAGCCCCACCCTGTCTCCTTGGTTCTGTATTTAGATTTGCAATTGTCTATTAGCAGCAACACGTTAGTTCAAACTTAAACCCTTCATGGTCTCTCTCAAGTCTTTGTGCATGTTTGGGAGTTTCTTAAAAATGAAAAATACGGGGCGCCTGGGTGGCTCAGTCGGCTAAGCGTCTGACTTCGGCTCAGGTCATGATCTCCCAGTTCGTGAGTTCGAGCCCCGCATCCGGCTCTGGGCTGATGGCTCGGAGCCTGGAGCCTGCTTCAAATTCTATGTCTCCCTCTCTCTCTCTGCTCCTCCCCTGCTCACGCTCAGTCTCTCTCCCCTTCAAAAATAAATAAAAACATTTAAAAAAAAATGTAAGAATACATTTACCATAAAACCCAGAAATTTCATTCCAAAATATGTACCAAAAAGAAGTGAAAATAAATGGACACATAAAGACTTTGTTAACACATGCTTATAGCAGCATTATTCATAAGTGCCTACAACTGGGAACGGTGCAAGTGGCCATCAACTGATGAATGAAAAAGCAAAATGTGGTATATCCATACAATAGAATACTTACTACTCAACAATCAAAAGAGAGAAAACTACTGATATGCACAACCAGAATGAATCTCAAAATCAACAGGTCAAATGAAAAAAATTAGAAATAAAAGATAGCATACTATATGACTACAGTTACATGAGATTTCTAGAAAAGGCAAAATTATAGCAACAGAGGCAGAACAGTGGTTGCTGGATCAGGGATAAGAACAGACATTATCCACAAATGGGTATGAGAAATATTTTGGAGTAACGGAAGTGTTCTAAAACTGGATTATGTTGATGGCTCCTCAACTGTATGAATTTACCAAAACCCATTGAGCAGTCTACCCCAGACTTCTATTAGTATTTCACTGTAAAAGAGAGAGAGAAGACAGATTTAAAAATACTGCTTAAAAAAACTAACCATCATCTGAGCTTTCAGCAAATTATAATCTTTGCTGGTGAGGATTTTTCCTTTGTTTTGACGGCTGCTGACTGATCAGGGTGGTGATTGTTGAAGGTTGGGGTGGCTGTGGCAATTTCTTAAAATAGGACAATTAAATTTGCCACATCAATTGACTCTTCCTTTCATAAAGGATTTCTTTGTAGCATGTGATGCAATTGATAGCATTTTACCCACAGCAGAACTTCTTTCCAAACTGCAGTCAATCCTCTCAAACCCTGCCACTGCTTTCTCAACTAAGTTTTTTGGAATATTCTAAATCCTTTGTTGTCATTTCAAAGATCTTCACAGCATCTTCACCAGGAGTAGATTTCGTCTTAAGAAATAACTTCTTGTGCTCATTCACAAGAAGCATCTCTTCACTGGTTCAGATTTTATCATAAGATTGTAGCAATTCAGTTACACCTTCAAGCTCTACTTCTAATTCTGGTTCTCTTGCTATTTCCACCACATCTGCAGTGACTTCCTCCACTGAAGTCTTGAACCCCTCAAAGTCATCTGTGAGGGTTGGAATTAACTTCTTCCAAACTCCTGTAAGTGTTGATATTTTGACCTCTTATCATGAATCACGAATGTTCTTAATGGCATCTAGAGTGGTGAACCCTTTCCAGAAGGTTTTCAATTCACTTGCCCAGATCCATCTAAGGAATCATAAATCACTGTCTATGACATCTATGGCCTTATGAAATATATTTCTTCAATAATAAGACTTGAAAGTCGAAATTACTCCTTGATCCATTGGCTGCAGAACAGATGCTGTGTTAGCAGGAATGAAAACAAGATTAATCTCATTGTAGATCTCCGTCAGACCTCTTGGGTGACCAGAGGCATTGTCAATGAGCAGTATTATTTTGAAAGGAATCTTTTATTTTGAGAAGTAGTATACGTAGTATGTGATTTAATGACATAAACATGGAATAAAAATAAAGAAGGAGAATAGGAGGTACCCAGGGATAAGAGGTTGCTATTTTAAAATGGGTGGAAAACAGATTAAAGACCTAAATGTGAAACAGGAAACCATCAAAATCCTAGAGAAGAAAACAGACAAAAATCTCCTTGACTTCAGCTGCAGCAACTTCTTACTCAATATGTCTCTGAAGTCAAGGGAAATAAAAGCAAAAATGAACCTTTGGGACCTCATCAACCTAAAAAGCTTCTGCACTGCAAAGGAAACAATCAACAAAACAAAAAGGAAACCAAAGAATGGGAGAAGATATTTGCAAATAATATATTGGATAAAAGGTTAGTATCCAAAATCCAAAAAGAACTTACAAAACTTAACACCCAAAAAACAAATAATCCAGTGAAGAAATGGGCAGAAGACATGAATAAATACTTCTCCAAATAAAACATCCAGATGGCTAACAGACACATGAAAAGATGCTCAACATCACTCATCATCAGAGAAATACAAATCAAAACCACATTGAGATACCACCTCATACTGGTCAGGGTGGTTAAAATGAACAACTCAGGAAACAACAGATGCTGGCGAGGATGTGGAGAAACAGGAATCCTCTTGCACTATTGGTGGGAATGCAAACTGGTGCAGCCACTCTGGAAAGGAGTGTGGAGGTTCCTCAAAAAATTAAAAATAGAACTACCCTATGACCCAGCAATAGCACTACTAGGAATTTATCCAAAGGATACAGGAGTGCTGATTCATGGGGGCACTTGTACCCCAATGTTTATAGCAGCACTTTCAACAATAGCCAAATTATGGAAAGAGCCTAAATGTCCATCAACTGATGAATGGATAAAGAAGATGTGGTTTATATATACAATGGAATACTACTTGGCAATGAGAAAGAATGAAATCCTGCCATTTGCAGCAACGTGGGTGGAACCAGAGAGTGTTATCCTAAGTGAAATAAGTCAGTCAGAGAAAGACAGATATCATATGTTTTCACTCATATGTGGAACTTGAGAAACTTGACAGAAGACCATGGGAGAAGAGAAGGGGAAAAATAGTTTCAAATAGAGATGGAGGCAAACCTATAAGAAACCCTTAAATACAGAGAACAAACTGAGGGTTGATGGCAGGGAGAGATGGGAAAGTGGGTGATGGGCATTGAGGAGGGCACTTGTTGGTATGAGCACTGGGTGTTGTATGTAAACAATGAATCATGGGAATCTACCCCTGAAACCAAGAGCACACTGTATACACTGTATGTTAGCCAACTTGACCATAAATTATATTTTTAAAAATAGTAACAATAAAATAAAATAAAATGGGTGGAAGAGAAGACCATACCAATAAAGTGACATTGTGTAGCTAAAGAAATGAGTATGGAGTGAGCCATGTGGTTATCTGAGGGAAAAGCAAAAGCAAAGGTCTTGAGACAGAAGTGTGATCGGCATGTTCAAGAACAGTAGTGAAGTGAGACATTAAAACAGACTGTAAAGCTAAAACAGTTAAAGTGGTGGGGTTTAAGGCAAGGATAGAACAATGAAACAAGATAAAGAGACCCCCCCCCTCCCCAAAGACTCTAATATGCAGTAAAGGAAACCGCAAGAATAACAATGTTACATCGTGCAGAGGGGGAAAAAGGAGGGAAGAACTCCAAAATATTAGTAATGGTTATTACTAAATAGTACAGTTATAGACAATTTTAGTTTTCTTCCTTATGAGCTTTTATGTATTTTCTAATTGTTTTAAAATTAGCATGTGTTGCTTCAAAACGTATTTTAAGAGGAACAAATTAATCAATAAACGTGTTGGGGAAACTAGATAGCTACTTCTGGAAAAATATTTGAAAAATATTACAAATTAAAGTTACTTGTAAAAAATAAACCTAAACATCATAAAACAAAGAAAAAAAGGATTTTTCCAAGCTTTCAAGCAACAAAATATATTTCCTACACAAAATCAAAATTATATATGTATAAAAGGCCAAAATGAGGGGCGCCTGGGTGGTTCAGTCAGTTAAGTGTCTGGCGTCAGCTCAGGTCATGATCTCACGGTTTGTGGGCTTGAGCCCTGCATCGGGCTCTGTGCTGACAGCTTGGAGCCTGGAGCCTGCTTTGGATTCTGTGTCTCCTTCATCTCTCTGCCTCTCCCCCACTTGTGCTCTGTCTCTCTCTCTCTCTCTCTTTCAAAAACAAATAAAATGTAAAAATAATAATATTAATAAATAAATAAATAAAAACAAAAGGCCAAAATCAAAAAACAGACTAGTAAAAAAGTATAACTCACTACATAGCTTATTCAAATAGAGTATAAAAGTACAACTTATTACCTGTTGAACTTATCCAAATATATAAGAAGTCTTTTAAAATCATTAAGTAATAAATAAAGGCTTAGATTTTTAAAAAATAAGGAAATACAAATGGCCAATATTCAATTCAACCAGGCTAATAACTGAAGAAATAAATATTAGAATAAACTATCATGTTCATCTATGACATTAGCAAAGATTTATCTTTAAAAATGCTAAAAATTGGCAAAACTGGGATAATATATACTCAATCCATTCCAGGAGTGTAACTTAATATAATCTAATTGGAAAGAAAAGTCACAGTATTTACCCAGAGCCTTAGAAAATGTTTATGCCCACTTTGGAATCTATCCTAAAGAAATAATCCCAAATAATAACAATTTACACTTATATAGCACTTACTATGTGCCAAGCACTACTCTATTAATATGTAATGACATTAGGAAGTTTGAATAATGTATATATTAACTCATTTAATTCTTACAACAACCCTGAAGTAGGTATACTATTATCTCTAGTTTAGGGATGCAGCACCTGCCGCTCAGAGAGGTTCAGTCATTGCCCAAGTTTTCATAACTCATAAGTGAAGGAACCAAGACTCAAAACAAGGCAGTCTGACTCCGAATCCTATGTACTCAACCACTCTGCTATCTTGCCTCTTTAGTGAACAAGCATACATACAAAGATGTTTACCCCAGCAATGATGATAATAGGCATTTTCATAAGGAAAGCCAAATCTTTTACAATAGGACAAATGATTAAGCAAAAGATAGCACAGATAATGTAGTATGCTTTTTTTTTTTTTTTTTTTTTAAGATATGGCTTTTCTATTAAGGCTTTTTATTCACTTATTATAGGTTCTAAGAAACTTTATTAAGAAAATGAAAAAGATGAAAATAAATGGCGTACTTTTAAAAACATTTATATTGTGGGGCACCTGGGTGGCTGGGTCAGTTGAGCATCCAACTCTTGATTTAGGCTCACGTCATGATCCCCAGGTCGTGAGATCAAGCTCTGCATCAGGCTCCGCGCTGAGTGTGGAGCCTGCTTAGGATTCTCTCGTCTCCCTCTGTCCCTCTCCTCCACTCATACTCTCTTTCTCTCTCTCTCTCTCAAAAAAAAAAAAAAAAAAAAATTAAAACCGTTTATATTGTAATTCGTGTAGTATATAACACTGTTAATTGTAAGACACATCATTATTTTATGTATTATCAAGAGAGGAAAAAAAATTTCTATTTTAGTGACACTACAATGTGAACTAAATGGGTCTTAGATTAGATGAAACACAGTATATTCAGTTCAAATGAGGAGGTAGTATTTCTTTTTGAAGATAATTTTATATCTGAGTTTCCAAATGCAAGTGATATGATACGGCTTCTTATCCTTTTCAGCCTGAATTTTCATTCATCTTCCTTTGTGGCAAACTTATTGATGTGTCAGCCTGGAGATGAGTGTACAGATCCCACGCGTGCTTACCAAGGAGCTCTTGCTATCTCGTTTTCACAGAAGAGAAGTTATTACTACTAACTAAGCATGCCAGGCCAGAAGCCCATCACCCCTCATGTAAGCCAACTGTCTTCGAGAGGAACTTGGAAATGCAAGAAGCCAGAAAATGTTAATAAAAGAAACAGGTTTAACAGGCAACTTGAACATGGTTGAGTGAATATTATGCAGTAAGGAAAGCCACTTGGAATGTGATGGAATGTTCGGGAGGGTAATGAAGAGAACGGGACAAACCCTGGGAAACAGGAGCATTGTTAAGGCAGAATGGGCATACGGCCAAGGCCAGGAGATGGGAAGAGGAGAGGCCCAAGGAAGCTCACGATGGTAAGGTCATTATATGTATCATATAGTTGGCTACACTGCTGCAGGAGCAAAACAGCACGTTTTCCTAGCAAGTTGCAGAACCCTGTGGTTTCTTTAGCTCCGGGCACAGACCAGAGGATAACAGAGACCTAACTAAAGGAATGCTATCATCAATGCCATTTTTCTTCCATCTGCATTCCCACAAGAATATACTCCTCCAAGGAGACTTTATTATTATTATTATTATTATTAACAAGGGGAAACAGAAGAAAATCACTGTGCTTACCAATTTGTAACCATTTATAAAAAGACTGCGATGCTCTAATTCATTAATAAATCACCAGTACGACCAGGCCTATTTAAAAAGAAATGCATCCTTCTATTATATGGCTCAAGGATAGGTATTTACACAAGTTCATGTTCCCTTATCCAAAACTCCTAGGACCAGATGCGTTCATATACAGTACAGTACATGGCACCTCCAGGGGAATCTGAGTCTGATACAGACAGACTATAAATAACCTCCCAGAGGTCAGGCCAGGGTTTGCAGCCAGATACCTCAGGATAAGCCAGGACTGTGAACAGTGGAGAAGGCATCAGAGACAGTGTGTTATAGGCACTGTGTTAAGGCCCTGGCTTTTAACCCACCTGTTTTATTACTTCATTTACAATGCATGAATTCTAAATTTCTGCATACATCCCAATTCATAACCAACATTGCCAATACCCTCTTTCAACCAATACTTATGAGACTCCCATCCATTACATATTAGAAATTATTCCAGGTACTAAATGACCAGCAGTAGACAAGAACAAAGTCCCTGTCTTCAGGGAGCTGACAGTGACTCCCTTTGGGCAATGAGAAAATTCATAAATGGCCTATAGTGATTAAACAATTGTTTGATTCCTAAATCTAGTCATGATTCCTAAAGGTGCCAGACCACATCCTATGTCACACCTACTTATATTTTGTGATATTAATGTCAGATGTAAGAAGTTCAAACCAGGCTTGCTAAACAGCCCTTTTATGGTACACTTTTAGCAAATATTTGGAATATATAGCACATTTGTAGCCACATTCCTCTTCCTCTTTCTAAAACTGTATACTTGTGCCTTAATTTATTTTTTTTGGTCAATTTATAGCTTTTATTATTTTTCAAAAAGATATTTGGTTCTTTTTGGTGATCCTTTTATTTTGTTGTTCTTATTTCATTTATTTATGCTCTTATCTTTATTATTCCCTTCAAAACCCTTCGTTATTGTTTGATTTGCATTTAATTTCAGCTTCATCTATATTCCTGAGTTGAATTTACTTTCCATGTCTTTTGTTTTTACATAAAGGCATTTAAGGCTGTCAGTTTACTTTTGAGAACTGTTTTATCAGTATCTCACAAGTTTTGCTATTGACAACTTTTATTATAGCTTAGTTCTAAAAATTTTTTAAATTTCCACTGCAATTTTCTCTTTAACCACAAGTTATTAATAAAATTTGAAAGTTCATAACAAATGTACTATTTCCAGAAAAAGTGATTTATATAATATTGATTTTTTAAAAATTTGATCAGACTTCTTTTGTAAATTACCATAAGGTCAAGTTTTGTATATATTGCATGTACTTGAAAAATGTATACCGTCAGGTACAGGATCTGAGATTTCCCTATTAGGTTTTCTGCAGCAAGACTATCCAATACAGTAGCCTCAGACCAGTAGCCTCTCACTGAGCACTTGAAATGTGACTAGCGATGTACTGTAAGTTGAAATAGAAGTTAAATTCTAAGACTTTCTATGAAAAGAAGAATATAAAATGTCTCGTGGGGGTGTCTGGGTGGCTCAGTTGGTTAAGCATCCAACTCCGGTTCAGGTCATGATCTCATGGTTCATGAGTTTGAGCCCCACTTTGGTCTCTGTGCTGACAGCTCAGAGCCTGGAGCCTGCTTTGGATTGTGTCTCCCTCTCTCTCTGCCCCTCCCCTGCTTTGTGCTCCATCTCTCTCTCAAAAGTAAACAAACATTAAAGTGTCTCATGAATTTTATTTATGCTGAAATAGTATTTTGGATAAATTGGGCTAAATAAAATATATTAAAATAGTTTCCCTGTTTCTACATTTTTTAATGTAGCCACTAGAAAATTTTAACTTACATATGGGGCTGACATTATATTTCAATTAGATAGAACCGTTCTATACCCTTATTATTTATCTGAGCCAAGTTTCTGCTCTAAGTAGATTGAAATCTTTCCACTATGGTTTTAAGTTTTATATTTTTGCTTTCAATTGTTTTTGCTTTGTATATTCCCAAGTTATTATATCTTAAATGTTTTTTCTATTTATTATTACTTAGGATCCTTTGTTGTTCCTACTAATGCTTTTGCTTTAAACTTTACTTTGGTATTTACACACCTGTATCTATTTTCCAATTTTTTTATTTTTAGTAATATCCCTTAATAAAAATAATATAGCTGGGTCCTCTCCCCAATTTAACGTCTTTTAATAAATAAGTTTACTTTATATTTACTGTTACTGCTATGTTTAGATATAATCCTATCCTATTATTTTTTGAGTTTCTTGCTATCTTTCCCCTTTTTACTCCTTTATTCTTTCCTTCCATTGGATTAGTACATATTCTCTATTTCTCTTGCTCCTTCTTTTTCTTCCTCTCTCTTTTCTGGCTCCTAAATTTCTGAATTGTATTTTCTTCTTAAAATCATGACTCGTACTTTTTTTGTATTAATACTTTAAACATTACTCTTGTAGTTTTACCTGAAAACTTTCCAACAAAGCCTAAAGCTTTTCAGTCTTTCTATTATTCTCCTGAACATGAAAGCCCCTTTGTGGGCTTTATAAATTCATTCATCATGTTTCCTATCTTGTATCTTGCTATTATATCAACTATCTATTGCTACAGTGTTGCATAACAAAGACACACACACACACACACACACAAATCAGTTAACACACAATAAACATTTACTTAGCTAAAGAGGCTGCAGAGTCTAGTTGATCTGGGCTAGACTTGCTTATGCACCTGTGGTCAGTTGGCTGGCTGGCTGGGTGGCTCTGCTGATCTTGGCTGGGGGTTGGCTAGTGTTGACTTGGTTTTGCCTCATATGTTTCTCACATTCCTTAGCAGGTTAGCCTGGGCAAATTTCCATGGCAAAGACAGAGGTACAGAGTGGAAGCAGAACTGCATCAGTGCTTCTACAAGGCTCTTTGAGTCATATCAGCTAATACCCTACCAGCCACATCAAGTCACACAGCCAAACTCAGAATCAAGGGGACAAGAAGTTTGATTGCACCTCTTCAGTGAGAGGAACTGCAAAGTCACATGGCAAAGGGGCATGAATTCAGAGAAGGGTAAAGAATTGAGGTCATGAATGCAATCAACCTATCATACTTAACTTTACCTTTTCTTTGCACCCAAAAGAGAAGTTATGTTTTCCATAAATAACTATATTTGACAAATTTTAGGTAATTTTTTTTAATCCTATACCTTCTTTTGGGTTTTCTTTTTTGCTCAAGTACAACTTGAATGATAAACTCTCTTGGTCTTTTTAAGTCTGAACATTTATTTTACCCTCACTACAGAATTATAGTGTAGCTGGGTATAACATTTAGGCTGACTTATTTTCCCTCAGCACTTGACACCTCTATCTTTTGACTGTTGCTGAGAGTTTTCCAGTCTAATCGTGCCTTTTATGTTAATAGATTTTTTTTTTCTTTCTGAATACCATCATGTTGTATCTGGATATGGATTCATTTTTTTTTTTGCCCTGATTGGACTTAGGGTGGATTTATAATCTGAGTATTTATAGATTTAATTGTGGAACACTGCCAACTTCTATTTTCTTACATATAGATTTTCTACCAACCCTCCATTTCCTTCTTAAGCTACCTTATTAAAACTCTGCATTCCCTTCCATATCTCTTTAAATATGGAACAATTTGTTCACTATTATCTAATTCACAAATTTCTTCAACTGTGTCCAGCCTACAGTTTATGCCAATTGTGCTTATCTCAATGGCTATATGTATGTATTTCTTTGCTTATAAGGTTTCTGTTTTTAAATATACCTGCTTAATTTATCCAAGTTTTGCATTATAATTTCATATCTGAGGATCTATGCGAATGGATTTATGTCTTCAAGTGTCTTTAACATTCTTTTTTTTTTAAATGTCAGACTCTCCTATAAAGTTAACTTTATGTGGGGTGGGAATACATGTTCTGCCAAGAGATTTGTGGACAAATTTCAGAATTTTAGTTTCATGGGCTTAAAGTAAAAGGTTTTTGTCTTTTAATTTTCTCTCTTTCCCTCCTTTCTTCTGTACTTCCACTTACACCTAGAGGCCCCTGCACCAAGTCCAAGATCAACCATTTGAGAACTCTTCCCTACAAAGATTATTTTAGGAATATTTTAGACCTAATTACCACACTTCAGAATATCTTAGTTTAGCTCCAGATCAAGAAGCTAAATACGTAGTTTTCAGCATCATTATGCTCAGCTTCCTCGGAACAAGGATCTACATAATAGTCAATAGCAGCAAGCTTTTTTAAGTCACTTTTTGTTAAGTGGGAGCAACAGGGAGGAGTCACATCCTAGCCTCTGAGGTCAAGCAGTTAACCTTGCCCCAGGATCTGATCTTATAATACTTTTAATCTCAGTTTCATGGGAGCCAATTTGTCAAATGACACTACTACCGGCTTCCAGACTCCAAACGTGGGAGGTCCATGGTTTCGGCCTTGCTCACCAATTTACATTTTTACTCCACTTTCTTCCATATTAGATCTTCGCTTATTTGAGCCTGGCCATCTTTGATTTGGCTCACTTGTTTTACCCAGTAGTAGTAATGACAGTAGTAGCAATAGTATGTTTGGAGAGGGTACATCAAAGCATGAAATAATTTCTACTTGACTAGAAGTCTACACTGAATGTTCAAACTCACATATACACTCACACCCGCACCAAAACAAACAACAACAACAACAACAACAACAAAAACCACATACATATTATTTCTGGCCTGAAGTGACATTCTTCAGGTCAAAATAACACATTTTTAGTGGCACGAATCAATAAACATGAACTGTTATCTTCCAACAAACTACTGCAAGTTGTGGTTCAATGCTATTTAATCATTGGAACATTTAAGTAGATTTTATTCCAAAGAACCAAAGAGTTAAATGCCATGGATTTGCAGCGTGGAATTCAATTTCTTCTTATGAAAATCCAGTTATAACTTATTAAAACTCAAAATGCTTTTGGGGGGGTATGGAGATGAATGACTTTCAGAATAGCCTGAGAGTCGTGAATAAAGAAAAACATTGCTGTGTTTATTTAGAGAGTATTACCCCTTGGAGCCAGCGTTTGCACTAATGCATTTTACATTAGCGTGCCGCATCAGGAAATCCTGACTTTTTGGTGCCAAGGGGGTAATTAATATCAGTTCACGTTCTCAAAATGGTTGTGTTTATGTGGGAATGAGGACTGAGCACTAACATGTTGAGCTTGAAGTAGGAAAGCTTGCTGTGAAGTGAGATCTTGGGAAAGAATGGAATACTGAAATTAATGAACAGAAAATAGGATTTCTATGGATAGAATAATATTAGTACTGAAAAGAAAGCCACAGCCACACTTCCTTGCTCTTAATTTACTAAGCATTAACAGAAATAATTCCCTAGTATAGTCATATTGATAGAAGATAAAATCCTTCATACATACAAACAGTATTTTAATCTACTAAGATCAGGAGTCTGAAAGTTAAAAAATTTGATGATCAGTATGAAATGGTATACGAAAATTAACCATTATTCCAAAATCTCCTTCCACAGGTAATAGAGTTATATTTCTTACAGATATAAAATTCTTCATATTTGATCTAAGCTGAATAATGAGAGCCACAATAAATGTAAAAATAAAATGCTTTTGGTACATCTTTTTTTTTTTTTTTCCAAAAGAAAATTGGCAGGGAAACTAGCTAGAATCAAAGTACATACTTCATATAGTGAAAGTCGGAAGACTAAGGAAACCACAAAAAAGCATTAGAGAAAAAAGTCCAAAGGACAAATTGAAGCAGAAGCCAAAATAAAGTTAAAAACCTAAGAGATTTTACGAAGTCCTACCTAACACAATTCTCAATGTAAGTACTTAGAAAACATACTATTTATAAATTACTACACACGTGCCAAAATGATATATATGACGTATATTTTTACCAGTACTTTAAAATTAACTAAACCTCTTGTTACCAAATATAGAATTCAGTTCATTCAAGTGATGGAAAACAGACGATGATCTTAAAGGAATTATAGTTTGCCCTACTTCATCAGTCAAGAATGATTAGTCACTGGGGTGCCCGGGTGGCTCAGCTGGTTAAGTGTCCGACTCTTGATTTTGGCTCAGGTCATTATCTCACAGTTGTGAGACTGAGCCCCACAGAGGACTCCAGGCTGGAAATAGAGTCTGCTTACGATTCTCTCTCTCCCTCTCCCTCAGTCCCTCCCCCCCACCCTGACTCCAAAATAAATAAATAAACTTAAAAAAATGATTAGTCACTGAACGATTGTGAAGTACACCATACACACAGTATACTAGGCTTGTCATTCCTAAAAATTATGACTCCAAACAGAACATGCTATAGGGTGGTGTGAACTGGCCTTCTTTTTTTTTTTTTTTTTTTTTTTTTTAAATTTTTTTTTTTTTAACGTTTTTATTCATTTTTGAGACAGAGAGAGACAGAGCATGAACGGGGGAGGGTCAGAGAGAGGGAGACACAGAATCTGAAACAGGCTCCGGGCTCTGAGCTGTCAGCACAGGGGCCCGATGCGGGGCTCGAACTCACGGACCGCGAGATCGTGACCTGAGCCGAAGTCGGCGCTCAACCGACTGAGCCACCCAGGCGCCCCATGAACTGGCCTTCTACTACAGGACCTTACATTAGACTACAGGCTTTGATGCCATCACAAAAAGCTTAGTGAGACAGAAAGGTTAATTCTCTCGTGTCAGAGTCCACACCAATAGGCAATAGAATGGGCTTCATGAGGCCATTCAGGGGATTTCTGTTGTGCTACCAGATTATTTTTCTTACCTGTAAGGCCAAAACTCCCCACTAATAGGTCACGTTCCAGCCTTTCCGAAATGGGAAAGAGAAAATGGAGCGCATTTTTAACGATGTGACCTAGAAGCCGAACACATCACTCCACCTCACATTCCACTGGCTGAACTTACAGTCACTGTCCATACCTAGTTGCAATGGAAGCTACTAAATGCAGTCACTGGGCAGGTAGTTATGTACCCACCCAAAACTTGGGGATTACTTTTTTTAAGAGAGAGAAGAGTATTAGGGAATAAGCCATATTCTCTAATACAGATCAAAAATGGTAAAAGCCTCTGAGAATATTCAGGATTTTTTATTCACCTATTTTAACATTAAATAATTATTTTTAATGCACTGTTTCATGAGAAACTTCTTGGTAGGTTATCACAGTTAAACATTATAGCCTAAACAAATGTATCATTCACGTATCTAAGGTCTTAAACTATAGATCTCTATCAGGAAAAAGACAAAATACAAAATATACACGTTTATCCACATATGTACAAGTATATAACCCACACATACACACATCTTTATGCCTGTGCACAATGTATATACATTACATAAATGTGTGTATATATAATATCCTCCCTTCATTATCAAAAGTTTCCCAGATTAAGTAATAAATTGTATGATCACCCTATGTATACGTCTTTATTGAGTTAATGAAAATTATATTGCATTGTCTATTTCTGGGAGTTGGGGTTTTAAAAATAAACGAGATTTTATAGTGATTTCTTTTTTGAAATACTGAAATACTTTGGGGCAGCTATGAAGGTAATTAATGAGTAGGGTACAAAAAACCTTGAAAACTTCCAACAAGCAAAACTCTCCAAGAGGTTCTAGTCATTCTATATAAAATCACATTTCAGTAACTCTCTTGCTGTTAAGAAGCCAGTTGTTGTTTATGCTCTTGCAGTTAACTCTTATCCAATAAAACATAGCTTGCTAGGGGGGAAGAACCCACAACTTTGTGCCAATGAAAATGTACTTAAGTGAATCTAACTAGTCTTTGAAATGGCATTAAATCAAACATGGCTTAGTTATAATTAGTGTTTAAGGAAATAGAATATGGTGACATCTCAAATCAGTTGGTTTATTCGATACATAACGTTAAAATGACCAGTTATCCACAGAGAAAAAAATGAAAGCTCTAAACTTCACAATGTACAATCAATTTTTGAAAATCAGAAGCAAAAAATAAAACATTTTTTTTTTATAAATTTGCAAGTTAGGGAGGTTGCAAGAAGCTATGAAATTGAATATGTAAAATCTTAAACCTTTAAGACAGTGAAAGACATCATAACCTAAGTTAAAAAATAATGAACAGGAGGGGCACCTGGGTGGCTCAGTCAGTTAAGAGTCCGACTTTGGCTCAGGTCATGATCTTGCAGTTCATGAGTTCAAGCCCCACGTCACACTCTGTGCTGACAGCTCAGAGCCTGGAGCCTGTTTCAGATTCTGTGTCTCGCTCTATCTCTGCCCCTCCCCTGCTCATGCTTTGTCTCTCTCTCTCTTTCAAAAATAAATCATAAAACATTAAAAAAATTTTTTTAAATAATGAACAGCCTGAAGACATGTAATATATAGAAGACATAGGATTAATATACTGGATAGAGAGCTATATATAATTATACTTATTGGTGCACATGTGTTTATATTATTTCCTCTCTCTTACACAATAAAATTCCCAATAGAAAAATGAAGAAGGGACATTAAGAAGCATTTCACAGCACAAAATAATAAAGTGTCTTTAAGCATTTGAAAAGATAGTCTTTAAGCATTTGAAAAGATACTCAAACTTAACAAATAAACCGGATGTAATTCAAATTAGATCCTGAGATAACACTTTTTTAATTTTTAATGATTATTTTTGAGACAATGCGAGAGACAGAGTGCAAGCAGTGGAGGGGCAGACAGAGAGAGACAAGGAATCTGAAGTGGCCTCTAGGCTCTGAGCTGTCAGCCCAGAGCCCGATGCGGGGCTCGAACTCATGAAACGTGAGATCATGACCTGAGCCAAAGTCGGACGCTTAACTGACTGAGCCACTCAGGCACGCCCCGAGATAACACTTTTTAAAGCCTATTAAAATTGTAAAAATTAATAAGGCTAATAATCTGTTGCTGGCAAGGCTATCTCTTTTAGGAGGACACTTTTTAAAATGTACATAGCCTTACACCTAACATATTCAAAATCTACCATATAGAAATATCTCAATAAACATACAGAAAACCAAAACCCAAACCCTTACCAGATCGATTATGAAAGCTTTGTTTTCCTAATAGTTAAAAATTAGGCACAACACAGAATAGGAAGCATTTGAGATATTTCTAAAACTATTTTAAAAAAGGAAGTTACAATATAGTATAGGTAGTATATAATTCCATTTTTTGTTGAAAGAGACAAAACAATTAACAGATGTTGGCTTATGCGTGTATAATCAAGCTGGAAGAAATATATCAAACTTTTTATAGCTATTACCTTTAAAAGATTAAATTATGGAGCATGTTTACTTTTTGTGTAATCTATTTTTGCTGACTTAATTATTTAACGTAATTTTTTATTAAAAAATTTTATTTTTTAAGTGTTTATTTATGTTTGAGAAAGATATATAGCTCCATATCCAAATATTAATCCTATGTCTTCTATATATTACACATCTTCAGTCTTTTTTTAACTTAGGTTATGATGTCTTTCACTGTATTAAAGGTTTAAGATTTTACATATTCAATTTCATAGCTTCTTGCAACTTCCCTAACTTGCAAATTTATTTTAAAAATGTGAGTTTTTTTGCTTCTGTTTTTCTAAAATTGACTGAACACTGTAAGGTTTAGAGCTTTCATTTTTTTTTTTTTATAGTGGGGGAGAAAGAGTGTGGGGGAGGGCCAGAGAGAGAGGGAGACACCAAATCCAAAACAGGATCCAGGCTCTGAGCTGTCAGCACAGAGCCCAATGTGGGGCTCGAATCCACAATCCATGAGATCATGACCTGAGCTGGTCAGGCTCAGGCACCCCACAAATGATTTTTTTTAATGAAAGAAAAAGCAGTGATTTATTAATACAAGTTTTGAGACGGTTTCTAATTAATAGTGAAATTAAAAAATTTCAAGAGCAGGAAGAATTCTAGTAGCAAGGTGTTTTTAAAAGAGTACAGTTGACCCTTGAACAACAAAGGGGTTAAGGGCACCAACCCCCTAACATAGTCAAAGATCCATGTATAACTTTTGACTCACCAACAACTTAACTACTAATAGCCTACTGTTGACCAGAAGCCTTACCAATAACATAAACAGTTGACTATATTTTGTGTATGTATTATATACTATATTCTTACAATAAAGGAAGCTAGAGAAAATGTTAAGAAAATCATAAAGAAAATAGATTTATAGCATGATAATGTATCTATCAAAAGAATCCACATGTAAGTGGATGGACTCATGCAGTTGTTCAAACCCATGTTGCTCAAGGGTGAGCTGTTCCTTATTTAGAGGTACTTAGTGAAATAATTCAAGGATGTAGTATTTGCTTCCATTTCTGAGTTGAAGTAGAGACAACACAAGATTAGCCATGGCTTCCTAAGTTAGCCAGTAACCTACGTTAAGTCACTGGTCCATGGGGCTTGTCATAACATACTCTCTACTTTGGCATATGTTTGCATATTCCATTAAAAAAGTTAAAAACATGTGCCAAAAACAATGTACCATCACAACTCTACAGAATAATAAGATATTCTTAAACAACTAAACTAGCAAAACTGAATATTATTAAATGTTGATCAATGATCACCATGCTCTTTACTTAGCAAAATTTTGTTTCTAGAATTTTATAGGATGGTATGATATTTCTTCATTATAATACATTTTGCTAAAATAATAACTTCAGTTTTAGGGAATATAGTCTATATGGAGATGTCAAGTTTGGTAGAAAGCTCCTGGTAAAGTTACTCTTTAAGAAGAGTAGGCATCGAAGGAGTACGGTAATTTTTGTCACCACCAATTAAAAACTTTTATGAAATAGGACTGTTATAAAACAATTAAACCTTGCAAATGCACTAGTCTCTAGGAAGAAAGTCCTGGAGGAAATTCTGCTTATTAAAATTGCAATTTTAGTTTCCATTAAAAGGAGAATAAGACAACAGAAGATGGGTTGGCAAGACAAATTATTTCTTAATGTCAGTTGAGCTTATTTCCAATGAGATAACAGATCTACACCAGGTTGGGTTCAGTACAATTTTGTCTCCTCAACTCATTTATCTAATTCAGTCATCTTGATTATAGCCTCATGGACTTCATTTTCAGAGAAAGAATTCTATAACAAACAGCCCACACAACATGCTGATTACTGAACAGTTAATTCTAATTAACTTGGGCATGGCAAGAGAATTTTGATAAAGTCCTAGAATACAAATATAGTCCGCTTATACTAGACTAACTTATATAAAAAACCCACAGCAAAGTCTCCAGACAAAACAAGAGAGTCAAAGAGATCTAATTTAAAGAAACAAATGAGAAAATTAAAATCACAAATAATTTATTCTTCCGTTAGAGTTGATACAGTTTTAAATAGCAACAAAGTACACAGTGGTGGAAAATTGGCACAGAACCTATAAGCATTTTCAATCACAATAAGGCTGTCCATGCTTTATCTGTTCAAACTTGATGTCCATTTTCTACTGACCAAGTTGAAAAAATTCTATTCTGACCTTAAAACACACACGCTCTCTCTCATACACACACAGAAACACATTAAAATTCCTTTCGATTACAGTATATTGAGAACAGTACATTTTGCTTATTCAAATTTATGGCACCCCTTCTGTTTTGTTTCCAGTTAGAAGTGGGAAAAACCAATTCAATTATAAAGAATACATCTTATTCCCTGGGCATAGGCAACTGTGATGAAAATAGCAACTTACCTTTGGGCTAGATGTTTTCAGATTATGCTTAAATAATTGTGGTTATAAACTTCACAATGCATGATTTCCTGCCCAATGCAATATCCCTGAATTTACCTAAAATAATCAGGCACAGGACAGTCTCAAATATGATTAAATATGCCATGCTAACAAAGTGATCTAGACTGCAACCTTTATGCTTTTAATACAGATCAGAATAAACCTCATCAATAAGCATTTTCCTAAACATCTCTTTGTGTTATATGAACCAACATAAAAAAGGGAAAAACTTAAATGTGTCCTTTTATAAATGGCATTATTTCCAGTGAAGAAAGTTGAAATAAAGGTTTGTAAAGTCTTCTGAACTATTCTATTTTATAAACCAATTATCCTTCTAATGTTAAAAAATAAACTTACTGGATCAGTGTTGACTCTTCTTTGATATCATTTAAAAAATGCTTTGATATTATTCACTAAGTTCCCTGATTATTCAAAGAAAGTAAAATTAACACTTCCATTTTCAGTTATTGCTATTTTAGGAGAGAATTACCACTTCATTTACATGAAACTGCTACCTAGATTCCTCAGATCCCACATGAAGTAATTCTTATTGCCTCACATTTTAAAACTGTATTATAAATGATCTTTATAAAAAGGTTTTAATCCACAAAACTGGAAAGCTTTTAAAAAAATGTCTTTTTACTCAAAACTATCACAGTGCCCTTGATTATCTCACAGATAAAAGGGATCTGAATTTCCTCTAAAGAACTTAACAGTGGACATATGGTGTGCTTTGTCTTCTCCCTCACCTTTATCTTTTATAGTACACCATTTTGAGACCCACACAATCAAGCATCCACCATCCTCCAATCCACATCAACAGAGGATTTCTGATTCTGTCCAATGCGTAGTGTACCGCCTTGCATATTCACATGAAATAAACATAATATACAAAATATTGCTGCTGTAAAAAGTGTACATTTCCCTCATCCCCTTACAAAAGAATCTGTGGAAAAGTATTAAATTCCCTTAACCTTCATAAACATACAAAGCTGTTCACACCTTTCAGTCTGTAACAGTCCATTTGAAACACAGTTCCCAAATCATTGCAAATTGGTTATGTCATTGTATTTTCTGTCCAATGTTGCCATCTAGAGTAGAAATGTGAAATCAAGAGTATTTTTTAGCTACTAAAGCCTTGTTACAACTAAGCCACAAAGGCTGCTTACTGATGAAACAGCCACTTATCCACAAGGTTTTTCCAAAAACTAGATGGAATGGAAGGATCTCTTCACACAGAGGTGTCCACAGTGCTGAGGTGACAATATGGCTGCTAATAGATACTGGCTATTGGAATGTAAGTACTTTTTCACTGCTGGTAATTTCCATACTGTCCCTAAAAGATAAATTTAAAAATGCAATTAGATAATGATTTGACCATAATTTGACCATAACAGTTTAGCATAGAAAATTATAAATAAATCTTACCACTGTCATACTACAAAAGCAACTTTATCAACAACAAACAGAAATTGTTATATATTTAGTACACAGTATCTCTGTAATTGCTCCTGATATTACATTCAATTGTAAATGGATTTCAGAGTCTTTGAACCTAGAATAGTACCTGTCACATAGTAGGAATTTAAATGTTTAGTGAATTTTGTTGGAACTCTACTGAGCAAGAATGAATGAGGAATTCTGGTTCTGAATCCTGATGTGGTTATGTATTGTGTATTAATTATGTGTTAGTGTAACAACTTTGTGACTGTTTACCTTACTATAATTACTATTATGAATTAACATCAATGGCACCTGTAATAAGTAGCAGGGATGGAAAGGCACCTGGGAGATAAAGAGAAAAGAACCTTCCATCCATACTGAAGAAGCTTGGCTTTTCCCTGAGGCCAACAAAATGTCAGCAAAGGCATTCAGACAGGCAGCTGGTACATAAAGTCAAGAGAAGTGTGTTTCATTTTTTTTTTAATTTTTTTAATGTTTATTTATTTTTGAGAGACAGAGAGTAGGGGTGGGGGAGGGACAGAGAGAGAGGGAGACACAGAATTAGAAGCAGGCTCCAGGCTCTGAGCTGTCAGCACAGAGCCTGACACAGGGCTCAAACTCACACAACAGTGAGATCATGACCTGAGCCAAAGACAGACGCTTAACCGATTGAGCCACCTAGGTGCCCCTTGATTTTGTTGCTTTTAATAAGGTAAACTTGAGCCTGTGGGCTGACAGGACAGAAGAGAAAAAAGAGTACAGATAAAAAGAAGTGATAAATGAGGTAGAATTCTACAAGGGAGGTAAAAAAACATGGTAGGGTTAGATTCTGGAGAAGAGAAGGAACATCTCCTCCTTGAAAAGGAAGAAGAAAGGTAGAAGAGAACCTACTTTAAAAAGATTTAACTGTGTTTAAAAGAGATGCTCATAACAGCACCTATTCTCCAAAAACAGTACTCATAGGAAGCACATAATCAGCTAATTGTTTCCTTTGGCTAAATTTCCCCTTCCAAGTCACATTATTTTATTTCAAGAAAGTATTCTAGGGGCTCAGTCTGACTCTTGATTTCAGCTCAGGTCATGATCTCACGGTTTCAAGAGACAGAGCCCCGTGTCAGGCTCCGTGCGCTGACAGCTCAGAGCCTGCTTAGGATTCTCACTCTCCTTTTCTCTCTGTCCCTCTCCCACTCATGCTGCTCTCTCTCAAAATAAATAAATTAAAAATGGATGGAACTAGAGGGTGTTATGCTAAGCAAACTTAGGGAAAGACAAATATCCTATGACTTCACTCGTACGTAGAATGTAAGATACCAAACACAAGGGAAGGGAAGCAAAATATAATGTATATAAAATACAATATAAAAACAGGGACAAAACATAAGAGACTCTTAAATACAGAGAACAAACTGAGGGTTTCTGGAGGGGTTGTGGGTAGGGGGATGGGCTAAATGGGTGAGGGGCATTAAAGAAGACACTTGCTTGGATGAGCACTGGGTATTACATAGGGGATGAATCACTGGAAACTACTCCTGAAATCATTATTGTACTATATGCTAACTTGGATGTAAATTAAAAAAAATAAAAAATAAATAAAATGTTTTTAAAAAATTTAAAAAAAGAGAATGTATTCTAGAATTAAACTACTTCTATACCTTAGGATAGTACCCTAAAAGTTTATGTTTCTAAAGAAGAAGATATATTTGAAAATCTCTTGAATGCCACTCTGTATCTAATGGAATCATGCACTATAAAGAGAATTAAGTATTTTAAAAATATTAATGTACTTCCTATAGTTATATTCAGCAAAATTTAAAGTTAGTGCTCATCTTGAAATATTTATGGGTAGACTATCAAATCTAGAATTTGTTTCAAAATACTCTTAAAAGAGGGGCGCCTGGGTGGCTCAGTCAGTTAAGCATCCAACTTCGGTTCAGGTCATGATCTCACGGTCCGTGAGTTCGAGCCCCGCATTGGGGTCTGTGCTGACAGCTCAGAGTCTGGAGCCTGTTTCAGATTCTGTGTCTCCCTCTCTCTCTCGCCCCCCCCCCCCCCCCCCCCCCCCGGTTCATGCACTGTCTCTCTCTGTCTCAAAAATAAATAAACGTTTAAAAAAAAAAAATTAAAAAAAAAAAAAACTCTTAAAAGAAAAAGGTAGCATGGGAGGTATAAAAAGCAACATTAGCAAAATGTTGATAATTTCTGAAATTGGTTGGTAGGTATACAGGGATCCATGATATCCTCTCTTTTGTATTTGTATAAAGATTCCTATAATACAAAGTTTAGAACAAGAACTAGGCAGTCAATGCTTAGCATCTAGGAACGTCTTATTCAATTGCTTAACTCAGCATAGTATTTAGATAATCTAAGTCCCAACTCCATTGTTAACTTTCTGAGTCTAAAAATGCTCTTTGAGACTCAGTTTCTTCACTTAAAATGTAAGACTACTAACATCTCCATCTCTAGATCTTAATTTTCTTTCCATTCATGGTGACATTAATTCCTACCTCATCAGTTTGTTAGGGTACTTAAATAAGAGAGGACATTTTAAAAATTATAAGGTATCATAAATAAGCAAGCCTCAATGCTGGAGGGAAGAGCTCCCCTAGTCAATGTGTGTAATGAAGTATTAATGATGAAAGTGATTACACATATTATGAATCATGTGAAAGCAGAAGAGAGGTTAAGAACTTATATATAAGTTCTTATATATAAGCTATATAAATATAAGCTATAATTTATCTACTATATTATGAATTACTTGACAGTAGTGAGGTCTTAGCCATCCTTATACCCCAAGTACTGAAGAGTGCCTGACACTAATTTATAAGACTTCTTCAATAATGTATGCCAAATACTTTATTCAACCAATTACAAACATTCACTGAGCAACTATTATATGCTCATCACCATAATAAATTTGAAAAACAGGGAAGGTAAAACTTAGAAATAAATAAAGTACAATGATAGAAGTTCTACAGAGTTCAGAAACGAAAAGATTAGGGGCGCCTGGGTGGCTCAGCTGGTTAAACATCCAACTCTTGATTTCAGCTGAGGTCATGATCTCACAGTTTGTGAGTTCAAGCCCTGCATCCGGCTCTGTGCTGACGCGCGGAGCCTGCTTGGGATTCTCCTCTCTCTCCCTCTCTCTCTCTCTCTGCCCCTCCTCCACTCATGTTCTCTCTCTCAAAATAAAGAAACTAAAAGAAAAAAAAGAAATGAAAAGGTTAACACAGCTAAAATAATTAGAAAAACATTTCAGAGAATGTAGAAACGTTAAGAAAATAGTAAAAATATGAATAGCAGAGAAAAGAAAAAGGGGTATTTCAAATAAAGGAGTAGCTAAAGCAAAGGTATGATGGAAAAACGGGTAAAGAATGCTGAGGCAAGTAGGGAGTAAAAAAGGAATATACAATAATGAGAAGCAGAAGCTAGTAATTACTTGGTAATACAGAACCTGGAGTAACAGAAATAAGTCTGGCTAATATTAATAATAGCTAACTCTTAATATATCTCAATAACTAACACCTTATACACACCTTGGTGTGCCAGACACTAATAAATGCTTTGTGTCCATCTATAACCTATACAGTAAAAATTATCTCCACTTTATAAATGAAGAAGTTGCACTGAGAAATTAAGTAAGTTGACCCACACTTGATCCCACTGCTGGGATCAAATGAAACCACAAGCAAGGCCAAAAAAGTATACTGTATATCTGCAACCATTAGCAAATTCTAGGGTTAAAAGTATGGGTTTTGGAGCCAGAAACCAATTTCCACTACTTAACATGAACTAGGATGAACTCCACTACTTAACAGCTTCTTGCCCTTGAGAAAGTTACCTATCCTCCTTTCCTCGATTTTCTCACCTGACAAGGAAGAGTGATCATACTCTCCACCTGAAAAAGTTATTACAGAAGAAAAACCTGAAAATGCTCTTTGGATTACTCAAGAACTGACATTGCTGGAGACAGCTTATGAAAGTGAGTTCTAGTCAGTACAGGTTCTGGTCACTCAGAATTTGCCACCCAGCTGTACCACTTCTTGGCTCTGTCATCTTGGGTAAGTCACTACAACTCTCTAAACCTCAGTTTCTCTATGTCTGCTTTTTCAAATTTTTTTTTTTTTTAATTACAAAATTCCTCTGATTAGAGTGTAAAGAAATAATGAGAAAGAAAGACAACAGAGTGGAAGGATCCTGCCGTGATGAAGGTAGATGTTGATGGTCTCAACTAAGATAAGGCAGTGGTTACAGAGAACTGGATGGATTTAAGGATGTATTAGGAAGGAGGATTAACAAGATTCTGTCATGTATAAGATGGAGAGAGGGAGGAAGACTTAAATATCAAATATGGCACCTGGCATTCTAACTTAATAATACCTCTCTTCTTTGATAGAGAATATAGAAAGGAGGAGTTAAGTTTGGGTAGAAAAATTATGAATTTGTTTTGGTTATGCTACATTGATATACTTATGATACATCTAAGTGGAGATGTCCAGTAGGCATCTGATTTTGAGAAGCAAGAGTCAGACTGGAAATAGAGATCTAGGAGTCAACGGCATGGTAAACTGAAACCATGTGAGTAAATGAGATTATCTAGGGAGAGTATATTGAATGAAGAGTCTCTAGGCTAGAAACCTGAACAATACCAATCATCTTTAAATTTCTTCCTTTTAAATGTTTTTGAATGCTTATTTATTTTTGAGAGGGAGAGTGACAAACAAGAGTGTGAGCAGGGCAGGGACAGAGAGAGAGGGAGACACAGAATCTGAAGTAGGCTCCAGGCTCCGAGCTGTCAGTACAGAGCCCAATGCAGGGCTCAAATCCACAAATGGTGAGATCATAACCTGAGCTGAAGTTGGGACGCTCAACCGACTGAGCCACCCAGGTGCCCCAAAATTTCTTTTATTCATCTAATCAAATAAGTCTTAAAATTATTCTGTCACAGTACTTTTTAGGGATCCCTCCCTCTTCTCTCTCTCTTTCCTTCCATTCCTTTCTTTCAGTAGGCTTCACGCCCAGCAAGGAGTCCAACACAGGGCTTAATAAACTCATGACCCTGAGACCAAGAGTGCGATCCTTAATCCACTGAGCCACCCAGGCGCTCTCTTTCTGTATTCTTATGATCACCATCCATGTTTAGGAAGTAAAGGCCTTATTTATTCACTTACTTATACTTTATTTATCAGTATCTACTGACTACTTGAGATGTTCTACTAGGTGATGGAAAGTCAAAAGTGATAAAAAATAGACATGGTGCTGTCTTTAAAGGACTGACATTCTAGGGGAAGGGAGCATGAAATATGTAATATATAATCTGTCAATGGAGATATATGCTATGTTGAAAAATTTAAACATATAACATAATTAATGAAACTTCCCGACTAAAATGAGGAACAAGGCAAGGATGTCCCCTCTCACCACACTTTTACACCACTATACTGGAATTCCTGGGTTATGCAATAAGGGAAAGAAATAAAGATATGCAGATGACATGATCATCTAAGTAGAAAACCCCAAAGAATCGACAAAAAAAAATCTTCTGAAACTAATAAGCAAGGATCACAGGATACAAGGTTAATATATAAAAATCAATCATTTACCTATATACCAGCAATGAACAAGTGGAATTTGAAATTAAAAACAGTACCATTTATGTCAGCACCCCCAAAAATGAAAATCAGATACAAATCTAACAAAATATGTATAAGATACATATGAGGTAAACTAAGAAAGTGATGCAAAAAATCAAAAAAAAAAACTAATGAAGAAATGTCCCACATTTATGGATAGGAAAATCAATATTATTAAAATGTCAATTCTTCCTCACTTGATCTAAAGATTCAACAAAATCCCAATCAAAATTCCAGTGTTATTTGTGGTTACTGACACATTGATCCTAACGTTTACAGTACAAGAAGTATAAGACCCAGAAAAGGAAACAGCCACACAGTATTGAAGAAGAACAAAGCCAGAGGACTGATACTTCCGACTTCAAGACTTACTATAAAGTCACAGCAACCAAGACAGTGTGGTATTGGTGAAAGAACAGAAAAGTAGATCAATGAAACATTACAGAGAGCCCAGATATCAACCCATATAAATAAACTGATCTTTGACAAAGAAGCAAAGGTAATACAATGGAGCAAAGATAGTCTTTTCAACAGTGTTAGAATAACTGGACATCCACGTGCATGACTCAAGACACAGATCTTACACCCTTCACAAAAATGAACTCAAATTGGATCCTAGACCTAAATGTAAAATACAAAAGAGTAAAACTCCTAGAAGATAACATAGATGAAAACTTAGATGACTCTGGAATTTGGTAATGACTTTTCAGATACAACACCAAAGGCACAATCCATGAAAAAAATAACTGGTAAGATGGACTTCATTAAAAGTAAAATATTCGACTCTACAGAAGACAGAGCAAGAGAATGAGAAGGCAAGCCATGAAGACAATACAATATTTGCAAATGACACATCTAACAAGGACTGTTCCCCAAAATATACAAAGAATTCTTAAAATTCAACAATAAGAAAACAAACAACCCAATTAAAAAATGGTCCAAGACCTGAACTGACACCTAACTAAAGATATAAAGGTGGCAAATAAGTGGATACGAAAAGATGTCCACATCATGTCATTTACAGAAACGCAAATTCTAATAATGAGATACCACTACACACCTATTCAAATCGCCAAGATCCTGAACACTAACAACACCAAATACTGGCAAGGATGTGGAAAGACAGAAACTCTCAATAAATGCTGCTGAGAATGCAAAATGGTAGTCACTATGGAAGACAGTCTGGCAGTTTCTCACAAAACGAAAAGACTCTTACCATATAATCCAGCAACCATGCTCCTTGGTATTTATCGAAATGAGTTGAAATTTATGCCCACACAAAAACCTGCATACAGAAGTTTACAGTTTTATTCATAATTGCCAAAATTTAGAAGCAACCAAGATGTCTCTGAGTAAATGGATGGATAAACAAACTGTGGTACACCCAGACAATGGAATATTACTCAGCCCTAAAAAGAAATATGCTGTCAAGCCACAAAAAGTCCTTAAATGCATATTATTAAGTGAAATGCCAGTGAAATGAAAAGGCTACATACTACCTGATTCCAAGTACATGACATTCTGGAAAAGGTAAAAATATGAAGAGATCACTGGTTGCCAGGGGTTAGGGAGGAAAGAGAGATGGATAGAGGGAGCAGAGGAATTTTAGGGCACTCTGTGTGATACTATAATGGTGGATATATGTCATTATACATTTATCAAAACCCATATAATGTACAACACCAAGAGTGAACTCTAACGTACACTATGGGGTTGGGGTGATAAAGATCTCTTGATGTAGGTTCACTGACTATAACAAATAGAGCACTTTGGTGTGGGATATTGACAGCAGGAGAGGCTATACATATATAGGTTATGCCCATATATGAAAACTCTCTGTACTTTCTGCTGCATTTTGCTGTGAACCTAAAACTCCTCAAAAAAAGAAAGTCTACTTAAAAAACAAATTAAAACATGGGGTGCCTGGGTGGCTAAGTCAGTTAAGTGTCCATCTCTGATGTCAGCTCAGGTCATGATCTCACAGTTCACGGGATCAAGCCCTGCATCAGGCTCTGCGCTGACAGCACAGAGCCTGCTTGGGATTCTCTCTCCCTCTCTTTCTGCCCCTCCCCAGCTCAAGCATGCACACACATGCATGCTCTTCTCTGTCTCTCAAAATAAATTTAAAACAAGAATTAAAATGTTTCCAGTCAAGATGGACCTCCAGCATGAAACAACCAAAAACCACTCAACACATATGAAATAATCCTATTCAGGACACAAAGTAACAAAGGACACCAATCTGAGAAACTAGGAACAAATGAGGTGAGCCCTCTGTATGTTTTACTGCACTGACAGTCTCTACACTGCAGTGTGTGGAGTGAAACTAAGGCTGAGTCTGAGTTAGAGAAATAAAGCTTAGAGTCTGGAAAGAACAGGAGCTAGAGTTCACAGGATCAAGTACCAGAAAAGAAAGAAATGCAGAGAGAGAGAATTGTGGAAATCTGAAGAGGAATTCTCTTGAGTATTCAGCATAGTACTGATATGCAAATGTATGCAAGGAAAAATACCAACGCAAGGATTAGGGGAAACAATACTTGGCATTCATAAAGAAATAGTGCTTATTCCCACCAGCCAGAGTGAAACACCTTACAATTCAAGGGCCTGGGTGGAGTACTCAAAAAGATTTTACCTCAGTAGTAGAAATACTTAGCCCAGGACTAAACACTGCTCTGGTCCTGCCTAATAAACCTTAAAAGCAATCCTCATAAGATCAAGCTATGTCTAAGTTACTAACCTGTATCCTAAAACAAAGCTCCAGTATATTTCTAAGAAGACATACCTTATCTATCACCCAACGAAGTAAAAGTGTTATTCACAGTTTCTGACATACAATGAAACAAAATCATGCATGCAGAGGATGAGGAAAATGACCCATAATGAGAAGGAAAAAAACAAACAATTAATCAAAAGAGACCCAGATGTTAAGAATTATCAGAGAAGGATATTAAAATAGTTATCATACTTGTATTCCATATGTTTAAAAATTTAGGCAGAGACATGGAAGATATAAAAAGGCCCTAAACTGAAATCCTATTTAAAAAACCCAACTTGAAATTCTAGAGATGAAAAATACAATGTCTGAGATGAAAAATACCCGGGAATGGATTAAAAGCAGATAAAAAATGAATAGGAAAACATCAATGAACTTTAAGATATAGCAAGAGAAACCACCCAAAACAAAACAGAAAAAAAGGGAAAATAAAAAATAGAGGATCAGTGTACTATGGCACAACTTTAAGCAATCAAATATGCACATAATTGAAAAGGACAGAAAGGGATATAGAGGTAAGAGACAGGAAAACTACTTGGTCAGAATGTTTCCAAATTTGATCAAAACCATGAAGCCATAAATCCAAGAAGCTATATGAACCCCAAGCATAAAAAACAGATAATTTCACAAAGGGAAAATCGTAAAAAAACAGCCAAAAAAAAAAAAGTACACTAACTACCAGAAAAGAAAGATAACAGCAGATGCCTCCTTGGAAATAATATAAGCAAGAAGGCAGTAGAGCCACATTTTTAAAGTGCTGAAAGTAAAAAAAAAAAAAAAAAAAAAAAAAAAAAAAAAAAAATCCTGTCAACCTACGATTCTATACCTAGAATAAGTATTTTCCAATAATGGAAGAGAAATAAGCACCTTCTTGAACATACATAAGCTGAAGACCTGCATTACAATAAACATTAAAACAAAGTCTTTCAGGAAAAGGAAAATGATACCAGATGGAACTATGAATCCACCATAGGAGTGAAATGAATCCACCATAGGAGTGAAGAGCACCAGACATAGTAACTACATGAGTAAATATGTAAGATTTTTTCTTATTACTGAAATATCTTTAAAGGATAACTGTTTTTAAAAAACAAAAAAAGTCCATGTATTATATAGTTTATAACATATGTACAAGTAAAATTTATAACATTAACAGAAAGTTGAAAAGGAAAAAATGAAAGTAAACTATTGAAATGGTTCATACTATACATAAGGTGGTATAACATCACTTAAAATGTTACAAAATGGATGAACCTTAAAAACATTACGCTGAGTAAAAAGAGCTAATCACAAAACATCACATGTTGCATGATTCCATTTATGTGAAACATCCAGAATAGGAAAATCTATACAGACTGAAAGTAAACTACCTGTTTCCCAGGGCTGGGTGTTTAGAGATAAATGACTATACTGGAAAAAGAAATCCCATTTAATGGTACACTCTAAAATGTTAAGTGAATTGAAGTTCATGAATTAATCAATAAAGATGGTTTTCTGGGGAGCCTGGGTGGTTCGATTGGTTAAGAGTCTGACTCTTGGTTTTGGCTCAAGTCATAATCCCATGGTTCATGGGATTGAGTCCCGCATTGGGCTATGGAATGACAGCACAGAGCCTGCTTGGGATTCTCTCCCCTCCCCCTCCTCCACTCACACTCTCAAAATAAACTTAAATAAATAAATAAATAAATAAATACATAAATAAAATCTATAAAAAATGTTTTTTAAAAGCAGAAAAAAATTGTTCAAAATAAGACAGAAAAAGAAACGGAGAATAAAGAACAATCAAAAAAAAATCAAGATGACAGATATAACCATATTCATAATTACATAAAACATAACGTTCAAAGCCCCTCCATTAAAAGGCAGAGATTGTCAGATTGGATAACAAAGAAGGACCTGACAAATGCTGCCTTCATGAAATACAACTCAAACATAAAAACACAAATATGTTCAAACAAAAGGGATAAGGAGTGCCTGCCTAGCTCAGTTGGTAGCGCATGCAACTCTTGATCTCAGGGTTGTTAAGTTCTAGCCCCATGTTGGATGTAGACATTACTTAAAAATAAAATCTTTAAAAAAGAAATTAAAGGATAAAAAAGATTTATAATTCTATCACTAATCCAAGGAAAGTTGGTGGGGCTATATTAATATCAGACAAAAAGACCACAGAGCAAAGAATACTATCAAGGATAAAGGAAGTTTTTCATAATAGTAAAAGGAGTACATTAATCAACACATAAAAATCCTAAAAATGTGTAAACCTTAAGAAGGTAGCATTCAGATATATGAAGCAGGGGCACCTGGGTGGCTCAGTCAGTTAAGCATCTGACTCTTGATTTTGACTCAGGTCAAGGTCTCAGGGTTGTGAGGTAGAGCCCTGTGTCAGGTTCCACACTGGGCGTGGAGCCTGCTTTGGATTCTCTCTCCCTCTCCTCTGCCCCTCCCCAACTCATGCTTGCTCTCTCTCTCTCAAAAAAACAAAAAACAAAAAACAAAAAAGATACATGAAGCAAAATGGAAAGAACTGCAAGGAAAAATAGACAAACACAAATTATAGCCAGAGATTTAAAATATTTTTCCCAATAACTAACAGAATAGAAAGAAAATCAGTGAAGATATAGGGGACTTGAATAACACTATCAACCAACTTGATCTGACATTTACAGAACATCCTCACAGACCAGATTCTGGGCCATAAAGTAAGTCTCAATAAATGTGGAAGAATTCAAGTCACATTAAGTATGTTCTATTATGAGGATGGAATTAAATGAGAAATAAGTTACAGAAAAATATCTGGAAACTCTCCAAATATTTAAAAAGTAAATTATATACTTTTAAATAACACTTGGATCAAAGAAGAAATCAGAAGCAAACTCAGGAAATATTTTCAACTGACTGAAAATAAGAACATAATATACACAAATTTGTGGGCTGCAACATAAGAAATACTTAGAGGGGAATTTATAGCAATAAACATCTATATTAGGAAGCGGGGCAGTTCTTGAATCAATGAGAATTCAGCTATTACCTCAAGAAACCAGAAAAGAAGAGCAAATGAAACCCAAAGCAAGCAGAAGTAAAGAAATAATAAGAGGGCAGAAATCAAGGAAACAGAAAAACAAATGGGGGAGGGGTGGGGGGAGGGAATCTATAAAACCAAAAGCTGGCTCTCTGAGAAGATCAATAAAGTACATAAAAACTGCTAGGCAGATTAACTGGGGGAAAAAAAGAGAGAAGAGAAGATACACATTCCCAATATCAGAAATGAAAGAGGTAGTATCACTACTGATACTAGAGATACTAAAAGGATAAAAAAGAAATCAACAAAACAAATGAAATGGACAAATCCCTTAACAAATAGAAACATCTCTTCAAGAAGAAATAGATAACCTGAATACCTTATGTCTAATAAAGAAAATAAGTTTGTAATTAAAAACCTTCCTGCAAAGAAAATCCAGGTCCAAACAGCTTCACTAGTGAATTGCACCAAACATTTTAGAAGGAATAATACTGATTTCATCCACATCCTTCAAGAAAACTGAAAAGGGATCATTTCTTCCCAACTCACTTTATGAAGCCTGTGCTATTTTGATAACAAAACCAGATAAAGGCATTAAAAGAAAACTAGAGTCCAATATCCCTCATAGATGCAAAAACTGTTAACAAAATTTTAGCTGATCAGCTCTAATAACATATAAAAAGGATAATACATAGTTTATCCTAGCTACGCAAGATTGATTTAAAACTTGAAAATCAAAGAATATTATTTAACATACTAAATTTAAAAAGGAAAGCTATGATTCCTTCAAAAGATATGGAAAAATCATTTGACAAATTTCAGTATTCATTCCTGATAAAAATTCTCAGCAAACTAGGAATACAAGCAACAAGTTCTATCTGATAAAGGATATCCACACAAACCCTACACATCTCATGTAAGGCTGAAAGGCCGACTGTTAACCCCCTAAGAGCAGGAGTAAGACAAAAGATGTCCACTCTCACTATTTATATTCAACATTGTGTTAAAGGTTTTAAGGTGAGGTTAGATTAAGGGGGAGAAAAGCGGAGCATTCAGATTGTAAAGGAAAAAATAAGTCTTTTTCCACACACATGATTTCTATGTGGAAATTCTGACAATCTACAAAAAAACTACTAGAAATAATAAGTGAGTTAATATTACAGTTCTGGTAAAATATCAATATAAAAAAACAAACTGTACTTTTATACAACCAGCAATTAACAATTGTAAATTAAAATTTTAAAAAATTTACAATAGTATCAAGAATATAAAAATACCTAGAGATAAATCTGACAAGACCTATGTTAAGACCTGTATGCTGAAAACTATATAACGCTGCTGAAAAAAAAAATTTAAAGGGACATATGCCATGCTCATAGGATGGATACTCACTGACCTCATGTTAAGATACAACTCTCTGCGAATCTATATGTGTAAGGCAATTCCCATCAAAATATCTGTAGGCTTTTTGTAGAAATTGACAAGCTGATTATAAAAATCATATGGAAATGCAAAAACCCAAATGCCTAAACAATTTTGCAAAGGTTAAAGCTGAAAAACTAACAACACCCGATTTCAAAACTTACTGTAAAACTATAGTAATAAAGACAGCATGGTATTGACATAAAGACAGAGAAATAGGTCAGTCCAGAAATAGACATATTTATGATTTTCAGCAAAGGTTCAAAGACAACTCAGTGAAGAAAGGTTAATCTTTTCAACAAATAGTGCTGAGAAAATTAGCTATCCATTTGAAAAAATAAGATGCAAACTTCAATTCGTGCTTCATAGAAAAATTAACTCAAAATGGATTATAGACTTAAATGTAAAGCCTAAAAATATAAGGCTTCTAGGGATGCCTGGGTGGCTCAATGGGTTAAGCACCCAACTCTTGGTTGCAGCTCAGGTCCTGATCTGCGAGATCAAGTTCCATGTTGGACTCTGCGCTGACAGTGCAGACAGAGCCTGCTTGGGATTCTCTCTCTCCCTCTCTCTCTGCCCCTCCCCTGCTCATGTTCCCCCCCGCCCCTGCCAAAAATAAAGTATAAAATTAAATTAAATTTTTAAAAAATATAAGGCTTCTAGAAGAAAGCATTAAGAGAAAATATTTGTGACTCTGGGTTAAGTGAAGATGTCCCACACATAAAACCAAAAGCATGATCCATAAAAGACAAAGTTGATAAATTCGACTTCATAAAAATGTTAAAGTTCCTGTCTTCAAAAAACAACGTTGAAACAATGAAAAGAGAAGCAACAGACTGGAGAAAAATATTTGCAAATTATGTATCTGATAAAGGATTTGTATGTACAATATACAGAGACCTCTCAATATTCAATAAGAAAATAAGGGACTGAATTTTTTTTTAATAAGCAAAAGATTTGAACAGATATTTCAGAGAAGATACATAGATGGAAAAATAAGCACATGAGAAGATAAGTCATTATCACTTGTCCTTTAGGACATGAAAATGAAAAGCACAATAAACTATCACCAGACATACACCAGAATAGGTAAAATTGAAAAGACTGACTCACTGACAAGTATCAAATTGTGTACTTTTAATATATGCAGTTTATGGAATGTCAATAATACTTCAAAAAAGTTGTTTAAATACAGAAGGGTAGGAAAATACAGTAGTCCCCCCTTACCCAAAGTTTTGCTTTCTACAATTTCAGTGACCTGTGGTCAACTGCGGTTCAGTAGCAGATGATCCTCCTGACATATCGTCAGGTCAATAGCAGCCCAACACCATGTCACATGCATACATCATCACCTCACTTCACCTTATCGTGTAGGCATTTTATCAGCTCACATCATCACAAGGGTGAGTACAGTACAATAAGATATTTTGAGAGAGAAAGACCATATTTGTATAACTTTTATTACAGTATATTGTTACAATTATTTTTCTATTCTTTACTGTTAATCTCTTCCTGTGCCTAATTTAAAATTATACTTTACCATAGGTGTATTTACATAGGTAAAACATAGTATATACAGGGTTCAGTACTATCTGTGGTTTTTAAGAGTCTTAGAACGTATCCTCTGTGGATAAAGGTGGGCTACTATAAAGTGAGGCAATGCAAGATGTTACTGTTTTACATAGGTAGAAGGACTTCTTGATATGATACGGTGACAGAACAGAGCAGAGATTTGAAGAAAGGGAGGAAGCCAACTATACGTCTCGGGGAAGAGTTCTGGCAATAAAGGGTGCAGCAAATACAAAGGTTCTGAGGTAGAAATATGCTTGATGTGTTTAAGGAACAGTAAAGTGACTGAAGCAAAGTGAATGAGGGCAGCTATAAATACAGAGATGAAGTGAGGGGTGCCTGAGTGGCTCAGTCGATTAAGCGTCCAACTTTGGCTCAGATCATGATCTCAAAGCTCATTGAGCTTGAGCCCCACATCGGTTTCTGTGCTGACAGCTCAGAGCCTGGAGCCTGCTTCAGATTCTGTGCCTCCTTCTCTCTCTCTGCCCCTCCCCCTCTTGTGTGCTCGCTCTTTCTCTCTCTCTCTCAAAAATAAATAAATAAACATTAAAAAAATTCTAAAAATACAGAGATGAAGTGGTGGCACAGGTAGTGGGGGCACAAGTCATGCAGGACTTTGTAGGTTATTCTAAGGTCTTGCTTTTACTTTAAGTAAGACTGAAGTCACCACAGGGCTTTGAGCAGTGGGGTGGCATAATCTAATGTTTTTAAAAGATCATTCTGGGTCCTATGTGGAGCATATCCTATAGCAGAGCTAGGACAAAAGCAGAAGACCAGTTCAGGTGAATGACAGTCGTAACTCTGACTTGGGTAAGAGCAGAAGGTTGTAAAAATGGCCAGATACTGGATATATTTTGAAGGGAGAGGTGATGAAATTTGCTGGTTGAGAAGATGCTTGATTTGCAAAAAAGAGGGGAGCCAAGATGACTCCAGGTTCTTGGCCTGAGGAACTGAAAGAATCAAGCTGCTGTTTAGTGATATGGGAAGAAATGATGGAGAAACAACAGCCCCTAGCAAGGCTTGTCTCTCAATTTCCCCCCTTTGAATTCACTGTGCACACCGCTAGAATAGTCATCTGCCTAAACCACCACTATAATTATATTACTATTGGATTTAAGAATCTGTATTAGTTTTCTGTTCCCTTCATTATCTTGAAGAGGTGAACTACTTTACCTAAAATGAAAAGACCAACAAGTGTTTGGATTGGGGGATACAGATAAGGTGAAATCTCTGATAAATATGGGCAGACTACTAACACTGAAGTAGCTAAAATGGTCCCCTCTTCATAGCCGTTTCTAATGGGGAAGGAGATGTGGCTGGCATCTAGCCAAACGTCATGGGTCTTTTTCTATAGTACCATCCCAAATTCCTAGGAACTTTATGGAGTGGAATAATTATAATGAAAGAGGTAGTGTATCACATATCTATCATATATGCTATATATCACAACACATAATCTTTCACATATCATGTTCACCAAGTGCCAGGCACAGCTAATATATTATATACATCATTTAAAATGTCTTATAAAGGCTTCAAATGATGTCAGGATAAAGTCCAAGTCCTGTAACATGGCTTGTGAGAGTCTTCCCAATCTAAACCTAACTTCTCTCTCCAATCTTGCCTCTCCCTCCCCATGCTTCTGCTTTACTCAACCACACCCCTTAACACTAGTAGTCCTTTGTGAATGCACCTTTTTCTGACTAGAATACACTTCCCTCTTCTATGTCTACTTGTCTAATACCTACTCGTCCTTGGGCCCTCACACTATTATAATACTTCCCAAAGAACATTTTTTCTGTGATCTAGATTAGTATCCCCCTTCCACAAAAGTCTTGACTTCAAGGACTTCTCACACTATATTATATCACCTGTTTATTCTTCTGGATCTCACCTAGATTTATCTAGATTTAAGTTCATAAAGGTAGAGTTTATGTCTATCTTTATTTCCCAATGTACCCCGATCGTAGATACTTGGCATATAAATGTTGCTCAAGAAACATTTACTTAATGACTGATGTTAAGTTTAGGGGATTTAGAAATACGTCATTTAGAGAGAATACAGTTAGTTTAGTGCACAACATGCTGAAGTTGATGGCAATGGCAAGACATCCAAATAGAGATATTCTGTACAAGTTGAAAAAATGGAGCTGAAGTTGGTTTGCAGAGGGTGGGCTAAGGATACTGAAAATATAAGACAGGGTGAGTAGAGAGACCAAGAAAAACACTGAGCCAAACATTTTTACTTAAAAGAAAGACAAGAAACAAGTGAGACAAGAAAATGAAACAATAAAGAAGGAATCACTAGAAATCTAAGAGAAGTAAAGAAGCACAGTAATTAGAAGCAAAGAAGACCATTCAGGAATGAAAATAGGAACATGTGTCAAATGTGTCAAAAGTGAAGGCAAGAGGGGCACCTGGGTGGCTCAGTTGGTTGAGGGTCCAACTCTTATTTTTGGCTCAGGTCATGATCTCACGGTCGTGGGATTGAGCCCCGCATGGGGCTCCACACTGAGGGTGGAGCCTGCTCGGGATCCTCTCTCTCCCTCTCCCTGTGCCTCACCTGCTCGTGCACAGGCACTCTCTCTCTCAAAATAAACAATAAACATCCAAAAGTGAAGTTAGAGAGACCAAAATAGCTAGCTGTTCCACCAGCCGTAGGGAGCATAGGACCTAAAATAGTGCCCAGCACATGAAGATAATTAATAAACATTTGTTGACTGAAAGAATAAATGATCAGAAGCTCATTTTTTAAAAAGTTAACTTGTGGGGGTGCTTGGGTGGCTCAGTCAGTGGAGCATGGGACTCTTTGATCTTAGGGTCGTGAGTTCAAGCCCCACATCAGGCGTGGAACCTACTTCAAAATATCAATCAATCAATTAATTAATTATAAATAGATAAAAATTAAAAAGTTAACTTGTGGATTAGAATGAGCCTAAACCTTGTGCTCAGGAATCTTGCCCTTAAGCACTCATTAGCCAAGACTTTTTTTACTTTAAAATCTAAATAAAATTTCTGCCTAACCCTTTGATTAATAGTGTTTTTTTAAATATATTACTCATTTGTCCTTACCCTTTTAAGTCTCTTTTATCTCTTTTATCACTTAAATAGGAAGTGTCAGTACAAGGGGTTGTAGGCTTGAGAGAGCACTGATAAAAAAAATTGCTCATACCTCAAGTTCTGATTAGTACTGCACTGTGTTGTTCCTCAAACCAGATCACCAACACTGGCCCTGGAACCATAACTTACAAAAAAAAATAAGTTGTTTTAGGTAGCTTAAGTAGTGAGCAGACCAGATTTTCCTCACTAGAAGGTCATTAGACAAATCTGAAATCAATCTAAGGAAACTGCCAACATAATACATCATTTTCATTATAATTTAGAGTATGCATAACAGCAAGATTCAGAAAACAATGACTGTGGCACAGATTAGTTAAGTCTGAAAAGTTTACTGGTGAAAAGAAGGAACTTAAATAAATACTAGGTTCAAGAGGATACAGTCATCTTAGAATGAGCTACATCTCTACATATGTGAAAGCAGAAGGAAAGATAACAGGGGATAAACGTTAAAAAAAAAAAAAAATTTTTAACGTTTATTTATTTTTGAGAGAAAGAGAGAGAGAGAGAGACAGAATCCGAAGCAGGCTCCAGGCTCTGAGCTGTCAGCACAGAGCCCGACGTGGGTCTCGAACTCACGAGCCATGAGATCATGACCTGAGCCGAAGTCGGACGCTCAACCGACTGAGCCACCCAGGCATCCTGAGATAAACATTTTTAATACTTGAAATAAGGGATATGAAAGGAGGCAACAGAGGCAGAAGTAACTATGGATTTAAAGAGACAGGACACCACCAATGTGGCAGAAGGTAATGGATATGCTGAAACAAAGACAAGAGCTACTAAGAGAGTTGACACAGATGGATTCCATGTCTCTATATGTCAATGCACAGTCTTCAGCAATAAATGTGAAGGAGATGAGAGAAATCAGGGGCTTTAGAAGAGGGAATGATGTCTGGAATGCCCGGGTAAAGACCAGAGAGAGAGAAAGAGAAAGAGAATATGAGTATGAATGGATGCTGGGTCTCAGAGATAAGACATGTTTTACATGTGACAGTAACTATGGTCAGCTGTGCTAGCATTCTATGAAAAAGACTTAAAAGTAAATTTTTTTTTTGTTAACTCATATACTATGAACAGGAGGAGGGAAAAACAAGCCTTCAAGTGAAAAACAACCTTATCAAGGGTGAGCAAATAATGGGGCAATCACACAGTTGGCCAAATAATTTACCTGGTCATATCCATAAGGCCTCTGCTGTGGCGGCTGTGGTGGTCCAGGCTGCGTTGGTCTATAACCCCCATACTGCTGACCTTGTCCTTGTGGGTAGTTAGGATACTGAGGACCTGGACCACCCTGTGAAGGACCTGCAAAATAATTAACATAAACAAAAGCCCAGATAAAAACAGAATTCTTGAAAGGGTTTAGAACCAGGTATTATCACGTTTTTATATCTAAACAAAAAAGATAGTTGGTATCTTGATCTTCTCAAATGCTTTTTGAAATAAATTCCAAAGGTTGTAAGAATGAAAATATTATAAGGATAGTGCCATGTACAAAATGTTTTGATGCGGTGTAACCAGTGAGCTATGTGTTAGTCATGAATTTTTTTCCAAATACGTAAAAGCGACTCAAGAGTTGTTAAGCAGGTTAATTCCATGGTATCAAGAAAATTCATCTACACCACTACTAGAAAGTTAACCACTATAAGCAACAGGTAAAAGAAAAAGCAACAAGGGCCCTGGGTGGTTCAGTCAGTTAAGTGTCAACTCTTGGTTTCAGCTCAGGTCTTGATCTTACGGTTCATGAGTCTGAGCCCCTCACGGGCCCAGCTTCAGGCTCTCTCCTTCTCTCTCGCTCTCTCAAAATAAATAAACTTTAAAAATAAAAGTAAAAAGTAAATAAAAGAGAAAGCAAGAAGCAGATTCAAATTAAAATACTGAAATAATTTCTGAATAAAGTTTGAGAATCAATGATATTTACAGCTGTATGACTCTAGATTTACACTTGCAATCACCAGAGAATCATAAAGAATAATTTTCCATGAAATTCTAGATTGATATTTGCAATCACCAAAAGAATGCTTTATGCTCTGCATTAATAAGTTTACTACCACAATATTTTCAAACCAAAACCAAAGACTTGAAAAGCCACAGGTTGCATGTGAAAAAACTTGATTCAAAAGTTACACTCTGTGTACCAATCACCTTTAATACTTAACCCATAAAAATGAATGATTTCCAATTCCAGAGATGGCAAGGGACTAATTTGGCTTGCCAAACAAATATGTCTGTTTCATAAATTCTACTACTGCCTATTGTAAAGAATGCTTTATAAAGCATAAGCCGAAAAGCTTTGACACTTAAATATTTTCTATCATAGCCATTCAAAATCTGCCATAAAAAAACACTGATGGCAGAGGAAAGTGTCAAAGAGAAAAAATGTTCAAGCTTAAATAAATTCCATCGGTCTATTATTTATTTAATTATTATACACTCAATTATTAAAAGTCTAACTCTTCTATTAGAAGAAAGTATGACAACAGAAGCCTACAAATAAGCAAAATGGGAACTTCTCCTTTGGGATTCCCAAGGTCGAACAAAACAGCAGTTAACTACTCTAACCAAAAATACATTTCATTTACTCTCTCTTCCCACTGAAAATAATATTTATCTTAAATAAATGAATTCACCTGATTTAACCACATCGTATTTGTTTTCACGTAAACACAGTAAAACCAGAATACTTATTCAAAATACAAATATTCAATGGTCAGGAAATGAAAATGCCATTTGAGAAGAGCAAGAATTCCTTTGTAAAAACAAGAAATCCCGGGATGCTTGGGTGGCTCAGTTGGTTAAGTGTCCAACTCTTAATCTCGGCTTAGGTCTTGATCCCAGAGTCGTGAGTTTAAGCCATGCTGGAGCTCACTTAAAAAGACAAAACAAATAACAAAAACAAACAAGAAATCCATGGAATATTTCTAAAATAATTTGTTTAATGTTTATTTTTGAGAGAAAGAGAGCACAAGCGAGAGAGGGGCAGAGAGAGAGGGAGACACAGAATCCAAAGCAGACTCCAGGCTCTGAGCTGTCAGCACAGAGTCCGATGTAGGGCTCGAACCCACGAACCGTGGGATCATGACCTGAGCCGAAGTCAGACGCTTAACCAACTGAGCCACCCAGGCGCACCATCCATGGAATATTTCTAAAGTCATATCTCAAATTAAAGAACTAGAACTTATCAGTTTGGGGGGCAAATGCCTGGCTCCTAATACCTGACCAAATTTCAATGCATAAGTTGAAGACACAAGAGAATTTCAATCTGATTTTGGTTCTGAGACTTGCTATAACGAGTAGAGAGAGGTGCCCAGAGTAATCTCAGAGCTTAAACTAATGAATAAAAATAATAAAATATTACTGATATAAAAAAGAGACTATGTTAGCAAGAGATGATGTCAGATTAATAAGCAGTTACTTCTCTAGCATTAGAACCATATTTTCATATATAGAGAGTAGTGACAGTGGCCTAAAATTTGCGAATGAGAGATCAGGTCTTTATCATTCCCACTCCCTGTCTAATAAAGTTATTTAAAGCTAGATATCCAGCTACTATAACTCTTATAGTGAGTTTATAATAAGAAAATACAGCTATACTTCCCCAAACTCTGTAAGATACATAACAGCAATAAATACACCCCTATGGATGCGTATATTGCTATTTAACCAAAGAATGACAAAAACATTTTCTTTATGCATTCCAAATAAATCTCATTTGTACTCCAAAAATCAATGTTATTTTTCATAGTAACAGTCATTAGTTTTAGAAATAAGTTTGCTAAGCGAATTATGTAGATATGGTCAATAATCACCCAATTCATCGGTTTTCCAAGCACACACAAAGCTACTGGCTGGGCATGAATGCCAACGAGGTTTAAGAACTCATTTTAAATGATTACATACCTTACCTTTGGTCAATGAACCCTCTCTAGTTTATGTTTCTTTTTAAATGGATTACCAGTTTACTGGAGAAAAAACATTTTCAATTAGTCAGTAATAGACTGAGCTAAAATCGTATTTTTGACAAGAAGAATTCTTAGAGAAATAAACATTAAATATGTCCCTCAATATTTCAAAACAAAACTGCAAAAAACTATTACCGTAGCCCTGCTGCTGTCCTGGATAGCCCTGCTGCCCTGGGTACTGCTGTTGCTGGGGTGGATATCCCTGTTGGGGAGGTGGTCCTTGGTAAGCATCTTGCTGTTGGCCATATTGTGAATTTCCTACAGGATAATTGGAGAAGAGAAAAAAAAAAAACTGAGAAGTTTGCTTAATTAACTTTTTTACTCTAAGATGCATAGCCAACAACACAAGAACAAAATGAAATGCCATATTGATTTTTGAAAGTTAACAAAACAAAGAAAAAACTCAAACCAAACAGAAGGATTTCGGCCAAACAAACTGCAGTTAAAGCCAATTTTGCAAGGTTGAACTGCAGCATTTTCAGCGTCTCTGCCATACGAGCATTACATTTACTGGAACATCACAGTCATAAGATCATGACTATGCTAAATAAAATAAAAAAGACAAAATTAAAGACAGCTACAAGAGCACACACTAGCTACACAAGATCAGCAAGCTGTTTCCTAAAGGCACTATACTTATATGTAAAATTATACATATGTAAACACACACAAGAAAAAAAAATTGGATTGATGGATTTATGTTCAAATAGAAAATTTCCACTGAGGAAAAAATTATTTTTAAATGTTTTAGTCTTTTTATTGTTGTTAGAAATGGCAAGTCATGGTTACACATTTTAAATATTTGTAAGGAAATTATTTTAATTGTTCTGGGCTCCCTGTAACTTTCAAGACAGCCAGCAACTAGTATTCTACAAGAGCTTTGCATGGGTAGAAGTTGTCTTATGCAAGAATTTTCATTCCTGTAGGAGGGGATATATATGTGTATGTGTGTGAAGGTATATAGATACCTCCTTCGTAGTAATGTTGTGAGGAATCCTCATAAGGCCTATCGTAGCCTTGTTCAGGATACGACGGTTGCTGATAACCGTAATCATTATGACCTACATCAATTCGACAAGAGACAGGAAGAAACGTTAATGGCCACTGAGTGAAAACCCTAAATATATTTAAACTTTCAGATAAAATTGAAAAAAAGAAAAAGAAATGGAAATACATAAAAAATAATTTCAATTGCATTAGCCAAATATTTACCAATGTGATTGTTTCCATATTGAGATAACGTGCAAATTTTTTAAAAGCAAAAACAGTAGTTTTAGAAACATTACACTTAGTCTTAACTGATCATCCTCATCAAGGGGGGGGGGGGAGAAAAACTTTATCTTCAATTTTTTTAAAAAAAGAGAGAATGAAAGCATTTAGGCCTTTCACATGTAAATAACTTGAATTAAATTAGAATGAACAAAGGAAGCAATTATCATATTTTGTCAAACACCTGTTCTGCTGGTCGCCAATTCCACAGCATATGCTAAAACAATGCAAAATATAAAAAAGCTCCATAAGTTTTTTTCCCCTGAAAGAAACTGAAACAAATTTTTCACATTCTATTTACTTGCATAATGTATCTCATAAAGTTATTTTCAGATAAGAACATTATTGCTTAACGCTGCCATTCTAGAAGTCTTTAGAAAGTATTTCTAGAGTACCATAAACATATACCTACATAAAATTAATACTGTGTTAAGTGCTAGAGTACCCCTTTAGTATTAAGGCTCGATAAACTTTATGACTGGACTTTAATGAAAATCAATAGTCTAGTTCTTTTAACTAAGCAGTACTAAGAAAATAGAGGAAGTAACACTTCAGTTAGCTAAAATCTAAACTAAATTTTCAAAGAATGCCTAATTAAGAAGGAATACAGTTATGAATAAATGTTTTACACTGAGTAGTGTTTTAGGATTCCAACATTCCCAAACTACCTCAGAAATATCTACATTAAGGGTTGGCAAACTATGGCCTGCAGTATAAATATGGCCAGTAGCTTGTTTTTGTAAATAAAGTTTTACTGGAACACAGGCATGCCCATTCATATTTCCTACAGCTATTTTCATGCTACAACAAGGGTTCAGTAGTTGAGACTAAGACCATATGGCCCACAAAGACTAAAATACTTACTCTCTGCCTCTTTACAGAAAGAAGTTTGCCAACTCCTAATCTATATATTTACTGGCATAAATATCTGGTAAGAAAATATCCAATGCTGTTTCAGAAAACTGTTGTTATGAATGGAATACTCTACATAAATGTGAGAAAAAGATATTAATACACACCTGTGCAAAAATGATACCATTTAGATTTTTTAATTCCCTGATGTAATAAGTAATTTACAGTAACCTTAAAGTTCTGATATATACAAAAATAATATGTCTATCTATTCTGAATAGAAAGGTCATATTTATAACAACATACATTACACATTTCAGGAAATACACAGGACCAAAATAATAGTGTCAAATTCAACTCAGTTATATAAAACGCATTTTACAAATTAAAACAATTATTTACTTTCAGACTTCCTAATAAATAAATTTAACAAACTAGATTTCACTTCTTTAAAATATCCACAGTATACAAACATTCTGAAGTTTTTCACTGAAAAAAATCTTAATATAATGTCTACATGTGAAACAACCAAAAAAAATCCAACATTCTGAATATTCAGGGCAAGAAAACCTGAGATTTACAAAAATATGTCATTTTCTTATAAGAAATATCCGTACACATCCTCACTATCACTGGCAAAAACATTTATCATATGCAAAATTCTACAGGTGAGTGTTTGCTCTGCCTCTGCAGTAAAAACCAGTATCCTTATACTGATGTACCTTTATGCTTTACATATGAACCCAAAACTGGCAGCTAAATGATTTTTTAAATACACCACATTCTATCTTCTTACTAGTTTACATTAGCTTCAAATTGCCAGTCCCAACACTTTAGCTTTTAATTTTTAGTTTCTCCAAGTTTCTCTGTTAAATAGTTTACTTAAATATACCAGGGGAGCTTCCTGGATAAATGAAGATTTTGACAAATCCTTTCATAACAAGACAAATCATACTGTAACGTGAACAGCTACCTCCAATTTACCACAGGTAGTTTTGTATGTTTGGATTATTTTTTCCTCAACACTGTATCATAAAATTTCAAACATACAGAAAAATGGAAAGCCCTGTACAGTGAGAAAGCCTACTTCTGCTTGGATCATTACTAAATGCAATACATCTTCAGTGACCACCTTTTCACAAGCCCCTTCCCACTAAAAAAAAATACCATTAAGCTAAATAATTAAAATTAAAATCTGGTTTCCAAATGCTTTTCCTAGTCTACTAACTCTATACACAGTTATATTATGGGTATAATTTAGCCTCCAAAATTTTCAAATGCAAATGCTAATGTATATAAACCACAGTTCTTTGAGAAGTATTTAACGTTAACTAAAATGATAAAACTTGGAAACAGACTCAAGAACTATTATCTTCTATGTATTTATACAATGCATAAAAGTAAACCAATGGGTGAACTTTGCAGTGTGTGAATTATCTCAATAAAGCTGCTATTAAAAAAAGTGAAATCAGTAACATTTGCTTTGGTTCAATCTTCTTTTATATTAAGAAAGGATTCCAATGACAGAATGTCATTCCTGATGGTACTAATATGGACTATTTAAACAAAATACACTTTGATAGAGATTATACACTAATGCAATCACTGGTGCTTTAGATTATTAAAGTGTTTCTAAATTTAGAAGAAACATATTGTTAGTTTCTTCATCCTCATTAAAATGTTTTGAACAGCTATCTGCATTAATATTGGGGAGGGAATAGAAAATGGGAAAGTTAACATTAGGAGAGTTTACCATCAGGGTAATATTGCTGGTTCATGCCTTCTGGAGGACCTTGTCCACCATGACTGTATTGGTCCCCATAATAGTCTTCCTGGCCTGAGTACTGCTGTGGTGGGCCTGAAAAACCACAACCAGTCAAGACATAAATAATTTGTTTTCTATGTCATCAAAGGCTTTCTTTTTTATCTGATATTGTCAGAGATTATTTCTCACCTGTAGATGCTCTGGCAATTGAGATACTTTGAACCATTTTTATACACACACATCCATAAACACACAGCAACACCACGTTTCACAAAAATTATTACAACCATACATACAGGATCTAACAATACCAACTTAAAAAAACAAACACTAACTTCTTTAAAAAAGGTTCAAACTAGTAGAAAATTAATTTTCTTTTTGACGTTAGAGCAGTTTGGAATAAACTAGGGTTTGTTTCTGACCATATATTAAGTAACTTCTCAAAATTAAAATTGTATTTTCTGCTATACATTAGTGAGCTTTTGATATAAAATTTTATGATATAACCTCTTCCCAGAAAAAAATAAAAGGAAGCTGTGTAGTAGGAAGTTCCTATCCACTCCATGAACCTTTGTACCTACTATATCCACTACCTTTTAGAAAAAAATATGTAATAATAATAATAATACTAAAAATCAAGAAACACAAAGCCCTGAATTTGCCTATATGAAATGTTAATTAAAATGTAAAGCCTTTCAACTACAGTTTTATTTATATTAAGCAGGAAATTTCCCAAATGTAATCTTACCCTGTTGAGGTGGTCTATAAGGAGGAATCTGTCTCTGACCCATCATATGATTGCCTTGGTTAACTTGACCCATCATTCCCATAGGAGGCTGCTGGCCTTGATAATGCTGCCCACCTCCCTGTGGCATATTGTATTGTTGAGAAGGAGGCTGCTGATGCATCATTGGAGCTGAAAAGAGACAAAATATTATGCACACAATTTTTTTACGTGTAATTTTAATACCTTAAGAGAAATACAAAAGTATTTTATCATATAACCCCCAAAATATGTAAGGTATTATAGTGAAAACTGACTTCAATAAAAATAAATCTTTCAGTTGAAGTTCACATGCCAAAAATAATCTGCAAACGAGGGAAAACAACTAATACATGGTAGTTCATCTGAAATCCACTGAAGGAGTGTTCTAGTAATTTCTTTAAAAAACAAAGTGAATATAATATGTAAACATCCTGAATATATGCATTTTTCAAGATATGCTACATAATATTTATCTACACAATTCTCCTGGGAAAAACAGAATCTTTTTTTTCTTTTTAATTTTTTTTTTCAATGTTTTTATTTACTTTTGAAGGAGAGAGAGACAGAGCATGAGCGGGGGAGGAGCAGAGAGAGAGGGAGACACAGAATTTGAAGCAGGCTCCAGGCTCTAAGCCGTCAGCACAGAGCCTGATGTGGGGCCCGAACCCACAAACTGTGAGATCATGACCTGAGCCGAAGTCAGACGCTCAACCGACCGAGCCACCCAGGCGCCCCAAATCTTTAAGCTATATAAGAAAATATACCACAACAAACTTCACAAAATCACACAGCAAAGCAGGGGTCAAACCAGATTAGGAAAGAAACCTAATCTCTGAACATCCCTTTTTCCCCCCCTTTCCAATTCCCACTCATTTCATTATATAATGGTAGATAGGGAAACGACACATTTATAAATACATTTACATTGGCGGATTTCATAAACTTTAATTTTAGGATTAAATTTTTAAAGGGTCTTCTTTCCCTTTTCCATCTATAAGATTTATAAATGAAAAAGGTCTTCCTGAAATCAAAGGGTTGTGGTGCTTCTTAGTAAGTACTAACACACACACAATCAAAAATACCTAGGCAGAAAACTGTAATAAGCCATAGAGTCAGGTATCAGAATTAGAGTGCCCAGGGGCACCTGGGTGGCTCAGTAGGTTAAGCATCCAACTTCGGTTCAAATCATGATCTCATGGATAGGGAGTGTGAGCCCCACGTTGGGTTCTGTGCTGACAGCTCAGAGCCTGGAGCCTGCTTTGGATTAGGAGGTAACTCCCTCTCTCTCTGCCCCTCCCCTACTGGTGCTCTCTCACCCTCTCTCTCAAAAATAAATAATAAACATGAAAAAAAATCAAAACAACAAAAAAAAGAACTACAGCCTCCAAAGCAAGCAATATCCAGGTAGCCACACTACCACTGCTATAGTATCACATTGGCAACACTAAAAATATATCACGTGAAATAATCAACAATGGCCATAAAGTTCTGTGTTGCCACCTAACAATGTAAACAGCTCCTCAGAGGTTCACTGGGTCAAGTGATGGTATGGAGAACTCATCATTCTACCATCATAACCATTACTGTCTCAGAAGTACATATGAGTCATCCCCCAGTTTACTGCTTAAACAGCTACGTACTCCTCCTTTACTGACTCACGGACAATTTAAGGACAAAAGTAAAGGGTTAGAGGCCTGAGAAAACTTGTACAGTAGAAATTACGCAGAACAGCCAAAAGTTCATCGTTTATTTAAATAAAAGTTAAAAACAAAACACAATTACCTCTTTAAACATATTACTAGCCTATAAAAGCAGCAACAACATTAGCAAAAAGAATTTAACTCTCTTCCACTTTGAAGACCTGTATTATCTAAAGTGATTTATCAGGGCTCTTTTTCTCCTATTTGCCATCTTTTGTCCTTCTACTTTGTTTCAAATTCCTCTTTCCCTCTAATTTTATCATAAATAGAAGTCTTTCAAAGGCTACACTAGGACTTTTCTTTCAACAAGGAAATAAACTCTTTATAGTAGGGATAAGATGGCTCGGTGGAGAATGGAAGGGAAGAGAACTTAACACTAAATGCACTTAACACTGCCAGACATACTTTCATATTTATTTCATGTAAACCACCAACAACTAACAGAGGTAAGGATCCTAATTTTCTAGTTTTTAGCTAAGGAATCCAAAGATCAAGATAACCAACTGGGAACCAGACAAAACACAAGCTTGAAACTAGTTTAACTGAAGTTGTAATTTTTAAAATATATTTTGTATATAATAAAGTATTGAACACTAGCGGGTATAATCTAATAGGCAGTATGATTAGGCATTTCTGTAACTCATTTTCAGTAAATGAAGGTTTTGCTTTGACTCTCTTCTCCAACACTGATTAAAGGCTTCCTGTCTCACAGAAGGCAACTATAAAACTAATGCATATAGTATGCATTGGAACCAGAACTTCAAATAGAGGAGGAAGAAAGCAGAAACATCATAGCTGGGGGGAAATCCAAAAGGATATAATAACAAAAAAATTCTAAGCTTTGCTCTAAAGGAGAAAAGTAATCCAGCTTAAGCCCCAAATAGAAAAGACCATGCTACTTGTGCTTTATCTTTTGGGACTGTCAGCAGTTCCAATCCCAAAGAGCTCAATTACCACCACCGTTTTATTCTTTGTCACTTCCCTCCCTCCGAGGATCCTCCACATCAGTCAGGATCAAACCTAAAACCACAGAGAATGGAGGAGGATAGCATTGCTAAAACATGTTGTTTTTCATCTTTTTCCTTGAAGCCTTACCCATTAAAAAAAAAAATTAGAACTTCAACTTTGATTGTTTAAGAATAGTATTATTTTCCATGTGATAATGAAATATGCTACACTGGCAAATGTCTATCATCCTTTGAGACAGTAATGGAAATGAGAGTTGAATCTCAAAAGTTTACACCAAAATTACTTGTAAAAATCTGTACTACAGAAGGAAGATTACAAAATGAGTCCATTATAACCATTTTCTACAAACAATGACATCACACATTACTATAGGGCTTAAAAGTTGTTCTTCATCTTTTAAATAAATCATTTTGATGCTAAGATGCGCAACAAAGTGTGATATTACATACACAAAGATCTTAATGTCTTAATTACCTACCATATGTTTTGTAAAAGTGTTTTAAGAGAACATATAACAAATGTTCATCACAATATTATTTCTTTCCATTCTGAGTTTCATATGTAACAGACATTCTATGGAAATAATGTGCTGTATCTTAAACATATGTAAAATATTCCCAAATCACCACATTTTATGTCATTGGAATTCTTTGTTCCAATGAGATGGTTAATACTTAGTTTTATCTTAAGTTACTGGTCAAAAATTTTTTTAGAGTCAACTATAAAAATAACATTAGGTTTTAATTAATCTGTGAAAAATTTAAGATTATGTAATTTTTTTAAAAATTCTGTATACACACACATATATTCACATCTTCAAATGGAAACCAATACACTAAAACTCTATAAATCATATAATTAATCTATGAACGATTTTAAATAAAGGTTAAATGTCAGCTAACAGTTAATGAGAACTTAGTGCAGGCCAGGTACTAAGCTAAGAGCTTTATGTATACTATTTATTTTCCCAAACTCTATGAAACAGGTAATACTATCATCAACTTCACTTTACAGGTAAGAAAATTTAATTTAAGGTTTACAAGCATTTAGAATCTTACCTAGAGTTGCACAGCTAGTAAATGATGACAACTTTAAAGCCACTATGTATATCTCCTCTCCAAAGTCAAATCATACTTCTCCCATGTAATATATCCCAGGATAACAGTTCTAGTAGGTAACATTATCCATAATATACTATATCTATATATACACACACACTATAGTTTATAGATGTTACTATACTAATAATACACTAATAGTGTATCATATGTACTAATATACTGTAATATAAAAATCCTAAAATGCAAGAAGTTTCTTTACCCCACCTCTATCTATATGCTATAATAAGAATTAGACTATGAAATTGCTTAAGTAATGCCCTCCAAGCATATTTTCCTATTCATATTTCACCACATTTTACTACTGTTCTTAACTTTTCAATCTCAAACTAAACCATTTGTAGCTCTCATTTGAAGGTATTACTAACAGTTTATTTTCAAGAAAAAAATTCCAGTATTCTAGCAAACTCAATTAGCTAACCCACTATCTATTAAATAGCCATTTAAAATGAACGGAATTTTTTACATACCTACAATGTACATCTGTCCTCATCAAGTTTTCAATAGTTCATAAGGCATTTAGATATAATATCAAAAACAAAAGAACAGCCAAGTAACTAATAAAATCCTCCAAACTTAGTAAAGTCACTGTAACTAATACAAACTTAGCTGAGTTTCCTAGCAGCCAATGAAAAAAAACAGAAGCATGATAGATATCAGCTAGTAAAAAAAGTTCACTAAGAGATATAAACTTTTCCGTAACATGAAATTTTTAGGAATTTTCATGAAAGTATTAAAACATACTAGTATCAATAACTCTTGTTGCTGTTTCCTTAGTAACACAGACCATCCTTATATGCAGATCCTCATATTAACCATTTCTTAAAGCTGTGATTTTCGACCATGCGTGATTTTGTCCCCCAGGAGACATTTTACGTGGTCACAACTGCTATGAGTGGTGGTGCTCCTGCCACCTAGTGGAGACAGGACAGATCTACTGCTAAATATCGCAACAAGGCATAGGATAGGCCTCCACACAAATTATGCAGCTCAAAATGTCAACAGTGTTGAGTCAAGAAACCCTGGATTCTCAAGAGCATAATTGTAAATCATAGGCATCTCTACAAACTAGTCTGGGAATGAGAGTATGCATTTAGCTTTCTGGTGATTGAAAGTTAGAAAAGGGATGTATTGTTGCTTAATAAATCCAGAAAAATAAAACATTAGGCAATTTCTTAAGAGTTGGACCTCATACATAGTTTTGACTTTACTATAAATAATTCAAAAACAAAGTCAGTGCTAAACATCTATCATAATCGACTGAAAGGAACTCTAACAAGCCCAAGTAGAAAGCCATGGAGATGTGCTACATTAGAACATATAGTTTTGTGTCACTTAGCATGAAAGCTGGAAAATTACAAACCATTTGGCACATATGAGATTACTCTGCCCAGAAAAATTCTGAGGGAATAAATAAGCATGACTTAGAATATCTGTTAAAATTTAATCTCTAAAATTTATTCCTAGAGATTCTGGTTTAGCAGGTATGGGATAGGGCACACAAATCTTTTTTTTTAACAACTACCCCAGGTGATTCCAATCCATGTAGTCTTAGGACCACATGATGAGATAGAGTTCTAAGAGAAAGAATAACCAATCATCCACTTCGACCATAAAAGAAGCTGGATTATGGTTCATATAAAATGTTTAAATTGGGGGGTGCCTGGGTGGTTCAGTCGGTTGGGCGTCCAACTTCAGCTCAGGTCATGATCTCACGGTCCGTGAGTTCGAGCCCCGCGTCGGGCTCTGTGCTGACAGCTCAGAGCCTGGAGCCTGCTTCAGATTCTGTGTCTCCCTCTCTCTCTGACCCTCCCCCGTTCATGCTCTGTCTCTCTCTGTCTCAAAAATAAACATTAAAAAAAATTTTTTTTTAAATGTTTAAATTGGAGTAAGATTGCATCTCATAGAGTACTTAAGGTGTTAGCTATAAAAAAAAACATAAGGAATTCGTGTTATAAATACATCAAAACTCATCAAATGATACAATTAAGATCTATGCATTTCACTGCATATACATGTTACCTTAAAAAGACTATTTTAAAAATAAATAAAATTTTACAATGTTAAGTCCTAATGATATGCAGACTAAAGTGTTCACGAGTAAAGTATATTGATATCTGCAGATTACTATGAAATGCATTTTGAAAAATAAGACACAATTGATGGATTAGTAGATGGACAGACAGACAATAAACAAATTTAGTAAAATACTAACTGTAGAATGCAGGTGGCAACTATACAGATACAATCCTTCAAGTGTCCTGCATGTTTGAATTTTATGTAAAAAAATATTGGGAGAAAATTTAAAAATTAATCCTAGGAGAATATATAAAGACTTCTCAAAATTCAGCAGTAAAAAACCAAACAATCCAACTAGAACATAGGCAAAAGACATGAAGAGACTTCACTGAAGAGGACATACAGATGGCAAATAAGCACACAAAAAAGATGTTCAGTATCAGCAGCCGTTAGGGAAATGCAAATTAAGACCACAATGAGATATCACTTCACATTTTTAGAACAGCTAAGATTTAAAAAAAAATATGTTGACAATACCAAATGTTGACAAGAATTCGGAGAAAGCAGATCTCTCAGGGCACTTAGGTGGCTCAGTTAGTTAAGCATCCGACTCTTGGTTTCAGTTCAAGTCATGATCCTAGGGTCCTGGGATTGAGCCCAGTGCTAGGCTCTGTGCTGGGTGTGGAGCCTGCTTGGGATTCTCTCCCTCCCTCTCCTTCTGCCCCTTCCTCACTTGTGCATACACATATGCTCCCTCTCTCTCAAAAATAAAAAATAAAAATGAAAGAAAGAAAAAAGAAGAAGCAGACCTCTTATACGTTGCTGGGGGGCAACGTTAAAATGGTACAGCTACTTTAGTGATCTGTTTGGCAGTTTCTTAAAAAAACTAAACGTATACCTATGTGACCCAGCAATTGCACTGCTGGTATCTATCCCAAAAAAGGGAAAACTTTCGTGCAAATAGAAACACGAAATTGTACACAATTGTACATCGCACCTTTACGTAAAAAGCCAAAAATTGGAAACTACTAAAATATCCCTCAAGGGTTAAACAAACCAGTATATCCATACCATGGAAGTCTAACTCAGCAATACCAACATATGAACAACTGATACATGCAACAACTTGGAAAAATATTAATTAGGTTGAGTGAAAAAAGTGAATCTCTAAAGGTCTCATACTGTGTGATTCCATTTATATAACATTCTGAAAATGACAAAAGTATAAAAATGAAAGCGTAACAGTGGTTGCGAGGGATTAGAGATGGCTTGGGGTAAGACACATAGGCTCTCTCTGTATTACCTTTGTAACTTCCTATAAACCTGTAATTAATTCAAAATAAAGTTTTAAAAAAATGCATCATTGGGGCGCCTGGGTTAAGCATTTGACTCTTAATTTCAGCTTAGGTCATGATCTCCTGGTTCATGGGATTGAGCCCCGTGTCCGGCTCTGTGCTGACTGCGAGGAGACCACTTGGGATTCTCCCTCTCCCCCTCCCTCTTTGCTCCTCTCCTGCTCACACATGCTCTCTCTCTCAAAAGTAAATAAACATAAAAAAAAAAAAAAATCTTTAAATAAAAAATGTAATGAAACTGAGTTTATAATCTATTGAAGAAACTCATCTGGATTTTGTCCCCTAAACCCAAAAGGTTTCAGTAAACTGATGGTCATCTGTTTTATCTGACAGTAACTGACACTTCTTTATTTGGTTCATTTCTGGAATGACAGTTGATGGATGACAATAGCACAGAGAAGAATGCTAGCTTTCTAATTTGTTATGACATGAGGAAACCTAGCTTATCTATCGGTCAACAAATAGGACAAAGTAGTGAACAAGACATGCTCCTGACTTTATAGAACTTAAGAGTCTAGGAAAAAATAATTAAACAGATACTACAAATAATTATGTAATTACAAGTACTCAAACAAACGTCTGCTACAAAGAGCCTAAGTACAGTCTACCTACTATACCTAGGTGGACTGTACCTTGTCTGTAAAGTAACTTAAAACTTGTAGAGTAAGACTGTAGGTGATTTTTAGACTTTACTCTTTTCTGTATTTTCCAGATATTTCATATTAAATATTAGTTATTTTCATAACCAGAAAAATGTCATCATTGAGGAAAAAATTACAACCTTGAAAAACTCATCCAAGACAGCAATAGTGATCAAATTATAAACAAATATCTAATATAATCTGAACTATGATATAATTGCTGCATACACCTGAAACGGAACAGAAGCCTGCAATATTAAGCAATATTACATAGATTTACCAATTTTAACAGTGAAGAGAGATGAGTGTACACACAATTCTCACATATTCAAATCAACTAGAAGTCAAACATGCCATTTCCATGGGATACAATATTTGAAATAATGTCTTCATTTGTAAATTTTCTGTGTTGCATTTGGAAGGAAAAAAGTTGTAGTGTTTTTTTCATATTGAAGATTTATTATATTTGTTAAATTTTGGGGATTCGTACAGCTCCTGAGCCTGGGTAGGGACTTTGGGTCATACTCAGAAGAACTACATACTGTAGACTAAGATTAATAACTTGGGTAATCAAATCTACATAATGGAGCCCCAATATAACCTCTGAACACTGAGGCTTAGGTGAACTCCCCTGGCTGGCAATACTCTGTGCATATTGTTACACATTGGGACCAGGAGAGCAATGCATCCTGACTCCCATGGAAAGAGACCCTCCATGTTTGGTACCTCTTCTGGACTTTTCCCTATGCACTTTTTCCCTTGGTTGATGTTAATAATAATAAATCATAATTCTTCAGTGTAACAGTTTTCAGTGAGTATTGTGCATCTTTCCAGTAAATTTCTGAACCCGAGAGTGCTTAAGGGAACCCCAGAACTCGCAGTCAGTGTCACAAGTGAGGCCAGTCTTAGGAACCGTTCCCCATAACTTTGCAGTCAGCTAACTTCTCAGAGCTAGCATCTTTTTTACAACTTGGCCAACTGTCATCTTCCTTTCTAAGTCCGGGTCAGCTTCCAACATTTTATCCTTTCTACTTTCAATGTTATGAAATGTCTCCAAGAATTTCAACAGGAAGTATTTTGTCAGTCTTACTTTCTTTGGGACAGCTTCGTTCTTTTCATCACAACCAGTACTCTCACGTTATCAATGAGTTCACCTTCACTAAAGTACTTGCAGTGCACATCTAGAGTCTCTCAAATGGCAGTAGTGTCAACATTCCCAGTCAGCAATTTCTTGTCTAACTTTATTTACAAAGGATTTGGATTTCATTTCCAGCAGTATTACTTCTCATTTCCCTACTACACTTCTATCTTTCATAAAATATCATGAAGGTTTATAACTCGGAACCAAGGAAGCAATACAGCTATATACTCTGCTTTATGTGCATAAACTGATAAATACACAGCGATCAATCACTGGCAGCATCTAAAAGTGACATGAATAGTCACTGATTATGACAGTCATCTATTATTTATGCAGTGATTCGTAAACTGAAGAGACAGAAGCTAAGTTTGTACTTCATACAAGGGCTCACAGCTCATCTACCATAACTGAAATCTGAACCATGCTGTTGGGTAAAAGGTGTCATTTAACCAAACTGTGGTAACTCAAATTCATGCATACCAGAACTGCACAAACGAGGCCTGCCTAGATTTCTACAGGACGTGTTTTCTCATGCAGGGACTGAAGACAATCATAGTACTACTACCTCAAGGATATTGTGAGGATTAAATTGGATACATACATACCTGGCACTCGCTGAATATTAGTTCCTATTTTTGATCAGTGATATGCACCCCCCCCAAAAAAAAATATTCGTGTTACCACTTGTGTTATACTTGTGAAACACTTGTGTTAACCAAAATCAAATCCGTTTCTTTACTGTAGGACTTCTGAGACGTTTTAACACACTAGCAAGCAGGCAGAGTCCTCCAAAGCATTTTAGCAATAATTATTACCTAAGTCTATCTGGACCAGAATTTAACAAATGCTGAACAAAAGGCCTGACATAATTAAATAAATAACTACATATTTCCACAAAAGTAACATTACCATTTCAGAATCCTATTACTAGAACAAGTCATTTAAAAAAGTTAAATTCCTAGTGTTCTAAAACTTCCAAAATGTTTATATATACTAAATAAAGGGTGACTAGCCTTAATCTATAAAGAACTCCTTCAAATTAGTAATAAATAGACAAATCACAGAATATAGAACACAATAGGCAATTCACAGAAAAAATGCAAATAGCAAATGCTATGGGCTGAATATTTGTGCCTCTCATTTTAAGTATTTATGTATCTTACCTAGCAATTTTATTTCTAAACTTCATTCTACTAAATTCTTGTTTAAGTACACAAAGATCTATATACAAAAATGTTTGTTCCAGAAGTAGTTATAATAGTAAAAGACTAGAAGCATTATCAAAAGGGTATACGGTGGGGCGACTAGGTGGCTCAGTCAATTAAGCATCTAATTTCTGGTTTTGGTTCAAGTCATGATCTCATGGTTTATGAGATTGAGCCGCACGTCGCAGGGCTCTGCACTGACAGCATGGAGCCTGCTTGGGATTCTCTCTTTCCCTCTCTCTGCCCCTTCCCAACTTGCACTTTCTCTCAAATAAATACATTAATTAAAAAAAAAAAAATCAACCAATAAAACCATCCATATTTTAAAAAAGGGGAGGGATATGGTTTAATTAAATAAATTGTTAGATCCATATCATGAATGCTATTTTTAAAATGAGGTAGATCTACAAATACTGATAATAAAGAGGTGCAAAGAAATATACTACTATGATCACATATACAATTAAGTGCTAGGCTCATCTCAAGCACATCTGCTTGGTATAGCTCTTATCAGACAATAATCCACAATATAATAAGATAAATATAACACTCCCAGCTATGATAATACATATTCTTTGTCCTTCATATTTACATAATAAAAGTACTGAGATAAAAATTTCCCAGTACTCTAACATCAAGCGTCCAGATTAGACCATTATCATTTGTAACTTATTACCTAAGTGAATCAGGACTTTCTTAATATTATTCAAACAAAACTAAAACCAGAAATAAATTGATGTGCCTAAAAGAGACAACTAATAAACTTATCTCAATTTTTTTGTTGTTGTTATTAAAAAAATACTTTTTAGGGGCACCTGGGTGGCTCAGTCAGTTAAGCATCCAACTCTTGATTTCATGATCTCACAGTTCGTGATTTCGAGCCCGTGTCAGGTGCTGCCTTTGACAGCACGGAGCCTGCTTGTGATTCTTTCTCTCTCCCTCTCTCTCTGCCCCTCCCCCACTCACACTCTCCCTCTCTCTCTCAAAATAAGTATTTTTTTAAAAAGCTTTTTATTCTGACCAACTAATTTCATACAAATTATGCAAACAATTCTGAATCAGAATTTGTATATGCATCATTTCACTTCACCTTCCTTATTAAGTAATTTCATCAAAGGTCCCACATACAATAATCTACTGGGCCAAGATTTGGATCCAAGTCTAAAGAATTATCCACACAGAACTTGTGAAATACATGTTTTAGCAAAAAGTAATCTGTGAAAACTCTTTATATTTGAATGTGTAATTACTAAAATGATGTTAAATGAGAAAAACTACAAATATTAATGCCTGGGAATAAAAGCTGCAGATTCTACCAAATGTAACTGTTGGTCACTTTCAGAAAGCCTTGCTATTCTAACTTGACTTTTAATACTCTAATGAACATACCACTTGTTTTATTAAAGAGATATCTTTAAAGTACTAACTCTGTATTTCCAGGTCATCATGTAACATTTGGGTTTACTTCCTATTCACTGAAGAAACAGATCTTGCATGCCTACTTTGAGGCATTGTTCTAGGAACTAGAACAAAACAGATACACTTCCTCCATTTTTTTTTTTTTTAATTCTAGTGAATTCAAGTATTTGAATTCCAGTGAAGTTTATGCTGTATATAGGAGTAAGCAGATCTAATTATGTAAGAGGATGGTGATTTACTTTGAATACAAGTCTTATTCTTAAAGTTCAAAGTAATAATCCCTGAACTTTTATCTGGATAATAGTGAAAATAACACAGGAAAGTTTATGCTGGATTGACTACAACATTTTGCCACCAGTATAAGAAACAACTTAAAAAGTTCCTAAACTTTTCATTTTATCTGGAAGTAGTAGACCCTCTAAGAGAACACGGAGAAAAATACTGTGCTATAGTAATAAACTTAGTTGCTAAATTAAAAAGTATTTCAGTCTTCTCAATTCACAGATATGTATAAAACTGCAAATCAACTACAAATCACCAATATCAATGCCATTATTACACATGCATTTTTTTTTAAGTAAAAAAAAAAACATTAACTGCTGAATTTTCTTTTACTAACCATGAACACAGTAATATACGATTAGTAAATTTAATGGGGTCAACTTTTTGTGTAGCTTTTTGAAAAGACATATTTTGTGTCGTTGGTCTGCAAGTTTTAGTTATAACAGTCTTTGTGCTGATTTGATTTAATTTTTCAGTAAAACATTTAAAAGCTAAAAACAGCTTTTAAAGAACTAATGAAGCTCAAAAGATTCTACAATTTCATTCCTAGAGATAGTACTTTTATTGTAACACTAGTACACAATGTGCCTTATTATACTAGAGCTAATAGTATAAATTAACAGAATACTTCTCTGCTTTTTTAAACAATCACAACGATAAATTATAAATGTCTATCTGTTCTTTGTATTAATTTCCATCAGACTCCTAAATTACAATGACAACATTTTTAGACAAGTTACTTCCCCCCCCCTTAATTTCATTTTCAAAGCTGAGAGAGAAAGAAGGAAGGGAAGAAAAAGGGAAAAACAAAAGTCACTTCAAAGCTATCAGAATAAATGCATCTAGACTTTGATCTGTAACGTTCTGTTTAGAAAACTACTACCACATTGTCAGTTAAAGCTCCCAAATATGTCACTTAAATAATAATTAATGTAATAGTAATTGCCTTTTAATTATTCTGTTTTAAAATAAAAATTCTCCACATTAGTCTTTTTCCATTTTTTTGTCACTTGACAGAAGTTTAATGTAAGAAATCCCACAAATGTTTCTTTTCCTTGACTAATTAACCCCATTATTTAAAAAATGGTAAGTAGATTTAACAGTTTTTCTAAGATCTCTTGATACAGAAATATGTATGTAGAAATACAGGGATAGCCAAAAGATTTCGATATTTTGATTTTAACTCAAAGAACAGCTAATAATATCTCAACAAATGTTAAAGAGTTCTGAAAGTTAAATTGTTTCCTTTTATAGGATTTTGATGTTTTCTAAGCATTTCTCAAAGAACTATTTAAAAAGTGGTCCCCTCTGATTTCTTCCACCTATTTATCAAAACAAAACTTTTAATGTAAAACATGAAGCCTAAGCTTCATGTTTTAAGAAAGCTAAGCTAAGAAAATGTTTTATGTGCAATGAATATTAAAACTTTAAATAAAACTCATATAAAATTTTTTTTCATCCAATAGATATCATAGAATTAAAATGTCGTACAAGGAACTCATAATTAAGAAAGTAGATATTCCTGCAAGCTCATATAACTTTCTCTCTTTTTTTGGCAGCTATAATTTTCTTTGGCATTCTTTGTATATGAAATATCAAAATTTAACTGATAAGTTTATTTGTCCTGAAGAGACTTTTAAAATACTGAAAAGTTCCTCACAGATTTCCATCGTATTGTTTTCTGAAAAATAACTTTTATTTCTTTAAGTCAGATCCCTACACAGAAAACAGACTATACAGAAAATGACTAGTAAGAAATTCATAAATTATGCAAACAAAGCAAAAAGCAATAGAACTACTATAGTAGAAAGAAAAACTATACATTAGTAATACAAATACAAAACGTGACATTTTTAAAAATAGTTGGTCCCAGATGCCTGGGAGGCTCAGTCATTAAGCATTTGACTTTGGCTCAGGTCATGATCTCACAGTTCATGAGTTGGGGTGACCTCCAGCCTGCTTCGAGTAAAACATGAGCTCCGGGCAAGCCCCGTTTCTTTCTTTCTTTCTCTTTCTCTCTCTCTCTCTCTCTCTGCCCCTTGCTCACTTGTGCCTTCTCTGTCTCAAAAAAATAAATAAAAGGGGCGCCTGAATGGCTCAGCATCCAACTTCAGCTCAGGTCATGATCTTGCGGTTCATGGGTTCGAGCCCCATGTCAGGCTCTGTGCTGAGAACTCAGTCTGGAGCCTGCTTCAGATTCTGTGTCTCCCTCTCTCTCTACCCCTCCCCTACTCACACGCTGTCTCTCTCTCAAAAATAAAAACACATTACAAAATTTTTTTAAATAAATAACAAATAAAAAGAACAGTTGGTCCCTACGTTTAGAACAAAAAATTCTTACAAAAACCTCAATTCCTTTCTCCAAAAATCAGTTACTATTTTCTACATGCACATTGCTATATGCATTATTTTTTTGTTCTCCAAATCTTATAGCAACGTCCATTCTTGTAAACACCCTATCATTTTCTTAATTACAGTTTCTAAATAGTGTGCCATCATTACTGTAGATGCTGTGAGAATCATTACCAAATTTCTTGCTCTCTCTCTCCTGGTAACCAAACTGTATGGAGAAACCTCCGAACTCCCCTCTGACCTGCCACTGACTGGATCTTGCTGTTATTCTAAACCTTTAATTGACCTAATTTTATAAAAAAAAAAAAAAAAGAAATTCCATCATGGGCACTAAACAACTTGAGGGGGACGGGAGAAATGGAGCAAGTGCCACTTTTGTGAAGCTACACTGATAATTTATTATATTGGCTCTCTTTGTTTTCAGTGTATCTCATCAAAAATATAAAAGCTTCTGTATTACTATTTAAGTGTTAGAATATATATTATTTCATCATAAGTAATTATCAACAAATTAACCTTAACTCCCTTTATCTGGGTGCACTTTTGTGCTTTGTTTTTCAAAATCAAAATCTAGAAAAATTTTTTGCAAATATGAATTCTATCTTACACTTAACCTCACATTTTGCAACTGAAATAGCTTTAGGCTGGCAATATGCCAAATGTTTTAGCAGGCAATTAGCAGAAGAGAGCGCCACTTACTGGTTTTTAGTTATTATTCACAAGAATATTTAAAAAAGAAACATGATAATTTCATTCTCTGAGATTGGTAACAAACTTTAATAGACTTCACCCCATTCTAAGAACAGAAGAATACAGCAGCATCTCTACTGAAAACTCTAATAACAAATTACGTTAAAATTACCTCTTAATGCTGAAACACAACATCAGAAAACATTCATAAAAATCAAGGGAAATTCATATAAATTAACATATCCTTAATAAGTAAAAAAAAAAAAAAACAAAACCATCGAGTAAAAGTTTAACAGCTTATACTTGCTAAGATAAAATTATATTTTCTCAACCTTCTAGCTCTAAACAAATGTTTGGCTATTCATCTATTAAAAAAATTTTTTTTAATAAAAATACAACAATCTCAAATGAACTGTCCAAAAGACATGAAATAAGCTTAAAAGCTAAATTAAGCAATTTAACTTCTAAATGCAAAAACAATTAAACTAGTGTCAAGTTCAATGTTCCTTTTTTATAGGAATGACCATTACTTACTTTAAACTGTATTTTCAAGAATCAGCTACCAACTTGAAATAACTGTTTTACTTTCAAAGGCTAACATAGCATTCTAGTGGAGAACGATATCAAGCTTATTTACCTTGGTTTGGTTGCATATTCATATTTGGTCTGGGGCCATAGCTTCCTATTGGCTGCCCTTGACTCATCGTCATCTGATTCTGTACTGGCACGCTCTGTGATGATGGCACAGAATGGTTGTAACCTCCCATGGATCCGTGGCTACTTGAAGGCATGTTCATGGAACTGTTTGTCATATTGAGTTGATTGGGTCCCGGTCCCTGAATAGGCATATGGTTAGGCCCTTTGAAGAAAAGTGGTCAGAACCAAATATGAAAGTTAAAACACATGGTCTATTAAAAAGTACTTTAAAGAGCTTTTTATTTTCTTTTGCATACCATAACAATAGCAAACAATAACTTGAGTATTTAATCAACAGCAAGCAAAGTAAATGCATTACATGAATGAGAGCAAATACTGTGAGGTAGAACTTATTCCCATTTTATAGATTAAGAAACTAATGCTTTTAGAAGCCAGAAACATTCTGAAAAAGAAAAGCAATGATCAACTAGCTTTACAAGAGAGCAAACATATAAAGTGGAAGTAATTTTTTATTTTTATTTATTTATTTTTAAGTTTGAGAGAGAGCATGTGTGCATGAACGGGGTAGGGGCAGAGAGAGAGGGAACCCCAGGCAGACTCTGCCCGAAGAGCATAGAGCTCGACACAGAGCTCAATCTCATGAATCGTGAAACGATGATCTGAGCCGAAATCAAGAGTCAGACACTTAATGGACTGAACCACCCAGGTGCCTCTAAAGCTGAAGTAATGAAAAGTGTGTAGTACTAGCATATAAATGAATTAACAGGTCAATGGACCCAGAGCAGAGTCTAAAAACACACCCAAATTTCTAATTCTGTAAATGATAATAGTGGTGAAATTCAATAAATAGTGTGACAAATGAGTAGCCATCTGGAAAAAGTCCTACCACATTCCTTCCACCAAAAATAGTTCCAGATGAGTAAAATATTAAACATTAAAAAAGAAAATGAGGAAAAGAAACCATGAAAGAGAATTTTAAAAAGAACTTTTAAAAAATATTCTTGAAGTGGAACAGCCTTCTTGCATGCCAGAAAACCCAGAGCCATAAAAAACTGATAAACTAGACTAGACTACATAAAAATAAAAAATGTAAGTATGACTAAACCAGACAAAACGAAACTAAGTATTAAAAAGTAGGAAAAAATTTTTTACAAGACATATCACAGACTGAACTAATTACGTGAACATATAAAGTAAGTAAAAGACCACCAGCAGTTAAAAAAAAAAAAAAAAAAAAAAATGGCAGGGACAGGAATGATTAGTTCACACAAAAACTACCAAAGAGACATAAATATGAGAGGACTGCCTGCTTCATTTATAATAAAAAGGCCAATTAAAATTATGAGATCCTTTTTTCATTTTTCAGATTCTAAAGACCCAAAGTTTTGATCTCTGAAGAAAAGTAATTTCATACATTGTTGAGGTATATAAATATATAAATAAGTACTATTTTTATGTAGAGCAATTTGGCAATAACTACCATATTTTATTTAATTTTTTTAATGTTTATTTAGTTTTGAGAGAGACAGACAGATTGTGAGCAGAGAGAGAAGGAAACAGAATCGGAAGCAGGCTCCAGGTTCTGAGCTGTCAGCACAGAACCCGACGTGGGCTCGAACTCACAAGCCATGGGATCATGACCCGAGCCAAAGTCAGATGCTCAACCGACTGAACCACCCAGGTGCCCTGGCAATAACTACCATATTTTAAAATGCATATATCTTTCACACAGTAGTTGCAGTTCTAGGACTTTATCCTATAAATATACAGGTCTTCGTGTGCATACGTCCATGAATGCAAAACTGCATATGGATTTATTTACTTGTTTACTTACTTTTATTTTACAGGCATGTTCACATCAGCATAGTTTTTAATACCGGAAGATTAGACATGACCTGTATTTCATTATAAGGGAATAGTTCAAATAAATTAGGGGCATCCATGAAAAAGAATGAAATACAGCCACCAAAAGCATAAGGCAGCTCTTTATGTACTGAGTGGTCTCCAAAATATATTTTTATATACTTATGGTCTCTAAGATATATCTTTAAGAGGGAAAAATATTAAACATAATACTACATAATATATGCCACAACTTGTATTTTTTTTTTAAGAGTAAGACAAAAGAAAAAGGAATGTGCATATGCATATGTTTTAGATACAGAGAATTATCTCTTGAAGGATACCCAGACACCAATGACTCTCTGGAACAAAGTATCTGGAGGTAAGGGCTGTATACCGTTTGGTACCTTTTGATTTTGGTACCAGAGACATACATTATCTTATTTTTTTTCAAATCAGTTAAACATTTTTAAAAAGGAATCTGAAACTGATGTTATCTGACCAAGATCAAAGAAGATATAAGTAGCTCTATGACTTAGATTTACAAAATAACAAAAAAACAACACAAAAATAGGAAACTGAAAGACTAGATACAAATTTGTGTGCGCAAAAAAGTTGGCTAAGCTCTATTAAGCAGGTTTTAAATAAAGGAAACATAAGTAACTGGACCAATTTCTCCTACACCTAACTAGAACACTCTATAAGAGACTATTTTGAAAGCTCTACAGTGTTCTGGACAACCTATGTCATAACTAGTTGAAAAATCTCTGGTTTATAAAGAATGTAACTACTCCAGATGGCCTTATACAAAAACCCAAATGTCACGTTAACAATAATTACATTGCTGTTCAAGTGCTTCTCTGGCCTTAAGCTTGAATTTATATGGAGAAGTCAAAATTCTACTTAACAGTACGACCATAAAAAGTCACAAAACTCCTAACTCGCACTACCCTTCCAGTTCTAAAAGCAACAGGTCCTGATGAGCTAAATGTGGACTCACCAGAAGTTTCCTCTTGACTACAACATAACAAGTAGTTAGAGGTCTTTATTCCTATTCCTCCCCTCCCATGGTGTGGGTCATGGGGGCCATGGACTGTGGCAAGCCACCAAAGGAAACAGAAGACAGCCACTGAAACAGCATCACCCTTCTACACGATCAATCGCACACCCATCTTCTATAAACCGGGCTACCTGGCTTCTTTTGCTCTGTGTTCTCCTTACTTCATTTTCTACACCCACTGTCCCTGGATACCAATGCTACCAACCAACACAATCAGCTAAGACAAGACAATCCTAAAGATGCTAATTACTAATTTTACAAATGAATTGCTTCGTTATTTCATTTACTTTCATTATTGCTATCTGTATAATACTTTGTTAATGAAAATAGCCTTTGTCTTTAGAAAGTAAAAATATTCTCACATTAAATGAAGAAAACAACCCACCAAGAATTATGGGTATGGGTTGTAGCTATTGTTGCAAAAACAAAAGAGTTTAATGATACTTTTCAGATTAAAAGTTCAAATCAGCAAAAGGTAACTAATTAAGCATCCAACGGCCTGGAAGATACTCTAAATGGCTCCAAACTTAGAACGGAAAAATAGTAAAAGGAATAACTCATTATCTAAAACATCTGAAATTATTTTTCCTTTAAATTTGCTTTAATATCAATTTCCATATTTATATTATGCCATAAACATATATATTTGTAAAAATTTATACTCAGCTTCAATAGTATCAATGTGGAAATACTAAATATATTACATTAGCACTTTACAGATTGTTTTCTTTCTTTTCCTCATGTGTTTTTTCCAGCAATACTGTTTCTGAGACCAGTAAGTTTTTAAGTAAATACAAAACCCAAGGAAATGTTATAATACCTTTATAATCTATAAAGAGATTTTAATTCTTAAGTCATGGCGCAATGCCTTTTTTTTCCAAAAAGCTTCTAAAGCCAGCTGTATTGCATAGTTTCAGACAGACTAAATTTAGCCAGTTCTGTTCATCAGAGGAATGCTGTGTGTCAGCTACATCAAAGCCCAAGGGCAGCCTGATAAACACTGAATACAGGTCACGTAGCTCTGTAGCTAACAAACTCTAAGAGAGCTTGTACTCGGGGGCATTCAAAGCAGTTTTGTCATCAACAATCTAGTATCCCTTGAGCCCCCATGTCGTTTCAGTTGCTAAGCAACTCTGGTGTTAATGTCTTAGAGGAGAAAAACTTACCAGGCATCTGGCCGTTCATCTGGTTCTGCATGTGTGGTGCAGGAGGACCCCCACCTACCATTCCATCTGAAGGCATGTTGTGAGAGCGTGGAGGTGGGGGAGGGCCGCTCTGATTCATCCCTCCAGGACCCATAGGCATATTCTGTGTGGGTGGCTGAAAGAAGACAGTTTAGTAAAACAAGAGAAACAGTTAGACTAATATATTAAAGATGCATGTAACAGTTGCCTGTACTATTAAACTAAATAGGAACAAAAACACAAATACATTTCAACTTATTCTAATGCATTTTAATAACAAATTATTTACATCAAATTTAATATGACCCCCAAACTTAACAAGATCATTAGTGTGAAGATACCTTCTGACCACCTCAGACCAAAAGAACACCACAATTAAAGTATATTTTACTTTATAAAATCTCAATAGTGAAAATAAATTTTTTAAATATTATTCTATACCAAAATTCACATTTGTTTATATACAAGGATTTTAATGTGTTCACTGTTGTTACTTAAATTATGTTTTAAAAATTAAGTTTCCTTTCATTATTAATATATTTAGACATATTTACTATTAATGATGGATTTTACCTGAAAAGTCACTGTAACAAAAATTTATAAAAGGACAGGAAGCCCCTAAATATGATATACTTTGTACTGTTCGAGGGGGAAATAAATTTTGGCAAGGGAATGTTTTAAACTACGAAGACTCAGTTCAGTCCAACATTTTTGTGCCGACGACTCCTATAGATCGGAAACATTACTGATGGCCTCCAAGGGTACAGAGACAGCTGCCTCAAAAGGATGCCTTTGGCAAATTTCCTAATGAAAGTGTGAAGAAAATCACTGACTAACCTTGAGAGTTCACAAAAGGGCGAAAGGAAAAACACAGATACAAGGTGGTCTGCAACACCTGGTTCCCTTCTTGGGGATATTTTGGTGAAGAAAGCAAATGGTTAGTTTCTTTCCAAATCCCCATTTTTAAGCCTACAGGAGGAGAAGGAGCTATTATTTACAGATCTATTTCTGCCTTCTTTCTCTACCTCTCTATGTTCTAAAAACATAATGTTGGCTCCCATACTTCAGTCATTCTCTTCCTCCCACATTTTTTTAAGTTTATTTATTTAATTTGATAAAGAGTGCAAGTGGGGAGGGGCAGAGAGAGGGAGACAGAGAATCCCAAGCAGGCTCTGAGCGCTGCTAGCACAGAGCCCAACACAGGGCTCAATCCCACAAACCGTGAGATCATGACCTGAACCAAAACCAAAAGTTGGACACTCAACAACTAAGCCACTCGGGTGTCCTTCTCCCACATTTTTACATGGCTACTTAGTTACTGTTTCTGTACCATCTCGATTTTGTGAACACAATCCTCTCTGATACCCTTAACCGATAAAACACTGTCTTGTAGTCATCACACGTAAATACTCAAATCGCCAACCATTTAACATCACCAACATTTACACAAATAACCAAGTACAACTCTAATAGCACCCATTTAAAATTCACAGTCTTGGAGTGCCTGGATGGCTCAGTCAGTTGAGCATCCAACTCTTAATTTCAGCTCAGGTCATGATCCTAGGGCTGTGGGATCGGGCCCAGGAGGGGGCCCCACATCAGGCTTTGTACTGAGCATGGAGCTTATGTAAGATTCTCTCTTTCCCTCTGCCCCTCTCTCCCACTCATGCTCTCTTTCTAAAATAAATAAAATTCAAAAACAAATTTAAAAACAAATAAGTAAATAAATAGAATTCAGAGTCTTAGTTCCTTTACTACTAAATCTAGAAAATAACTGCTCTTTATTAAATATTTTTTCTTCAATTCTCATTTTAAATTCTTTATCCACTTCAGATTCTTTAAACACTTAATAACTTCATTCAGAATTTTAAAAAATTGCCAAACATCAACTCAGTGTCACATATCTTACTTTGAAATGATCCTTTACTATCCTTCAAATATGGCTGACTGTGACCTTCTTCTCATTTGAAAATAAAAATCCCGCCTTCTATATTCTTGTCCAAATTCTCTGCTGAAAATGTATGTTCTCACTCTCAATAGGTAAGAGCTTTCTCATTTTCTTGCGACGCACTTAATGAAACATCAGTATTCACGGCTCCCATCATAACAGAGTAGCTTCTATCAAACTAACCCATTTGCCAATAAAAGTTATAAAATCTACACAAATGTAAAAATTGTTTGAAGGCACTGAAGAGCAATCTACACAGAGAGAAACAGGAGGGGCTACAACTCTTGAAAGAAGGGAAGCACAGAAGATCAGCTCCTCCAAACACCTTGGCTTTTTCCCTAACTTTGCTGTGTAACAAGAAAACAGAGCCCGAGCAGAGGCGGCAGCCCTACTGGACTGAGAAGGAGGAGGAATTCTGGACTATCAGAAAGCTAGAACCTGAAGAACAAAATCCCAGAGTGGAAGAACCACAAACAGGATGAAAATTCACAAAAACTAGCATAGAACAGCAGTTAAGAGGCTAACGAGCTGAGCAGAAATTTCAGCTTCTGCCCAGGGCTAGGGAAACAAAAGACTGGCAGTAGTCCCTACCAAGTCAGAAAGGCCTTTGTAAATAACGCAAGCTCTCTGTTGAGACTTCAAAAAAGGCTCTTCTTAGATTAAGGTCAAAACATCAGCCCTAACAACTCTTATAGACAACGCTCAGTACTCAAGGTACTCTAAGTACTTCACCTTCCAAAGGAAGACTTAACTCTCTTTGGAATTAGATAACACCAAGTAGAGCTCCACAACTGTTCATTCATTAAGTCTGGCATTCAATGAAAAGTTACAAAGCATTCCAAAAACAAGAATAAACGGACAATACTCATTAGGATGGCTATAATTTTTTTTTAAAACCACAGAAAGTAACAAGGGTTGGCAAGAATGTGGAAAAAATGAAACTCATACATGCTGGCAGGATTGTAAGGGGTGCAGCCACTATGGAAAACAATTTGGCAATTCCTCAAAAAGTTAAACAGAGAGTTACCATATGACACAGCAACCCCACTTCTGGTATAGACCCAAGAGAACTGACGACACACAGTCACACAAAACTTGCACGCAAATGTCATGGTAGCATTATTCATAATAGCCAAACAAACGAAAAAAACCAAAAAACTCAGAAACAACTCAAATGTCTATTAAATGATAAACAAAAACATTCATACAATGGAATACTATTCAGCCACAAATGAAATGAAGTATCAATACTTCAACATACTTCAACATACAACATAGATGAATCTTGAAAACATTATGCTAAGTGAAAGAAGTCAGACTCAAAAGGCCACACATCTGTATAATTCCATTTATATGAAATATCCAAAATAGGTAAATCCAGAGAGAAAGAATGTAGACTAATTAGATGTTACCAGGGAATGGACAGAGGGAAAACTAGGATTGAATGCCCACATTTATGAGGTTTCTTTTTGAGTTGATGAAAATGTTTTGGAATTAGACAGTGGTGATGGTCGGATAGCACTATGAATATACTAAAAACCAATGAATTGTATTCTTCAAAAAGTTAAAATGGTGAATTTCATGTTATGTGAATTTTATCTCAAATTTTTGTAAAAAAAAAAAAAAAGAATAGATGAACAACTAAAAGAAATAACAGAACACAGAAAAAGACACCCAGGTCATTCATATTTTGGAGTTATCTGAGAGACCTTAAAATAACCGACTGATATGCTCAGTGGTTAAAAAAGAAAAAGGATAGACGGAGAATTTCAGCAAAGTACTAGAATTCTTAGAAAAGTCAAATGGAAATTCCGAACTGGAATATACAATCAATGAAATTAAGAACTCACTAGTTTAGAAACAGCAAAATAGAAGATTGGTAAACTGAAAGAAATGTATAAAAAAGATGACACACCAAGAAACATAAAGGCACGAACATTAAAAAAATAAAAGCATAAAGACATGTACAACATGCTACAATGGTTTAACACACATCTAACTGGAGTTAGAAAAGCAGAGTAAATGAATCTTAGGCAATATTTGAAAAATACCAGTCAAAAATTTTCCAAAGCTAACACAAGTCTCTAAGCAGACATGCGAAGTTCTATAAACCTCACCAGAATATGAAGAAAATGATATCCGAGTCAAAGTCTTAAAAACCAAAGTCAGAGAAAATCTTAAAAGTAGTCAGAAAAAATAAGACACATTATCTTCAGGAGAAGGACAAGACTAACGACATTTTTTTTTATCAGAAATAAATGAAATAGAAGACAATAAAATGACATCTTTAAAATGTTAAGACAAAACAAGAAAATAAAATAAACCAACCAATCTGGAGTTCTATAAGAGAAAATATCTTCTGACATGAAGATGCATTAGTAAGAGCTTCAAATAAACAAAAGCTGAGCGAACTTGTTACAGATGAAGGGAATTCATCAAGCTAAAGAAAAATAACCCCAGATGGCAGCACAGAAGTAGAGGACTTAATACAGAGAAATGGAAAGGTAAGTGTTTAGACAAATACAAATTAACATTGATATTTAGAATAATTGTAACAAAGGCTTATATGGTTTAAACAGACATAAAAGTATAAAATATATGACAGAACTAACACAAAAGACAAAGACAAAAAGGAATAAGTTAAGTACACTGTTCTAAGTCTCTTGCATTTTTCAGCAAGTGCTAAAAGTACAAATTTAGACTGGAATCTTTATAAATCCAAAATGTACACTGTAATCTCATATGCAACTACTTAAAAATGCATACACATATAAAAATGTACAGCTAAAAAACTAGTAGAGAGGAAAAAATAATGCTTGATTAGTTCAAAGAAAGGCAAGGAAGAGACCAATAGAAAACTAATACCAGGCTGATATTCTCAAATCCTATTATATCATGTTCTGCATTAAATGTATCTGGACCCAACATTTCACTTAGATAACAAATATTATCAGATTGGATTTTTAAAACACCCAACTATATTCTGTTTACAAAAGATCCACTTTAAGGACATACACATGTTAAAAGAAAAAGATACTATGCAAACACTAATAAAAGTAGGTGATATCATTATATTTATATCAGACAGTTGACTTAAATCAAAAAACACTACTCAAAATACTAGAGGAATACTTCATTATGATAAAAGGATCAGTTCAACAGGAATATGTAACAATCATAAATTTCTATACATCCTGTAACACCGCTTCAAAGTCTATAAAGCAAAAGTTAACAGAACCAAAAGGAAAAACAGAATAACACACTTCTACTAGTAATTGGTAGAATAATGAGACCAAAACAAAAATGAAAAACCCTAAGAATATAAAAGATGTGAAATCACGGCTTTTAACTCAATTAGTATATGTAAAATACTATACACAGCACCTGCATAATATACATTCTTCCCAAGTACTCATGACATAGACCAAACTAGACCATATAAAGGGCCATAGAGCAAGTCAACAAATAGCAAAAGATTGAAATAATATAGAGTATGTTTTCTGAGCACAGTGGAATTGAACTAGAAATCAATAACAGAAAGCTAATAACCTATTACTCAATGAAGAAATCACAAAAAAAATTTTAAAATACTTTTAACTGAAAGATAATGAAAATGCAACATCAAAATCTGTGAGATGCAGTTAAAGCTATGCTAAAAAGACAATTTGTAGCTTTAAAATGCATATTTATAATGCATGTTTAAGAAAAGTAAAAAAAATAATGATAAAAGCTTCCACTTCAAGCAGCTAGGAAAAGACAGCATATCAAATCCAAAGTAGTACAATGAAGGAAGTAACATAGATGGATACAAAACTACAAATCATATGAATTCTTCCAGAGAACACAAAAAGGAGAACAATTCCCAATTCTTTTATGAGGTCACCAAACCTATGATATCAAAACCTAACAGGGACATTACTAGAAAGACATCTACAAGCCAAACTTTCTCATGAACAAAAATCCTAACAAAATTTTAGCATACCATGAAACTCAGACTGTATTAAAAAGATGATGCATTATATAAACAATGGACTTGGTTATATAAGAATGCAAGCTGATTTAACTTCTGGAAATTAATCCTTGTAACTCACAAAATTACCAAAATAACATCCATATAATTATCTCAATATATAAAGGAATATTATTTGATAAAATTCAATACCTACTCATAATACAAACTTTTAAAAATTAAGACTAGAGGAGCATTCCTAATCCAATAAATCTAATTTACAAAAATTTATTATCTTACTGATGAAATATTGGAGTCTTTGAATTCAGGAATAAGAGTATCCATTAACACCATATCTATTCAACATAATAAATAAACCCATAAACAAATCAATAGCATTAAGAATAAAGTTAAAAAGTAAAAAAAAATTGGAAAAGACACATAATTGTCACTATTCACATTTGACATGATTGAGTGCACAGAAAGCCAAGAGAATCTGTAACAAATTATTAGAATAATTGTACACAAGATCAATATATAAAAATCAACTGTATTTTCTATATATTTCCAACAAACTAGAAAATGAACTTTTAATAATAACAGCATACATAATAGCATTGAAAAATTCAATAACTAGGAATGAATCTAGAAAGATGTGCAATAGCTCTACAATACAACACTGCTGAAAGAAATTAAACGCTTACTAAATGGAGGGATATACCATTTTTATTGACTAGAAGGCTCAATATAGTGAAGATACCAGTTTCCCCAGTGCTGACCTAGAAATTCCATGCAATCTCAATCACAATCCCAGGAGGCTTTTTGAAGAAAACTCACAAGCTTATTCTAGAATTTATATGGAAATGCACAGAAATTAGAATAGCCAGGATACTCTTGAAAAAGACCACCACAAACTGCTATACTAATTTGAGATATGTTGTTAGTATAAGGATAAATAAATACACCAACAGTAGTGAGAAATAGATCCACACATACAGTTACCTTACTTATAACAAAACAACTTATATTCAATGGGTAAAAAATGATATTTTCAATCAATGGTACTGTATCAGTTGAATATTATATGAACAAAAATGAACCTTGACTCGTAGACTCAGATCATACACAAATTTAATTTGCAATGGATCATGGATTAAGAAAAAAACGTTTAGAAGAAAACAGAAGCATATCTTCATGACCTTGATACAACAAACTATTTCTCAAGATACAGAAAGAAAACAAAGATCGATAAATTGGATTTCATTTCAGTTAGAAACCCTGTTCATATAAACACACCATAAAGAGAATAAAAAGACAATTTTCAAAATGAGAGAAGACAGCAAAGTGAAGAAAACAATTAACAGAATTTAGAAAAAAGGCAACCTATGGAATGAAAAGACATTTGCAAATAACATATCCGATAAAGGTTTAGTATCTAAAATACATAAACAACTTACAAACCTCAACACCCAAAAAGCAAATAATCCAATTAAAAAATGAGTAGAAGACATGAACAGACATTTCTCCAAACAAGATACACAGATGGCCAACACACATGAAAAGATGCTCAACATCACTCATCATGAGGAAAATACAAATCAAAACTACAATGCAGTACCACCTCACACCTGTCAGAATGGCTAAAATCAACAACAATGAGGTGTTGCCAAGGATGTGGAGGAAAATGAACCCTCCTGCACTGTTGGTGGGAATGCAAACTGGTGCAGCCACTTTGGAAAACAATATGGAGGTTGCTCAAAAGGTTAAAAATAGAACTACCCTAGATCTAGCAATACTACTGGGTATTTACCCTAAGAATACAAAAACAAACAGAAACCCATGGGGAGGGGAAGGAAAAAAAAAAAAAAAAAAAAAAAGAGGTTAGAGTGGGAGAGAGCCAAAGCTTAAGAGACTCTTAAAAACTGAGAACAAACTGATGGTTGATGGGGGGTGGGAGGGAGGTGAGGGTAGGTGATGGGTATTGAAGAGGGCATCTTTTGGGATTAGCACTGGGTGTTGTATGGAAACCAATTTGACAATAAATTTCACATATTAAAAAAAACAAAAACACGAATTCAAAGGGATACATGCACCCTGATGTTTACAGCAGCATTATTTACCATAGCCAAGATACAGAAGCAGCACAAGTGTCCATCAACTGATGCATGGATAAAGAAGATGCATGGATAAAGAAGATACATATAATGAAATATTATTCAGCCGTTAAAAAAAAAAAATGAAATCTTGCCAGCTGCAAAGACATAGGTAGAGCTGGAGAGCATAATGGTAATCAAGATAAGTCAGTCAGATAAAGACAAATACCATATGATTTCACTCATATGTGGAATTTAAGAAACAAAAACAAATGAGCACAGGGCGAAAAAGAAAACAAACCAAGAAACAGACTCTTAACTACAGAGAAGTGATGGTTACCAGAGAGAGGTGAGTGAGAGGATGGGTTAAATAGGTGATGAGGATTAAGGACTGCACTCGTAGTGAGCACCGGGTGTTGTATGGAATCATGGAATCACTGTATTGTATACCTGAAACTACTATTACACTGTATGTTAACTAACTGGAATTAAAAACTTAAGAGGCAGCTGGGTGGCTCAGTTGGTTAAGCATCTGACTGCAGCTCAGGTCATGATTTCACGGCCCATGGGTTCAAGCCCTGCATCGGGCTCTGTGCTGACAGCTCAGAGCCTGGAGCCTGCTTCAGATTCCGTGTCTCCCTCTCTCTCTGCCCCTCCCCCACTCATGCTCTGTCTCTCTGTGTCTCTCGAAAATGAATAATGTTAAAAATTTTTAAATAAAAGTAAAAATAAAATAAAAACTTTAAAAAAGGGAAAAAATATTACATAGCCAACAGAAGATTTATATCCAGAACATATAAAGAACTCCTATAAATCAATAATAATAATAAAAAAAGTCAACCCAATAAAAAATGGACAGAAAGGGGCATCAGGAAACTTTTTTGGGATGACAACACTGTTCTACATATTAAAAAAAAATTTTTTTTGTTAATGTTTATTTATTTTTGAGAGAGAGAGAGAGAGAAACAGAATGTGAGCAGGGGAGGGGCAGAGAGAGAGGGAGACACAGAATCGGAAGCAGGCTCCAGGCTCTGAGCTGTCAGCACAGAATCCGATGTAGGGCTCAAACTCATGAGCCATGAGATCATGACCTGAGCTGAAGCTGGACGCTTAACCGACTGAGCCACCCACATGCCCCAATATATCTTTAAAAAAAAAAAGCCCTTTTTTTTTTTTTAACGTTTTATTTATTTTTGAGACAGAGAGAGACAGAGCATGAACAGGGGAGGAGCAGAGAGAGAGGGAGACACAGAATCTGAAACAGGCTCCAGGCTCTGAGCTGTCAGCACAGAGCCTGACACGGGGCTCGAACTCACGGACCGCAAGATCGTGACCTGAGCCGAAGTCGGCCACTTAACCGACTGAGCCACCCAGGCGCCCCCCAAAAAAGCCTTTTTATTTATTTTGAGAGAGAAAGGGATCACAAGTGGGAGCGGGGCAGAGAGAGAGAGAGAGAGAGAGAGAGAGAGAGAGAGAGAGAATCCCAAGCAGGTTCTGCACTGTCAGTGTAGAGCCCGATGTAGGGCTCTAACTCATGAACCACAAGATCATGACCTGAGCCAAAGTTTGACGCTTAACCAACTGAGCCACCCAGACACACCTGTTCTATATCTTGACTGTAGTGATAATTACACAGATTTGTAAAAATTCATCTATGTATACAATTAAAATGAGTCAATCTTATTTTATGTGAATTACACCTCAAATGTCACTTTTTCAAGAAAGCCTTCTCTGACCATGAGAATAGTCAGGCTTCATTATCTGCTCCCATAGTCCTAGGTGCCCTTCCTTCATAGCATTCACTACAACTGTCATTTAATATGTTTGTGGGGGCACCTGTATTGTCTCAGTCGGTTAAGCGTCTGACTTTGGCTCAGGTCATGATCACAGTTAGTGAGTTTGAGCCCTGCATCTGGCTCTCTGCTGTCAGCGCTGAACCTGATTCAGATCCTCTGTCTCTCACTCTCTCTGCCCTTTCCCTGCTTGCACTCTCTTTCAAAAAATAAATAAAAACTTACAAAATAAATTAAAAAAATAAAATGTCTGTGCAATTACTTAACGTCTGATTATTGCATCATATGTTAAGTTCTGTAGGGACTGGGTCCATGATTATACTTGTGTATCACTGTAGCCCCCAATCATCTAGTATCAAACAAAGGTACTCAAGAATATTTACTAAATGAAAAAGTTACTTTGAAATACGAGCAGCATTTCAAATTCGATTAGGGACCAATATTTTTGTGGTAACTTTCATAATGATTTTTATTGTCAACACTGCTTAATTCTCTACATTCCTCATCTCCATTTGGAAGCCTATCAGATATTTCAAACCTGAAATCTACAACACCGAATCCCTGGTATCTCCACTACAACCGCTCACCCAAATCCCTTTACCCAGGAGTCTCAGTTGATTGCAATTCCCTCATTCCAGTTGCTCTGCTGAAAACCAAGGAGTCATCCCTTAGACCTCTCTTATTCTCATCCTCTGCCCCCCACATTCGATTTTTAGATATCCTTTAGACTCTACCTCTAAAATACACCTACAATTTTACCATTTCTACCACCTCCGCCTCTGTTACCACCCTGGTACAAGCCACCATCACAACTCTCATGTTGATTACTGCAACAGCCTCCTAACTGGATGCCATGTTTTGATCCATGCTCCTCTATCATAAATTTTCCACACAGGAAACAGAATGAACTTATTAAAACATGGCTGTTCACTCTTCTGCTCAAAATCCTCTAAGAGCTTCCAATTTCAAGGAAAAAAACTAAAGTCCTTACAACAGTTTACAAGATAGGATTTGTCCATACAACTTCCTCACCTTTTCCTGTCCTAGCCATAAGCTTCATGTTGTTCCTTCAACAAGCCAGGCCGAGTTTCACTTCAGGACCTTTCCACTGTTTGTTTTCCTGCCTAAAACATTCTTTGTCAAATCTTTGCTCAAATGTCACTTTCTCAATGAGGTCCTCCTGACCACTCTGCCTCATACTGCAAATTCCATCCTCCACCTCCAGCATTCCTAACGCATCTCTCCCTGCCCTGTGTTTTCCTTTTCCATAGTTCTTATTATCTTCTAATAAGCTATATGATTTAATCATTTATTATGCCTGCCTTGCTTGCTAGAATGTAAAACTCAAGAAAATGGGAGTATTTGTCTATTTTGTTAACTGATGTTTCAAAAAATACCTAACTATTGCTTGACACATAGTAGCCACTTAATATCTAGTAAATAAATGAACTCTCAAACTTAAATTATTTATTATAAAATTAAAAACAATTCTGACTATAAATTGTGTTCTATGTTTCTTTAAAATATAAACATATCACTGTAAAATATAATTTTTAGTTTAATAATCCTTCATCTGTGTAACTATCATTTGTATAACTGTCATTAGTATGGTTCCCCACAAGGAGGCAGTAAAATGACACACAGGAATAGGAGATCTAAAAATAATTATTAAGCAAAACAGGAAACATATGTATAAAATACTGCCAAAAGCTGATTGATGACCAATACATATACAAATGAAAGAGTTGGACTGGTCAACCAAGAATGGATCCAAAACCCTCATCAGTATTATATTTGCCTCACTTCCTAGTCCTATGTAAGTCTCACCAAAAATGAGCTCTAAACATAACTGAAACAGTTCACAAAGATCTCCCTGATTCCTCATTCATTCCCATAAGAAATGTCAGCATGCCATCATGGATAGCCTTGAACTGATGCAGGCTTTTAAACTTATTAAATGATTTCCTCAATTTAATAATCTTATCATGTTGTCATGTTATCTTGTCCTTCAAGCAAGAGAGCTAATACAGAATTTAGACCCACTATAAAATCTGACCAGTTGAACTTTCATAACTAATAATGTCTTCCACTGATTTTCATAGCATGATGATTCTCCAAACTTCCTAAGGAGTTAAACCCCAGAATGACTCACTCACTAACAATATACTCCCCAGTTAGTAACAGGGTCCCCAGAAATTCAACCTTTATTTTATGAAACAGCAAACACCTCCACCATAACAAATAGAACATTAGACTATCTCCACTATGAAAAACTAAGCCCATCTAACCTTAATGAGGTTAATTACTAAACAGTCCAGAATCTTAGAGAGTAATTTCCTTCTTCCCAGACCAGAATTCTCTACAATATACTTCAAAAAACAACTAATCCACTCCCAAAACATGGAAGGATAGGACTCTAAGCCTTTCCTAAGGTTGTAATAATACCATCCGTTAAGAAACAAGAGTGTATGTATTTGTTTAATCTTGAATTTATTATTTTTACATTTATACCAATCTGGATAAATTACAAAACTAATGTGTAATCACTAAGAAACCATGCAAATAAGAAACATTGCTAAAAATTGATATGCATACTTCCAGAAACTTATTAAAAATTCATATATATGTATTTTCAGTTTTTACAAGTAGAATTACACTATTCTCTGATTTCTTTCATTCTTCTTTAGGAATTATTCTTGATCAACATACAATTCAATCTCCGTCAAGAGGGACGAATTCTGGCACAAAAACAGACACATAGACCAATGGAATAGAATAGAAACCCCAGAACTAGACCCACAAACGTATGGCCAACTCATCTTTGACAAAGCAGGAAAGAACATCCAATGGAAAAAAGACAGTCTCTTTAACAAATGGTGCTGGGAGAACTGGACAGCAACATGCAGAAGGTTGAAAGTAGACCACTTTCTCACACCATTCACAAAAATAAACTCAAAATGGATAAAGGACCTGAATGTGAGACAGGAAACCATCAAAACCCTAGAGGAGAAAGCAGGAAAAGACCTCTCTGACCTCAGCCGTAGCAATCTCTTACTCAACACATCCCCAAAGGCAAGGGAATTAAAAGCAAAAGTGAATTACTGGGACCTTATGAAGATAAAAAACTTCTGCACAGCAAAGGAAACAACCAACAAAACTAAAAGGCAACCAACGGAATGGGAAAAGATATTTGCAAATGACATATCGGACAAAGGGCTAGTATCCAAAATCTATAAAGAGCTCACCAAACTCCACACTCGAAAAACAAATAACCCAGTGAAGAAATGGGCAGAAAACATGAATAGACACTTCTCTAAAGAAGACATCCGGATGGCCAACAGACACATGAAAAGATGTTCAACGTCGCTCCTTATCGGGGAAATACAAATCAAAACCACACTCAGATATCACCTCACGCCAGTCAGACTGGCCAAAATGAACAAATCAGGAGACTACAGATGCTGGAGAGGATGTGGAGAAACGGGAACCCTCTTGCACTGTTGGTGGGAATGCAAATTGGTGCAGCCACTCTGGAAAACAGTGTGGAGGTTCCTCAGAAAATTAAAAATAGACCTACTCTATGACCCAGCAATAGCACTGGTAGGAATTTACCCAAGGGATACAGGAGTACTGATGCATAGGGGCACTTGTACCCCAATGTTTATAGCAGCACTCTCAACAATAGCCAAATTATGGAAAGAGCCTGAATGTCCATCAACTGATGAATGGATAAAGAAATTGTGGTTTATATACACAATGGAATACTACGTGGCAATGAGAAAGAATGAAATATGGCCTTTTGTAGCAACGTGGATGGAACTGGAGAGTGTTATGCTAAGTGAAATAAGCCATACAGAGAAAGACAGATACCATATGGTTTCACTCTTATGTGGATCCTGAGAAACTTAACAG